>NC_080088.1:1210311-1810466 GCF_950005125.1 Chionomys nivalis
GGGGCTGTTGTCTCTTTGCTCTGTTTCCGACTTGAAAGTAGTGCTCCAAAGCAGACGTGTTTTACAGATTGGCGATTTTGCTATAATTAAGTTTCATGAATATGAAAATTCCTAGGAATTCCCATGATGCTCCGTGAAGTGAGACTGAGGGCTTAGGGCAGAATTTTTTGGCTTGCTGTGACCCTGAACATGGGAGTTGGCTCAGGTAAAACATGATGCAAACCACACTCAGGTCTAGGGTGCATTAGACCAAAGGGCTTGACCAAGAAGGAGGGGGGTGGTGTTGTTCCAGATCTGAGGCTCAGAACAGAAAGCAAATTCCACACACCAGCAAATGACATATGCACAGCCTCTATCCCTAAATTTCTTGGATTCATCCTAACAATCTTAGAATGAGCCAGTTTCTTTTTCTTGTTCCCTATAGAACCCCTGCATCTACCAAAGAGTTGTGTTAACAGCCTGGCATTGCTTCAAAGGTTCCCAAGCCTCACTGGTCCCATTTTCTCCACAAAGGAGCATCTTCTGAACTGTGGATTGCTGGTCACTTGTTTTTTATGCTGTTTGATTTCCCTTTGTAAATAGGCAATTATTCAAAATTTAAAAGAATACCCAACTCTAGCCACGCCAGCCTCTCATTTCCCGGTTTTTAGGCGCCCTCAGGTGCCTAGCCATTGTTAGCCTTTCACTGTCTGTCCTTCTAGAGACACCGTATGTAAACACATGCACAAGACTGCATCACTTTGTGTCGTCACAGATCTTCCAGAGAAGCACCCCCAGCTGTCACATTGCAGAAGCTGTCTTTGCATCTTCTCAAAGCTATTTCAGGAAAATGGTGCATGTACTGCTTTGGGGGTAAGACCCCAGAGATGGGGTGATGCCCTGAGTTACTTGCTTCTGTTGATTATGAAGATGACTTGGGTAATTAGTCCAACAGAGAATTGCACCTTGATACTGACTGCTGATGTGGTCCTTAGGCAAGCTCCAATGGAACGTGTAGAGGTGGAAGATTAAGCAGAATAACCCTGCCCAAGAACATCTGCTGCTCCTGACCTGCAGGCTCCCCCTCCCCTCCCTGTCAGGCTCCTTTTACCATAATGGCCCAAATGTGTGTCCAGCCACCAGGAGTGCAGACAGCCTGCTACCAATGACAGGCTGTACACGGTGGCAAAGGGTTGTTTTTCATTTGTTTTTTTAAAAGATTTGAAATGACTTTAAAATTATATACTTTAAAAATCTCCCAGAAGTGCTGATTTTAGTTTTCTGAGTGTTTTTGGACAGGCAGACAGACATGTAGCTGAGGTCCCTTTATTGAATAAATGGGTCTCTGTTAGCAGCCCCCCCCCCCCATGAAGTTGACCCTGCTCACTGAACAAATGACTGCGATCCTACTGCGATCCTATTACCTTTATCCTAAGGTAAAACAGGATAAAGTCAAACACATTCTGGCTCCTGATCCTTACTTAAAACTAGAAGATGGTATCTTCTGCTCTCTCTCTCTCTCTCTCTCTCTCTCTCTCACACACACACACACACACACAGAGAGAGAGAGAGAGAGAGAGAGAGAGAGAGAGAGAGAGAGAGAGAGAGAGAAGAGAGGGGGAGAGAGGGAAAGAGAGAGAGGGAAGGAGGGAGGGGGGAGAGAGGGGGGGGAGAGGGGGAGAGAAAAGAGAGGGAAAGAGAGAGAGGGAAGGAGGGAGGGAGAGAGAGAGAGAGAGAGAGAGAGAGAGAGAGAGAGAGAGAAAGAGTAGGCCAGATGTTATATGTTAAATGTCTTTCTTCAACGTTCAATGTTTTTGTCAATCTCTACCCCAATCCCCTTTGAGACAGTCTGTCACTGTATATAAAGCCCATGAATTTGACTGCAGCCAGTGGTCATTGAGCTTCAGGGATCCTTCTGTCTCCGCCCCTGCACCCTGGTGCTGGGGTACAGACCTGCCTCTTCTTTCCTTTGTCTTTTTAATTTTTAAAACTACACAGGTCCTCATGCTTCTGAGGCAGGTACTTTTCAGACCAAACTGTTTCCCAGCCTCCTGCTTGAGTTCCACTTCCTACTCTCCTCCTCACTGGCTGAAAGGGATTAGTGTGACCGTTTTTTACCCAGGTGTCACATGTAATTATCTTAACCCTCAACAACACCAAAGACAGATGGGAAGAGAGACGAGACTGTTGAAACATTGGGAACACTCACGTAAGAATGTAAAATTCTGCTGTGTGAAGGCAGAAGAGACCAAGGGAGAAGGCTCAGCAGTTAAAATGCTCACCATGTAAATAAGAGAGCCAGAGTTCAGCTCTCCAGAACCCACATAAATGCCAGGTGAGTGTGGTGGCTCACCTGTAATTCTATCCTTATGAGGCAGAGGTAGGCAATCTATAGCGAGCTGGCTTTCTAAAGTAGGCCAGGCTGTCTGGCTGGTTACTGTCAGGGGTCTGCTCTTCTCCTCCCCACTGCTGGGATTACAAGCCTGCAGCAGTATGCCCCCACTTCTTTGTGAATTTTGGGAATGGAACTCGGGCTTCCTCCTTGCAAGGCAAACACTTTACTGACTGAGTAATCCCCACTCATGTTGTTTCAAGCTCCAAGTCTGTAATATCTTGTTACAGCAACAACAGAAAATTAATACTATGAGCAACTGCCGGGGAAGGACCTCTTGCTTTGCATAACCTGTCAGGTGAGCTGAGGTCAGAGAGTCTCCTGAAAACCAGGACATTTACACTGACTACAGAAATTGTGCTTCCCTGAGCACAGCCTTAGAATGTGTCTATCTCTACCTCTCCACTGTGAATCTAACAGGACTCTGCTTTGCAGTTTTGCTGTGTATTCTCCTAATAGTCAATACGTTCTGTAAAGAAAAATAAAAAGACATCATAGTCCTAGGGATATTGTGGCTGATTGGGTTAAAAGGTTACATTTTAATGGGTCAATTGGGTATATTCTCTATATATAGTATATATATTCTCTATGTGTTAGAAATTCTATCCTTGTGTAGCTCAGTCATTTTGTAATATACACCTCAGTACACCAGGTGGCAGAGTGTTAACTTCATTCAGTTTGTGGTTATCTCAGTCAATTCAGGGATGAATCCCTGAACTCAGGGTCTCCCATACCATGCAGGGGGCTTCAGTTATATGTAGAAGTCTCAGAAGACACAGGCCTATCTGCCTGAGCTCATTGAAGTGGCCACCCTCTCTCTATCCTCCTAGGCTGCACCACCAGTGGGAACTGTGCTGGTCAGCTTTCTGAGGCAAGCTACTTGGAGAGGAAGTTTATTTTGGCTCAAGGTCTTAAAGACCTCAGCGCCGGATTGACTGGTTGGTTGCTGTCCAGCCTGTGGCCAGGAAGCACATAGGAGTGGAAGGGCAGGGTAGAGTTGGAACTCCTCATCTGGAGACTGGGAAGGGGAAGAGAGGCAGGACTGGGCAGGGCCCCTCTGCCTACACTGAGAACATGTTCCTCCTGAAGTCCACACATACAGTGCCTTCATAGGCTCTCAGCAGCTTCACTTTAGGGACCAAGCATTCACACCTAGGCCTTTGAGAGATGGTTATGATCCACACTACAGTAGGAACCCACGTAGGAAGGTCAGAATTTGTTAGGATTCACAAGCTCACCCAAAGCTTGAACTCACAGAACCAGAAGAATTCTTTCTAAAAGCTGAAACAGGCAGATCTCAGGTTTACTAGGAAGCCCATCTATTCAACTTGCCAAGCTCTTGACCAGTGAGAGACCCTGTCTCAAAAACAGTGTGAACAGCAACTGAGAAACACACACACATACACACACACACCCAACACACAAGCCTGACTTCTGGCCAAAAGGCAATCTCACTATTTTAAAATCTCTAGCTGGACAGTGGTGGCACACACTTTTAATCCCAGCACTCAGGAGGCAGAGGCAGGCAGATCTCTGTGAGTTTGAGGGCAATCAGGTCTACAAGAGCTAGTTCCAGGACAGGCTCCAAAACTGCTGAGAAAACCCTGTCTTGAAAAACAAAATTAAGCAAACAAAAAACCAACCCAAAATGAAACAAAACAAAAACAAACGAAAAGAAAACCTAATATTTTCTCTTTTCTCCCAAGGAGAGAATGACCGACAGCTTCCAGGGTCTTATGGCTGTAGGAGACCATGGTTATATTAGCAGACAGTGGCCGGTAGCAGAATGAGGCTTCTCCCTTTGCCCACTGCTAAGCAGGGAAACAGTTTTGCCTCTTCACAACTTCTTCAGGTAGTCCATTCCTGAAACAGTATTTCAAATGGAAAAATGGCCGTGATGCTGTTCACCTGAGACTAATCACCAGCAGAGGGAGATTGCAGTTGACTTAAGCCAACACAATATCTTCCAAAAGTGGATCATGTTTCTACCAAAACAGAACTGACATCTTTCTTGGGGCATCAGCTAACAGTGTGCATTGTAAAATACAGGTGGTGCATATTCCGCCTCATTTAGCTGCTGTGAAGTCAGTTTTCAGTGCATCAGGGCTTCTTGGGTTAAATGACCAGGTGTCACAGTGCAGCACTTTGGGGAAACAGGTGAATTGCATTAGCAAATAATGGGGCCAGGAGTAGAAATCATTACTGGGATATTCAGATGGGATGTAAAAAAAATATTTAGAACATATATGCTTCTCAGTTAAGTTTGTCAGCAGCTCTTAAATCAACTCAAAAAGGCATTTTGAGACTAGGCAGATGGTATGGTAGGTCAAAATACTTGTGTTCAAGATGAGGACCAAAGGTTAGATTCCCCAGGACCCATGTAAAAGGCCAGCTATGGTAGAGCACACACACACAAACATAGCACTGGATTGGGAGGCAAGAAGTGGAGACAGGCAAATCTTTTGGGCTTGCTGACTGCAAGCACAGTTGAAAAATTTGTGAGCTCAAGGTTTAGTTAGAGATCCTGTCTCAAAGGAATAAGGTGGAGCGTGGTAGAAGAAGACACTGATGTCGTCCTTGGGCCTGTGTAGTCATGCACACAGTACAGACACCCTCCCCACATAAACATATATGCCCCTGCCGCACACAGGGCACATTGAGTCTTGTAGGATCCTGAAAGAAAACATGCTTACTAGGACCACGTACTAAATTTCTGCTACTTTTCTCAAAGGATTCATCAGCCCCTGTCTTTACAACTGTGTTCCACAATCAGTATGAATACCTGCAATGGCTTGCAGCCTTAAACACTGATTGACAGCCCTAGCATTAGCCAAGGCTATCTGGAGGCAGTTTGTATGCCAGGAACCAGTGTCTCAAGCTTCAAGACCTTGTAGTCCCCAACCAAGAATATCAGGCCTGATGTCGGAGTGTCATATCAATCTGTTGCTTTCATTGGTTAATTAATAAAGAAACTGCTAGGCCTGATAGGTTAGAACATAAGTGGGTGGAGTAAACAGAACAGAATGCTGGGAAGAAGGGAAGTTAGGCAGATACCATGTCGCTCCTCTCCATGGCAGATGCGATGAAGCTCTGGCCCAAGATGGACATAGGCTAGAATCTTCCTGGTAAGTCACCAGAAATGGGCCAAGCAGTGTTTAAATGAATACAGTTTGTGTGTTGTTATTTTGTGGCATAAGGTAGCCAGGCAGCCGGGAGCCGGGCAGCGGGAACGCAGCCCACAGCTCCCACTACACAGGCCTGATGTCACAGACTAGATCCAATCTGTCCCTTAGGTATAGGTAAGGCACATGCATCTGAACTGGACAGCTGGTCAACCTGAAACATCCATTGTCTGGAATGTGGACAGTTCCTACACAGAGTCCTGCCTAACCCATTCTTAGGCCATCCCTTCCCATACTTTCTCTTTAATGAGGGGTGATTGACCAAGAGGACAAATGATCACTTGGCCAAGATATTGGTATCCCCAGACCTCTGAAAAAAAATGGAATGGTTCACTGGCAGTTTCTAAATGATTGGGTAAGCATATGGGGCGCCAGGATCAGTAACGAGCTGAGAATATTGGTTTTGTGTGTCAGTGAATAGTTAAGATGACTTAAATTCTGATGCGGGCGTTTGCACCTTGTGCTGTGCCGTTTCACACTACCCCTGAGATATGGGTAGGGCAACATCTACTGAACCTTTCACTTGATTTAAAAAAATCATTTTAATGTCAAAATATAAACTAGCCTACAGTGTTATCAGCTCTGCTTCTCTTCCTCTTCTTCATTACTCTGAGGCACACACTGTCTTGCATGCATGGAATTAACACATTTCCTATCTCTGAACCAATGCTAGTATCTCTCCATCCTGTATGTAACACCTTCCTTCTGCTCTGCATGTGTGGCAGTTTCAGTGTGGAAGACACATGGGCAGATCATTCAAGAGTGTCTGGGTGCTTAGAAGCAGCTGACAATGTCATCTTTTTCATGTGGATATGTGGTGTACTGTAAACCAGCCACATTTTTAATTAAAGTTGAAAAGTCCAAGAGCTTCTGCATTGTGAAAGGGAAAATGACTTTTCGCTAATATGACTTTATGGTGACTTTTGAAGGTAAAGAGTTTCATAAAGAATTTCTGAATGGGCGAGATTCAGGTTCTTTGCAAGTTCAATTTCCCCCTCTAGTGTATCTGTGTTTCAACTGTGCTACAGTTATTAGGTCTCTGATGTCACTAGCAATTTTACCACCATGGGTGAGGAACTGGACTCTGACCTATATAGCTCATGTACAGAATTTCAGAGAGGTCTTCAAAGGTATTGATTTTAATAACAAAAAATTTCATGAAATTGACTGGCACATATCACTGTTTGCTTTGTCTCTCTCTAACTTGAAGCTAAAAATCTTTCTGAAATGCCAGAATATTACAAAATACTACAACAGAACACAGAATAGGGGTCAGAGGGGAGAGAAGGCTTGGTGATTGCAAACTCAGGAAGCATCTTAAGGTGACCCTGTTCCCTGGAGAGCTGGAAGGGGATTACAGAGCAGGTAGAGTGGTGGGCTCTGAAATCAGAACCCATACCGCCATTTGATGGAGGAAGGTCATTGGTTAATAAAGAAACTGCTTTGGCCCATTTCTATTAATGTGTGTAGCACCATGAGGTGCGCTTACCAGGAAGATTCTAGCCTATGTCCATCCTGAGTCGGAGCTTCATCGCGTCTGCCCCAGAGAGCAGTGGCTATGGTGTCTGAGCTCACTTCCCTTCTTCCCAGCATTCTGTTCTGTTTACTCCACCCACCTAAAGGCTGGCCTATCAAATGGGCCAAGGCAGTTTCTTTATTAGCCAATGACCTTCCTCCATCAGCCATTAGACTGTCAGTCCCACTAAAATCCAGCTCAGCTTCTCTTCTTATATCTTACATTCCACTTTCCCCCACAATCATTTCTGCCCTCCACCCTTTCCTTCGCTGCTCAGACCTAGCCACACCCCCTTTCTCTTTGCTGTTAGGATAGAGCCTGGTGGGACTGGACAGACAGCCTAGCCTAATTGGGGAGCTCCCTGAGAGATCTTGTCTCAAAAACCAAAGTCCTGAAGACGGACATTCAAGATTGTCCACCCATACAAGTAGACACATGTGCAAACACAAGCTTGCGAGAAGGTGAAAAGAGAGTGTCTTTGTGAGTTGTAGCCTCTGACTGCTGCAAGAGAAAACTGATCAGACAAAGCTGCTTTGCTAATATGGTGGAAGTTCTGAGGAGTCCTGGTGTGTGTGTGTGTGTGTGTGTGTGTGCGCACGCGCACACGCGTTTGTGGTGGGGGAGGAGTATGCTTGTGTCTCATGGGGTGTATGGTGTATGTGTGTGTGCCCTGCCATATATGGTGTGAATTTTCATGTCGTGTGGGTGGTGACTGGTATAATATGTTCATAATGCATATGAAATGGGTGTGTGGCATCTGTGGTTTCTATGAGGTGTGTATGTATATGTGAAGTGTGCTAGCATTAGGGAAGGGGTTGGGCTGAGGAAGAGGGACATTTCATATCCTACTGGCTTTTCTCAGCTAGTGTAGAGCAATAGTGTTCTGATAAGGGTAGATGGGCCCTGGTAAGGTTGAAAGGGCCTGAGACAATTTCTCCTCTGCACCCAGTACACCTAGCAGCTGGCTTTCTAGAGCACTCCTCCCCCACCTCCCACTCCCTCACCCATCAATCACTGGGAAGCCATTAGCTGACTTGCCTAATTGCTTTATACTGTTTGCCTTTCAGTTAAACGTTCATGGTGCAGCTGCACAGAGATGAAGACGAGGAGGCACAGGCCTCTCTCCCTGAACAGTGTAAGTAGCGCAGGTCCAGGGAGTTAAGGCAGCATAGGTGACAAGAAGCAGAGAGAATCAGATCTGAGGTCCCCTTTCCAGGCTGCACCTGGTCACTGCTCTGATCCTTTCCCTCCAGCCTTGGGAGAAAGCCAGCTATGTGGCAGCTGCAGAATCTTCTTCTAGGGGTGAAAACAAAACAAAACAAAACCAAGCCTGTCCACAGTTCTCCCTGCCCACCCCAACCCTCTCTCAGTTCCTGCTGCTTCTCTTGGCTCCTGCACAGTGGCTGCCTTGGGGCGGGCTTTGCATCCACACAGGCATCCTGCCTTGTGCACCCATCCCCAGAGAAGCACAGTACAGGGCTCCTCGCTGGACCCAATCAATTCTGTGCCTCTTACTGGCTCAGCAGATCACCACACAGGCAGGGCCATTAGCAAGTGGGGGTGTGAACACACAGCCGGTCTATGAATCAATATGCAGCCTGTGTAAAACAAGCCCCCATTTTTCTCCCATTAAGAAAACGCACCACAAACAGCTTCTTAGATGTTCCCAGGTTCGCCTTTTCGGAAGGGAAAAGTAATTTTGTCTGCAAGTCCTGCTTAGTGTGGGCTGTGATGGACTGAGTGGGTGTGATCACATCATCCTGGGAGCACACCTTCACAGGCAGCAGACGTGGAATCATGGTGTCTGGCTCAAAGATACTCACACATACACACACTCATGCACTTACACACAGAGACTCCTTTCTTCTCTCTCCCTCTCTCTCCCTCCCTCCCTCCTCTCTCTTCTCTCTCTCCTCTCTCTTTCCTCTCCCTCTCTCTTCCTCCCTCCCTCCTCTCTCCTCTCCCTTTCCTCTCTCTCTCTCCCCTCTCTCTCCTCTCTCTCTCTCTCTCTCTCTCTCTCTCTCTCTCTCTCACACACACACACACACACACACACCCTCAGACAAATCCTCAGACACAGAGAAAGAGACCCATAGAATCATGGAAACAGTACTTTCATTTACACTTGAGACTAAACTAAAAGTAGACATTTTTCATATTAGCTAAAATTCATACTTATTAGCTAATTATAAGCCCATGTGTTCAATATGTGCTCCTATGCCACTGCTATCTCCTTTAAAATCACTTCTAACCCATATGAGCATCAGTATTACCAGCTAGAGTTACAGTCATTGAATATATAACCCCATAGCTTCTCTCCATGTTGTCACAAATCAGGAACCAAAGAGTCAACATCGTATGACCTTAGCTGGCATTGCTCACACTCAAAGGCTTGGAAGGAGATGTATGGGCCACACTCAGCATCACTGTGGTTGGACATGTTTACTAAAGCCATGGTGAGGGTAGAGCATCTGTGCCCCAGAGCTGTGGACACCACAGCCAGGAGAGCTCTCCCGCTATTAGCTCATGTCAGAGGGAGGTAGAGTTCTGTGCTTGATCACTAGTTGTGAAATGGGGAACCATGAGGGGATACAGAACCACAAATACAAAACAAAAAGCAGCAGCAAACCCCAAATGCAGGTTGTTGAGGGGCTCTGTGGAAATCATATAGTTAGCCGTCATGGGAATCTCTCTGAAGCTGTTTGAGGGGCAGGCAGTGCTTCATCCATTTCCAGGATGCAGGGTGCTGATGTCAGATGCCGTGTAATGGATCTCATGGCAAACCCATCGACGCAGAACGGGGAGAAGGGCCTTCTATTTTTAAAGAATGCCCAACATTCATGTTTTTCATATTTTTTCTAGCCTATAATTACTCTTAATCAAAATACAAAAATAGTAAACAGTGAAAGGGAACTGGATGTGGTGACAGTTTGCCAATAACGAGAGAGCGTTCCATCTGTCTAGCCGCGAGTGAAATGGTGTAATTACTGCTCATTTTTCTCGTAATTGCTGAGTTATTAGCTTAGAGCTTACACACAACTGGTGAACAGCACTACCCATTTCTTAATTAGGGCCCCAGCCTTGCCACGCTGAAATCAGGGAGTCCCAGAGTCACACGAAGGAGCCATTAATCCTATCTGCCTCACCACTGGGCATAGCCACCCCCAGTGCGCGCCTCACCCAAGTGTTGGGCCTTTTCAGCTTCAATGTCAGTTGATTTTTAGGCTCTCATCCATCCCTGATGGTATGTTTAAAACGCCATCTTTGCTAGGTTATATCCCAAGGAGACCACACTCTATTGATCTCTACCCAGTGGTCTGTTTGGGGTTCTGTTGGCAGATTATAATCAGACTGTCTCCATCAGGAACCCTGGGGCATCACTATGGCACACTGCACACAGCGGTACAGATTCCACAACAGGGAAAATACAACAAATAGTAAATTTTCTTCATCAGTCCTGTTTATCCACATCAGAGCATAAAGGCAGATGGAGGAGATTGATGTGTCCATCCAGGGCGTTAACTTATCTCTGAGGTTTGCTGACGATGGACTGATTTCTGTTCTGTTCTATCAAGAAAGTAGAGTATGTGGATTTGTGCCCCAGCTTGGGACTGTTCCTCAAGGGTATGCATTGCTGATCTGATCTATTTTTAGCATTTCCCTTGTGTGAGCTACAAGGAAAGTTCCAGCTCCTGGAAGATGAGGATAGTGTTGTAAGGACAAAGCATGCTTGATGCTGCCTCAGCCCCTGGGCTCCTGGGCCTTCCTGGGGAAGCCTGAGTGTGCAGTGAGCCACCGATGGCAAGTATGTGTGTATTTACCAAGTGAGATGTGGAGGAGCCATCCCTAGGCTTCTGGACTGGTATAGTCACACTGGAGAGGAACTGCTTGTAGCAATCAAGTCTTCTGAGCTCTCAACCTAGAGATGGTAAAGATGCAGTGAGCTAGGTCCATCCTTCTTGTAGCCCAAATGATGCTGGACTGGTGAGGGGCTAGTGAGACACCGCCTTGACAAAAAGAACCATTATGGTAGACTTGTAAGGATGATTCACAGCGTAAAACCTCACACGCTCAGAAGGAGGAAGGTCCCTTCATCATGGGATAACCTACAGATGACAGTTTCTGTCATTCCTGCTACAGACACAGCACATTCTCGATGCCCCTCATTTCTCCCCTCTCTGAGGGAGAATATTGCACCTCTAACTTGAGATAAGCTGGTGAGGATTGGGGGAATGCATTTTAAAATCCACATCCTAAGCCCCAGGGGACTGTGCGTCTGAGATGCCTCTGAGCTCCCTCAGGCATCACGTGCTTATCACATCTAATCCTTTGGTTCTGCTTACCAGCTGCACAGCAGAGATAGGGGGTGCTTGGGTTTACAGCCTGCAAAAAAAGCAGTCCAGATACTTCACCCGAAGCACAAGAATGAAATGTGCATTTGCATAATCCATCCAGACTTGCCCAGGTTCCTTCCAGTCTTCTTATCATATTGAAAAAAAAAATCTATTAAACCAATATTAGGACAAAATGTGTTTTTTCTCTTCAGAGAATCTATTTTGCCCATATCTTGGGGGCCCATAGGAATTTCTATTTATATATTTATTTCGTGTGCAGGGTAATGTTTGAAGGGCTGACCTTGCCCCGTGTCCTCTCTGTGTTTAGATCAGTTCTTTTGACTTGGGAAGCTTCGTTCTGAGTGATTATGAAATTTTTATCTAAAAAGGCCCTAAATAAAGTGCAGTTGTGAAAACTGTGCCATCTTATCTACTGGGATAGAAATAGAGAGGGAAGGCGGATCCACAGCACAGGCGTTTTAGCTGCATGTTGATTTCATACACTGACTTATCAGGAAACCACAGTGAAGCTCCTTCTCAGCACACAGTAGATTGCCAACCCCTGCCCCCCTCACTCCCCCACCCCACACCCCCACACCATACTTTCCCCAGTCGCAGGCTTATAAGGTTGGTCAGCCCTTGCCTCCCTCCCTCCTTTTTTCACTAATTAGATTGTTTTCATTAACAGTTTACCATTTTTCCCCTTAACTCTTTAGCAACTTTTCATCTGCACTATTTTACCAAGGCTTTAAACAGTATTTATTTACCTATGCAGGTTCCCTCGCTGTCCAGAGTCAGTGAGCTCTCTCTCACTAGCTCAGGTCAGCTGTTTCTGTGGGTATCCCCATCAGGGTCTTGACTCATTTGCTCATATTATCGCTCCTCCTGCTCTTGGACTGGTCTTCCAGTAGCTCAGTCCGGTGCTTTACTGTGGATCTCTGCTTCCATCGGTTGCTGGATGAAGGTTCTATGATGGTAGTTATGGTAGCCATCAATCTGATTACAGGGGACGACCAGTTTAGGGTCATCTCCATTGTTGCTTAGTCTTTGCTGGGATCATCCTTGTGGATTCCTGGGAATTCCCAGTGCCATGTTTCTAACCAGCCCTTTAATGGCTCCCTCAATCAAGATAATACTTTCCTTTCTCCCCTTCTCTGTCTTTTACCCTTTCTTGAGCATCCAGTTCCCCCATGTTCTCCTCTTTCCTCCCCTTCTCCCTTCCCCTTTTATTCTCTCTTCTCTCCCCCTCCTCAGTTTTCTCAGGCGATCTTGTCTTTTTCCCCAATCCAGGGGGATCCATATATTTCCCTCTTTAGGGCTCTCCTTGTTACCTAGTTTCTCTGGGATCATGGACTATAGACTGGTTATCCTTTGTTTTACGTCTAATATCCACTTACAAGTGAGAACATACCAGGTTTGTCTATCTGGGTCTGGGTTACCTCATTCAGGATTTTTTTTTCTAGTTCCATCCATTTGCATGCAAATTTCAAGATATCATTGTCTTTTACCACTGAGTAGTACACCATTATGTAAATGTACCACATTTTTTTAATCCATTCTTTGGTTGAGGGGCACCTAGGTTGTTTCCAGGTTCTGGCTATTATGAATAATGTTGCCATGAACACAGTTGAGTAAATGTCCTTGTGGTGTGGGTGTGCATTTTTTGGGTGTTTCCAAAGAGTAGTTTTGCTGGATCTTGAGGTAGATTGATCCCCAATTTTCTGAGCAACCACCACATTGAATTCTAAAGTAATTGTACAAGTTTGAGATCCCACCAACGATGGAGGAGTGTTCCCCAAACTGGACCACTGAATGTGGGGGACAGCTGTGAGACTTGGGGAGTCGTTGGGACCACTGGCAATAGGACGAGGACTTATCCCTAGTACTTAAGCTGCTATCTTGGAGCACATTCTCTTTGTAGGAATACCTTGCTCAGCCTGTATATAGTGGGGAGGGTCTTGGTCTTGCCTCAAAATGAAGTGTCAGACTTTGTTGACTCCCCATGAGGAGCCTTTCCCTCTCTGAAGAGTGGATGGAGGATGGGGTAGGGTGAAGGGTAAGACAGGAGGTGGGGAGGTAGTGGGAATGGGGATAGCTATATAAAATGAGAAAAGATTATATTAAAAATCTTAATAAAATGTTTGTTTACTTATTCTTTGAGAATTTCATAGATGCATACAGTGTATTCTAATCATATCCACTTTCTCCTCCCTCCCAACTCTCCCCTCACATGTCTCCAATAACAGGTGCTACCTACATGTGCATGGGTGTGGGACAATCCCTGGAGCCTTGGCAATCTACCAAGAACCACAGTTGGTGATCATCCTCCCCATGTAGCTGTCAATTACCAGTAGCTTCCTAGATAGGGGTGAGGACCCTTGTGTCCTCCCTGACCCATGGTAGAAGGATGACCGTCTTGGTCTTGCTCAAGTCTTGGGCAGACAATCAAAGCTGCGAAACATTCACTTAAAGCAAAACCTCAGCTGTTTAATTTTGTACCCCAGTTGTCTCCATATCTCAGATCTCATACTCACTTTCAATATTTTGGTCTTACATTCTTTCTGTCTGAATTTGAAACTCCCTCTAGGGGACTCAAGTTCTTTTCATTCTTATATTTCTTCTTACTTTCCTGTTGTTGTGGTTTGTCTGCCTCTACCCACCTTTTCTCTTCCCACCTTTATTTCCCTCTAACTTGTTCCTCTACACCAGTTTCCCCCAAACTCTTCCATCCTTTATTCAACAAGCCATTACACTTCAACAACCCTAGTGCATGCCCAACACAATTCCTGGAATGTGGGGAAATTCTATAAAAGAAACCAGACACAATTCTCATTCTTATGGTACTTGTGCCTTAGTGGGGAAGGCAAATAACGATTATAACAAACAGGTAAATGTCTCATGTAGGAGACAAGAGTCCAAAACTGCCAAACATGTGGGAAGGAATGGTTTATGTGGGAATCTCTGAAGGGTGGATATCTGAGCACAGACATGAAGGCAAGAAAAGAGAGAGGAGGGGAAACCATGGGTGTGTGAGGAGAGCATCTTCACATCAGGCAGGGATATAGGAAAGAAAAGAACATTGCATTCTGGGGCAGCTTCTTCTCATCAGAAGACATATTTCAAGGTTCCCAGTGAGATGCTCAAAACCATGAAAGTGCTTGGCTCTGATGTGCTGTATTTCTTGTTTATATGCATGCCTAGTGACATACCTGTCTAACAACATCTCCTAAACCTTTCATGTGTGTCTCCTTCCTGCCCATGCTTTACAGGTTCTTAGATACATTTTTCTTTTTTTCTCCATCAACCATTAAACCAACAACATTTAAAGAGGAAAGTTTGTGTATTTTTAAATCATTGACACATTTTAAAAGAACTTATCCAATATCCTTGAGCATAAGAGGCCATTAATTTCCCCTTTCTTTTTATTTTCAATGTTCGATTGGTGTATGTCCTTGAGGAGAGATAGATAGATAGATGGTAGATATATGATAGATAGAGATAAATAGATAGATAGATAGATAGATAGATAGATAGATAGATAGATAGATAGATAGATAGGCAGGCAGGCAGGCAGGCAGGCAGGCAGGCAGGCAGACAGACAGACAGACAGATAGATAGATAGATGGATGATAGAGAAAGAGAGAGACAGATAGAGAACAAGCAAATTTATTGTGTTAGCTCTTTGGAAAAAATGAACCTCTGCATCACCTTTCTAGATCACAAAGCCTCAAGCTTCTGATGCATGGACACAGCCCCACTTTTCCTCCCTATCACATGCTTCTGGCCAACAGTTCTGTCTGATTCCCCCAAGGATTGCAATCTTACCTTCAAGCAACACCCTCCTTTCTCTTTAATTTCCCAGGTGGAGAACTTGTATGTATGCATGTAAATGCCATTGCTTTGGACTTACGGACTTCCCAGAAGTTTGTTTGAATCAATAATGTTCTTTAAGAATTCAGCCAATACATACAGTCTTGGATCTGTACATATTTTATTTTTTCAGTTGCCTATTTGATTAACTCAAATGCATTTTTCCAAGTGCAGAAACTTTTAGGATATCTGTGGCATTGTAGTGGTCTTGTTCTCCCTGACCTGACCCCCAAAGTCACAGAAGAATATGAAAGCCTGTCTTGCTTGAAATTCCAGAGCTACTGCCTGCCTCTTGCAGCAGACACCTTTACTATGCAGGGTGTTTTAGGGTTTCTATTACTGTGAAGAGACACCATGACCACAGCAACCCTTATAAAGGAAAACATTTAATTGGGACTGGCTTACAGCTTCAGATGTTTAGTCAGTTATTGTCATGGCAGGAAGCATTGTAGCATACAGGTAGATACTGTACTGAAGAGGTAGCTTCTATACTAGCAGGCCACAGGAAGAGAGAGAGTAAGCCACTGGGTATGACTTGGGCTTCTGAGAACTCAAAGCCCACTCTCAGTGATACACCTCCTCCAACAAAGTCACATCAATCTAACAAGACCACTTGTCCTAATTATTTCAAACAATGCCACTCCCTATGAGCCCACAGAGACTGTTTCATTCAACCTACCATATAGGGCTATGACTCTTGTGTAAAAAGAACAAGCACCTGTTGATCCACAGAAAACATCATACCAGGAGCCCAAGCATCACACTCAGAGTTGAATTCCATTCAAGTAAAAAAACCACTTGAACATTTATTTTAGTCCCGATGATATAGTAAGTAAAGGAAGGCTACAGTATGTAAAGATGCCATTAAACATCCTAAAAAACCAGGGGAGAGGTGGCAAATCAAGATAGAAAGTTAATGTAGGCAATGGCCCACAAAATGGATAATGAGCTCCCTGCAACATGATTTCAGAAAACCTGTGAGAATCCGTTCCCTGGAGGTGTATGAAATGAAAACCATCTGCATAAGAACCAGAAGCTGGCAAATACTAGGTGCGTTGTACTGAACGTGACAAGGTTTGTGGTGTCAGCATGCAAAAAGGATTCACACGTGCCCTTCACAGCCTGTCTTCAGTCCCAGATTCTTCAGCTTCAACTGCACCTAGTGCAGTGAGGTGACTCCTTTCTCTTATAATACTGCACAAAATCTAGTCAGGATAGACAAGCCACAGCTACGGAAGTAAAGGTTACGTATTCCAGCTGAGTGGCTTCAGGTCTTGAGTATGATCAGATTGCCCACGGGCACACATGTTATTTCCATTTCCAGTATTTAATAAACCATGGCAATTATCATAATCATCTGTGGTGCACAGACTATGTATAGGTCTTACTAATGTATGACTATGTTCTTTAATGTGAATATACTCACATTTGTGTATAAAATGCTTTCATGTATTTATAGAGAACTGCCCTTTAGTACATGTATGCCAAGGGCTAGAAACAAGGCTCAGCTCCAGAGCTAGCCTCACAACCCAAAACACAAAAGTGCAAGAGTGTGCGCCTATTTTAGCATTAACATTTCTAAAAATCGTATGTTCACATGCCTTTTGTCTACATGTGTGTCTATACACCACATGCATGCAGTGCCTGAAGATGTCAGAAGAGGGCATAGGATCCTCCAAAATTGGAGTTACATATGGCTGTGAGTCACCATCTGGGATCCCGGAACTAAACCCATGTCATCTGCAAGAGCAGCAATGCTCTTAAACACTGAGACATCTCTCCAGCCATATGTGTGGCTTTTAATAAATACACATTTGCATGTATATGGTGTGAGTGTGTCTTACTTCCTCCACTTGTTCCATTTATGGCATGAACTAATTCCTGTGCATCCTCATTGATGTATAAATACTGTTCTATTTTTATATTTACTATAAACTCTAATCTTTTCATACCTGTTATAATTTTATGAAATGGCAAGCACTAACAAAGTCCAACAATAGGTAGTCTGGTTAGCGGCTACAGCACGTGGTTCTGAGTTGGGTGTCTTAGTCATCCCGTTCTTCCTCACCATGAATCAGTTCTGAGCATCTATCAGTCGGTTCCATTTTGCTGTCATGTGCCCAAGTGAACTGTGATAGATTCTCAGGTTGTGACTTCTTCCTGTTCTCCCAGTCATTATAGTCACAGGAGACATGGTGGAGCAGAGAGGATCTTGGGAAGTGGTGCTGGGCAGAAATGCTTTGGGCTAGCTAGGGTGAAAGTGACTCATGTTCTTTGAGTCAAAGGGAGCCCAATGCCACCCAAGGGCTTGCTTAGAAAGCCAGAGTGCATTTTGAAAGGTAATCAAAGTAGTTTTATAAGGGGAGAGGTAGGATGGAAGTACTGGAATTGAGGGGAGATTAGTGAATGTGCAGGAACCTGTGGGCAGGCCAGCAGTTGGGTCAACCATAAGGAAACAGCTGGCCAAGAGGAATCACCCATCTCTAGGACATATGTCAGAGATGACACTTCTCTATGCCTCAGTCCTATGAACCGAGCCACAGAAGAGGGTCTCAGTAGTATTGGAACGGGGGCAGGCTGGGGGAGGTATCTGTGAGTGTTGCCCACTGACTAAGTAGAAGTCCTCACTGCTCATACTTTCTAGGTCCCCACTGTCCCTTTTTGTTCCCTCCAGCTATACTCTAGCAGGGCTGGTGGTTTTCTCCTTTGGGTAGATGCTTGGGTCAGGCAGGTGGAAAAGCAGAAAAATCTGTCTCTGAATTGCCTGCATCTATCTCTTGCATTTATTGCGTTGATGAGAGGAACAAGATTCAGTTGCACGCTTGCTTCCTCTGAACTCAACTAGGCAAGGTCTGGCTGTCAGGGCCGTGAAATGGAAACTGAGGTTCAGTGAGATCTCTCAGAGAGCTGTTGGGGATGGTGTCTCCTGAGATAGACAGCTCTGGGTAAGAACCTCCAAAATGTTCCCCCCAGATGATTAGTCATTGGAAGCAAACAAACATTGGGGGTGAAGTCCTTTTAAAAACCCCATGTCTGCAGGAGTTCCTATATTAATTAGCACAGTCCTTGGGTGGTGAGAGAGGCAGTGAGGTGCCCATGGCACCAGGCTCGGGTGAGCTTTTATTCGCAGCCTGTCTCCTTGTTTTGATGATGCTTTAAAGAACTAAAACCTGAAGAAAATAAAAATCTCCTAGGAAAGGATCTTCTCCTGACCACACACTTATGTCTGAAGTGTGTTCTTCCAGCAAAGAGGATTGTAAGGAGGCTGCAGGAGGGGCTTCAGTCTTGTATCTTCCAGAAGCCTCTGGAAGGTGACTTCTCTAGGAGAGGTACGCATTGCATTGTGTGTGCATTTATTCTCTGTCTGAGAAACGTCTTTGCTTCTGCCCCAGAGAAGCTCATTACAGACAGGCCTTGCCTTCTTCTTGCCAAACTGTCTCCTTGAAACGGAAAACTAATGGGTGTCAGATCTGCAGCATGTAGCTGCCCAGCATTTTCTTTGATCCAGTGCAGAATGCATTTGTTCAAAAGCTGCTTTATTGATTTTTTTTATTTTAGCTGCTTTTTGCTACATTTGAATCATTTGTACATATGCACATCACACTTTTTGTGACATCAAAGTGTCTAATAATTTCACAGGGCTCAGGAAACATCTCAGGAAGCAAAAGGGTCTCTGCTCTGTAAAGATATGTACCACTTAACCCCACTATGAAGACTGTTTACAATAGTTCCTCTAGAATTGCTTAAATATATATTTAAGGGCTCCCTCATGGGTCCCCTCCTTCTTCAAAATTGTGTATCCTGCAAAAGGGGTTTGGTGACTCTAAATTTACTTGGTTAATTGTGTGGGTGGGGCTAACACCCAGGACAATCTTGACAAAGGGCTGTGCCTGTGCGGAGAGCTGAGGAGAGCTGGGTGGCAAACATGATTGTCTGTGAGCCTCTGTGTCTGTCTCTTTCCATGGCACCTTTTCATCCACGCGATGCCTTGCCGCTTCTGTGTTTTCACTCCATATCTGGGCATGTAGGAGATAGCCCACGTGGCCTGGCTTCTCTCCCTCGATGCATCTGTTCTATCTGCTGAGGGGCCACTGTATGGATACACCACTGTATTTTCTCACTGGGAGAGGAGAGGGTGGGCTGTTTGTTATAGGAGATTGTGGATGTAGCCATTATAGACAATCATTTGCAGGCTTGACGTGAGCGCAGTTTCGAATTTCTGAGTTGTGTGTTTGTAAATGTTAAAACCACCTTCGTTTTTTTTTTTTAATTTTTCTTTAATCTGAATACTTCGATTAGCTTGATGGAACCCCATTTGCCTATTTTTTTTCTTGGATTTGTTCCCCTAAACCGTCCATTCCAATGTACTGAAAGCTCACCTCATAAGTTCCCATACAATGGTGTCAGTATGAAGCTCTCAATGCATTTTGAGTTATCTGTGCGACTTCCTTCTTCTACATGTGGATAGATAGTTTCTTATGTACATTTATTTAAAAGATTATTCTTTCTCTAATTTGTGTTCTTGGCCCTTTTGTCAAACTAAATTGGTTGTAGATTCTCTTGTTATCCCTATTCTCTCCCATTGGTCTACATGTACATTTTCAGCATTGTGGCTTATTCTCTCCTTTATCAAGGTTGTTTGGTTATCTGGGAATTTTAAAGTTTTCTTTGTGACTCCATCCATAAGCCTTGTTCTTTATAGTGCGGAGTAGATTACCATTACCATTCTGATAAGAATTGCCTCAAGTATATACTTTGTTTTGGACTGAGCAATTTTGCAATAGAAATCCGTGTAATCTTTGAACATCAGGCTTCTTTCTGTTTTTTCTTTTCGTGTATGTGTCTGTCTGTTTTGGTTTTTTCATCTGTGTCTTGCAGATGCCATTGTAACACCATTTGCTCCTTTAAGTTTCTTTCTAGTGTTGTTTTCAGCTATCGAATGAGGCTGCTTCTATTTCAGAAATTTGGTAATTGTCACACGGCAACACCACTCCTCTCTGTACCAACTTGGCACCCTATACCTTTGCTAGCTTCATTACTAGATCCAGAAGTTTGTGTTGAAGTCCTTGGGGTTTCCTGTATAGATCACATGATCTGTAAACAGTGACAATTCTGCACCCTCTTTGCTGATGCAGATGCCTTTGTTTTCCCCTCTTGACTCATTGCTTTGGGAAGGACATCTAGTATGTTTAATAGTAGTGGTGAAGGCACATATATTAATTTGGTCCTAGACATGAAACAGACAGCCTTCAGATTTTCTCAGTTCAGCATGAGATCAGCTCTCTCTCTCTCTCTCTCTCTCTCATACACACACACACACACACACACACACACACACACACACACACTACTCTTAAGTTCAATTGCATCTCTTCTCTACCTCATTTATTCATGTTTGATCATGGATATTTATTGTATAGATGTGCTATATTGTTTTTGATGTATAGATATTGAGCCATCCTTGTATTCCTGGGGTAATTCTTGTTTGGTATCACAAATACATTTTTAAATCCGCCAGTGGATTTGGTTCGTTATTTTTTTTTTTTTTTTTTTTTTTTTTTGGTGTTTTGAGACAGGGTTTCTCTGTGGTTTTGGAGCCTGTCCTGGAACTAGCTCTTGTAGACCAGGCTGGTCTCAAACTCACAGAGATCCCCCTGCCTCTGCCTCCCAAGTGCTGGGATTAAAGGCGTGCGCCACCACCGCCCGGCTTGGTTCATTAATTTCTTGAGGATTTTTGCACCAGTGTTCATTGAGGATATTAGCCTAAAACTTTCTCTTTTCTGTTGTCCTTATCTGGTTTTAGGATCAAGGTAGCACTGGCCTTCTAGAATATATCTGGGAGAGCCTGTAACTATGTTTCTGGAATAATATTATTTTGCCTTTAATGATTAGTAGAATTAATGAATCAGTGAAATTATCTAGTTTTGGGTATGATTTGTGGGGGGTGTTAAATTACTGAGTCAATCATTACTTGCTATCAGTTCTGTATTCATTCATGATTTAGTCTTAAATGGACTATGTGTTCCAGGATCTGTGAGTTACTTTTTGCTTATTAAATTTCTTGGCATATAGTTGTTCATATGGGCTTTTTAAAAGTAGTTTTCAATTCAAATTTAATCTTATAATAAAGGTTTGTTAACTATAGAAGTCTTCATGGACATATTCACACAGGCATAATGGAAAATGAATTTTTAGAGCAGATTATTTGTAGCCTTATTATAAGTAGATATTTAATAAAATGCTATCAGAAAAGACACAATGGGTTCAATGAAAATAAGTTATGCAAACAAACCTAATTTCCTTTCTTTTAAATAATTAATTTTATTATACATTAGAGTAATTTAATGGATATAATATTTTATTTCATACTTGTGAAAAATAGAGAAATATAGATTATACAAAAATAGAGTGAATTACATTTTATTTAAAAATCATTGTCCCAGGCTCATCATGGTGGTACATGCCTATGGCCCATGTACCTGGCTAATCATGGTCAGGGCAAGTGCAAAATCCAGACCAGATTGGCTACAAAGACTTTATTGAAACAGAAATGAAGTCAAATAAAACAGCCAAAACCAAAATAACAGCAGAAGCCCAAAAAGCCTTGTTATGCCCAGATAGTGATTGACTTTGAGCCTGTCTACTTGGAGGGTTCATCTTAACTAGATAACATTTAGCCACTCTTATTATTGAAATTAAGTCAACAAGAATTTACTAAGTCAAGCAGAAAATTAGATCAGAAAGTACAATTGTGCAGAAAATCCCTGGGAAGAACAAACTCCGAGTCAGGGTGAGTTTGTGCCTCTCTTATGAAAGGATATGGAGTTGAATGTGAAGATGGCAGGGAGGCGGAGTGTCAGGGTGCAGTGGGGCATGGAGTCCCTCCCCACCCAAGCACTGCAGCACTGGAGCATGGAGTCCCCTCCCCAGTGCTGCAGCAGGGGAGAACAACCTGGTCCCCTGTACTGCAGCACTGGAGCACACCTTCACCCCCAGTGCTGCAGCAGTGGAGCACACTCCTCACTCCCAGCACTGCAGCCGTGGAGCACAGCCCTCACTCCCAGCACTGCATCAGGGGAGCCCATCCCCACCCCCAGTGCTGCAGCAGTGGAGCAATCACTCCCACTGTGAATGTTACAGCAGTGAAGTCTCCCATGCACTGTGCAGTGGAACACCATCCTCACATCACCCCGAGTACTGTGGTAGTAGAGCCTCCTCATTACTGCAGCAGTGGAACATCTACCCCACCCCTAAGCCCTAGTGCTACAGTAATGCAGCGTTGACCCTTACCCTACCCTAAGTGCTGTAGCAGTGGGAGCTCCCACCCCTTCCCACTCCCACCCCCACCCACTCCCACCCTTCCCACTCCCAACTCTTCCCACTCCCACCCTTCCCACTCCCAACTCTTCCCACTCCCACCCTTCCCACTCCCACCCCATCCCACCCCCACCCCTTTCCACCCCTTCCTACCCCATCCCATTCCACCCCTTCCTACTTCCACCCCTTTCCACCCCTGCCCCATCCCACCCCATCCCACCCCTGCCCCATCCCACCCCATCCCACCCCTGCCCCATCCCACTCTCATTCCCACTCCTTCCCACTTCCACCCCTTCCCACTCCCACCCCCACCCACCCTTCCCACTCCTACCCACTCCCATCCCTTCCCACTCCCAACTCTTCCCACTCCCACCCTTCCCACTCCCAACTCTTCCCACTCCCACCCTTCCCACTCCCACCCCATCCCACCCCCACCCCTTTCCACCCCTTCCTACCCCATCCCATTCCACCCCTTCCCACTTCCACCCCTTTCCACCCCTTCCCACTCCCACCCCTCCCATCCCACCCCACCCCTCCCATCCCATCCCACCCCATCCCACTCCCACCCCATCCCACCCCTGCCCCATCCCACCCCATCCCACCCCTGCCCCATCCCACTCTCATTCCCACTCCTTCCCACTCCCACTCCTTCCCACTCCCATCCCCAGTGCTGCAGCAGTAAAGACAGGCAGATTCCTGAGACTCACTAGCCAGCCAGCCTAGTCTACTTGCTCATCTCCAGACCATTGGACAGCATCTAAGGAATGGCAACTAAGGTTGTCCTCTGGCCTCCATATGCACAAACACATGTGTATACATGCACACAAACATGCATACCACATACAAAAAGATTAAAAATTATGTGCACATAGTATTTTCTTTATTCTTTTGGTAGATCTGGGACAAGGATGCAAGCAAAGACTGTTTTGTTTTTGGAACCTGTGGTGATACGAAGATCTAGGCAGACAGCTGACTTGCTTCATGTGTCTGCATCTCTCACACATCCCAGGCCACTGACAAGACCTAGTACTGTTGTAGCCACAGACATCCTACCTGTCACATATACAAAATAACTACATCTCCAGAACTGGAGTGTTAAAGGCACCCTGATCTCTCAGGAAGTGATAACCCTCTATCAAAATACCGAATGATCCTGTGTTTTGAAACTGCCTGACATGGGTACTGGAATTGAAATCAGGTCCCCTGGAAAAAGTGGCAAACTACCTTAAGTGTTGAACCATCTCAGCTTTCTGTTCACTTTGACAGCACACACATAGAACACATAGTCATAACCATAAGCCTCATGATGCCCTTGTCGGTGAGCAGTGGCATATAATATGGTAATACATGATGATCCCAAGATATAATATCCCACTGACGTCACAATCATCTTCCTTTCAGCTCTTTGATTACAAAAGTTTTAATTATCAGCTTGACACAACCTAGAATCATTTAATAAGAGCATATCAGGTTGGGCTGTAGGCATGTTAGTAGGGTGTTGTCTTGATTACATTAGTTGACACGGGAAGACCTAGCCCACTGTGGGCAGCACAATTTCCTATGCAGTGGGTCTTGGACTGTATGAAAGGAGGGGGCTGAGCGCCAGCAAGTATGTGCACTCTTGTTCTCTCCCCAGTCTTGACTGTGGATGTACTATGACCAGCTCCTTGAACTCCAGCCTTGACTCCCCTGAAATCAGAGACTGTACCTGGAATTGTGAGCCTAATAAACCCTTGCTTCCCTAAGTCACTTTCTGTCAGAATGTTTTTATCACAGTAGCAGCAATGAAAGTAGCACCATGATGAAACCACGGATGATGTATTTCTCGACTCATCCTTTGGGTTTAGTTACCAACAGCTCTATTTATGTGTGAGCTCACAAGGGAGGATGAGGTGTGTCTAGGTAATGTGCATATGGAGTCTGTAGATTCTGCAGTTTGAATGCAGTATGTCCCTTTGGGTGCTGCTGATAGTCTGTTAACAGGTGTCTTATTGATGCTGCATTGCATGACATATTCTCCTTCATTCTGAGGGATAGAGGGGGCTGGTGGGTGCTTTCTGCTGGACCACAGTGAGAATGTCTGTTGTTAGAGCTCCAGCACCCTCTATCCCGTGCCATCTGCAACAGACGTCCTAATCAAATCTGTGCATACCCACTATGCTGGGTAGTTTTAATGTCATCATAATGCAATGTAGAATCACCCCAAGAAGGAAGTTTTCATGAGGAATTATCTAGACCAGGGTGGCCTGTAGATATGTCTCGAGTGACAATCTATATAGGAAGACACCGACCGTTATGGGCGGCGTCATTCCCTAGGCAGGTGGCCATGGACAGTCTAAGAGAGAAGAAAGCTAGCTGAGAGTGAACACACAAGAAAGCAAGGAGCCTTGTGTTATTCCCTATCTGTTGCTGCCTGTAGATGTGACGGCCTCAATCACTACCTTAACTTCCATGAAATAATAGACTGTGACCTGGAATTAGAAGTCACATGAACCCTTCCTTTACTATGTTGCCTTTTCGTTAGGGTATTTTATCACAGCAGCAAAAAGGAAATGAAGACACCTAATATTTCATTATTTATTATTATTATTAATTAGCATAGTATGTGTGTGTGTGTCCTTCTTCTATGTGCTCTAGGAACCAAACTCGGGTATTCATGTTTGCCTGGCAAGTCTTGCACCTCTGAGTCATCCTGCTACTCTCTTTGTAATCTCACTGATGGGATTACAGAATCAGAGGAAAGGTCACCTTTGGGGCCATGAAGTAAAACTTGTCCCAGTGTTGCACAAGGACCCGTTCTTCACAATCTACAGATGAGAACACTTAAGCTTTCTAAAAAAAGCTACAGTAGTCTGGTGCTGATGATTGTTTTTTCATTATAATTTAAGTAACCTCTACTTGTTCTGAAAACCTTTAAGGAAAGTCCCACAGGCTCTAAGTCTTCTATAACTTTTCTTCAGGATGTTAGCCCTTTCTCATTTCAGAGCATAGAAAAACACCACACAGAATGGTATTGGCCTGAAACCAAGCCTTAGGCAGTTCCCTGGCTGTTTTCCCAGATTCTGGGGAGTAGAGCCCAGAACGGGTCTGCCCCTTTGGACCCTGAAGGAGGCTGAGGCCTGCTCTCTTGTGAGAAGGCTCTTGAGGACTCCAGGATTGGGTCTGCCATGTGCCCTGCTGGGGTACTTAACCAGGGTTATGTTGCAGGGATGGGGGCTATTCTCTCATATCCTGTGGCTTTCAGATGGGTTATAAACCTCTCTGCATTTTTCTTCTGGACTGAAATGAACTTAAGACTTTGAAGAGAATTTTGCCTCATGTGCAAAATGTGTGTATGTGTGTGTGGGGGGGTGGGGGTGGGGGTGTAATTTGGCCTCTATATTTTGATTGTTTTGTGCTTCTTACCCTGTGTTTTAATTACCCTGTGTCTGTAAAATGCAAGATAAGTTCTGGAAAACAGCCAGGTGATGGGGGCCCAGTGATGCATTCCCTTTTAATTGCCTTGCCTGTTTTCTTCGTTTGTTTGTTTTTGTTGTTTTACATTTTTTTCTTCTCTGCTAGATTACAGCTGTGAGCAGGAATCTCCTTGTGGCAAGCGGCTAGTAGTGTGTCCAGGTGCAGCCAGTTTTTGCTTCCTAAAGAAAAACTAATGGTTCCAGGTCCCCAAACTGTAAAGAGGGAAAATGGGAGATGATGCCTCTCAACAATGCTGCAGCTAGGAGCAAGGTTTGAGTTCATGCCCTGCTCCGATAGCAGCAACAGTCCTTCAGAAATGTGACTGTAATCAATCGTCATCATATTGAAGGACCAAAAGCTACACCCTTGGTTCTGAGAGCTGGGTCAGTGTTGAGAACACTTGCTGCCCTTACAGTGGACTTGAGTTCTTATTCTAGCACCCATACTGAGCAGCTCATCCCTACCTCCAGCCAAAGAATTCCAGCAGTCTCTTCCCCATTCCACGAGCATCTGCCTCTGTAGATATATTCATGGGTGTGCACAACGCCCTACTCCAGAGTGCACGTGGGCATGGTGTGTGTAGCATGAACACGTAACACACACACACAAAATTAAGCTTATAAAATATGCATATAAAACCACCATAGGCAGACATAAATGGAACTAAAAGACTCAATTAAGCAAAGCTCTTTGCATGTTTTCTAGAGTGGTCCTGGGGGCAGCTTTGCTTCATGGGCAGTGGCAGCAATTTCTTTCTTGCCATTTTGCCATTCATAAAATGCATTCCTGCTTCGAGACATGTTGGTGGCTTTTCATTCACAACAGTGAGGTAGAGTGCCTAATTTTATATTTGTTTTTCAAAATGATTTTTGCTATTCTTAACCTACTTGGACATGCTGTGTGATTTTCAAATATGCTCAAATGCTCTCCAGGAAAAGCTGTCTCCCTGGGTTCCAGTTTAGTCATAGCATCCCTGCATTATTTTCAAAGCCAAGTGGCCTCAAACCTTTGTGAGACCTGTAAAACACAGGCAAAGGGAGCAATGGACAGAATATTAATTCCCAACCTGTGTCCGAGTAAGCTTCTATACAGCTCAATAAGCCAGCTTCATACTGGCCACCCGGGCAATCTTAATGGCTTCACACCAGCCTTTTCCGGATTTCTTTCCCCCACCAAAGCTGACCTACTTCCTGGGAAAGCCAATGCAACCTCATTTCTGCACCCACAAAGGTGGATCCATACATGCCCTCTGCCCCTCCACTGACTGCTTCCCAGAGTCATCCCACTTTCCCTAGCAGGAACATCTAAAAACACCATCCAGGCCCTTGCCCCTTCTGAAGCATCTCCCTCTCCCTATGTGTGAGTCAAATCTGCACAGAGCAGAGGGAAAGCCCTTCCTATTCACAGAAATCTTAACTACCATCCCCACAATAAGCCATAAACATCCCTCACCTAAGTATCTTGGCCCACATAGAGAAAGTGAGCTGGGCTGGACATTATGAGGGGGAATTAATTGATAGCTATCCAGGTGTTCTTGCTCTCTTCGCTGTAAATTTTATGACAATAATTTTGCTTAATTGCTGCTTCTGGCACTGAAAATGATGTCCATATTTCAGCTCCTTTTGGATCCTGTTGGGGGAGAAACCCAGACCTACTAGTTTGAAAGTCTGAAGAAATCCATCCAGTTTGAGTCATTTACACAGAAGGATCATGGGAATCGTACTGGGTGTGAACCAGGATAGACTCTAGTGACAATAGTTTAAAATTAGGACAAGAGGTGACAGTTGGAGACCCAAACTTGCTGAAGTTATTTAAATGCCCCTAACTAAAATGTTGCATTTCCTATTTCCCATCACTAAATACTTCTCTGAAAAGAATTTGGAAGTAGGTACTGGAGAGATGGCTCAGTGATATCCATTGGTGCCCGCTGGTGCTGGTTCCCAGTCTACACAATGTCTCACAACCATCTGTAACTCTAGTTCCAGGAGGTTGGATGCCCTCTATTGACCACCTTGGGCAGCTGTACAAATGGCATAAACATACAGATACTTGTACATGCGTATGTATGAACATAAAATGAAAAGATAAAAAAGCATTTCAGAAGTAGCACAGTTCTGTATGTGCTTGGATGATCAATAGATGTGAAGGGTGAGTGGAGGCTGGTGAATTGAGAATATACAACATGAAGGTGATGCTGTTAGGTGCTTCCTTTCACCTCTGGTCAGTGCTTTTGGTGTCTCCAGTCTTCTCAGCCAGAGTACCCACAGATGCCACCCACCAATGCCACCCACGGTCTCCGTGGTCCATCCTATGGCGTGGAGCCTGTCTCACTGAGGATGAGCTTCATTATCAGAACTGATTTAGGTAGAAAGCAGTTTATTTCAAGCTGTGTTTCTTAGTTTTCCATGGAGGCTGGTTTAAGGGATGCTGAAATGGGTGTGATGAAATAGCTCCTCCGAGGATACTTGGCTCAGCGCATCTCCATTTCCCCCTGGTATCAATTATTACATTAAGTCACAAAGTGTTATTGTTCTGTATGAAAGACACCTCTGCGATGAATCACTTCTGTGGCCCGCCAAGACCACAGCCGTGTAAAACGTAGTCTTCCCTTCAATGACCGTGGTGCAGCAAACATGACCTTTGACACCAGAATTTGGAGTGATACAGACTCAGTACATGACCCGCCCAGCAGGTCCTAAGTTATTCCAGGGTCTTGAAGAGGCACTATCTGAAAGACATGGGGGGGGGGAGAGAGAAACGGACGCCAAGCAGTATTCCTTGTCAAGGCATCCCATTTATTGAAGCAAGTTTCATGTCTTAAATACTCCTCAGAAAGGAACTAGGGCAAGGGGGAACTGAGGAAAGGGGGAAGGGAAGGAGGGGCTCTGTAGCTAGGCAACTAAGAGGGGCAGTTTGGTAGCTAAGCAGGGCAGTTGCAAGGTCAATGGCTAGAACACCTACTGTTAGTGATAAGCAGGAAGCCATGAAGACACTCTGTGGTGCTTTCCAGAGCTTGAGTCTCCATGGTCAGCACGTAATGTTTTGGCTAACTTTAAGTTTTCTTGTCTCAAGATTTTTCCTTCAAGGCCCTGTGAGATGTGAGAAAGGAGAAGCCTGAAATGGCTCCTGACAAGTACAGGTTTGAATGTCAGTCTTTGCCTGGGCTAGCAGTGTGGGTGTGGCATCGCTTTATGTCACGGGTGGTGTCAGTGATCTGCAGTTTCCAGCCGTCTGCAGTGCTCACTCTGCTGTGTTCTGTGCCTGCTGAACGGGGTTCCTCTGGTACACTAAGTTCATTTTGTGCTTGATATTTTAAACTAACCGTAGGGTTAGGAAGACGTGAGGTCACACTAAGCAAAGGCATGTCTGTCATGAGATGCGCCACTACTAGGTTTCTAAGGCAATTCCTTACTTGCTACTAATGCAGAGAATATTATTCTACCAGAGTTTATTATGACTGAGTGTCTTTAATATGTGCTGACCTCACATTACAATATCAGACTTGAGGGGCTAAGATAGCTGGGTGGTTAAGAGCACGTGTTGCTCTTCCAGAGGACTTGCATTGGGTTCCCAGTACCCACATCAGCTGACTCGTAGCCACCTGTCACTCCAGTTCCAAGGGACCAGACCCCCTCTTCTGACCTTAGCAGGCATCTGCACACACATGGTGTAATGCAAACATAGGCACACACAGTACACACAGAATAAAATATTTTTTTTAGGGGCTGGAGAGATGGCTCAGAGGTTAAGAGCACTGATTGTTCTTCCAGAGGTCCTGAGTTCAATTCCCAGCAACCACATGGTGGCTCACAACCATCTGTAATGATATCTGGTGCCCTCTTCTGGCCTGCAGGCACACATGCAGACAGAACACTGTAAACAAAATAAAATATATTTTTTTTTAAATCAAACTTGAACAGCTCCAATATCAGCTCTGCCTCCAGCCCCAGTGGCCCTGGCTTCCTGGGACTTGTTAGTTTATGCATCTGTCTTTGTAGGACTCAGTCATAGAACCAAGGGCATGGCCAGATACCTTCTCCCAAATCTCCCTAACTGCAATGCCCACTTTCCCCCACTCCCCTTCATTCCGATACAGCTCAGTAATTCAGGCTCCTCTCTGCTTCTTCCTCTGTTCATCAAGGACAACATAAGGGGGCCAAATTGAGAGCCTCTACCCATTGATTTATTTTTCATTTTGTCCACCGAGATTTAACTCTGTTCTGTAGAACGCTGCCATGCCTAGCAAGCTGAAATGTTCTAGGGTGAATCTGAATTAAAGAGGGCAGTGAGGCAGTGGGAAGTTGGATCCAAGTAGCTTGAAGCACATTTTGTTCTTTTAAATGCCATGATCTTTCGAGGATGGCCTGTAACTGATTGGAACCATTTATCTTGCTGTGATTTCACAGCACAGGCAAAATGGTGACTGTTTGATTAGGGTTCTTTTTCCTTGCTGATTAAGTAAAACATAATTATGCTCCTTGGGGGGGGGAATGATGAAGTTAGTTGATTTTTAAAAGCTATTTTAAAATGTAAACACGGAGACCATTAATATTGTCCATGAAAGAGTGTTGATATGTGGTGGTTATGCACTAGCCACTAGCTCCACGGAGGAGGAAAGGCCCTCTTGAGTAGACCTGTGCCTTGATCCAGGAAAGCAGTGTGAGGTGGCCTCATTGCCCAGCACCCTGACTGTCCCTTGACTGTGTGACCTCAGAGAAGGTCTTTGATTATTGTGCTTCCTCAAGTCAGGGTTAGATTTGAACTACACCAGAGTCCATATCCAGGTGAAACCCACTTTTGGCCTTTGTGTTTGGTCTGCACATTGTTGACCCATCCCATGTTTAAAGAGGTGATGGAGGAAGGTCATTGGTTAAATAATAAAGAAACTTCTTGGCCCTCATAGGTTAGAACATAGGTGGGTGGAATAAACAGAACAGAATGCGGGGAGGAAGAGGAAGTGAGCTCAGACGCCATTTCCTCTCCTCTCTGGGGCAGACGCCATGCCGCTGTGCTCCAGAGCAGACACGATGAAGCTCCGACCCAGGATGGACGTAGGCTAGAATCTTCCTGGTAAGTGTACCTTGGGGTGCTACATACATTATTAGAAATGGGCTAGTCCAGGTGCGAGAGTTAGCCGAGAAGAGGCTAGATATAATGGGCCAAGCAGTGTTTAAAAGAACACAGTTTGTGTGTTGTTATTTTGGGACATGAGTTAGCCAGGCTACCAGGAACTGGGGCGGCAGGAACACAGCCCTCAGCTCCCCACTGCAAAGAGGTATTTTAATTTGCCAACATTTAAGTTATTGATGTTCATGTACAAATCTAGATTTGGAGCTAGCAGGATAGTTCAGTGGGTAAAGGCACTTACCATTATGTTTGACAGGCTGGGTTTTATCCCCAGAACCCACAAGCTGGAAGATGAGCACTGAAAATGACCACCTCTATGTGTGCACTGTGTCCCCTTCCCCTCATGTAAAGACAGTGAATAAATGTAATAGAAACAAATCTAGAGTTTTAGTTCTTGTTGAGCATCCCCACTTTCCCATCCCAGCAGCGGTTGGTGGGGACTCTGGTCTCCAGCACCCCCACTCTCCCTATTCTCCAGTGTCGCCACCGCCTTCTCATATAGAAACTGAGAAGTATTGGTTGATTTATAAATTTTTATCCAAAGTAAAATACTTCTGATGGGGAAACTTTGTCAATCAATTACCTTTAAGAGCTGAGACCAAGTTAGGGTGTGGCTTTCTGGGACCCGTAGAAAAACGTGTGTGGCCCAGGTGCATGCCCTGTGTGGTTCCCTTGCAGCACAGCCGAGCTTGGACTTCTCATTCCTGTTTGTGAGTTTTCCCCTTATAATAAATAAAATTATAATTGCTTAATCTTTTAGCTGTCCTGGCTATTTCACGAATCAAGCTAACACCAACATACTTCTTTTAAGAAAAGTAGATACAGCATATTTTATGCCAATAACGTCTTTAGTATGTTTTTACTAGATAGTATATATTTAGTAAATAATATTTTATTTTTCTGCTTAAAACTGATCCTATTTTCCTCAAGTTTGCTCTGGTGGTATTCTGATTCATGGCCTTTGGCCCAGACTGGGCTCTTAAAAACTGTGGTTTGCCAAGCAAGCCTGGTCTCCACCTGCTTTTGTAAATGCAGGTTTATTGATTCATGGACACCTCTGTACAGTGTGCATTGGCTTATAGCTTTTCTCAGATGACAATATCACACTTGAGTGCCAGAGGTAATATATGTTTCGAAGAGCCAAGCATCCTCGCTATCTGTCCTTTTCCCAAAGTTCACAGACTTGAATTTTTAGCTGTCACACATGAAGCTTGGAAATTAGCACCGATCAGGTTTCTTGTTTCTCACAACAAACAGAAATGGAACAAACTGAAAACCAGTGACTTTTGTGGGGCCATCAGAAGGTTGAAATCTTGAAGTGCAGATCAATTCAGAGAGTGACAGCCAAGATCAACCTACATGAGCAGGAACAAGAATTAATAGCTTGAGAGTTAAGTGTCCTGGGAGCCCCCACTCTACCTTTATTTCACCTTCAAGAACCTTATCAAATTATTACACAGATATGAGAGAAATCCCAAACTGTTGGGGTCACGAAAAGTGAAAGAGGAACCTTTAAAATAAGCACAGTGTTCTCTGCCTACCCTATAAACTATACTCTAAGAGAAAAAAAATCTTTTCAAAGTCCTTTTCTGCATTGAAGGAAGGACAGTCAGCCAGATGTGACAGCCTCCTCTAGCTTCCTTGCCTCGTGTGAAGAGGAAGATGAGAAGTGGGGGTCAAGGAAAACTTCCCATAGTTGAACCCTTCCGGGGGTCACTATGCTGAGGCTCAGAGATGCTAAAAGTTGAGATATGGGCACACGAGCACAAAGCTTCCCCTCCCAACATCTTACCACCACATCAATGGGGCCCCAAATTATTGCAGTTTATCACAACTAAGATTCAGACACAGATCAGAAGTCTCCAAGAAACAAACATTAAGACAGAAGGAGAGGGAGAAAATGATGGAAGTAAGGTCTCTTGGACCCATAGCCACAGTGTAACAAACATGGTTCCTGGACAACTCCACAGAACCCCACGTTCAGAGTCTAAGTGTAGTGCCTTCTGATACCCAGTAGATTAGGTCTGGCGTTCAGTAGCAACACATTTAGGAAATGAGAAGCCTGAATTCATATGGGAAGGAAGAAGGGACATCACGACCAGGGTCTGATAGTGCAGAAACTGGGGAATTGTGTAGAGATTTAAATTAATCATGGCCTGAGGTACCAGTGGAACAAAGTGGACACCATGAAAGGAACAGGGGGTGGCAGGTATGCTGGAAACACAAACAGAAATGCAGGATGCCTTCAGTAGGCTCATGGGCGTAAGAGGGGAATCAGCCAGCATGGGGATGCCCACATAGGAATCCCTCAACCTGACATACGAAGAGGAAGAAATCTGAAAAAAGAGGAGTAGTTACAGAAAAGTTATAGAAAAGCAGCAAATGTTTAATGGACGCAAGAGAAGGAAAACAAATGCCTGCATGCCAGTGTCTGGAGCGAGCTTGATTTATACTCACCCAAAACAGCAGTCAGGATGCTGTTCTGTCATCAAGGTGATGAGAAAACTGTACACATTCATGGAGTGGACTATTATTCATCAGCAAAAAGGAATAAACTGTCAGGTCATTAATGGACATGGAAGAATCTTAAATGTGTGTTATCTAACAAAGGAGGCCAATCTGAAAATGCTGCTTGACTTCAACCACATAATTCCAATTATAGAACATTCCAGAAGAGACAAAATTATAAAGATAGTAAGGAAATCAGTGATCGCCAGGTATTTGAAAGCCTGGGACAGGGAGAGATGGATAAGTGAAATGGGTTTAGAATATAGTGGAAGAATGTTCTTTGATTCTGTCCTGTTTAATATTGTCAATCAATGTTTGGTGTTGCTCGTTTGTCAAAACCATGGAGTGTACAGTGAAGAGAAACTCTGTGAAAAGCCAGACTTGGGGCTGCAGAGAGGGCTTGGGAATGAAGTTCTTGCTGTACAAGAATGAGGCCTGGATTTCAGATTCCCAGAAACCACAGAAAAATAAGGGCCCAGTGACACCTGTCTGTAATCTTGGCACTGAGAGATGGAGACAGGAGTGTCCTGAGATCACTGCCAGCCAGTCTAGCCAAGTCAGTGAGTTTCAAGTTCAGAGACAGGAGGGTCCCTGAGCTCACTGCCAGCTAGACTAGTCAAATCAGTGAGCTTTAGTTTCAGTGAGAAGTACTGTCTTGAAAACTAAGGTGGCAAATTGTAGAGGAAGATAGATCTGGTCTCTTCATGTGAACATGTGGGTTTGTGTACCTGCATGTACACATGCACATACAAAGTAGTATTTTAAAAGATAGATGCTAATTGATATTAATAGATATAGGATTGTCAGCTATAATGAATTTGTTTATTATTTATTTGTTTTTATATATTGGGTATCATGCACTCTAGGCAAGCACGATGCTCCTTTAAAACAAATTTTTACATAGTGTTATTGGTAAGTTGACTAGTTGTCTCTGAACTCACCCTATAGCCCAATTGGAATCAAACCTATGACCTTCTAGCTTCAGTCTCCAGAGAGTTGAATTGCCATTTTGTGCATTTGTACCTGGGCATGGTAAATTTTATGATACCTGTGCAGTGTCTCCATAACCAAGAGCATTGTGTAGGGGTGGCAAGGAACAATAATCCATTATTCTTTACTGTCAACTTAAATTGTCTCTACATTTATTATTCGATTGATGCAAAATAATAGGCAAAAGAACCTTTGCTAACCACCCTCCAATGTTATAAAGTTTCTCGGAAGCATGTTGGGCTTCTATAACTGAAGGAGTGAGAAAGCCATGCTCTGTGTAGAAGAGATGTCACCACTAACTTGTTTCTGCATTAGATAAACCCACAAAGGTCACATCATCCCCTAAAATCAAACTCAATTATAGGACCTTCTTTCCTCACCAAGGTCATCGTAGAGAAACAGATTATTTTGATTCACCTTATCTAATGTTTGCACTGAAGACCCAGCAGGGACCTCTATAGTCTACCAAGTGGCCTAAGCCAGTGGCAGCCCAGGGGATTAGCAATACCCCCATTTTACTAGGTAAACATTGTGTTAGGAGATGGTGGTTTCTGACTCTGTTGTAAGTTAGAAATTAGATGCTGAAATAAAGCAATCAGTAGAAATGATTTTTTAAGAGTCAGTGTTTTGAGGATGAATGATTGACAAGGAGTTTCATCTCAGGGACAAATACAAGTGTAGAAACAAGCTGTTGATTTTGCTTCTTATGTGGTGACTCCCTGTTACTCTGTGATGGGCCATGCTCACCTATACATATTTATGACATTTTGGAGAGATGGGGCACAAATGAGCAATTTTATTTTCCCTGAAGAGTAATTTCAACTATAAAATTGTAATATGAACCCACCCCTAAATCACTTGTATTTCCCTTTAAAACCATCTGAATTCAACAGTTTTTCTTACTGTGCGTATTTAATAACACCCAGGGTGTTGGATGGAATGTTCAAGATGTTTTCTTGCTGGGAAGGCATTTCCATGGGGCTGTATGGGCTACCTGGTGAGCTTACAGCCTGTGCACACTTTCCCGCTCTCCCCCCATCCAGACACTTTTGTTCTGTGCTGTAGAACTCTGAGCAGACAGCACTTTCCTCTTTCTTGAAGAAACTTATAACTGCCAAGCTCAATAACTCCTTGACAAAAAAAGGTGAGCTTCGAAAACCTCCATGTGGCCTTGGATCCAGCACCAGCATCTGCCAGAAAATATCAGAATTCTGGCTTTATTATGTTTTTAAGTTTTTAATAGCAAACATTGATTACACTTAATAAGTTTCATTATAGCATTTTTACATGCATAATGCATTTAAAAATTCACATTCACTCAATTTCCCTCTCTTAATCCCTCACCATTCCTTTCCATCCTTTCCTTTTCCTGACTAGTCCCTCTTCCACTTTTTTTTTAAATGTTTTTTTTTTTTTAAATATTTATTTATTATGTATACAATATTCTTTCTGCCTGTATGCCTGAAGGCCAGAAGAGGGCACCAGACCTCATTACAGATGGTTGTGAGCCACCATGTGGTTGCTGGGAATTGAACTCAGGACCTTTGGAAGAGCAGGCAATGCTCTTAACCACTGAGCCATCTCTCCAGCCCCATATTTTTTTTTTAAATGTTTTTTTTTAAAATATTTATTTATTATGCCCTCTTCCACTTTTATACTTTTTTTTTTTTTTTTTTGGATGACCCAATGAGTTTCTTAGAATCCCTTGCAGGAGCACAGACATAGGTGGGTGTTGTTTAACCATCAATATGTCCCCAGAAGGTTGTTCTTCAGGGGAAGCAGTCTTGCAGTCGTGACTGTGGAAGTGACCAGTGGAAAGCATGATGGTGTCATCAGCCTCATGGAGATAAAATGCTCATGGCCATTCTTCTCAAAGTAGAATGTAGTCCTAGCTATGTGTTGTGAGCCACCCATTTGGAAATGGCGGTATTGGGACTTCTCGAGTCACCCATGTGAACCGCTGTCAGGTTCAGCTCTAGGAGATGCATAAGGCAGACTTCTGCAGGCAAATATGTGGCTCACTGTCATCTGCTTTGTGTTGGTCATTGTTGAAAGGAAAGTCGGGTCTGTGGGGCACTGAGAATGAGGATAGGCACTGGGCACACACAGAGCAAAGAGGTCATGGTTTGCGACGTGAACCAAGCCTGACTTTTGTCTTCCCCAAGAAAGAATTTCAACTGAAAAGTACCAATGAGCCTGTAGTTCTTCACCTGTGGGTGGAGCCTTTTGAATTCTATTATCTTGACATACTGGTTGGTGTGGTCTTTGCAGGTCTTGTGTAGGCAGACATACCGTTGATAATTTATGGTAGTAATATCCTTTTCTGTCTGGAAAAAGCTGTCATGTGACAGGCAACCTAGGCTTTCAGGCTCTTGAAAAGTTTTCCCCTCTACCCCACCCTTTCTATGATGTTCCTGGAGCCTCAGGTGTCAGATTGGGTTATAGATGTCCCATTTGGGGCTGGGCACCCCATGGTGACTTATTCTCTGTCATTTGACCACTTATGGATCTCTCTCATACAAATACACAGTACAGTACTCATTATAAAATCCCCCCCAAACAAAAACCAAATACTGATAAGCCATGTGTCCTGGCTCATGGGGAAACACAGGCAGGTGGATCACCATGGATTGTAGCCTAGTCTGGGCTACAGAATGAGTTCAGAACTGTCTGGGCTATAGAGAGAGGGAGAGGGAGGGAGAGAGGGGGAGAGAGAGGGGGAGAGAGAGGGAGAGAGAGGGAGAGAGAGAGAGAGAGAGAGAGAGAGAGAGAGAGAGAGAGAGAGAGAGGGGAAAGGAGAGAGAGGGAGAGAGAGGGAGGGAGGGAGGGAGAGCCTTTATTAACAAACAAAATTAAAGAAATAAATTTAAACAAATTTACCTATATAAAGTCAACCCACCAAATAGTACTTTTTCCTGGTTCTAAACAGATTTTTAAGTAAATCTGTTATAATTCTAATAAAATTGAACACACACATACATGAGTCTGTATAGTTTTGCTCTTTTCAACAATTTCATCTCTAATAAATGACTTTGTTTTAGATATATTAAAATAGTACTGCCTTGTTGGCTTGTGATGAACGTTATCTAGTCAGGGCTCCTGTGGACAGGAGAAAATAATGGGTCATGTTCACCAGATACATGCCACCCAAAAAACTGGCGACAAATTCTGCATGTGGAAAATTAACCTGCAGTTATGGGAATGACAAGTTATCAGCAAGAATATGCCAAACGTGGGCGTCTGAGAAGCTTGCGGACGGTCTTCTAACAGGGCCACACCCTGATCTAAGCTGTGACCTTGTAGCACTCAGATCCTCACCATGCATTCAGCAGCAGGGCCTCTGGAAGGCGCCAGACCCAGAATTAAGTGTGGATCATGAGACCATCTTCAGTATGTGGGGTGCTCTATAAGGACTGTGTATACTTCTGTCCTTTCTCATCTGAGTTAACACCAGCATTTTGACAATGTGTTATAGGGAGAGCCAGGCTGTTTGTTCCAGCCACCTGGCTAGCTTAGCTCCAAAACAACCACACAAAAACTGTATTAATTAAATCACTGCTTGGCCCATTAGTTCTTGCTTCTTATTGGCTAACTCTTAATTTAACCCATTTCTATTAATGTATATATTGCCTCGTAGTAGTGGCTTACCAGATAAAATTCCCAGCACTGTCGTCAGCGGATCCATGGCGTCTCTGATTCTTTCCTTCTCCCAGCATTCAGTTCTATCTTCTCCGCCTACCTAAGTTCTCCCCTATCAACAGGTCAAGGCAGTTTCTTTATTCATTAACCAAGAAAAGCAATACACAGAGGGGACTCCCACATCAACAACGTGTTCTACTTGTGCACTGACATCACAGACAGCCTTCCTGTTATAACATATACGTCTCTACCCAAGGGCAGCCACTCAGCATACCGTCCTTAAGCCACGGCTCAACACAGTGACGAGTGTTTATCGCTTCCTACTCTGTGCCAAATACGAATGGCTTTCTGGGTTACTTGTTTCAATTTCAAGTCGTTAAGAATCATGAAGCCTGATTTTGATTGTCAGCTTGACTGGATCTTGAGAGGCTAGGAGCCATGGTTGTTGGTCTGTTGGTTAGACCAGTCCCAGATAGCTTTAACTGAAGTGAGACGACTCACCTGCAACTAGGCAGCACCGCCCTGTGGGCTGGGGTAAATAAAAATGAAAAGGCAAGCTGAGCATCAGCATTTAGCTCCCTCTGCTTCTTGGCTACAGCTGCACTGTGACTAGCTGCTTTATACCACAGCCACCATGTCTTCCTCACCCACCACAGACTCTACTCTCAAACTGTGAGCAAAGACAAACTTCCTTCCTGAAGGTGCTTTTGTCAATGATTTTTAGTAATGAGAAAAGCAACTGATACAACTGTCTCAAGAAAATTATTAATGCTTGTTTCACAAGTGATAAGTCCCAACAAGTTTAAGTACCTTGCCCAGGGTTATGCTTACATTTATCAGGGTCAGTTTTTATCTAGGTGAGGTGACCCCCCTCCCAAACTCCTGATCACCACGATGCAGATCTGTGCTATGCTGTAAAGCAGATGAACAAGTCGCCTTCTGGGGCCTCCTGGTTCTGCAGACATCCCCAACTCCGTTACACGGTGTGTCATTGTTTCAGATCTGGTACTTTTTAATGCTTGAAGGGAAAGAGACCCCCTTTGGCTTTTGGAGATGGGGTCTTTTCTATTCATCACACCTAATGTAATTATGTTAACAGATTTCTGAAGAAGTATCAAGCTTAAGTTTGGAACCAAAAGTGCTTTTAGTCTTCATTTTGAAGTACAGTTCAGGACCAGTTTGGTCAATGAAGCATTTAATTGGTCAGATACTTTGTTTTGCACACCTCCTGGCCTCTCTGAATCTCCAAGACATTAATTAATCCCATGTTTATAAATTGCCTGTGATGAACTTTTGTCAGCTCTTTTGCCGTCTAGCAATGTCAAAAAAACAAGGCTGAGGTATGTTTTTTTTTTTTTTTAATACCGTGTTGTGAGGGTGCACAAGTATGTACATGTGTGTGTACTGAGGCCAGAAGACAATCTCAGGAGTCATCTTCAGGAACTTTTCCCACCTCCCTTAAGGTTTTTTTATTGGCTTGGACTTTACTGAGAGGCATTCTCCCATCTCTGCTTCCCCGGAGCTGGGGTTACAGCATGCATCACTGTGCATTTTTATCTGGGTTCTGGGGTTAAAATGCATATCCTTATACTTATAAGGCAAGCACTCTATCAACTAAGCCATTTCTCCAGTATCTAATGTCTGTGTTTTCATGGAAAAAACATTCAATGAGAGACACAGAAAATCAATTTATGCTCAACGGTGATTTCTACAACTGTGAGGAAGGAAGTAGCCCAGGGAAAGGAGGCAGAGATGTTCTAAGAGAAGATGGCAGAGAGGATAGTCATGAAAGGCCTCTGCAGGCTTCCAGGAGCTGTGATGTTTTAGCTAAGGCATGAGAGAGCAGAGACTCACAGAAGAAATAGCAGGACAAGTGTGCATAGGAGGGAGTTCTGCACATGTGAAGAAAGGTTGTTTAGAGGAACAGTCTAGACAGAGGAGGAGGACATTTTATAGTGAAATGGGGCAGACAGGCAGGGTGACATCAAGCTGAGCCTTGTAACTATGCAAGCCTTGTGTGCCTTTGAATTTTATTTAAATCACAGCAGGAATCCATCTTACAAAGCCAATGACTTGACCTTCCCTGCCAGCGTGTGGCCACTTCTTCTGATTAAAAATGTTAAAGTACACAAGCCCATGAGGCTATGTGATGATTGACAGACAGCTACCTAAGGGGGCTTCCCCATCACCTCACATAGATGACATCCAGTCTTGGACTCCTTGGGGAAACTATTGCATTTTTTCAGAGTAATCTTCCTCCTGGAAACAATATAATAAAAAAGTGCACTTAGTTCAGAAACGCCAACCCTCCCTTCACACGTAGCCTATGCCACCTTCTGAACACTACCAGGCAGCTAGGGCCGATGTAGTTGCTGTCTCACAGGGTCTGTGTGAGGTCTTGTCTCTTTGCTGTGTGTTTCCAGAGCAGGCCATGCGATCCCTTCCTCCACGCTTACACATTGAGGACTGCCTAGTTAACCCTTACAAAGTTGAGCCATTGTCTCCCAATATCCTGGGTCTTCACTAATGCAGTTCCTGCCCCAGAGACAGGTCCAAAGAACCTGCATCAGTTAGCTTCCTTCTCTGGTTCCTCAGCATTCTCACTGAGGGAGATAGGTGGCTTCAGGAGGTGGCAAGCTCTCCATGCTCAGTGGACAGAAATAGGGAGAGACATGATTTTCAAGTTGAGAAAAACAACCCTTAGCCCAGGCAGATCTGCAGGTAGTCCTCCAACCTCTCTAGGTCCCATTATCTAAGGATAGCCATTGGTCCAAGAGGCAGAAGGCATCTACTTCTGCTTTCTAGATGCATGGACCACTTGTCAACACCCTGGGTACCACCCATTCTCACCTCGCTTCTGAATAGAGGGTAGTGTAGAGGTCTGGGTAGCCAGTTTCTTGAGGTATGGAAGGAAGTAGATTAACCCAAGCTCTTCTCTCCAACTGTGATAAGTTGTCCTTATACATAACACCCATACCTATGGTCTCTTCCTGTAGTTATTTATCCATGGTGCCCTCTTTCTCTCCCTCTGTTCCCTGGCTGCTAGTCACCACCACAACCATCTCCTTCTGCCTCTCTGAAGAGCAGATCCTGCCTGATTTTCAGAATCTCTGTGTCCATTTGCCTGTTACAAGGGAGGTAACTTGTGGATGGAATTTGCTCATGGTGGTGTCCCCAATACTAAGAACAGAGCTTGAATACAAGTGTCTATAAGTGGTTAAATATTGGATTGTTCCCATTGCCGCTTCCTTCTGAAGGACCATTACCGTAGTCTGAATACATGTGTTCTCCATGGTTCATACTTCCAGTGTGCTGATGAGCGTGCATGGGTGCATGCATGTATGTGTGTGGATTGGGTCCCAGATAACTGCCCTGCCTGGCCTACCATGTGGATGTGGGGAGAGGGTTCAACCTTTCAGGAACAAACCCCCACAAAATACTAATTCCTTATTCTTAGACTCCAAGTACCAGTCTGTGAGGAATGCACTGCCTGCCCATCCAGTTTGTGGTATTCTATCACATGACTTTTTAGGGGGTGGCATATAAACAGGAGTCTGGGGTTCCAAAGTGAGGAGATGATAGAGACAAAGGCCCCGTCTGCGTAGGGTACCACCTGATCTGAATGATGGAGATAGTGTTGCCTAAACAAGATGGGTAGAATTAAGATACCATTCAACCAGTTATAAAAGGCAAATCTCACCATTTCATGATACATTTGATTTTTGATTGATTCTGTGTATTTTTCTGATACTCCTCCTCCTCCAGCATCTCAGCACCTCAGGGAGGGGTGGAGTCTCAGGAACACCTCCCCACTTTCCAGGATGAAATGCCAACAGCCCACTCTATACAGGTCTTGTGCTGCAGTGGGTTCATAAACGCAACCTCCGTGCCTTGTTCAGAAGAGGCCTTTGCAGCACACATCCCAGTTCTCGTTCTTACATTTTGTTTTTCTGCCTTTCTTCTATGACCTAGAACCAGTTTCTTCATAAAGATGTCTAAACTACGTCATCCGGATCCAACTTATCAGAGGGTGAATGACTACAGTATATATATTTTAAATGACTATTCAGAAGTTCAATAGTGAGGTGGTTGCGTAGCGATTGTAGGCTTGGGATTCTAAGTCCTGCGCCACACCAGAGACACACTGCAGCATCACATGTGGGCAAAAATGACTTCTAAAATCTCCATGCTGCATGTCCTTGCCTTGTGATGTCTTGAATCTTAGAAGCTGGGTGAATTATTTTTTATTTTCTTTAGGAAAAAAAGCATGAATTAAACATTAATTGGCTACCCAAGTCTCAAGATTGTATTTTGGAGGTAAGAGCTGCAGGGTAGATTGCTGACTTCTCATTGATTACCACCATGGAAAACTGACTTGTTGATAGATTGCAATTCCATCGTGAATAATACTTGTTTTCATGGCCTTTGAAGACTGAGGAGACATATAGAGCTGCAGGGCTGTGATGTGTCACGTGGACCAGCAGACCCGTCTTCTGTTTCCTAACAAGTGCAAGTCTCCAGTTCTGAGTTATTAGGTTAGAATATGCGTGTCCTGAAAATTAGACTACCCGGCGGCAGTGGCTGATTGTCATTTCCTCTTCTTGAAGTATATGGTTTCATTTTCTTTTCTCCATGAGCAAAGTTTTCTGTCCCTGTCCTTGGTCAACATAATTTCCTTTGTCCTTATTCAGTTATCTTGTGAAACACTTCCCTGAATGTAGAATAGCACTGACTGAGTAATATCCATAGAAAAGTAAGCCCTTTTGATTTTTTTCTTCTGCCCATGGCATGGGAAAAGGAAATCTGGCTTCTTCAGGAGCTATCTGTACTGTAGGTATTTAGACAAGATCATATTTATCACCTTGTAATCATTTTTATCTGTCACTTTTTAGGATCATGCAATAAAACAAAAATAGCAATGAGAATCTGCTGTTCTAAAAATTTCCATTCCATCTAATACGTTTTTATTTTCAGGTGAAATTTATTGACTATTGATTCAATATTGATGTTTATAAACACCATCCTGGGTCATGTATAACATTAATTACAAAGGCACTACCTACTTAAGCATTCCCATTTGCTATGTTGAGAATAATCACACAGTTGTTTTTGTTGAGCATATGAAGGTTTATTTTTATGTTACCTGATGTGTGTGTAGGAGGTACACTCTAGGGCCAGCAGGACCCTGCCTCTTTCTGAGTGTTGAGGTCACTGCCGAGGACCTGATGAGAACTCCTGGAAGGACGCTGTCTGCAGAGACTATTACTAACTGACTAACATGGAGAGGTTGTTATGTTGCAGGTCTAGAGGCTAATTACTTTATCATAGGCTACCTTTAGCCCCTGGATATTATTCCTTAACCACCCCAGTGCCAGAACTAATATCCTGTCACTAATAGATAAAATCATTTTATAATCTATTAACTTACTCAGCAAATAGTTTCCACCAACTTCACAGCTAAGAAAGTGATCAAATAATGTTTGAGGACTGTAGCAAAGCTTCCCTCATTTTGTATACCTGCCTCTCTGATGTACCCATCAACTGTATTTTAAACTTCCCTTGGTTTGATTTAAAACTTACTTTCTTCTGTAAAACTATACAACTTCATGAATGTACTTCCACATTGGAACATGGAATTCAGGGCGATCTAAATATGTGTTCCCAGGCCATGGTTACTCAAATTTAACTTGAGAAGAATAAACTATCTCTTATTCATTTTGTTGTGAGAGCTGTGCTCTGTGGGCCCGGAACCAGCAACTGTAAGCCCCCAAGGGCTGGCTGTGCAGTACCTACCCCTACCCTCGGGCTAAGGACAAGGGTTTTGCACGTGCACTGTCTCTGGCTTCCACGTAGCTGCATTTCAGATTCTGCTTACTCTGTTTTGCAGATTTCTGCAGTGCCAGCACCCATGCATCCAGTCAAATGGAAGCAGGTGAACACACGTCTAAGGAAGTACTAGACAGACAGGCAGCGGTACACGTGGTATGCAGGAACAGCATTTTGCAATTGGCTGTTGGGAGCATGAAAATCCAGGATCGTTTAATGCTGGGGCTTTGATCTTAGCCAAATCCACAGAGACAGCTAAAGTCTCCTAGAACCATGACGGGGATTTCCTAACCCAAATGCAAATAGATGTTTAACTTTCATCTCCAGCTCAGGCCCCAAGGCTTTCTGAGTGCATTGAAAGAGCAATCTGTCTCGTAAATTGGAAAATCATAATTTAAAAAGAATATCCCACTGAATGCGTGGAAACTCGAATGCAGATACATGTTAAATAGAGAAATATTACCTGGAGGTCTTATTAGAATTTAGGCATGATTTCTCAAATGATAAATTACTTATTTTAAATAAAAGCTGTATCCTGGCTTGTCTGTAATACTGTCACTTAAAGACCAAATGCTATCATTATTTATCTATTTAGAGTACTAGTCATCGAGCCCAGCTGCCTCAACACATTCATTCCTCTTAAGCGCTCTACATGGAGCTGTAGCCCTGACCCCTCTTATCTGTTTTCTTTAAGTGATTGATATTCATAAAATTTGATGTGGCACTCAATGAAAATAGAATTTTCCAACATGAATGTGTGTGAGTTACTCATCTGCTCATATTTTGGTGACAGGACTGGGGCCTCGTTTTCATTTGTGAGTGTTTCTTGATGTGGAAGCAAGCCCACATCATTTCTCTACTACTTACGTTATCAAACTCTGGGGGCTCAACCTGCACCCCACGTTAGGTCTGGCTACTCATCCTCAAAAAAAAAAAAATTTTTTAAGAGTCAAAAATTACAAAAGGAAAGCATAAAAAAGAGATTTATTCAATGTTGCCCACATTGAGAAGAGGAACAAAGATTCCAGCAAATCCCTCAAGTCTGTCATTGCAGTCCTGAAATGGGACCGAAGTTTAAATTATAGGCCAGAAATATGTGTATACATAAGCTGTCCTGGTAAAGGTGTGGTCCTTCCTGCCACTGACTGTCATTGTCTGGGCTTCATCTTCATCCTGTAAGGTATTCTGCCAAATCCCCAGAACCCTGTGAATTGTCCTCTTTCAGACAGACAAACTGCCCCTCTGGCTGGCGCCATTTCCTCTCCTCCTAGCATGAGATTCCTGAGGAAGTTTCCATTTCTTTGAGGTTCATTATTATTATTTCAATGAGAGAGAGAGAGAGAGAGAGAGAGAGAGAGAGAGAGAGAGAGAGAGAGAGAAGTGTCATTGCAGAATATCTTTATTTCTGCCATCCACACTGAGAACCTAACATTCCTCTGTGGTCTACTTTTGAGTTACCAGGCTATATGCAATTGTTAGGTACAGGGATTTACTTCCGAAATTGACTGAGTCCTGCATACCTATGGACTAGACAAGGTGATGTTCTGGGATTTCTTTGCAAAGTTGGGTTTCAAGCATGGACCTTCATCTAAGCCCCTGCTTGCCTTCCTGTGGAGGCCCACAGCTCCACTGACAGGGACGCTGGGTCAGTCTAAGGGTCTGCAGCTATCAACATCATCAGATGATAACCCAAAGATGGGAGGAAAAAGACCACAAGCCTAAACCATCATGACCAAATTAATTACAGCAAGCTGTTAAAGCAAGCCTTTTTATTCATGTATACTGCTGCCTCACTCCAAGGTGAGGTTTGAGAGGTCAGCCTTGGGCGTGAAGAAGAAAGGTTGTTATAGCTCAGGGTAGAGGCTTTCCAAATGGGGCATTTGAAAGGAAAAATAGGCAGCGTTACAGGGCAGGACAAGCATGTTAGTCTTAATGTCCTTTTGAAACAAAGACATGGTACAAGGTGGGCATAATAAGGTAGTCATAGTCGTAGCAAGGCAGTCATAAGTGGTCGTATAACCTTCTGAAACAAAGGTAAGGTTACAAGATGGTTATAAACAACTTTTTGAGACAAAGACATGATTGCCTATCTTTGAACAGGCAATACAGAACCATTTGCAATTAAGGTTATGGGCGGGGCATAGCCCAGTCCTTGAGAAACAGGAATGAACTTGGTTTGTCTTTACTGAAAGATGGTTTTTAAGCCTAAGGTGGAGGCTGACTGGTTCTTCGCAGGAAGCTCTGCCCCAGGCCCTGCATGAGATCTTCAGAGTCAGAACTGCTTTCCAGCAAACCCTCCTGAGTCCAGTCAGAATTGAACAAATTTTAGTCAAGGAAAGGAAAGGTTCTAGAAACAGGGAGCATCCCAGTGGGAAGATGGTTTGGTATGCAGCAAGGAAGCCCTTTCTGCACCTGCAGCACTGGAAATGCAGAGATTGGCCGGTGGGTGAAACACCAGGCTTGCCTTATTTGGACATGATTTTGGAGTCTTTAGGTTCGGAATAGCTGAGTGATGGGCTGCTCTGATTCGCTGATGTTTAGTTGCTTGGTTACCAATGTATTCAAGTGACAGCTGCCTGTACAACAAGCTAGGCTGCAGTTTAGAACACCCCAAGGCCTCTTGGAGAGAAACATTCAACTGTCGAGTACGGAGGCCTATTTAGGACAAATACATTTGCATTTAATAAGTGATTTTATTTCTGCAGTTAGAGAAGCAGGAGCTCTGAGCTAATGTGTCTCTGACCTTCAGAGTAATCACAGGGCTGAGGTATCCCAGTTCACCCATGCAGTACCGCTACTCTTATTTGGCTGTACTTCCGGGTCACTGACCATCAGTCTGGCCATTTCATCAGCTGGTTCTGTAAGAGGCCCTGGAAGTGTTTTCCCTTGTGAAACAGCCCACATCTCTCACTATAATACAGATTGCTGAAAACAGGGGCACAGCACAGCTCTACAGACCTGATACCGGTGGAAGGTTTCCCCCTGACTCCTCTTAGCCTGCCCTGGTTCTCATGGGCTCCAGTACCTCTCATCACCTCCCGAACCGTTCTGTGTTCTCGCCACTGTGGTTCATCAGACTCTCCAGCATGGATATCCAATGGTTCTGTCTGTTATGAATTTGCTGCAGGTCCTGAGAGCAGAGGGGGCTGGGCAGGGCCCGGGCGCACAATGTAGCAGGTCTCCAAAGGTGGCTGGTCCCCTGGGCATCCCCGGCGGCCAGCCATGTGGGCGGTGGGTGGGCAAGGGGCAGACAGATAGGCACACCATGCAGATGGGTTTGCTGCAACCTGCCGGGGTCCCAAGCAGGGACGGCACACGAGACCACTTGGAAGGCTCCATGTGACTGCAGTGGGCAGGTGAGAGAGACAGATAAACATACCACATAGAGTAAAGTTAGGTTAGACATTTATTAAGTGGATTATGGAGGGGAAGGAAACAGGGGAGGAGAGAGAGAGACAGAGACAGAGAGAGAGACAGAGAGAGAGGAAGGACGGGAAGAGAGGAGAGTGGAGTGGCGTGGAGGCTGCAAGGAGGAAGGGAGTGGACTTGTTTCTTAAAGAGCCAGAATATTACACTGTCGCCACAGGTCCCGACCCTAGTGCTTCCTTTGGTCTTTGGTCCCAAGAACTTGAGCAAAGGGCAGAGCTCCTTGGGAGTATCCAGTGATCGGCTGTATGGAGAGCCTTTTAGTCCCACTCAGTGATAGGCATGGGAGTGTCCTCTCCCAATTCTTCTCTCATACTTTACTTCTTTCTCTTTGCATAGGTAGGTGTGTGTCTGCTGCTCACACTTCTGAGCCCTTGTGTGTTCTTGTGGCCGCAACTCAAACTTTCAGTTTCTGCATCTTATCAATTTATTTGTATTTTTAATATCACAAACTCCTATCAGATTATTGTAAAAAGTTATTTTACACCTCTGTCTCTGTCTCTCTGTCTCTCTGTCTCTCTCTGTATAAGTAAACATCAGAGGACAATTTGAGGAGTCAGTCCTTCCACTACCTGGTCCCCTAGATGAAACTTCTGTCCTTAGGATCTGCAACAGTTGCCGTCACCCTCTGAGCTATCTTACTGTGTTGGGATTAATGAGTCCTGGCCTTCAGCTGCTTTTCCCTCCTAGACCCTTCTAATATGAGTTACTAGAAGTTGTGCCTAGTTAGAGGATCAGAGGATGGGATTATCACCTGTTTACCATTGACTGCAGTGTATTTAAGTCTACATGGTGTTAATAAAGAGGGGCTTTGGTATCAGTGTTTAAAGGTCTGTGAGTTGGTCTGTCTCTGCGTCTGTGTTCTCAACCTCCAGCCCCTTGCCCGAAACTCGGGAACTGGGGTCTAGGGCATAGAGTGCAGACCAGGGCCGCGGTGCGCGGCAATTGGAGGTCCCTCCGAGATATCGGGAAAGGGAACGCTGAGAGACCGCCCTTGGAAGCTCCTCCGAGAGAGGTAGGCAAACAGCGTCGTTCCTGGCCAACGGAGACATATTGAGGAGTAAAGATGGGAGGTATCTTTTCTTGCTTCAGAAAAGAGTTGGCCCAGGCGGTAGTGGCACACGCCTTTAATCCCAGCAGTCGGAAGGTAGAGGCAGGTGGATCTCTGTAAGTTCGAGGCCAGCCTGGTCTACAAGAGCTAGTTCCAGGACAGGAACCAAAAAAAGCTACGGAGAAACCCTGTATCGAAAATCAAAAAGAAAAAAGAAAAAAAGAAAAAAAAAAAAGAAAAGAGTTGGACGCTAGGGAAGAGTTTGATGATTTAGAGCTAGTGGAGGAGAGTGAGGAGGATTCATCAGAAGAAGAAGAGGAGATTATACGTAAGAAATTAAAAAAATCTCATTAGAAAGCTGAGAAAACGTAGAGTAAAAAAAGACTCACATGCAACTCCCTTGGCCCTCCGGCTTATAATAATGAAGGTTGGTGGTCTCAGTTGAGTAGCGGCTCTGGCACTGAACAAAACAAGGGAGTTTGTTTTCGTCCTGTACACATGGTTGCACTGGTGATAGAGGTGCCAGACACCAACAACCCAGGGCAAATAATTCGCCAACATTTTGCAATAAAATTTAAAGAAATGAAACAATTAAAGGAAACTGTAGCTGTATATGGGGCTCAAGCACCCTTCACGTTGGCCATAGTAGAATCATTCTCTGCTATGAATTTAACACCAAGTGATTGGCAGCAATTATGTCGTGCTGTCTTATCTGGGGAAGATTATCTCCTATGGCGAGGGGAATATCAGGAAAATTGTAAGCAAACGGCCCAGTTAAATGCTCTAGTGGGTCAAGCTCAGCGTAATTTAGATATGTTAACTGGGGCTGTGATTTATGCTGATTTGCAGCAACAAATTCTTTATGATCCAGGCATAATCCTAAATTTTCTCTGGGTCCACTAGTAACTGGGGACCCTATTGGTGGCAATCTTAACGCCTTTTGCCATGGGCATTCATCTTTGAATCCTGTGTAAAATCAGACAACCCATGAGAATGCAGCATATGGTCACTTAGCAAGTCCTTCTGAGCCTGTTGGCCAGTAACTTCAAAGTACTCCAGGTTTGGCTGCAAATATTGCACCAACAATTAAGACTCCTCCGTAGACGGGCAACTTCTACAGAAGAGGGCCTGCCTAAGACAGGGAAGGGGCCTCCCAAAGACGGGTAAAAGTTTACTCTTCTGAGATGACCTAAGACAAGAGGGTCTTCTGTTTTATAAAAAAATTAGGGGGGAGGTGTTGGGATTAATGAGTCCTGGCCTTCAGCTGGTTTTCCCTCCTAGAACTTTACAATATAAGTTACTAGAAGCTGTGCCTAGTTAGAGGATCAGAGGATGGGATTATCACCTGTTGACCATTGACTACAGTGTATGTAAGTCTACATGGTGTTAATAAAGAGGGGCTTTTGGTACCAGTGATTGAAGGTCTGTGTGTCAGTCTGCATCTGCATGAGTATTCTCAACCTCCAGCCCCTTTCCCGAAGCTTGCGAACTGGGGTCTAGCGCATAGAGTGCAGACTGGGGCCGCGGCGCGTGGCATTACTGCCCCCTTCATCTCTTGTAGACAGAGTTAAGACTCATGTTGTTTATTCTTTTTTTATAAACATTTATTTATTATGTATACAATATTCTGTCTGTGTGTATGCCTGCAGGCTAGAAGAGGGCACCAGACCCCATTACAGATGGCTGTGAGCCACCATGTGGTTGCCGGGAATTGAACTCAGGACCTTTGGAAGAGCAGGCAATACTCTTATCTGCTAAGCCATCTCTCCAGCCCCATGTTGCTTATTCTTAGACCGGATTCAGGGACTCTAGGACCAGGCAATGAGGGCTCTAAACCTGAAACTTGTTCTTGAGCTGAGTTACCTAAGTTTTGTAAGAATGTGGGGAGACCCAACTCCAGCCTCAGAGCTCATGGGGCTCCATTTATTACAGATGTTGCCACAGTGGGACTGGAAGATGGCTCACTCCTAGAAGGTTAGGATCAATTTGGAGAGCTGGTGGAAGATTGATTCTTCCTATATTTCGCATTGTGCTAAGTGATTTTTCCACTGAATGAATAGCATAATGGCTCAGGGTCAAGCCCTTGTCCTGAAAGCATGAGGGTGCTGATTGTGTATCACACACACACACACACACACTAAAAAAAATGGGGGCTGTGGCTCAGATTTGTAATCCTGCCTGCAATTCCTGTGCTAGGAAGCGGAACCAGGCGATCCTTAAGGCCTGTTGGCAGCCAGTCTAGCCCAGTCTGACATCTTTGGGTTCTGTGAGACTCTGTTTCAAGAAAACAAGGTAGAGAGTGATAGAGGCAGAGACCTCTGATTTTCATACATGTGCATGCACAAGAAGTAAATGAGCTCTGCCCCCATACATAAAACAAAGATCTCAGCATCATATTTTACAACCTCAGCATCTTGGTTATTTGGTCTTCAGGTGCTTTAGTTTTAGGCTTGCAGCAAGGTGTTTGGAGATCTCACACACCCTTATCCCTGCATACTCAATGCACAGCTTCTCCGGCCTTCTACACCCCAATCTAGCACTGCATTTGTTTGTTAGGGGCTGTGAACCCACACCAACACATTGTTATTTCAATGGCTGTCATTTACACTGGACTTCCTCTTGGTGCTATACATTCTGTGGGGTTGGATATACTTATACTGACATGGGTTCTTCACAGTCCTGTCAGACAGAGTCTCTGTAGTGTCTTCTAGGGTTTAATTATAGCTTCAATGTGTTCCCCAAGGGGTGGTTTGTTGGAATCTGGTCTTAGTATGCCAGTGTTGGGCCCTTTAAGAGGTGTGGCCTAGTTACTGTTGCTAACTCATAGTATATGCTGCCCTGAAAATGCTCTTGTGAGGTCTTACAGTAGATAGTTCCCATAAGGAGTTATTCTTTAAAAGATATGCCAGAATTTAGGACTGAAAAGATATTTCAGTGGTTAAGAACACTTACTACTCTTCCAGAGTACTAGGGTTCAATTCCCAGCACCCACATGGTCGCTTGCAACTGCTCGTGACTCCAGTTCCGGGGAGATCCAATGTCCTTTTCTGGTTCTAAGGATACTATGCTCATATGCATACACTCTCCTAGCATACACATAATTAAGTAACAGCAATAAAATAAGACTGTAACAGAGGAAAGTAAAAGACTGAAAGTCACAGTGAAAGTTTGATACTGGTGAGTTTTGATAGTGGTATGTGTTTGAACAATAATCATTCTCATTATTTATAAAAATGTCATCATCAGTAGTGTGAGTGTGTAAATATCATCAGTAGTTGTGTGTGTGTGTGTGTAGGTCACACAGAGTTGTTCTCAGTCACTCCAGGAGTGAGTATGGGGATCAGGGCTACAGCAGAGACAAAGAGGACAGTACTTACCAGACTGCTATGCACACTTCGCTTCAGTCTTTTACGCGATCTCTACTCTTGACCGCCTGGCATCTGACTTTCCTTTTGGGAGTCATGTCTCCTTTTTATCCCGTGAACTTCAGGGATGAAACTCAGGTCCTCAGGCTTAGTGGCAAGCTCCTTTTATCTGCTGCTCCATCTCCTTGGCCCCATCCTCACTGTTTTAACACAACTTTGAGAAATGACCCATCTTGTATTTACTGCTGTCATCTGACATTGCTGTGTATGAGGTTTGTGAATGTGTTACTTTGTGTGGCTTTGTTAGAACCCCACCCCCCAATATAGTATAGGAGTTGTGAGGCTGCTTCACCTGAGCTTGTGTAAATCCTGGGCCTTAGTTCCCTAATCCTAAGCCATAGCATGACTTCTCTGAAGTAATCACCTTGTGGTTCCACCATATTTCTCCCTTTGCTAATCTCACCAACATATGGGGTGAGGGAATTAAGAAATAAGCAGATCAAATAAATTGCATTTTACAGTATCCTTAGGCCGTAATCTTTTCTTCTAGAAGTGTGAGTGGATTTGAATGAGTTACTTGTTTGTTTAAAGAGAAAACAAAATGTTTCTTCATGTTAGGAAGGTGTTGGAAGGAGAATCAGGATGGATTAATGCTGGCTGTGAATAACCCAATTTGAGATGTTTTCAGTGAGCTTTGGTGTACCCTGGGAAGACTGGGTGCCTCATACACTCCCTAGTGTCAGGAAAGTCAGATGCCAGGCTGTTGAAGAGACATAATTGTGTGAGAGCCTGGGTTTGCTGCTTTTCTGGGCCTTTTAGAAACAAAACAAAACAGAACAAAACAAAACAAAAAAACCAATGGAATGTTTACCTCATAAGCTACAGGGAAGATTCCAAAAGACCCAGGGAAGACTTTGTGTCCAAAGCTTAGCACCTACCTTATGACAGTTTTCAGTGGTACTGACAGAAGGTGGCCTCTGGTGGTCTGGACTGAACATGAGGCTTCCTACATCATCCTGTAGCTTGAGGACCCAAGAGGGGCCCAAGGGCCCAGAGAATATAGAGTGTGTCCTGTGGGTACTAAGTCCAGAGGCACAAGGACCCAGAGGACCCTGAGGACCCAGAGAACCAAAAGGACCACGAGAACCTGATGCTTCATCTGCCCCCACTGATCTTCTGTTCCCTTAGTTCCTGTTTTTACTCATGTTCTGTTAAACTTGCTGGCATTTGCATCACCTTCCCAGCTTCCTAAATTTAATATCCAGTGACTTAGTTCCCTCTCCTTATAGATATGACTCCAAACTACACATTCCTTTCCATTCCTCAAACAAGGCAGCCCTCACAATGGGATTCTTGTCCAAGTATTTTGCCTTTTTCCTTTTTGGGAACCACTGCACTTCAGTAGGGTTCCTTCTGTGACCATGGATGAGGGGTTAATTCCTTGAGCAAGGACAATTTACCTAAGTGGCTACACCACTGAGGAACAGACTCCCCCCTCTCCCAGCATCCAGTAACTGCTTCTCCTAAAAGAGGGGTGGGGCCTCATTGAACTACAGCCCTATCCACTATAGGTTGTTGACTGGCCTAATGCCCTGTAGATCTTATGCAGGGAACCACGGTGTTGCTGTTTAAGACTACAGTCCTGTCAAAAAGATGTTTTTACCACCCTACTCCCATTTTCTGGGTTTTCTTTTTTTTTTTTCTGACCTTCTCTTTTTTAATGTTCCTGAGCTTTGGAGAGGGTGGCATAGATGTCAAAATAAATAAACAAATAAATAAGACAAGATTGCAGGAGGGAGACTTTTGAGGAAGAAGTTTGGTGTGACTGAAAGAGAGGATAATGGACCAGGGAATATGATCAAAGTAATTTGTATTACTTACACACGAGTACACATAAAAGAATACATTAAAAGATGCTGTTGACCTTCTGTAGGTCATGTATACACATCTGCATTCCTTTTGATTTCTGTTGTAGTGGGTACTCTATCTTGGATCCTTCCCAACTTTTCTGTCAAACTTTCGGGGATTGCTGGAATTCTCTTCATTTTAACGATCTCTATTCTCCTTAAGTCTAGGAACTTCTATGGGTGCAACTGACTTTTACACCTTAAAATTTAGTAATGAGCACAGAGATTAACACTTTCTAAAATTCTAAACTATTTCTCTGAGAGCTTTATATTTAATTATGTGTATATGTGTGTATGTGTGTATATGCATATTTGAATGTAGGCATCTTCAGAAGCCAGAGGATGACTTCGGAATTCCCAGTGTGGGTGCCAAGAATCACACTCTGATGACCGCTGAGCCCTCTCTCCACCCACACTAAATTCGGAACTTCTTTTCCAGCTCTCAAAGTTTTGACTAGAATTTAAATTTTTTTCTTTTTGCATATTCATGAATTTTTTATGGATATTTAAGGAGGTGAGTATGCGGATTGTTTTTAGTTGACCTTTACATACTGAGTAGATAAAGCAAATTATCATAATGTACCCCATATATGTGTATAATTAAAATAATACTTAGAATAATACTCCTATTGGTCCTTTTAAAAGTTTAGTTAAAGTTGGTAGAGCTAGGGTTGCTCATGCAGTCATGGCCTTCCTCTCTTACCATCTCAGCTGTGGGGTAGTCTAAATCATCTAGGTCTGGTGTGACCTGGTCCTTATTAGCTCCGCACACTGTAAGGTAGCCTTTACACAGGGTAGCTAAGGGTGGGTTCCTATGTCACTCACTCCTTCCCCAGTACCTTCTGTGAGAAGCTTTTATGTGTCTGGCAGTCTTTTATTCTCTGCTGTTTATGAGTGGTAATATATCTGGGTATAGGAAAATATTGGCTTTTTTTTTTAAAAGCAGACTACCTGACTTTGTTCAGAATCTCTGATAAGGCCAAGTCTGACTGTAAGTGTGTACCACCACCTCATAGTTTTTCTGAAGTGAATTTTGATCTGCAATTATATAAATACAAAGGATTAATTTTCAGCTAAATGCATTTTTTTTCTTTTGTCTGTACTTATGGCAATGCCACCCAAAAAGCACCGTGAAGGGTGTTTCCATTCCTATCACCCACGCCTGTTTCTTTGTTCCTTCTTCCAGTGAGAATTTCCTCCACCAACAGCACATAGCAGTCCCTGTCCCATATGTCTACATGGATTGCCTTGGTCCATCTGCCATATAAATAGAATCAAGTTGTGTGTGTATTCTTTGGCTTCTTATCCTCAAGATAATACCATTGAAAATTACACATGTTGTTGTTGGTTTCGGAAAGAATTTTTCCTTTATTTTGTACACCCCCCATCCTTTAGTTCTCAGACTTTTGAGCTCTTTCCAGTGTTTGATTAATATGAGAAAGGTTAGCAGGAATATTATTATGGAAGTCTTTTTGTGAACATATGTTAGCATTTCTCTTGGGTAAATGCTAGACTGAAATTGCATGTTTAACTTCATAATAAAAATCAAAATGTACAATTTAAACTCTTGCCAGAAATGCATGATTGTTTGCAATGTTCCATTTCCTCTCCAAATTTTAGCATTGACAGTAATTTTGATTTTAACCACCATAGTGTATGTTTTTTTTTTATTTTTAATCATTGGTACATACACACCATAACACACACACACAACCTGATGAGTTCCTTTAGTGTTGCTTGTATGTATATGCTTGTATATATGTGAGCTTAGGCTACATACATACACACACACATACACATCACACACACATGCCTGTGTATGTGCATGTGTTTATATTTTTCCCCAAGAACTGAGGAGGAAAGCTGAACTGAATCCTACCAGGTACACCACACTGGCCCTACAGGGAGAGGCGGAGGTCACCCCCTCCCTATCTCTACCCAGGTACAGAGAGTCAGAGACAGGCCTAGAGAAAGACTCAAAGGGCTGCAGGCAGGCTTCACAGTGGAACGAGATCTCCATGGTAACAAAGCTGGCTGCTGACATGGGAAGCAGAGACACCCACAGTCTGACCAGGCTTCACTTCCTGGGCCTCTGCAGGCAGAGCTCTCACCCCATCCTCATAAAGTCTGGTGCCTGTGGGCCATTGGGTGTAGCTGAAAGTCTCAGCTCTTCAGGAGCTTCTGGCCAGGCCTGTGCCACTGGGAAATGGGTGTGCCAACCTCAGGAGGTAAACATTCTTCATGGAGTCCTAAACAATGTTCAATGTTTAAAACAAAAACATAGGATTCTCAAAGAGCTGAAATGCTCACACAGGCATTTAAAGGAGAAAATAACCACTATAACCATTCACTGCCAAGACTTTGATGTCTAGTCCCCCTTCCTCTCCCCACTTTCCCTTTACAATTTTAAGTTTCTTTATTATAAACTATGCTGATTTAAGAAAAAGCAAATAAGTCAATCTTGGACAATCTGGGCTGTTTAAGGATGCTTAAAAATACAAGAAAATGGAACAATGTATAATCCTTTCACATAGACATGCTGGGGTAGGTAGGTGTTCTGGGCAGTGGACCAGTCTAGGTCCACTTGAAAGACCTTTCTGCTGCTTAGAACTCATCCGTCTCCAAAGCTTCCCAACAATCAGAGAGATAGCATCTCTCTAGAGCTAGGCAGCCGCTGTGGCTGGTGTTGTCTGGGTTACTCAATCATCACTCAGTCCCTGGAGACACTGTGACTTGTAGAAGTTGTCACCCTCCTCCATCATGGTGAGCAGTGGTCTCTGAGTGCTTATGGTGTGACAGGAATGGACCCAAGTTTGGGGTTGGTGCATGCCCACAGATGCTGGCCCTGTGCAGCTTGCATTCTGTATGGGAGGTAGGAGTGGGGGTAATGAACAAGAACGTGGTAAAGAGGATAGAGAGCTGTCTGGGGAGATGGCTCAGCGATCAGAGTGCCTGCCACACAGCGTGAGGACCTGAGTTCAGATCCTCAGCACCACATAAGCATGCCAACTGTGGTTGTAAGCCTGTTGACCTTCGCGTGGGTTTCACAGGGAGGAGTAGAGGGTGTGGAGGCAGACAGATTCCCAGATCTTCCTGGCCAGTCAGTCTAGTCAGTTAGTGAATAGAGGGTTCAGTGAAACAGGCTGTCTTTAAAAAAAAAAAGATGGAGGGTGATGGAGGAAGACAACTGACCTGACCCTGTAGTAGGGAGGTCACTTGTTGGTTCCCAGCTGCTCAGCCTTGAAATAATCACCTAGAAATTATATTATTTAAATCAATGATTGGCCCATTAGCTCTAGCTTCTTATTGGCTACTCTTACATCTTAATTTAACCAATCTCCATAAATCTGTGTATCGCCACAAGGCTGTAGCTTACGAAGGGGCTACATGACTTCTCTCTGACTCTGCCTCCTTTCTCCCAGCATTCAGTTTAGTCCCCCCCCCACCTAGCTCTGTTCCCCTATAGCTCTGCTATAGGCTCAAAGCAGTTCCTTTATTAACTAATGATATTCATAGCATAGAGGGGAATCCCACATCACCACCTATCCCATATACCTTTAAAGTGTATAGTGAATACTACAATAGTGTACAGTATATAGCATGTAGCATATAGTGTGTAATATGTAGTAAAAATTAGGTAGTGTATAGTGGGTACATAGTATATAGTATAATATATAGTGTATTTTTATAACACATATAACTTAGTACATCATGACAGTTAGGATGAGACAAAGAGCCTCTTTACTACATTTCTATGGGCCTTTTTGGGGTGGTGGGACTAACAGCTGATGACTCTTTTGTCTCCTCTGAGTCATGACATCTCTTGTCCTCTTGCCCCCAATGGCTGCTTGACTGTCTGGATGTTATGTCTCAGCAGCCATGTAGTCACCCAGTCCTACAGCCCCAGCACCATGGAACACCAGAGCATGTGTAGAAGGCTATGCTCCTGACCCCTCCGTGTGTCCTTACATTGCCATCTCACCTAGAGAAGCCATTCCCAAGGCACAGGTTGGACCGTGAGGAGAGGAAACAGAACTCTGCCCTCCTTCTACCCACTCCTGCTGCTTTTACCTCCAGTTTCCAGAACACCCCTTGAATACAAGTGAGCTAACTAAATACATGTGGAATATCCCGGTGGCACATCACTTTGTCTTAGTGCCAAATTGTCTCTTACCCTAATCATGTATTGGAACAAATCACGATTTATTTGCATATATCACACATTGTGGATTGAGTGTGATTTCATTCATTTTTTAAGGCAACACATAAAACAGGCAGAAATAAAACTACCAGCACCTGTGATAGGACTTCAGAGTTTTGTCTTTGCCAAGTTCCATCACCACCTCGGAATAACAGGAGGCCCTCAGGGTACCCCAGCTTCTCTGTGCTACTCTCTCCCTGCCAACATAATCTCTCTTCTAGTCTCTCTGAATCAAGCTCCGTTCTGCTCATATGTAGGTAGACAATATGTCACCCATTCACAACGCCCATGCACAGGGTATATAGCCCAGCATCCAGGACAAGACGACCCCCCTCCCCTGCTGGCCTATCTCTGGTCCAAATAGGTATATCCAAGTTTAGTGTATGGTCCTTCAGAAGAAAATTCTGGAGAATGCAACTTTTCTGAACATCTTGATGGCAGTGGGGGAGCTATGACTGCTGGGAGTAGTTTGGTCATTTTAACTTGTAATTCTACTTGGCAAGCCTTTCTCTTTCCAAGGCCATTTTTTTTTAATTCTGTGCAATTTTCTCTGATGTAGGTGGGTCATCTGTCTATCTGTTGCTTTCATTGGTTAATTAATAAAGAAACTGCTTGGCCTTTGATAGGACAGCAGCTTAGATAGGCGGAGTAGACAGAACAGAATGCTGGGAGGAAGAAGGCAGTGAGAGAGATGCTATAGCTCTCCTTGCCAAGATGGATGCAGGTTAGGATCCTTCCTGGTGGGCCACCACCTCGTGGTGCTACACAGATTGTTGGAGGTGGGTTAATCAAGATGTGAGAGTTAGCCAGTAAGAGGCTAGAGCTAATGTGCCAAGCAGTGTTTAAAAGAATACAGTTTCCATGTAATTATTTCGGGTAAAGCTAGCTGGGTGGTGGGACGCAGCCCCGCCGCTCCTTCTACATTTCTCCCATCATCTTCCTCTTGATTTCCAATGCAAGTTATGTATTTGTGCCTATGTATTTGCCCAACATCACATACAAACCAAGGGAGGGTGGGAAGAAAGGACCAAACTACCTGTGGTGATCTAATGAAATAATAACAATTATTCTCAACATTTTGAAACCAAACTCATTCTGTTAGCAAATGCTTTGAAGTTACCCTTTGCATCCTGTAATGTATGAATAGGATTAGTTGCCCTCCCCTGCCCATTCCTTATCTACAGTACCTGGGTAATCACCTCAGAGGCCCGAGAAGCAAGTGAATTCTTCTCTAACTTAGCATTAAAAGGAACAGCTTACACAGGACCTGGACTCATGGCAAATTTGGATCAAATAAGAAAGCAACATAAACTCCTGTATTTGTAATAAAACAGTGTCTTGGAGTCTTAATAAAGATTAGCAATGTTTCACCCACCTGAACATCTGTAGGATGTTAGATGTTAAGAAACTGTCAGGGTGATTTATCTTGAACTCTTGACTCCCCACACTGCAGCTCCCCATTACAAACCTCCATGTTTGTAGAGCATTTGCCTCAGGATTGTGCCACCTCCTGGATAGGACCCACACAAGTAGACAATGATTGACGGCTTATCCCTTGTCAGTCATCATACCCATAGTTTGGTTTTCTGTTCGTTTAGTCTTCTTACTTGAAACGGGGTCACATATAGACCAGGCTGACCTAGAACAGATGTAGCCAAGGATGACCTTGGATTTTGATTCTCAGGCTTTTACCTCTTAAGTGCAAGGACAATATATATGTGCCCCTCCAGGCCTGGTTGATGCAGTGCTGAGGATCAAATCCAGGGCTTCCTACATGCTTGGCTCGCCCTCTCTTAAATGAACCATGTCTCTAGCCTCTTCCATGAGTCTTGGATATATTCCCAGAAGCAAAGGGAGGCTCAGAAAGCAGAATAGCTCAGAGCAACCTCATGCAGGAGGTGGGAATGGTAACACACAGGTGAGGTATCCATCTCCATCCACGTCCTAGGTGCAAGAAAGATGGGGAGAGTGTTGATTAGGGCTGAGCTGAAGATGGGAGAGTGTGAAGGGAGTAGGCTGAGCATGGGAACAACCCTGTCTCTTATGCTCTGCTCTGTTGTCCCTGGGCAAAATCAGGACAGTTTGTCCATGTTTTCTGTGACAGCTAGTTATCTGTATCCATGAAGAGGAGGTGAGCGTGCCAAGGATTTTGTGCTGATCCTGGACATAACACGCATCTCTGAAATGGTTCCTTGTCTGTAGATAGTCTATTCTGTACAGACCCTAACGCACTTGAGTTCCAGTGGGAAGTGCACACAATACCCCTTGCCTTCTGCTTTAGTGACCTGGTGTTGAACTCGAGGCTGCAACTTTCCCCTCTACAGCCCTGTCTTCACTAAAATGTATTCTTATAGAAAAGTCTTAGACTTTAAACTTTCAGTTTTCCTGGCTTCTTTTCTGACTGTGCAAAGAAACACCACCCGGCTACAATTCCATCACTCAGATTATAGGTAGCAGTGAAACAGCTCAGAGGTTTGCAGCCAAGACTGAAAATCTGATTTCAGACCCCAGGATCCACATGGTGGAAGGAGAGCCCAATCTCTTCAGTTGTCCTCTGATCTCCACATTTATCTTGTATTGTGTGTACAAGCATGCATGGCACGTGTGTACACAAACACACACACACACACACGTACATGCGCACACAAATAAGTAAATGCAGCAAAATGTAAAAAAAAATATAGTTTAGATCATGCAATTCAGTAGTAGAGTGCTTGCCTAGAATGTGCAAAATCCTAAGTTTGATATCTAGTAACACAGATATCAAATTATATATGTATCATTCTGTTTTTCTTTGGGGCTACTGAGGTGAGCCCACAAGCCTAGGTAGTAAACATAATTAATAAATATAATATAATATAACATAATGTGTATATGTATATATACACACACAAAAATATGATATATGTGTATGTATATATACATATATATTTCCAAATGCCAGGTGACACAGGTTGAGCAACCTCAGTTCACAAATTTAAAGCTGAAGTCTTCCGAAGTCCAAAAATTTCTGAGTACCATCATGATCTTTAAGTGAGAAATCCTAAACAGTGAGGTTTTGTTTCATGCACAAAATTATTTTAAAATATTATATGAAGTTGCCTTCATGGTATAAGGTATCTCTGAAACACAATATAATTTTATATTTAAACGTGGGTTCCAGCCTTAAGATATGTATATGCACATATTCTCGAGTCTGAAAATGCCATCCTGTGAAACACCTCCTATACTCAGCATTATGAGTACGGATGCTTCATTGCAAAATCTGCAATCCGGTAGAATTTCATAGACTTTAGAATGGCTTTTCTAGCATCCATTTTGCACACTATGTATAAGTAATTTGCAGGAACTCAGGTGGCTTTGAACAGGTGATCAGGCCTCCTGGCTCAGGACCCAGCATCTACCAGGCTGCATGGCTCTCAATGGTGAGACAAATGCTGACTGCCCTGGGCAAACTGGGAGAGTGAACCACCCAGTGGGGATCTAGGATTCAAGAGCATCCTTGCTGTGTTGTCTCTTTGAGTTGTGAGGATCCTGTGGAATGGCCGCTCTGCCCATCTATGAAAGCTTTCATGAGCGGAAGTCTCCTGCGGCCTCCCATGATGCATCTCTGCAAGCTTTCTTTGAATGCTGCTGTCTGTGTCTGCAGGCATCCTTCTCTCTCCCTGTCTCTGTTGCTTTCCCTAGAGTAGTAAACTCTCAGGTTCTAGTACACTGTACCCAGAAGTCCTCCCCTCTTCCCTTTGGGGACTGCCGCGGTGACCCCATGAGCCTGGCCAGTACGTATAGGCCTTCGGTTTTCTCAAGCTGAGACGCAGTAGAATGCCGGGGTTAAGAACTGTGTAATTTTGGGCAATTACGTTCAATTGCTCACTCGGTCTCTGATCACTTTCTAATGAGCTGTCGTTTTCAGAGGTGCGAGGAAAAGCAGTTCAGGGAGGGGTGGTGATGCAAGGAGACAAACATCTGAGTGACTGGCAGAGGGAAGGCAGGGAAGCAGCCAGGAACCCGGTCCATCTTTCCGCATGCGAGCGCGAGTGCTGTGTGGAGCAAGGACTGTGGGTGTGAGACTGAGCAGACAGAAATGGGAGCTTGGGATGAGCGCAACCACAGGGAAGAGCCACCATGGGGAAGTCAGGGAAAGGGGCAGAGAGCCAAGGCTGATGGGCCAGGCTTCTTCAGTCCTTGAAGATGTCATTGATGTCATATACATTTTCTCCCCTTTTCATCTTCATGCATATGTGTGGTGTACACATATGGAAACGTGTGTGAGTGTGAATGTGAAGGGCATGATTGTTGTTGGGAGTCAGTTTTGAGTGCCCTTCCACTGTATTCATTAAGGCAGGCTGTCTCAATCAAACCCAGATCTCGTGGGTGTGTCTAACCTAGCTTACCCAGCTTACTCTGCAGATCTCCTGCCTCTGCCTTAGTCACTGAACCTACAAATCACATTCAATAATTAAAAATAAGTGCTTTGAAGAGTTTCAAGGGTGCATCATGCCCAGATATTACAGGAGATTTGGATAGGCACAGATGGTCCCACATTAAGCTTCTTGTGTGAGTTTGATTTTATTTCCCTTAAGTAATTCCATTGACTTCCTGGACTGCCTTTGCATCTCCTAAACAGCAAGCAACATTGTCCTCCACCTCTGCCAGCATAAAGATTCATGAAAGCAAATCCTTGAGAAACCTGAACTGAAGGGAAAAGTGGAACCTATCCCATGATCCTAAAGCATCCCAAATCCACATTAAGACACAGACCATTTATAGAGTAGCCCATGGAATATAGGTATCATTTCATTGAACCCAAGTTGACGGGCAGTCAGAAAAATTGTCTCCAGTGGCAGGTGGCTATTGTGGACCCAGAGTTCTCAGAATCAGACAGGCCACAAACAGTGCATGTATGCTCTTTGTGATTACTTTCTGCCTGTAAGAAAAATGGTGAAAACCAACACATAGAAATTTCTCTTATAGTTTGTATTTTAAGAAGTCTCTTCTCTGAAGAGAACCATTGTTGGTAGCAGACAGATGCTCAAATATTGATCTTTACTGGCCTTTCTTTGTATGCTGGGTTTTGTTGGCTTGGGTCATTAGGTTGATGTGGCAATGGAATCCAGCCTCTTATTGATTGAAACACCAAGTGTTTGGTGTGATGTTGGCAAGACCTGAAATTTTCCATATTTCGGGATTTTTTTAAATTTTAAAGTAGCATTTACAAACATTGATTAATGCAGGACCTTTCTTCCTGTCAGCTCCATAATCACAGTAGGCTCTGCCACCCTTTGCTTTCTTAATGTGTGGCTATTTGTGGGCTGAAAATCACATCCTCCCATTCTCCCACCTTCCACCAAGCCTAGCATCCCCAGGTGCTGTGAGATATTTGTATACTCTATAAAAATGTATTGCTGTGTTTGGTGTAATAAAAAGTCGAATGGCAAATAGCTAGGCAGCAGGTATAGGCGGGGTTTCTGGAAAGAGAAAAGAAGAGGCTGAGGAATCTAATCATGCAGAAGATACCAGAAGACATGGAGGAAGAGGAAACAGGAGGTGCAAGATGAAACAGATAACACCACACAGCAGAACATAGAACAATGTAAAGGGATTAATCTGAGTTATCAGAGCTAGTTGAGACAAGCCTAAGCTAAAGGCCAAGATTTCATAATTAATAAGAGGTCTCTGTACCATTATTTGTGTCTGGTGGCAGAAAAGAAAGTCTTTCTATACCCAGGAGGCTCCTGGCCTACCAGAGTTCTTCAAGATTCTGTTGGGATTTCCCCAGGTTACTCTGCTTCACAGATTAACCCGTCCTGTGCGGTGAATGAAGAGCCTTTTGTGCATGGAAAGCACACATATGCCCAACCCTGAGAATCCTACCTCTTCACATCCTCACATCTTGATGTCCAAAGAACATTGATGAATGAGAAGTGGAAAGAACAAGAAGCTGAAACAATCACCATAGTCTCTAAGCCCAGCATTCAAGTATTCCCACACCACTCCATTCATTAATTATTTCAGTAGATGGCATTGAGATAATTTGTAGGTCTTGAATCAATAATATTTCACACCTGTAAACTTGTGTGCATGGTGTAGATGAGATCAGACCGAGATCTACAATCTAGACTCCTAGAAAGTTATACTCCTACACCCATGTGATGGTAAATTTCATTTTCTTATATACTTCAAAGAGATACCCAATAAAGAAGAGAAACTATCAACTTACAATGTTACTTGTAGTTTAAAAAGCAGTGAAAAACAGTTTTAATGGTGAATTCATACATTTTCCCCTTATTCTGTTAGCAATGGACTAATTTGTCAAGTGGGCTCCAAGAGAAGTAAAGAGAATAATAATGAAAAATAGTTTCTCGATGTGAATTCTGGGTACTACTAGCTGGAAGAATTGATTTTGGTTTTCTCAGTGTGGGTTTCACAGATTTGTCCTTTTCTTTACCAGGTGTATATATCCAAGGGATCACTATTGTGATGGAAATGAGATCAATTCTGGTGCTTGAGTTGTGAGCTATAGTTTTATGTCAACTTGACATAACCTAGAGTTATCTGAATGGAGGGAACCACAGTTGAGAAAACGTTTCCATAATATCTGACTATAAGGCATTCTCTTATTTAGTAACTGTTGGGAAGGGCCCAGCCCATTGTGGTTGGTACCATTCGTGGGCTGGTGATCCTGAGTTCTATAAGAAAGCAGGCTGAACAAGCCAGTAGACAGCACCCCTTCATGGCCTCTGCATCAGCTCCTGCCTTCAGGTTCCAGCCCTGTTTGAGTGCCTGTCCCGACTTCCTCCAATGATGGACTATGATATGGCAATGAAAGCCAAATAAACCCTTTCCTCCCAACTTACTTTTGGCCATGATGTTTCATTACAGTAATAGGAATCTGGATAGGGGAGCAAAGATGGAGGTGCCCACAATACTAGGTCAAAAATCCTCTGAGCAGAGTGCTTCACTCACAAAGGTGAGGCATAGAGAGATTGTGGCATTAGGAGTTTGCAACAGTGACCAGGGCCAAGCTGGAGAACACCTCATTTCACAGTGATAAATGTGGGAAACCAGAGAGGAATGTGGGGAGCCCTGGGCTGGGTGCTGAGCATGGAGTGCTGTGGCCCCACTCTGCCTGTGTGGCAATGTTCTGGGATTGAAGTCCCTTGGTTTCGTGCTGGTCTCTCAATGTGGGAAGCCCTCCCCTCCCCAGTATCACTTGCCCAGAAACACCACCGGACAGTATGTTGCTTCTCACTAGGATATGAGAGGATGTGTGCTGGTGACGGCCTATCTGGTAGTTCTGGTAGCATCCATATTAGTGAGTAGGAACTAGACTAGGTCTTATCAAACTTTACTGGGCTTTTGACAGAAACATTGAACCTTCACAATATATCCATGAGGGTTATTCTTCTTGGTCAAGTGGACTGTATATAGACTTGCCTAGGAGGCACATGTATCTGTGTGGGTGTTTCCAAAGAAGTTCATTTAAGGGAGGGAAGACCTGACCTGAATGTAAGTGGGATCAGCCCTCCTGTTGGGGTCCTCAACTGAATAAAATGGGGAACATGTAGAAGTGAGCTGAGTAAAGCTTTTGTTTCTGTTTCCTGGCTGTGGATACAATGTGACCACCCAACTTCTGCTTCTGTTACAATGGCTTTCCCAGGAAAGCAAACTGGATCCCCTCAAATGATGAGCCAAAATAGTATCTTCTCCATTAAATTGCCAGGTATTAAATCAGAGCAATGAGGAAAATAACTAAAACAACATAATGATGCAAAGAACTCTAAAAATTAGGATGCCTAGAGCTTCCCAGTTCCCTATTCACACCCATCCTGCAAACAGACACACATAATACACTATATACACCATTGCACTCACATGAATACTTTCAGAATCAATAAGCCTTTAAGAGGATAAGAATTCTTTGTCTTTAACTTTGGTACCCTCTGCTATTGGTCATGTGTGCTTTTGAAAGACTTGATGTCTTCTTCAACGACAAGTCAGTGATGATTTATAAATGCACAGGCAAACAAATGTATAACAATTGTACATACTACATATATACACAGATACACTTGTACACCCTCCACATATATACATACATACATACATGCAAACATGTGTGTCTATGTATGGACTTTGTAAAAAACATACAAACCATGAAACATTTGTATTGGCTATCATAAAATATTCTCAAATAATCTGCAATGCACCTGTCATTTGTTACCCTCACCATCTGAGCCCATCCTTTCTCCAACTTATTTTACTTTGCAGTACCATTAGCCAAAGACTTTAGTTTTGTTTCCCCTTAATTGTGGATTTTAAATTAGCCATATATGATAAGAGTACAAAATGAAGGATAATATGTTATTTCATTCCTTATTCTCTTTTCTTCTCCTATCACAAAATTTAGCAACAGATACCCTGCTTGTTTAAGTCCAGTGAAAAGTGACTTTACTCACAGGATTGTTTTATAATTATGGCACATGCATTTGTCTCCAGTGGTGATGGATCTTGACTCTCCATGTGACTTGTACTCTGGATCTTATTATTCCACCTGGGAAGGTGCCAGTTCATGAACATGAAGAATATGGATCCTGTAGGGACCAAATCTTAATGAATTCTGCTTGTAATTCTTTGTCTTCATTTTTACAATACTTAACTACATATTATTCCAAATGCATGCTCTGTAGCCTTTCTTAAGGTGATGCAAGGTAAACCTTGTGTTTCACCTAGGTGAACCTTGAGAATGGAAGGCTGCTTCTGAAGGTTATAATGTTTCAGACTATCTGTTAGGGGAAGTGTCTGCCTTGCCTCATATTCTAAAGCTGCTTGATAAATGCAACAAAAAGGTTTCTTACCACATCTCAGATGTGTGGCAGGCTCATGAGTTCTCTTTGCTGGAATGCTCGTGAAAGTCATGTTTCCACATGCTGTCAATAAACACTGTTTCAAAATTACCTCCAAAGGTGACCAGGGTGACTTGTGTAAAGGGATAACTTGATATAGATCTGTAAGACTTACTTTAGCAAGATAAGGGGTAGGCATTTCCTGCAAACCTGGTGGTAAGAAGCGGTGTTGTGATATGTCCTGTGAAGCTATGGCAAGGATTATCAGTGTCTCTGTCTTGTTATGATTGACACCTGTCCTGAGGAGTGGACCCCAGGTAGACTGGCTTCTGTTTGCTCACAAGAAGAGTCACTACAAAATGACCTACAGGATAGGAGTCTGTACTTACAGGTAAAGCCAACACAGATTGTTTGAGTGATACTGTCTTACAGTGACATCAATACCGTGATATCAAGTCTCTGAGAGGGAAAGAAGAGGCACTCAGTGATTTACTAACGTTCTCTAGCTTCCATTTCCTCAGGATCTGGGGAAATGACACACTAGTTAAGAACACCTTGTTCTCACAGAGGACCCTAGTTCAGTTCCCAGTATCCATGTCAGAAGACTCACAACCACCTGTAATTCCACCTTCAAAGAAATCTGGCATCTTTGGGATTAAAGGCGTGCAGCACCATTGCCTGGCTTAAATTTTAATTAAATGACCTTTTTAGCATCCCTTTTCAGAAAGTTAGAAACTTAAGGACAAATGGCAACCTCAGTTTTAGGAAGACACACAGTAGGTGAAGAGAAATCTTGGAAATACTAAATGTTCTTTTAAAATTTGGAGGAACAAGTTATCTTATAAAACAAGGTTAGCAACTGAAATTGGATCATTCTTGTATATACACTATCAAGTGACTCCACCCCCCCATTTGTTACATTTCAGAAACAGCACAGAATGTTTTCTTTGCAACTCATAACAGATAATTCTAAAACCAGAGCTATTTCTTTAGTTACTGTTTTCTAAAGGGTCTCATGTGTCCTTGGCTAGCCTGGAACTTCTGATTCATTTGTATCTGCCCCCTGAGTGCTAAGATTATAGACATATGTTCCCTCACCCAGTTACTATGTGGCGGTATTTTTGGTTGTTTCCAGTTTGGAATTCTTAATTTACACAGTGCCAGTTTCAGAATAGAGATATATTATCTATTTAAAGTGACATGGAAATTAGTGGTGATTGGGTGACAGCTCTGGTCAGAACCATTTTTGAGTAGATATTGGCAGTTATCTGTAATTTTTGCTAGTCTTTGGTCTGAGTATCTATTCAGATGTTTGTGGATGGTGGATATGGTAGAATAAGCCTGGCTGGCTTATAAGATCTTCAGTATGTTCTTAGCAGGCTCAGTTACTTGGTTATTCTCTCAGGTCTCTGGCTTGCATCTTTAGTTGCCTGTCATGTAACAACATACTACTTAGTTCAAGTCATGGTCTCAAAATTGTAGAGTATCTTTTGTTGTCATTTTCTCATATCTCCGTTTTATATTAAACTAGGTGGAAAAGTATAGTTGACTGCAGCTTTTAAAAAATAAGGTCTGATGGAACTCAGTGAAGGAGTCCTTGCCTGTCATGCACTGGAAGCCCTGGGTTCTGCAACTAGAGAGAAGTGCAGTTTTTCTGTTAGTTCATCCCTTTCTTGTGTCTTGAAATCCCTAAAGTAGTTTTGGCTCAATGGTTTGTTAAAGTACATGCTACCTTTTTTTTTTTAAACACCTATTACTTCCTATTTGTATCTTAATAGTCTTGTGATATTCTGTAACTTTCTGACAACTGTTTCTAGACTATATAATTTAGATCCAGACTTTGGAATAGATGAAATGCTTTACTACTGTTAAAATCTTGCATCAAACACAATAAACTTTTTCTTTTTTTGAGAAAAAAAAAATCTGGCATCCTTTTCTGGCCTCTAAGCAAAACTGAATTCATATGCACAGACATAAACATACACATATTTAAAAATTAAAACTACTTATAAATTATTTAGATGCTGTTTACTCAGTTATACTAAAGTCAATGGTATAAACACAAATGATCTTCAAGAAACATTGACCCAATGGTCGTAGAGCTGGCCGAGAGGATGGGAGCTCTGCCCGCACAGCCAGAGGTCGCCGGTTCGAGTCCCGGCTGTGTCGGTGTGTGTTGTGTGTGCTTGTCCCTGACTGTGTGACTGATGTTAGTTTGCATAATTAATCAAAAAAAAAAAAAAGAAACACTGACCCATGGTACTGCCCCAAAGTGTGGAAGTTAAATGAAGCCACAGCACAGTAGGATCATAAAACAGATTCTTAATGCTGGCAATAAAAGTCTAATTGTGCTTATTATATCTTTCTGGTATGTTCTAGTGAGATATCAGATTAAGTATACATTGATGTACGTGAATATAAATATATATATATATATATTTACTGGATATTATGTCAACATTTGCATCAAATTGATGCCTTTACCTAAAGGCAGTAATTCTAGAATAGTCTGTATCTGGAGGTAGGAGCAAGCAATCTTAAACATGGGTTATGAATTACTTTTCCTTCTACACTCCTATTTTTCTCATAGAAGTGCTTCTTAAATACTAACGCTAGGATATTTTTCAGTTGGTATCTCTCTTATCCAGCTGATAAATCTGCTACTACTGGAACAGAAGTTGGTTTAAAATTAATCAGTAAGTGCCCTGAGCTCACTTAAAAAGCAATCATTTTATATGTGAGAGTTAAATTAATATGTCATCTTCCATAATGAAATAGGGTAATCTGTGGCTCTGTGATCACAACTTCATTTTGATTTATATTTCTTTTGGCATCACTGAGAGGCGCTACCTCTGGTGAACCTTGATTCTGAGCAGGTTCCAGAAGCCAATTAAATGGGTCCTCAGTAATTCTGTAGTCAAGGTGATATATCATCAATTCTGGCAGCGAGAAATGACAATTATTCTTTGGATTTTTATCTATAAAGGAGTTTATGAACATCTATAAAATACGTTCCCTGAGGAAAAGTCCTGCATTTTAAGCACTCAGGGACATTTGCACTTTTCTTTTGGGTACCCAACACATGGTATGGTGCCTGCCTGGATTCTGGATTTGGGATTTTTGGAATTCTTACCAACATGAGCTGGTTACTTCCTCTCATCAAGCTCAGAATAAGAGAGAATAGCAATGATTTGATACTGTGTTTGAAAGTATCTTGTATAGGTAGATACTGACTCATTCATTCCTGGCCACCCAGACTTGAATAATCACACAAAAACTATATTAATTACAACACTGCTTGACCTATTAGCTCAGTCTTCTTATTAACCTACTATTACAACTTAAATTAACCCATTTCTATTAATCTGTGTACCAGCACGAGGCTGTACCTTACTGGTAAGGATCCAGTGTCTGTCTCCTTTGACAGCTACATGGCATCTCTCTGACTCCACCTACTCTCTCTATATTTCTTTCAGCCTGGCTATATTCTGCCCTGCCATAGGCCAAAGCAGCTTTATTCATTAACCAATAAAAGCAACACATATACAGGACACCCCAACTCAATCATGTGACTGAGAATGAACCTTTCAGATCTCTGGAATGTAGGGTATCTTATCTTTTCATTCACTCACTCCTCTGGCATTTGGTCCTGTGTTCATTTATCAGTCATCTGCAGATGCTTCTGTTTGAGTTTGTGGATAGTTACTGAAAAATTAGGGAGACATTGTTGTTAAGGAGCTCACAGTATGATGGAGAAAGTAGACAAGGAGATACATAGTTCTCAAAGGATGTGTGAAAGTGGTAAATTATGTTAATGGTTGCCCCCTCCAAATTATGAGAGATCATGGGAACAGAGAATGTCTACTCTTTAAGGCCTCCAAATGCATTTACATAGTTGGGTTTGCCACCTGCTAAGAACACCTGCAAAGACAAAAAGGCCTCAATGGCAGTTAGCCAGGAGGAAGGCACATGGGCTTTTGTGTGTAGACAAAAGTGTGAAGAGAAAAAGGCTCAATGGGAGATAGCCAGGAGGAAGGCACATGGGCTTCTGCATGTAGCAGTCCTCTCTATAATGTGTCATTTTCTGAGTATGGATTATCTACCATGCTCTGGATATAGGATGCCATTTGGCTAGCAGTGTATCAAACTGCACTATATCTCTTAAAAGAATTGTCAAATATAAAACAATGACAACAACCCCCCTGCAAGAACAGCATTGGGAAGCACCTTCCTTTAGGCTGTGAGGCCCTAGGGTCTTATCTCCCTCATGTGGCTCTGTTGCTCGCTGTGGTGGGAAGAGCCAGATAGCCTGTTCTGCCCAGGTCAGGTAATGTGCTGGCCTTTAAGGTGAGTAAAGAAATTCTGCTGAGCAGTTTCTCAAGAATCCTGTATTTTAAAGTATTTATTTTTATTGATTGATAATCTCACATATGCCTGTAATGATATTGATCAAGTCCTCCTTCTATTCCCTCCTCACCAGTTCTTCCTCTGTCCTATTCACCACTCTTCCCTCTCAATTTCATATTCTCTCTCTTTCTCTCTCTATCTCTCTCAAACTTGAGGCATCCTCTTCCCTGCCAGGATGCTCATGTGTGTGGGACCATCCATTGGCTCATGGGTCCTCATCCTGATGCCCTCTCTCTTAGCAGCTGTCAATTGTCAACAGCTCCTCAGCTAGGGGTGGGGCTTCCTCATGACTCCTACCCCACCCCACCCCTAGCACCATGTTGGTATTTTGCCTAGCTTGATCTTGTGTGTAATCACAGTCTTTATGAGTTCATATGTGCCACTTCCCTGCTGTATCCTGCTATTTTTAAGTCTCCTTTGAGCGATGCCATGATTCTGCCTTAGAATGTCAGAAGAAATAATTCAAAACAAATAATTACAGGTAGAAATGATGGTGGAAATTGAATAAAGTGCTGGTGGCAGAAGTGTATATAATATTTGGGGGTTCAAATTAGTGTGCTGTCTTGGCAGTTAACAAGGAGAACCATTTAGATGCCTAGCCTCCATTCCTGGCTGAAGGAATGTTAAAGAAAGATAAACATGGCCTTGGGTAATAACATAGACATCTACAGGTCTTATTTGTTTGCCAATAGTTAAGAAAATAAGTATTGGTCTTGGGATATGCCCTTGGCATAGTATACCTGGCAGACTCCTACAGTGGTGGGGTATGGTAGGTTTCTGCTTTTCACAAGTAACCCAATACTTATGTGAAAGATATACCTGCTGTGATACTCTCTCACCACAAATTCTCAGATGGGAAGAGTAGGTCTCCACTCAGTGTACATGCCCTTTGTAGACCAGAAAGCCTAGAGACCCATTCTTCCTCCACTCAAACATACAGACAAAACAGTTGGTGGTTTTCTAAACTTTAGGTAAGAGTGACATATACCCTTTCTTTAGTTTTACATGCTGCCCATAGAAAACTATCTATAAGAGGCTCAGTCCTTTAATCCTGGCTGATTGTAGAATAATTTGTTGTCTTACAATTAAGTGCAGATGGTTTTGAGTGGTAATCAGATAAACAAAGATGCTTAGTGAGGGTTCAATTTCCGGGTTGGATTTACATCCTAATCTTGGTCTAAAAGCATTAGGAAACCCTCTCCAGATGTTCCCTCCTGTTCTTTAACTACAGTCACAGCGACAATGCTTCAGTCCTTGAGCAGAGGAATTGATGCCTGTGATTATGCGGTGGGAAGAGAGAGCTTTTAGGTTCTACACATAACAGTCATCTCAAAACAGTTGGTGCAGCATAAATCATGGTGCAGTTAGTTCACAAAGGTGGGCCAAGAGGTGAAGAGACAAAAGTTTGCATAAGTGCCGATTTCACCAGAGCAAAAACTAAAGGAAGGTGATTCCTGTGGATTGGTCCACCATCTTAAATTTAAATGTGGTTTAATATCTGCTTCAAGTGAATAGAGATGAGTCACTTAACCCTTGACAGCTGTCGGAAGCTAGAAATGCTGATGTAGACTATTAGGTTTCTGAAGAAGATGGAAATATTGATAATGTGCAGATATGGAAATATATGCAGAAAGGCAGAAAGTGTCCGGTTCTCATGGGACCAACACTAGAGCAGTCGATGGTTCTGCAGAGGTTCCTCAGAGAGGTGATCCAGCCTAGGAGGCAGAGTCAGAACTGTGGAATGTGGTATGCTGATGTCTGAGATCTGTCTCATCCACTAGACAATCTGGTAAATGGGTGGTAACTGTCATGAGTTCTGCTTTGCCACTTTAGAATGCTCACTTGCTGTTGAACTGCTGCTTCTTTCACCTCTGGAGCCCCATGTTATGTTAATTTGGAATTTGTGGTTCTATGACAAAATCCACGGAGGCTGGGAGGTGACTCAGTACTTGCTGCCCAAACTTAAGACTTGAGTTCAGATCCCCAGTACCCATGAAAGAGTCAGGCATGGCAACACATACCTGCTTTTCCAGCTCTGGAAGGCAGTGATGGAAGAATCTGCAGGCTTAATGGCCAGCCAATCTAGCAAAACTTTTCAGCACCAGGTTCAGTGAGAGATACTGTCACAGCATAGAATATTTTTGATTCACAATGATTCTATCAAGAGGTAATCTCATCATAAATTGAGTAGCATCTATATTCAAAAATGACTTCACAGATGCGATTAAGATCCCAAAGGACCTGGCCATATAATAGCAATAGCATATAACCCCTTCAGATCTGGGAGGAGAAGTCAAAGCATGAGGAGTAATAAAGAGAGGAAGCTGCCAGTCAAGGGAGGCAGATCGTTCTACAGAGAAGACAGCAGCCTCCAACAGCCATCTAAGAATTAGGAGTCCACTCACCAATTTCATATACAGTAAGGAATCAGGATCAGAGTGACCCTTTCCTGAGAGCCTTCAACAAGAGGACTCAGCCTTGTAAGACTCAGGGCAGACCAGAGCCACTCTGCTAGGCATCTGATAACACAGTCGTATGGTATATAGTTGATGATATTTGTAGCAAAATGCTTAGCTTTTGTGGATTTGTTTCTTGGAAAAGGACTGAACAGGCCCTTCTGCTGTCAGGTAGACCATATCCAACTCTTAGTGTGTCAGCTCAGACCCACTCTCCCCTCTCTACACCGTAATAACCGTCATAGGTTCTAAAGATGCTCCCTCAGCTCCATCAGCCTCTGTGGGAAGGAACTGAGAGTGGCTGGGAGATTAACGGAAGGAAAAGTGGCCGTTCCCACCTGCTGCTACTTGGAAAGACAGCATCCCCACCTCACTTTGTTTCTGGAGCCCCATCTGCCTTCAGTTTGCAAAGTCATAATTTCCAAGACTCCTCCTAGCGGATGTCACCAGTGCGGTCAGCTGCTTCCCTGCTTAGATGTTTGATCACACAAGGGTCCCCTCCTGGCTCCCGAGGTTAAAGCATCTGCCATCTACTATGAAGTCACCTTGCATATTCAAAGGTCAGACCCCCAACTCTATGAACACTTTTTCCATGTCTCTGGTTCTGATATCCTAATGTTTTTCTCTGGGAAGATGTCAGTCTCCCAAATACGAGACTCCAGTGTTTTTTTTTTTTTTGTTGTTGTTGTTGGTTTTTTTTTTTTTTTTTTTTGCACACTTTCTACTAACAGTTTTCCAGAACTCCTTCTCTTTTAACACTCTCTGCTAAGACAACAAGAAAGTAGGGGTTTCCTTGCCCTAACTTGACTTTGCATAGTAGTCCTCATGCCATATTGAGTCTCAGGAGGAATGGACAAGAAGGGGTAGCCCCTTTTCGGGTAGCCGTGCCCTGCACTCCTTAGGAGAGAGTTGCTCTGGCATCTTTGGTCCCACTCTTCAGCTGCCACCTTCTGTGCAGAACGAGGGACCAGGCATTTGCGTAAGTCTAAGAATGCCATTGAATGCCACAAGCTCAGTCAATACCCAGAGATATTCTATCAACCTTCCTTGAATTAAGATTGTTTAACATATGTTTTGTCATTTCAAAACAAATGGATAAAAATTCTCTTTTGCGTTTACTCCATTTGACTCTTCGGTGGTTTTGGGGAAATGCAGTAGATTTTAAACTCTGGAGCCATCTCAGATAACATGGCCCTTGACATCTTAATCGTTTCTGGAGACAATTATATGTCTCAAAGTCATGCCTATTTAATGATACTTTAGAAGAATGGTCTGATTTAATGGGTATCTAGGAAATGAGAAAACGCTGACCTTGGCTCTTCGAACATTCTCTTCAGCCAGACACACCGGAAAAGGAAGAGTGGGCCCTCTTGGTGTCAGGGTGAAATGGCTGCTTTAATAATGTTGGGTATGGACTCAGGAGCTTGCTTCTGCAGTCCAACAAACCCTTTTCTGGTGACTCAGAAGAAGAAATATAAATTGAATATATTTACACATCAAATTACATATTGTATGTGTATTCCACGCAGATATCCCTCTGGCTCAGTTCCAGTTGTATATTCCTCTACAGTTTGTGACTCACCGAGCTTCACCCCCCAGTCCTGCAGCAGAGGAGGCACTAGACAAGGGCCCTTGAAGAGGAGCCCTTTGAATTTCCTGACTTAGTTAAAGATTATCACTAGCAGAAGCCCCTTGGGAGGAGTGTATGGCTCATTGGGCCCCATGGGGAGGGCGGTAATTAAACTCTGAAGGCAGCACTACAGCTCAGCTAAAAGCCTGACTTTAAATAGTAATACACTCGTGTTATAAAGTGGTAGGCCCTCGGGTGGCTGTTGACACAGTGAGAGGAGCTGTGGGTTTTTTTTTTTTTCTTTTTTTCTTTTTTTTTCTATAAAAGCCAAATTGAAGAAACTGTTAGGCACTCATCTGAGTAAAGCGATATGATTCTGCCTGAGGGTGCAGGCAGCAGGGAGTGATCAGCCAACTGGCTCTCTCCCTGCTTCTCCTCAGCGAGGCTAACATACCGCTTGTCACTGAAAAATTGGAGACACCATATGCCAGGCTGCCTCTGCTGAGCAAGCAGGCTGAGAGCTAGTGTGCCCCTTGCTGATGCCAAGCCAAGGATTTCCTCCCAGAGTCAGGGCTGCCAGGAAATGCCCCCTTCTGCCTCCCAGCTCCCCCCTTCTTCCAGTCAGGACACACATTGTTCAGGGAATATAAGTTCAGAGCTGTCCTGAGTTTGGTCTGCCACTGTGAAGCTCTTCTGAAGGATGCTGGAGGTGTTGCTATGGAGACAGAGCAGCAGAGGTCCAGAGAGTAAGACTGGGCAGGTTGTGGAATGGGAGCCCCTGTGCAGAATTCTACAGCACCCCTGATGACATGTAGGGAAGCTGTGAGGGAAAGGGCGTGGCTTCCTCTTTCAAGTTTCTCTCTTGTTTCCGCCTCTAAACAGCATATCGCGTTATCTGTGGATTTCTGGGCTCTGTTAATTATGCAAACCCCTCTAGTTTCCCTGTGTATGCGGTACATTAAAACTTTAGCCATGAGGAGAATGACTTTCATGTGGTCTGACAGCTGGTTCTCCAAGCTTTGAAGCAGAGTGGACTGCCGTTGATTTTTGAGATATTAACTTTCAGGAGCTTGCAGGAGACAGCAGGGAGGCCATCTGGGCCCTTATGATTAGGAAGACCATTTTGTGTTTCTTCCTAGCTACCTGGGCTGGGACCTTCCCAAGAGTAGTGTGTGGTGTGCATGTGCAAAGCAAAAGGCCTAGCAGTATGGAAGCAGCATAGGGATGGTTGTGAGGTGTCCCCTGTGTCTGTCTCTGGTCTGTCCCCTCTGAGGTAGGTGGAGTTGTGGGTAGAGAGTAGGCTGCAGATAAGGCTGAGTCAGACAGAAAGAAAAAATGTTGTCCATGGCTACTTCCCCAGCTTCCAGTGGTTCCTGACCAGTGGCTTTTCCTCCAGTGGCCCCTCCCTCAAGTTCCCCCTCCCCCACTGACTTCTTCCCATTGGTCCCTCCCCCACTGACTTCTGCCCATTGGTTCCTCCCCCCTCTGGCCCCTTCCCCAGTGGCCCCTCCCCTGGCAAAGCAGCCTCTCCCCCACAGTGACTCTTCCCCCAGTGGCTCCACCCCATGATAGGTGTCAGACTCTATAAAGGACCCTCTGCATTCTACCTAACATGGAGCAAAGCCACCTTCTCACAGCCCTACCCCCAAAAGGTACAGGAGCACTCTTGACTTCCAGTAGAATGACCTGAAAGTCTTTTCCCTGAGTGTGGTTGGAACGAGGCCAGTGATATAAGCCTAACTTTCGGAAAGGCACCTACAGACTTTTCAATTGTAATTTTTAAATTAACGGTCATATAAACACCAATCAAACATCAATCATTCAAGACACGTGCATGGATTGGGCGGGGACCCCTCCCACCATGTGTTCATTTGCTGCTCTGCGTTAGGGGGTGCCCAAGGAGATGACATCCTGCATGCACTGCCAGCTGTACTTTGCCCCAAACGTCCCCATGTAGAAACTGAAAACTGGGACATCAGACTTGCCTGGGTGACACACAAGCAGACTTGGGCATGATGAGCTGATGTGGACAAACAGCTAGCAAAGCTACGGAGGGGGAGAGAGCTACACCTCGCCTCACCGAAGTTACTGAAGGCCGTTCTCTGGATGAGTCCTCCCACTCTACTGTGGTTCCCAGATGGCCTCTAGTGGATCTCAGTTCTGGGCCTGGAGGGCAGCATGCCTTCTTCTGGCTGACTACAGGCTGCCAGAACACTAGGGGGACGTTCCAAGGGGCCATCCTTGCCTTCCTTGTCCCTGCCTCCATGATTTATTGATTTAGGCGGGACTTTTCAGGATAAAAACACATATGCAATTGAGGTATTGGTGGTGAGTATGTGATATTTTACTGTTTGTACATTAAAATACTCTCAGATGGGGAAAGAGTTGTTCTTGTCTAAGGGTCTTGGCCTATGAAATATTATAAATTCTGCCATCTATTTTGTAGGCAAGAGGTATGCCTTCTGCATTCTTTTCTACCTTTCATTTGTGTCTGCTATCTTTTGTTGGGCTTTCTGATCATCTGTCTGGTTGTAAAATCACAACTCTCACTTCAAAAGGAACAACAGAGTGTTTATTCTAGAGCTGAATATGAGTGGCAATGACCTAGGAACATGGATCCATGTTGCCCCAAATACCATGTTACTTTGTGGATAGACACATGATATTTTATTTTTTAGTTAGAAAAGAAAGTCACAAACCAAGATATTTATAAAAATGTCGGTGGGGATCACAGGTAGGTTGTTACAGTAAAGTACAGAAAGCTCTTCTATAGATCCAGCACTATCTGATGACATTGTTAGTGTAGGATTAGTGGAATCTAGCAATCTTTTAAGAGTATACATTAAAGTTTTGATAGTCATCAGGATGCTAAATTAGACACAGAGTAGTCAATGGATGACTTTCAATGGGACTGAGAACAGCCCAAGATAAGTTGGCTCTGATCGGCCACGTTTTAACTTAATCATGAAGTTCAAGACATTTGGTCTTATAGAATCTTCAACACAGGTTTTTTGTGTGTGTGTGAATTCAGTTTGCAATATTTAGGATTAGGTCAAATAGATGTCTCAGAGAGCTTAGTGTGCAAAATAAAAATCATGCTATGTAATCAGAGCAGGTAGGTTACCTGTGTACAGATAGGGATGCCTTCTCTTCCATGATCTTTCCTAGATTAGCCACACAACAGAACATGGTCCCAGCCTTCAGAGGCTCAAAGTCTAGCTGTAATGTGACTATCTGATGGCCAGGCTTTTAAATAACTTGTTCTCTGTGAGTCTTATTTCCTCATTGGGAAATGTGTGTCTTGGTGAACTTGGTCTGCTGAGCTGTGTCTGACAGACTATGTGGTCTTTAACAATCATTTTTCATAGGGCTAACAGTTAGAATCCCAGACTGCTAGTAACTCCCGCATATGGTCAGGGCCCACTTCAGTTCCCTCACATGGCATAGGGTGGAGAGGGGGGAGCTAGCTTGCATGTCTTTTTGAATATACAAACACCAATCCTCTTGAGGGCTCTGCCATCACATCCCAAAGGCTTCTCTTCCAGCACACAGGGCCAGGGAATTGAACTCCAGATGTGGGCCTTTGCACCAAGCTTCCTTACCTGTTGATCTCTCTTGGGCACCACACTATTGCTTTTCCTTTGTGTGACAAAAGACACCAAACCCCCAAATAAGCTCCTGAAAATCCTATTTCCAAGTCACAATGAGTGGGTCATTGAAAATCGTGGTTGTGGATAGCTTTTGCCTTCCAAATTTTTAAGATTAAATGTTTATTTCTAGAAATAACCTACATCCTTGGAATGACCAAGTACGTCTTTGGAAATTTGTTAGTCAGTTGTAGAACATGACCGTGGTAAAAAAGAAGTGTGGCACCCTTGTGAAGACATTGGGCAGCAACATCTTTTTCCTGACTTGGTTTGTGCCTTGGCCTGGCTTTCTCTTTGTGTCCAGTGGCTCATCTATGCAGGCGGCATTCTAGAAGGCATCCATAGTTTTCTGTTATTAAATGGAGATGTGCTTTAAGACTATTAACCAAATACCATACTGTCCATTGTGACACCCACAGTATCAGAAATATATATCTAAATATTCCCCAGATAGCCAGTTTTTATAGCTGCAGAACAGTCCATTTTCCAAGACCTATGTAGAGAGCGTGGAGTGTCACAGATATTGTGTAATTGATATTAACAGTGGGAAGATTATCTAGGGTGTTAAAATAGACCCCGGAGTCCCGTGGGAGTGAAAAGGGGACAGAAACAGTTCTACCTGAGACATCAACATGGCTTCTTAGAGGAAGAGCCATCTGACCCACAGTTTAGTTCCTAAGGAGCCTTAGTTAATGGTTAGTGAACTCATTCATGAGATTGCTTTGCTTTGCATACCTCAGTGATGCATGGGATAGGAAGGCAAGCAGACATCAAAAGTGCAAGGAGCAGCCCAGAAGTCTGACAGCTGATCATCAGTCTGCACTAGGTAGGGACTCATGGATTATAATAAGACATAATGATACATGGTACTGAACATGAAGCATCCCTGTATAGGGTAGAACTCACTCACAGCTCTGGCCAAGGTTATTCATACCAATATAATAGAAGCTGTACATACAGGAACGTTATCTTTTATTCTATTTCCCCAAACATATGAGGAAAATAAGAACATATAATGTGTATGAATAAGTGAGAAATGGCCTATTCATTAATGAATCCATTGAGAGAAAGTGAGGCAAACTAAGAGTCCTCTGTGTTGTCTGGGCAATGCACAGTGAGACTCTGTCTCAAAACAAATGATACAAGAGGACCAAAGAAACACCCCGGTGATACAGCAGTTGCCTATCTTGTGTGAGGCCCTGGATTCTACCTACAAGACTGCAAACATTTTTTGTTGTTGTTGTTTTTCGGTTTTTTTGTGGATTTTTTTTTAAAGTTAAAGATGAATAAAATAAAATATACCACCACTCTAGAATTCATAAGCAAACCGAAAGTTGGCCAAGCAGCTAGCAAATTGTGATTTTCTAATTGGGGTTTGCTCTCTTTTAAGTTTGGACCAAATTGTATTTAGAATCAAAAGAAGAAAATTAGTATTCTTTTTCAAATATTCACTATTTTCCAAGAATGACTTTAAACATGGCTTCATAGATCCGTGGAGATTATAATAAGGGACGTATCTGAGAGAGGTCTATGTGCCCTTGGCAGGCAGCTCATACCCCTGGGGGAAAGCTCTAATGTTCCCTACTCAGCCACTGTCACTTCTTGAGGTGTGCCTCAGACTTGGCAAGTATCCTCTTGCCTCTCTTGCCTAGAAATGAAAGATAACCAAACCCTTGTGTCTGTGGAACATGGGCCCCTTGGTCGAGAGGCATAAGGGCTCTCCATGAGTGATGGGGATGAAGGGTTAGCTTTGTGTTGTACAGCTGTTTCACAGACTCTTGTCGGGTGCTCCACTCTGCTTCTCTATCATCATTTTTCTCCTTCAAAAACCCCTTCCTCACCACTGCTGAGTATTTATTAAATACTCTGAGATTCAGACACATAGCACCTGGGCCTCTATCAAGGGCCAGAAAAGCCATATTGGGAGGATGAGGACCACTTCATGCTAGGTGCAAGGGCCTTGGGTCATGCAACAGACAGCTATGAGAAGTATCACCAAGGCTGACTCTCTTATCCTCTGGAGGGTGCTGGCCTTCTTTGGTCACCGTTATTTCATCGAGGTACCACATAGATCTCTGCTTTCATCCTAACACAGTGTTCCCCTTGTCTGTCTGTTTCTTCATGCAGGCTTCTATTTGTAAGGCTGTGAGTTTTGTTGGGTCGGAAGCTCATCCCACCTCCACTAAGTACATCTTCTGAAATCCTATTTCTTAGTAAGAATAAAGGTCCTGGGAATAGAGATGTCAGCATTGGAATGTTTGGATGGGAGCTGGTGCTGGAGCAGCTCCATTCACTCATTAAATGGCTTATTCTCTTCAATTAATTGCTCCTCGTAGATCTCACCAATCAGATAAAAATTTTAGTTCCCTTGGAGTTTGGGTTCTCAGGAGCACTTCATTTCTGGATAGTTTCACAAGAGGTAATCACATGTACCATAAGTCACCATATCTGTCTCTCTGTGTATTAACCTTTCTTTTTCTCAACCTCCCTACCCCCTCAACACTTCCAGACTAAATAGCATTGAGTAGCTAGAATATTTCAGGGACTCTCTCAAGGATCTGTGTTCAGTAGTGAGAGCGGTTTGAGGTGTTTAAGAGTGCATTGTTCAAAGGGTTGAAGCCAGAGCCTTGAGGTAGTACTGTAGCAGGGAGTGCCCTCCTGGAGAGTCAGGTCAAGCAGCAGTCTCCACCATACATGAAACTGATGCTTAGAACAGGAAATGAAGTACTATGAAAATTCATGCAAAATGCTTGCAATCAACTGAGAGTTTTGAATCCAGGAGCAGATTTTACAGAGCCAATGCAGTTCTAAGAACAGGAGGTGAGCAGAAGTGTTTAGCATCCTGCCTACCTAGCCACTGGGGCTGACTTATCTTTGAAATCTTTGTATTTTTAGATCAAAATATCAGTGCTGAAATTCTGTGCCATCTTTACGCATCCTAAAACCATAAGTTTGTGTCAGGTGGTGTACAAAAAGTCCTCCCTCTCTTACTGTTGCAAGACCCTCTTCAGACTGTTACACCCACATAGAAAACAGAAGCATGGATAAATGCATTTTCCTAACAATACATGCCTATTGTGACTCTGTATTTATAAACTAACCACACCAGGAGGGTCACAGTAGTTAGCCCTAATGCAATATAGCAAGGGTAGCAAAAAATGTAACAAAGGTTACATGAATATGAATTGTTTCTGGAACATTCTATGTTGTCTTCTTGTCCCATTCTTGATCATGAGACACTAAAACTGCAAAAACCAAAATCTTGGATAAGGGGGGACCTAAGTGATGTGTTGCTAAAAAATTAATATGTTCAAGTGTTTGTCCTGACCTTGAACTAAATTAGAATCTAGTGGTTAATTTTTATTTTAATCTGCATGTTTTAAGGAAGGCTTTTGAATCTTGGTTGATTTACAGTAACCTCAGAAGAGACCCTATCATAAGAAAGTCTCTTTTGTGAGGCACCAGGACTCAGGACTCCAGCATATGATTTGCTGGTGAGCCCCTTTCTTTCATTTCTTTCTTTCTTTTTTTTTTTTATTTTACATACCAATCCCAGTTCCCACTTTCTCCCTTCCTCACATTGTCTTCACCTATACTGCAGCCCCCATCCACTCCTCAAAGAAGGTAAGGCACATTGCTTTGGGGAAGGTCCAAGGCCCTCTCTACTATATCTAGGTTGAACAAGGTATCCATCCAAAGAGAATAGGTTCCAAAAAAGCCAGTATGAGCAGTTGGGATAATTCCTGGTACCACTACCAGTGGCCCCACAGTCTGCCCCAGCAATACAACTGTCACCCACATTCAGAGGGACAAGTTTGGACCTATGCTGTTTCCTTCCCTGTCTGGTTGGAGTTGGTGCGCTCCCATTGGCTCAGGTAAACTGTTTCAGTGGGTGTTCCCATCACGGACTTGGCCTCTTTGCTCATATTCATTTCAAACCAAAGCACTAGCCCAACCTCATGCAGCCCCATATCTGCCGCTTTACCATGTATGAAGCAGAACATGCACACCCTGGGCTAGGAGAAGACTGGATGTGTAAGTGATAGAGTTGCTTTATCTCAGGGCAGGATCACAGAGCAGAGTGAAGTCTGGCATAGTCCTGGAGGGTGAACCACGTCAGCAGCCTCTTTGTCTCCTGTGAGCACTTCTCAATCACGTAGATGCTATGCTTCCAAATCATTGACTCCCATGCACTTTGTGTTTAGGGAATCTTGCTTTACATTCCTGCTAGACTGAAAGTCCCCGTTCCCCCATTTTAACTTCAGTCAATAACCTTGAAGAAAGTTCTTCCTGCATCCCTCTGCCATCACATCTGCCAATCATTCTCACTAGACTTGGTCTTTTCAAGGTCAGGGTGCTGGCAGTTATGTGTCCCTGTATCCTCTGTTCTTAGCAGGTTGCTGGGATGTAAGATGCTTCCCTTCATACATTAATAAAGGATATGAATGTGGTATTGCATATAGAAAGTTAAAGGCAATCCTCCTTGGAATTCATGATGCTAATGATTTCTCTCTAATCCCCCTGGGCATCATAAATCTCTTGTGCTGATTAGTAAATGTGGAATACAACTTACAAGGAGACTAAAATACAGTAGAGCAAAGATTTGCCAAGAATTTGTCGTGTTATCTTATTTAAACTTCTCCCTAACTTTGTGTTTTTGTCTGGATTTATGGCTGAGGGTATAAATCTGAGGGAGTTATTTGCTTGAGTTCATGCAGCCTGTAAAAAACGAGAGGCCAGGTGTTACAGCTTACACCTGTAATCCCAGCACTTGGAAAGCTGAGTCAGGAAAGTCAAGAGTTCAGAACAATCCTGGGATACACAGTAAGCTTCGAGGCCACCTAGATGAACAAACAAAACTAGAAACAAAAGAGAAAGCAAGTGTTGTTTTTTACACCTACCTTTCTGTTAAGCTCAGTTCTAAGCTTTTAATATGTGTCACCTCGTTTAACTCTCCTCCAGTGTCTTCAAGATGAGATGCAGCCATCTTTGTCTTTAAGATATGTTACATTCTGGTATGCATTTGATTAATGAGAATAGTTCCATACAGAAGTGTTTGAGTATTCAGATCCAGTAAGAAGTGGATCTCAGACCAGCAGGAATCCTGTGACTTGGCCTCACAGGTCTGTATACTTTAGTAAAGATGAGCATCTCTTGAAGAAATGACTCCTATCAGATGTGTCCACAATCAACACAAAAGTCCCTTTGGTGGTCCCAAGCCAGAGCTCTCTGTTTTTCCTATCCCGTTTTAGATTATTCAGCATATGTTCTGAAACAAAATTTAAATGCCAAAGCTTCCCAGGTAATATTGGGAGAGGTCATGCTATCTAGACTGGGAGAGGTCATGCTATCCACACTGGGAGAGGTCATGCTATCCACACTGGGAGAGGTCATGCTATCCACAATGGGAGAGGTCATGCTATCCACATCATTGGGAGAGGTCATGCTATCCACATCATTGGGAGAGGTCATGCTATCCATACTGGGAGAGGTCATGTTATCTACTTACTGTTTGACAACAGAGGGTTAACAGATGGCAGATACAACTGACCTACATACTATAGGAAACAAATCTGATTAACTGCCTATGTCAAGGTATGAAATAACATGATCGATATGTTTAGAGAGATCCATTACTCCCATGGATCACTGTCCTGGGCAGTAAGCGAGATAAATTATCTCTAAATAAAAGGAATATTAAGTCATGTTGAGCATGGCTGCACTCACCTGAAATCCCAGCATGCAGGAGACCAAGGAAGGAGACTGTCTTCATTTGGAGGCCAACTTGGGGCTATGTGGTAAGCTCCAGGCCAACAAGACACTGTCAATAAAAGCAAAGCAAAGGAGTAAGAAAGAAAGGAGAAAAGAAACAATGGAAGGGGAAGGGAAGGGAGTGGGGCAGAAGGAAGGAGGATATTGCTTTAGACAGCTGCATGGAGCTTATTCATAACCATGAACCTTAACAATGAGTGCCACTGCCTGCGGAGGGAATGTGAGCACTGGGGAGGTGCCTGCAGGGCCTCAGCATCGCTCCTGAGGCAGGTCTGCACTTGTCATCTCCCCAGTCTGCTACTGATGGTGAGGCTCCCTTCAGCTATGCTGAAGACACACGCGCTTCCTAGTCAATCTTCCGTTTCCCCCTTTCATAGATGAGAGGAGGAAAAGCGTGACTTTCTTCTGCACTGTCACAAATGACATTGACTTTTTTCCCCCAATGGAAACTACTAGAAATAATTAATATCCAAGAATATCATCTTTATACAGCTACTTGCTCCTGGAGAAATTCCAAGGTTAGAAAGTGTCAAAAGGAATTTGAATTGATTTTGCCACCTGGGGTCAAATTTTCTATTCTAGTCATAAGTCAATTTTCATAAAATTTTTTTTTACACTCTAACTTGGGAATAACATAATTTCAAGGGATAAAAAAGCATACAGTTGCCCATTTCAATGTTGATTTTTTAAATGCAAAGCTTTGATATTTTTCTTTTTATTTCCTAAAGTTCTGATAGTTCGTAGCAGTGAACTTGAGACCAGTGCTCTCAAGTCAATTTTAAAATATTACAAAGTGCTTTAAAGTAAGGTCATAATTTCTGATTTGGCAGGTATCAGTAACTGAATATTTATCAAAATAATTAAGGGCTAAAAAGATTGCTCAGTAATTAGATCACTTGCTCCTCTCACAGAGGACCCAAGTTTAGTTCCAAGCACCTACATGGCCCCTCATAACAGTTTATAACTCCAGTTTCAGGCAAACTGCCACTCTCTTCTGGGCTCCTTGAATACCACATGCCTACAGTGTACATACATACACACATGCAGGCAAAACAATCATTCACATAAATTAAATATAAAACTTTAATAATAAAAGCTGATTGAAGGGATCCATTTTGGAAAACATAATTCAGGATGTTATCCTCTAAGAAGCTAGGATACTAGAAGTGATAACATGCTATAATCACTTGTATAAGATGACTTTATTTTCATATTTCATTAAATGGAAGAAAAAAGAGTGATCAATGGAAGAATTGATTCAATGAATTAATGTTTAGATGGGTGAACAAACTAATAAATGGATTTATGGATGAACATATGAATGGATGGGCAAATTGATGAACAAGTGGATAAATTCGTAGATGGTTGGATGGATGGACAGATACATGGGTGAATAAAAGGATGGTGGGTAGGTGGACAGATGAAAGAATAGATGGTCAGATGGAAAGGTGGGTGGATAGATGGACAGGTGGATGGATGGGTGGATGAATGAACAGATGATGGAAGTATGGGTGGGTGGGTGAGTGGATGGATGGATTGATGGGTGGGTGAATGGATGGATGGGTGGGTGGATGGATGGGTGGGTGGGTGGATGGATGGATGGGTGGGTGGGTGGATGAATGGGTGGATGGGTGGGTAGGTGTGTGGATGTGTGGATGATGGAGAAATGGACATATAACTAGATTAATTTCCTTTTTCAATACCAGTACATTTGGATATGCTTTATGTTTTGGATAGTTAATAACTGAAGACAGAACAGTTTTAATGGATTTAGAAAATGTAAAATATCTAAAATATAGATTACTATATCTATAGTAAATATTGCATATTTAAGCATTTGCGTAGCATGATATAACGCTGACAATGTCTCAGTGAACACTGGGGAAGAGACCCTCAAAAGTGGATTTTCCAGGAGATTAAAGCCCAGAATTTTCCAATTAGCCTCCGAGGGTGGGGTGTGCACAAAATGGTTCACTCCTTGTCTCTGTTAGAAGAAATTGATTTTTGATTACTTTCACACACACAAACATTTGAAGACACATTTAATCATTATTACGTTAAGACAGCAAGGGCCATTTATTGTTTCTATCCTGTGCTGAAATGATGACTTCCTTTTTCATTCAATTTCCCTGCTCTTTCTCGGCACCAACAGATATTTGTGCATTCGTCTTATAAAGCAAGCTAGTGAGATGATTTCTTTCTTTTACACACACATAGCCAGACTTCACCTAACTTAGCCACTTGTGTTTCATGACATTACTGAATTTGTACTCTGATGGCAGGAACATTTTAGAGACAAGGAGTGAACCATTTTGTGCACACCTCCACCCCCGGAGGCTAATTGGAAAATTCTGGGCTTTAACCTCCTGGAAAATCCACTTTTGAGGGTCTCTTCCCCAATGTTCACTGAGACATTGTCAGCATAGCTGGCAAGGGAAGCACTGACAAGGACTGTGCACCCCAGGTTGTTGCACACAAGTGTCCTGAGGACAGGAGAAACAATTAGTGTGTCACTAGAGGAAGAGCAGGTGAGATGAGGCCTGGAGGACCATCTGGATAGTGCAGGAAGGGGTGTTCCAACATACGGGAGCATGGGGCCCTTGAGTTGGGAGTCATCTTAGGAGACAGGGAGGCAGAGTTCAGTCAAGAAGCATGACTGCAGGCGCTGGTGAAAGCTGAACTATGACCTTCAGTGTGTACCAAACCACAGTTTCTTTACACACGGTGAAGAGGGTACGAAGATATTGCATCGGGAAAGAACTGATCACATCTGCAGTGTAATCTTGTCTTCTGAGGAGGTTTGTCAGGGCTAAGTAGCAGCAGAAATGGAAATGGGAAGGCTTGAGTCAAGGTCCAAGGGAGAGTCAGGAAGCTCAAGGTGGAGGGGCGTGGAAATGGCAGAAATAGGATGCGTGTGGTAGAAACACAGATTGGGAGACACTGTGGATGCTGAGAGAAGGCAGGGCACAAACTCAGGGAAGAAGTGCTGGCTTCTCCTAATGGAGCCTTTAGTGTCTGTTTCCAGTTGATTTCGAATGGCCCTGGGATTTCCAGGTAGAGAAAAGACTGTCTCTGGATAGGGAATTTCAAAGACAAAGAGATGTGATTTTAAGTTCTTTGTTCTTTTCGTTAGCTCCCAGTGGATCACTTACTATAGATGACTTATCAGCTGAGAGGCCAGAAACTCTGTTCCTGACTTTTTGCAAACAGCTTTAACCGACCCCTTTGCTCACTGCTGTCAGAGGGAGGAGAGTGTCTGAGAAGATGCTTCACATTCAGCCCAAGACTGATGTTTCTTAAAAGATGACCTTATGTGGAGAGGTTTAGGTTTTTTCTTTTTACAGGATTTGTATCTCAGCATATCCACATTCTAGAACATTCTAGAGTATTCTTTCTGGCCAAACCTCTCTTGAGGCTGAGCAAGGAAAGTTTGAAGTTAAAGTTGATTCTTATTTCATCCTTGGGAGGAAGGCAGGTCTCAGAACTGACAGCACTCTCGGGATTAAAGCATTTGTCAGTGACATAGAAACTGTTTCTTCAAAGGGCTGCTAGCAGGAGTAGGGAGAGAAAATGGCAAGGCCAAAGTCCATAAACCTTATTGAGTCTTCTTACTGTGATTTCCAGGTAAACAATCTTCATTTCCTTCTTCCTGCAGAGAAGAAAGAAGGTCCCATGGAGATAGGTGGCCAAGATTTACCCAGTTTTCTGATGTTTTATAATGAAAGAAAGCTTTGCTATAGGAAGGGTAGGCTCTGCAGCTGATTATGAAGTCTTTCAAACTCAAAGCCCTGTCTGCAATATTCTCACAGCTTTTATATTTATATTGCAAAGCTTCCGTGAAGCTTGGGGATTTAACTTGAGCATTTCTTACCCAGCAGATCAGGGTCCAAGTGGGAGTGAGGGTGAGAAAAATGATTGTATTTATTGCTAGAAAGAAAGGACTGATCCTTGGAGACCAGGACAGAGACCAGGACTCTTTTACTTTACTGGGTACTAAGTCTGGGATATTTGCTGGGATAAGGCAGATCTTAATGAATACAAGCTAACACTACCAAAAGCATCATCTTAAGAACCCCAGCATGTTCTGTGTTGGAAGCCTGCAGATCTGAGGTTGGATGTTGATGCTTATGAATATCAGTGGACAGGGTGGACTTTCCAAAGATGAGTCATAGAACACTTTGAGCAAGAGGAGGGGCTAAAAACAGAACACTTCACATTACCAAGGATAAAGCATGACTTCATCTCTTAAGGATTCTGGCTTCTTTGAACATGGCTGATGGTAGTCACTTTCTCCTTTATCTGCCATTCTGAAAACAGTGACAACTAACTCCATCGGTGGGAGCAAAGACCAAGAGCATGCTAGTATCCCACAGAAAAGCTTTGTGGAGAGTTGCAAAATCAGCCCCCTGGACATTGGGATTTGAAACAACTGATCCCTTCCCGTGGAGAGTGAAATGAACGTGTAAAATTTATCAGCCACATGACACAGAAAGGAAGGACTGGTCACTGATAATGTTGAGGCTAGTAAGAGTAATGCTTTCTCTCAAGTAAAGACGCCATCCCATATACAGTGGGCAGAAGTGGCTCGGGTCAGCACTCTGTTAGAGAATATAGAACACTGCCAATACATTGTCTGTAAGTCTGATTTATACAATCTAACCATGCATGCACATCATAATACAAAGGATTAATATTAAAAATAGATTGCATTTTGGTAGCCATGTTCTTAAATTAATAGGGTGAGTCTTTCTTTTTCTATGTCTTATTTGAGCCACACAGGCAGAGGAAAAATTCTAGCACATAATAAATTCCTTACTGATGTGATTTTATTATTATTAATTACTATTATTTTTATTGACTGTACTAGGGATTGATTTTAGGATCTTGCATACACTAGGCAAGTGTTCTTCCACTGAGTGCCAGCTCCAGCCTCTCTCCCTTTTCAATTTTTTGGGACAAGTTTGTCATAACTGACCTTGAACTATATAGATGATTCAGGTTAGGCTTAAATTTGTGATCCTTCTGTCTCAGCCCTTTGAGTAACTGGATGACAAATCTGAGACCCAAGCACATGGATTCTTGAATTTCCCCATCAAATATTAGCTAGGACTATGGCTATAGCTGTGCTAATATTGTGAAGATCTTTATAAAGTCACATCAATTATAATTTGTAAAATCACCCCAGGAGTCTGCAGAAATGCTGTGGTCCTGGCCATGGTGGCACCCTCTCAATGCCTGAATGACTTTACTTTCACTTTTGATTTTGAGTTTCAAAATGGAGCCATGACGATTTGAGAACATGGCTGTTAGCCCCTGTCCCCTGGCACAGGGGTCTGTCTGGAGGTGGTTGATTAAAAGCTCAGGCTCAAGTCTTTACAGTTCAGGGGAGTGCAGTCTTGAGGAGAAGGAAAAGAGAGGCACACTTAGGTGTGTGCCTCAGTCCTGCATACAGGTCCTTCCTGTAGGGGCAAGGTGGGCTTCCTATTTGCTTTGTGCCTTTAGCAGTAACATATGAATTATATTGTGAAAGGTTTGCATTGGGCTTCCTCAGAGTTTCTCTATTATCCATTGTGTAACCGAGTACCTTCAACAACAGGTGCTGGCATAGCTCACCATTCTGTTGGTTGGCTGTGCTCAGTTGGGTGGTTCTTCTGCTTTCAGCGGGGTTCTGCCATGCATTTGTGAGCAGCCTTGAATTCACCAGGTGACTCTGCTGTGGGGATTGCCTAGCTATGCATCAAGGAGATGAGACACTGGGAAGGGTATTTCCTGTTGTCCAGAAGGTGAGTCTGGGCTTGTCACAGGCAGTTCAGCAGGTTTCTATGGGTCAATGAGCTGTCAAGTTGACCCTGTGCTGAAGCAGAGAGAGCTGTAATCCTTGGTAGGAGGAGCTGTGTACAAAGGTCTGCACTGGAAACCATGGAGGATTCCACATTTGTGCATGAGAATGGTGTGTGTCTGAAGGGAGGTGGAGCTAGGAGAATCTAGGAAGTGAGGTCCACACTGTGTGTGCTTGAAATATCACCACCAGGAATAAGAAATATTTAGGAAATGAGGTTCTTACTGTGTGAGCATGGAGGATCATCACCAGGAGCAAGAAGTGTTTAGGAAGTGAGGTCCCCATGTGTGAGCATGGAGAATCATCACCAGAAACAGGAAAATTGGGAAAACTAATCAAAGGTAACCAAGGCCAGATGTTAGAGTCACCTACAAGGGAGGAACAGAGGGGTATCTCAGAATGTCAATAAGAAATTATTTTACTTTAAATAGTGTGAGTTTGTGTCTTTTGTTATAATCAAATTCATGTTGTAAAATAATCCTGATTGTTCACACTCTAAGCTCCTGAGAGGGATGACTGTTTCCATGGTCAAATAGAAACTGTGCATTTCTAGTTTATCACATTTTATTTTGTCTTGTCTCAACAAGTGTGTGGCATTTATGAACTTATCCTCTGGCCTTCACATGCATGTGCATACATGTACACACACATACATACACACTCACACACACACATACACAGCTAATAATAAAAGGCTTTCCTGAGTGCCTTGGTGTCTTACTCTCTAGTGAAGACTTTCCCACATTATGTGAACTTTGACCTTAAAACCAACAATGTACCTGCCCATCAGTGTCTGTTGCTCATTGAACGTTGCTGTGTTGCTTATAGTTAACTTTATATCATAGGACAATTAGAAGGAATATGCCCAAGTCCACACTGCATCATGAAATCCACAATCCCTGGCAGATGCACCCTTGCTAAAAAAGACAGGAAGTAAGAAAGGGCAGATGAATAAATGTCATAAGCCAGCATGTGTGGTCTCTCTTGACCAAAACAAAATTCTTATTGGGATGTTATCAAACCTCTGGACCTAAAGATGGTTTGACCACATGTTTGTAGGCTCTGATGTCAGAAGTTGGAAGAGAAAAGGTTACTTTCTCTTGCCACTGAGTGTCTACAAGGATGTGGAGACTCTGCTCTGAGCATTCACTTAGATCAGCTGTGGCGTGCAAGGTCTGCTCTGAACCTGTCCACCTTTACGGCTGAGGAACTGAAGCCCAAAGCCATGGCATGGCTCAGATTTAGTTGTCAACGGTTTCTGTTTTAAAGGAGGAAATCAAATTACTGAAGGCATTAATGGACACCACATTCTTGTTAAACACAGTTTGTAGTATTTGTACTTGATCATCACGAACATGGGCTCCCAGTGAAATGAGCTATAATCAAGTAGAACAAATTGCATTGCAGGGTCTTTTCTTGCTGATTGGAATTGGCACGTGACAGTGAGGGGTGGCCTTTCTTCGCCAGCTCTCATCCTAAGAACACACTGACATTTGACTCTCTTGGCCAGCTTCCTATTTCCTCACTGCTTCCTGTGCCCCTGCTTCACCCACGAGTTCTCCCTCTCTCTTCACTTTAATTTGCTCCCTCACTCACAGAAGCACATACTTCCTACAGACTTCAATTCTAGAGCAGGATTCACAGGTCAACACCTTGACATTTTGGACAAGATGATTCTCTGTTTTAGGAGAGGGGGATGTGGGGTTATCCTGTGAATTTTTAAATTTGTAGCAGCACCCCTTACTTCCATCATGAGATGTCAAGACCTCCCCCCAACTTCTGCTTGCAAATGTGAGTCCCTAAGATGTCCCCAAGTATTGTGAAGTAACCTGAAGATCACAATGACCTCTGGTTGAAAGCAAGTGGGAAAGCTTGTATGGTCAGTGTGAAAACAAAGGAAGAGAGATTTTAAGTCACCTGCTTCATTAGCCTGTCTGAGAGATAGCCCAGCTGCCCACATTGGTCCTCATGTACAAACACACGCAGCTCTCTTCTGTACTCCAGTACACACTTCTGATCTTTCCATCTATTCTAATTTTAGCATTGGCGTCCTGGTTTTTTTCTGCCTTAAAATCCAGTAGAAGCATGAGAGTATGTATTATATTTGATTGTTGATGGCAGTGGCTCTCATTTTGTCTCTTTTCGTGAAGGCTACTATGGGCCACTGATCTGTGGTGTGGGTTTCAGCGTGTGCTTTGGGGGGACATAAACATTCAGAACATCACTCTTGCTGTTGCTCTTGAGGCACTGAACTGACTGACTGGATGAGGCCAACCTCTCTTGCCCAGGCTGACCGCATTTACATACAGCTTTTTTTCTGTATCTATAATACCTAGATTAGATTCTGTGGCAATACCTAGATTAGAATTTGATTAAGTAGCTAGACTCTACAGTCTGGCCAACCAGCACAAAACTCACCATCTTTGTATAAACACATCTGGAAAGAGAAATATGGAAGGTTATTTGGACATGTTTTTGAATCATCTGATTCATAAATACTGCCATGAATGGACTTTCTTTTCAAAATATAGTGAAGTTGAACCTTTGTATGTTTTGGGGGGCAGTGACTGCACACAGATAAGGGCAGATCCTTATTGAAAACATGCATGGTGCTCTATGCAGTCTTTTGATAAACTGACTACTACATGTGAGCTGAAGCCTGAGCGTGGGTCTCACTGAAATCCGAGGCAGGATGTGTCAGTCTTTGGGGGCCTTTGGAAAGGGTGATCACGCAAGCATGATGCCCCTCTCCATATTATAATGCTTGCACAGAATCCTACTAAATCAGAATATTGGTAATTCACATGCACTCGCTAACACCCATCATTATGGTTCCACATTTGCGTACTGTTTCCTGCACACTAGAAGTCTGAGTGTACTCCCTCACTGTTCCTGCAGGCTAGGAGTCTAGAGGAGACACCAGAGAGCTTGTGGCTGTAAGATGGTACTCATGCTCAGAGCCTTGTTCTGGGCTAAATAGGTGACTAAAAAAGATACTACTGGGCTGAACCCAGAAACAGCCTGTGGTAAAAATGTCCCGAATAGGCAGCAGAGAGAATCTGCCCATGGGCAGAGCTTAGAAGCCAGGCCCCTGGAGTACCTGGACACCACACTTCTGACCAGCCTTCTGCATCTTAGGAGCTGTGTTTTCGGTACATGTATGCCAGTCCACAGCACCATGAAAGAACTGACTTCCATGGGTGAGAATCATTATGGCTTTCCTTATTATATATAGAGCCCTACATCAACACTCTTGCTAAAGCTATAGGCAGACTAGCTTACTGCATGTGAGCATTGAAGATGCATAGAGAGAGAAATATGAATGTCATGAATCCAACTTTTAGCAATGCTACTTACAGAATTTTATTTAATTAAACAAACTTATTTCTAATTGGAAATTAAAGGGTAAGGGACTGGGGAGTTATGTGGGTGGGTAAAATGATTTTTTGGAAGCAATCAGGACCTGAGTTTTGTTCCCAGGACTCACATAAAACAGTTGGATGTGGTTGCACGTACTTATAATTCAAGCACTGAGGAGGTGAGGACAGATAGGTGCCTGGGGCTTACTGATACCATGGTTGTACTCTGCCTCTATCATTGTATACACACACACACACACACACACACACACACACACACACAGGGGCTGAGAGATTACACACACACAGGGACTGAGAGATTATACACACACACACACACACACACACACACACACACACAGGGGCTGAGAGATTCCATCTGTGACAGCTAAGGACATAGAGACCCTAATATGTTACATCAGTCTGCAAGGACTTGTTTGGATTCTCAGAGACAAAAGGCAGAGGGCTCTGTATGGACCATTTTATCAGATAAAGCCCACAGAGTCTCTCCTATTCCATAGGACACTGTACAGTCCCCCCCCCCCCATCTTCTCCCAGGCACCTACTGGGGTTTCTTTCCTGACCCCTGCCTACTCACAGAGAAAAATGGATTTTGACAGAACCAGGAAGAGTTGTTCTGTCTCCATGGCAACGTCAATTCACATTCTGCAGGTACAGGGACTGCCACTTAAGGCCACTGACTGAATGAAGGCCGCTGAAGGCTCCATGCTGCAGTGCCTAGCCAAAAATAACCTGGCAGGCCACCATCCCTCACCACTCCATGGAAAGAGGCATTAAGTCTGCTGGATGCCAACTGTCAACCTGGGTCTGTCTTCCTGCTAAATGGAAAGGAAGGGAAATGAGAGGCTTGAGGGTGGTGAGTGAATAGCGTCGTGGCTTCTTGTTTCCATGGTCGAGGAAACAGCACGTTTTCTCTATCGAATGGAACATGAAATGTATTCTAACTCCTTCACCCTAGGGCACCAGATAATTTGTATTTCAGCAGAAGTATTATAATTACATAGTTTAGAGTTAGAATTAATTAGCATTTGGGGAAGTAGTAATACAAACCAAGCAGTTATTAAAAATTAATTTCAAAAGAAGTCAGTTTGGAGGGTCTTGGTTTTCTTTTGATTAGTTCATAGATGATATCATCAGTCATCCTACTAATCTACCCGAAATGTTAACCATCTCATCATTGGAAGGAAATGCAACTTTCAACCTAACCTTTTCAAAATATGACCTGTTGACAAAGACATGGACCATAGCATATTGGTATAGATTTAGTCAAAAATCATATCAAATACCGTTAGGCACAGCAGACTCTGGACAGCTACTAAAGACAATTTGCAGAATCAGTTTTTAAGTCAACAAATGCTATGCTTCCTTGTTTGAAGTACAAGACTATTGGTCATGCTGAGTGCCTGTCAATACGATGAATCTTTGACTTCCCAAAATTTTACTGTTTTATTCCTTGGAATGAGGAGTAAAAAAGACCACAAATAAGAAAATGTGTGCTGCCTTCAACTGGAATTTCACAACACTGTATACTTGTTGTTCTTGGAAACAAACAAACAAAAAAAGCACAGTTAAATTTGGTTTTTCTAAAGTGGATGATTTTCCATATTTAAAATAAGTTTTCTTACTGGAATACATGTCAAGTGTATTTCCAGCGCAGTCCCCCACCCATCCCCTGTCTCAAACTTTCCCTCCCAGTAAGCCTGTTTGTTCTTGTACACAATTTCATTTTCACTTTAATTTTACCAAAGCAGATATGCTTTATGTAGCTGCATAAGATCTAGAACCCAGAAAGTGGGGGAAGATGCTTTATCAGAGATTGTCTTAATTTGCTTTGTCTGGTTATCCCCATTTGTATTTCTAGTCCTACAAACGACAGAACGTCATTCTTTATACCTGAAAAGAATTCCGTATTCTATGCCCTGTGTTCCTCATCTGTTCTGCTGTTGGACATGGGCTGGCTCCATGGCTTTGGTTCTTACACATGCTGACCACTGGGGATTGGGTAACCTAGTAGAGGTTTTGTCTCTACCTGTGGCATGTCATCTAGAGTGGGGCTTTATGAGATTTCCCTCATGCACGTCAGACCAGGATGTCTGCTGCTAAATAATGTCACTAGACATGTTAGGGAAGCTACACACATGAAATCTCAACGGTATCTCTGCCTATACAGGAACTACATGCGACCATACCAGTTGACATGACAGTGTAGAAGGAGGAATTTTGCAAGGCCCCACCTCTTCATTTTCTTTTCTCTTATAAGTTCTTGTTTTCCTGCTCTGGGGTCCAGTGGTCTGGGTCACAGCCTTCACTTAGTATGGTTTGGACAGACGGGACATTCTTACCCACTCTGAATGTGTAGAACCCTGCAAGACTGTCTTACCCTGTACATTCCATGTTCACACGTTCACTGATTCAAACAATCACGTATGCTCTGAAGGAGCATGACCTTTTAGTCATACTTATTTACATGCCCCTGTGTGACATAAAATGGTATTATGGGGTGATTTTTCAAAACATCCTGCCCACAAGTAGGGACAAGTTAAGGAATGGTGACAGGTTACGAAAGCAGAGTCCAAGGATCTTCCCACACTATCCATCAGAAAGGTGGTCTTTCCTCAGGTAACAACTATAATTCTGGGAAAGCTATGGGATGGCAGCTTGGCCTGATCCCGTGTTGATTTCCATGGAAAGTTATGGAAGATTCCCTAGAGGAGGGGTCATCTGTAAAAAATCCCTGTGTCCTATCTGTGTCCAGAGATGGCAAAGGAAGCTTTAGGCTTGCAGAATGCTGGGCTTCATGCTTTTTATAAAGATGTGTGTCTATGAGAGGAAAGGCAGTTTGCAGATGATGACCTCAATGGGTTATGAAGTCCATGGGGATGGACTTTACAGACCAGGATGAAATGAAAATAGGAGACAATGGTTACAGTGCAAAGGAGAGCACAAAAATAGGAGTAGAATATGCTGGCCTGGCAGAAGCTCCATGTGCTGTCATCTCTGGGACAGAAGCAATTTCAGAGAGGAAGCCTGTCAGATAAAACACAGGGTGATGTGGGATTCCCCTCTGTATGCTGTGAATACCATTGGGTAATAAAGGACTTCTTTGAACCTATAGCAGGGCAGAACTTAGTTAGGTGGGGAAAACTAAACTGAATCCTGGGAGAAGGAAGGTGGAGTGAGAGAGAAGCCATGGAGCCACCAGAGGCAGACATGCTGAAACTTTGCTGGTAGGCCATGACCTCATAGTAAAATATAAAATAGAAGAGATGAGTTAATTCTAGATGTAAGAGCTAACTAGCAATATGCTTAAGTAATTGGCCAAGCAGTGATTTAATTAATACAGCTTCTGTGTGATTATTTCAGGGCTGAGCAGCCAGGAACGAAACAAGTGGCCTTCTCCACCAACAGAACACCCAATGAAATGTGAATTCCTCATAAATAGCAAGGAATACTTTGTACTTCCCCAAATATTGTGTGGGACAATACTTGCTCTAGAATACATCTGTCCTCTGAATTTACAGCTTCAGATTTCTGTGTTTTTGTTAGTTAATCCAATAATCCTGTAACAGAGACACAGCCCCTTCGATCTAGACTAGAAAGTGTGTGTTGTTTGCTGTAGATGTTTCCTCTTTGAGCCTGCTCAGTGGACAGAGCAGCCTGTATCATGTGCCTCCCAAGTACATCCTTTAGGTGTCTCCTGCAGCCAGACATATCCTGGGGACTCCCTATTGATGGAGGTGGGTCTTGTATTAATCTGTTGCTTTCATTGGTTAATTAATAAAGAAACTGCCTAGGCCCACTTGATAGACCAACCCTTAGGTGGGTGGAGTAAACAGAACAGAATGCTGAGAGAAAGAAGCAGAGTGAGGAGTCACCATGATTCTCCCACTCCAGACAGACACAGGTTAAGATCTTTCCTGGTAAGTCAGCTCGTGGTGCTACACAGAATATTAGAAATGGGTTAGATCAATATGTAAGAGCTAGCCAATAAGAGGCTGGAACTAATGGGCCAGGCAGTGTTCAAAAGAATACAGTTTCCGTGTAATTATTTCGGGTAAAGCTAGCCGGGTGCCGGGGACGCAGCCCCGCCACTCATATTACAACACCCTATTCGGCTCAGCCAAGGAGAGCATCAGCAGGAGAACCAGGGATGGAGAGCAGAGCTGGCTGGCATTGATTTTATTTCATCTATTCTTTCTTTGCCAAATTGTTTGAAAACCTCAGCCTCCTCCTATCATGCTTCTAGGCCTGGGGAAGGCAATAGTTTTGAGTCACTTATTGACCCCAGTGCACTGTACCACCTTTTTAAAACTGTGTCTTTTATCAGATTCTCCCTCATCGTCAGGGGCTCGAAGTAGGTCTCTTTCCTATAGATCAGTGTTTCTCCACCTATTGGTCATGACCCCATTGGGGTTGCATATCAAATATCCTGCATATCAGATATTTATATTAACATCCATAACAGTATCAAATTACAGTTATGGAATAGCAATGAAATAATTTTATGTTTGGGGGGTCACTGCAATATGAGGAATTGTATTAAAGGGTTGCAGCATTAGGTAGGTTTAGTCTAGACTGAAAGAGATAGAGGCCCAAGGTCAGGGGGTACTTCTATATCCGTGAAGGCATGGAAAGAAGTCAGGCTCAGAAAGTAAACAGTTGGCATTCAAACAGGGAGGTCCCGATGACCACTTTGTCCAGCAGATAAGATGCCATCTGCTCCTGACATGTCACCGGAAGAATGAAGAGAAAGTGGAGTCTTGAGTCGCTTGAGAGAGATAGAGAAACAGCATGGGGAATATGTTGCTCTTTCTGTAATTTTCCCAGCTTCCATAAAATGATAAATCCCATCTTTACAGAAAATGTCTGTGCAGGGGTCATTTTTCTTTTTTAATCAGTCAATTTAGGTGTGATATTTAGCAGGTAGATAGTAAATATTAAGGAAAAAAGAGCAAAAATAAAATCCCCATTGTGTTTTGTTCTGTAATTGTCTTTCCTACTGCCTGTGCTCCAATTTTTCCCCCTCTGGGTGCCACCAAATTCTCTTCAGAATGAACTGTGCTCAGACCTTTACTTACAGCTCAGAGACTTGGCTAGTTTTTATTTCTATGCAATTTTATTAGGCTTTCCAGAAGTATTTGCTAAATTTAATTGTATTTCTGCTCTTTGACCTAGTTGTCTGAAGGATGAGTTGGGGGTGAACAACTAGGAATAAATCCCTTCATTATCTCTCTAAACCTTTCCCAGAGAGTTAGTAGGCTTATTGAAGCATGGTGTCACCTACATATTAAACAGGGTGAGCAGTTTGCCAGTAGGAAGATTCTTAATTAAGAACCCAGCCATTTGTCTGCACAACGCTACAGTCTGGAGCGCAGCTGCTCTGTCCTAGGTGGAGTATAGTCCTGGGTTTTTGGTTTTTTGAATCGGTCCAAGGAAAGTGTTAGAAGGGCAGGGCAGAAGCAGGCTAAAGAGATGGATGGTTTTTGTCAGAACTGTTCAAGCCCGAGGAATTCTGTGGCTGGTATGACTGGCCCTGCTGAGCAGGGATTCCGCTCCAGCTGTCTACATGTCTGGCATGCTGGGCTTCACTCTGCATGTGACCCAGCTAGAATAGCTGCCCTCTCCACACCCCTAAGTCTAGGTGTGCATGTGCCCATCTCGGTGGAATCTCTCTGGCTTAGAAAGCTTAGGGCATCTCCTTTAATATCATATCAGCAATCTACTTCCTTCCTGGTTAACTTTGCCGGGAATGATGAGTCACCCTAGATGGTGGGAACACACTCACTTGGTGAAGAGTGGATTTTGTCACATAGCCATGAAGGGGACTCACCCTGTGTTCTAATCCAAATTCTATGAATCCTCAAAGTCCATTTTAGATTTAAATGAGGGTTTTCTTTTCCTTTTAAGGTTAGCATATTTTCTCTACATTAGTTATATTAATACCCATATAATTGATATGTATATCATGTATATATGAATATGCATGTACACACACATGCACACACACAAAGATACATTATTATACAAGTAAGCTGGTGGTGGTTGGAGTCCATCAGAATATGTGTGGCCTCTGTGCAGATACTAGGTCATTTCATACATGGTTTGGGTATTCCCAGATTCTGTTATCTACAAGAGACCCAAAGAGTAGAAAATCCACTCCCTTTCTTTTTCTGTCTTCCCTCATGCTCTCTCCCACCCTCTACTGTAAAATGATGCAATCACAATAGCAGCTGCTCTAACCCTCATTCTTGTTAGCACTGAGCCAGAATTCTTTTGTCTCTACACCTTTCACCAAATTCTATTACCTTTGTTTTTTGACAAGAGCCATCCTAGTATAAGTGGTATCTCTTGATACCTTTAATTTGCATGTCTCCAGCAATTAGACAGGTTGAACATTCTTTCTTACACCTGTTGGCCATTGATGTATCTGCATTTTAGATATTTCTAATCAGGTCCTTTGCCTATTTTTGATGTGTTTTCTTTCTATTGAATTGTTTCAATGTTTATATATTTAAGATACTAATTGATAATCATAGTTTGGCTAACAAATGCACTATTTTGTTGTATACAAGAAAAAATCAGTTGATATTGTAGATTTTACATTGATATAATTTCACCTGTTAATTTTTATATCATTGTATGTGTTTTTAGAATTATATAAAAAAGTTAGTTTCTCTTCTATGGTGTGTGTGTGTGTGTGTGTGTGATCTATGTGTTTACTTATACATACATGTGTGTGAAGGTTGGCATATGTTCCACATGTACTTTACTTGCTGGTTAACTGGTTGGTTCAAAGTGTTCTCCTTTTTTGGCTGCTTTGAACATAATGCTGTACCAAACACAGGGTTGCAGTTGTCTCTCCCATCAACAGATTGCATTTCCTTTGAGCATATATACCCAGTAGCAGGATTGCTGGATCATGAGGAAATTCCATTTTACATTTCCTGTGCTTTTTCACAATGATTGTGGTAATTTGCATTCCTGACCATGTGCAAGGGTTCTCTTCTCTTCACATCCTTTCCAGCCCCTGTTAACTTCTTTTTGAAGACAGCTATTCTTACTACAGTTGGATGATGTCTTCCTGTGCTTTTGATTTGCATTTTCTTGGTGATTAGATGAATAGACTTTGACTTTTCTCCTTTGGGTGGATGACATTCTCTTCTTGGTGGCCACACATATCCTGCTCAGTGTCCACAGAGTTAGGAAAGGGTAAAGGGCTTACTACTACCCATTAGTAGCAGCACAATCAGACTCCAGAGCAGAGAGCTCTGATGTTGAGCATTGCTGAGCCTTCACACATAGCTACCAATGATGGAAAACCACACCCGCTTCTGTCCCCTGCAAAGGGAGGAGCCACAGTCTCCATGGAGACATTGCAGGCCTTTGAGAGGCTCCAGAGCAGAGCATCCTTCCCTATGCAAGCCTTTGCTCAGAGTGCTCAGCCACGTGTTCTGCCAAAGCACAGCTGACTGCTTCTCATGCTTTTGTGGAACTGACAATGTGAAAAAGTAAAGCCCTCAATCAACATAGAGCCTTCATGCTAACCCTAGACTGCAATAGCACCAGCAGCTATCAGCTCAGCAGAGGCATTATCCTGCTGCAACCCTTGGGTGGCAGGATGCTTTCACAGGATACCTTAGGGCAATCAAATGCACCTTGACCTGGGAGCTTTCTGTAGACCCTAAGACTCAGAACGTACATGGATGGGGCTCTCTATGAACAGTAACTGACCCATTTACCACAGTTCTATTTCCTGTGTTTCTTATCCCTCTGAACACCTGGCCCACCTGTTAACACTGGTGCCAGTGTCCTGAGAATTTATTTCTTTAAGAGCAAGGACAATTTCTTCCCCATTGAGCAGCACCATAGGCTTCTTACCCTCCCCACTTATCTGCTCCTGTTAGCTTTCTCAAATTATTAGCTTTGAAATGAGCCCCTATGCCTCCGCTCTGTGGACTCTCTTCCAGGGGTCTCCCTTCCTTGTCGTCATTCTCGTTTTACTGACATTTCAGTCTGCTTCCATTATTCCTCTTCTGAATGCACCCAAGTGGCTCCCATTACTCCAGGATTTCCAACCACCTTTAGGGCCTTGGTGTTGTCACCCATGTGAAGTTTTTTGTATTACTTCTTGCAATACCAGATCTGCTTAGGTAAATCAGTAGTTTCCTTCACTAGCCACAGTCTGAAATACTTCCCTTCTATCTGTATGTAAGTGTGTGTGTATGTGAGGGGGGGGGAGCAGGGCCCAGGGTCACTAAAGTCCAGCACAGTGCTCACGAGCCTGAGGCAGATTGGCAGCGACAGAATGGCATCCTTCAGGAGCAGGGTATCAGTTCTAGCTCACAGGAGCCTTCTTGGGTGCAGATGCCCTACTAACGTCCACTCCAATGAGGCTCATTTCAACTCTGTCTGATGATGAATGCTGCTCTGATGACTGAAGACATGCCAGTCAGGTCCCCTCAGAAACTGGAGGGATGCCAGCATGCCTTCCTAGAATGTTAGTTTTTGCGAAGCACTGTGCTATGTGTCGGGATGCTGATCCTGATGTTCTTCCAGGATAATACATGAAGCTGAGAGTGTAAGCTCATGCTATCAAGAGGAGAGACCTCTGAGTAGCACTCCATTGTGTAAATGTACCACATTTTCCTTATCCATTTTTCAAGGGGCACCTAGGTTGTTTCTAGGTTCTGGCTATTACAAGTAATGCTTGTATGAACATAGTTGAGCAAACCTCAAGCAAATTGACAGAACTAGAAAAAAAACATACTAGGTGAGGTAACCCAGAAAGATAAATATAGTATATACTCACTCATGAGTGGATATTAGACATAAAGCAAAGGACAGCCAGCCTACAGTCTACAACCCCAGAGAACCTAGACAACAAAGAAATCTCTAAGGGAGATGTTCATGAATCCACTTAGGGAGGAGAAAGGGACAAGATTTTCTGAGTAAATTGGGAGCATGGGGGAAGGGGGAGGGTAGAAAGGGAGAGGGGACGAAGAAAGGGGAATAGAAAAATGTGTAGCGCAATAAAAACAATAAAGAAAAGAGGAAAGTCCTTTGTACTACCGTCCCAGATACGGAAAGTCATGTGTTCCAGCAGGCTCTCCATCCCTCTCTTTCTCCTTCTCTCTCCTTCCTCCCTCTTTTGTTTACTGAAATAATACACATGAGATTGTTATTGATAATCATGCTAATTAAGTCAATTAAAAGTCTATGAATCCTTTTATTAACCAGCAACCGAGATCAGGCTGATGCTTCAGAGGCTCATGGTGCCCAAGCTCAGGGGTACAGTATTTTTAAAGACAAAAACCACAATTAGACCCACTGCTCAAGGGGAGAGGTTGCATCCATGAGGGGTTGAGGTATCCTAGTAATACCTGTCTTCCTGCAAAGTTTAACAGTATTTTCTTGACATTCCATGACAACTACTTTTGATTTACACCTTCTCTTAGTTATTTTAGTTTTACGTCTTAATTTGCACAAACAGCAATTATTTTGGTTAATACATCTGGACCATGGTCAGGGTCATGGACAATTACCTAAGTGTTGCCAAGGTGGATGTGGCTGTTGGGGGGGTGAAAGTCTGAATCGCGTCTAAGCAGACACAAAATACAATTAGGACAAGATGGCATCACTATAGCCAATTCGTTTAATAGGCATTGCCCATTTACCATGAACTACCTATGTCAGACTCAGAGTTTGCCAAACCAAGTAGGAGCAGGGTTCAGGGTGAGGTGAGTGGTGAGAGAAGACTCTAAGTTAGGCCATGGAGTCAGGTGACTGCCCAGCCATCTAGGCCTGACCTCTAGGGACTGAGTGGTATCTCAAGGTCTATGCTCTCAATACCCACCATATAGCAGGACTTATTTTATTTTCACTACAGTGAGTTTATAGGGCACATCGTTGTACGTTGTCTTAAATAAGTAGGTATACTGGCACGGTAGAAGAAAATTCAGTAGATTTTAGTGAAGTTTCTATTTTAAAATATTTGATAACCATAGCAATTGATTTAGTGTTAATGCTCAAAAGATATATTTCAGGCTCCATGCATATGAGAGTGAAAGTTGAGTAAATGTATATGTGTGTGTGTATTGTATATATGTATTAATTTATATATAATAGCATATAATGTATAATCTGTTCAAATTTCACACAATTATATTTAAATAAACATGTTCAAAACATTTTAAAATTAAATGTGTAAATATGAATAATAAGTGCTATGTCTGAGTTACTAATTGCTCAGTATAGTTAATCCTTAAAATTTACATACATATCATTTTTAAAATTTATTCTCTGTGTGTGTGGTATCTGGGTGTATGTAGGTGAGCTTCCCAATGTATATGCATGAGGAGGTCAAAGGTTGACATTGGGCGTCTTCCTCTGTTGCTCTCCTTTGATTTTGAGTCAGGCTCTCTAAACTTGGAGCTCATTAGCCCTGAGAAACTGTCAATCTATGCTCCCCTTCCCTATAGTGCTTGGGTTACAAATCCCATACTACTGTACCCACCTTAAGGGTTCTGAGGATCCCGACCCAGACAGCTCCCCATGCTTGTACAGCAAGCACTTTACCCGCGGAGCCATCTCTCCAGTCTCGTTCCATTTAATTATTACAGGTCTATATAAAAGCTAACGAAGGCCGGCTTTCTTCGTTTTTCCTCCCATACCAAAGAAATAAAATGAATATGGCTGGTGGTGTTTTTGGTGTGCAAATGAGAAGGAAATATTAGGGTTTTTATCTTCAGTTAGACATCTGTCTCTACAGGGGTTATGGTTGAGCTCAGGATAGGTATGAGGCCAGGACCAACATTTGGTTGTGAAATTCCAGGACTTGAGAAAGGTCTTTAAAAACACAGCAGAGAGTTTCAAGGTCAAAGAACATAGCCAAGTGGAGAGACAGAAAAAGCAGCTTCAACACTAAGGAAGGAGACATTGCCTCCAAGGCTGGTGAGCCCTGGAGAGGAGTCATCTGGGGACATTTACCCTTTGATGGTAGGTAGGGTTTTGCATTTTTGTCTGTAACAAGTTTCCTATTGTCTCCCCCACATAGAGTCTGGTAGCCATCATGCCCTTAAGTTAGTAGCATTGTTAGGAGTAGAGAAGGGTGTATGTTTCCTGTTGGGTGGCCTCCAGCATTGTGGATCAAGGAAGAAGCCAGCTGCAAGGGATGACCGCCTGCAGGAAGCCACAGAGGATGCCTACTTGAACTCTCTGTGAAGTAGCTCATGACTTTCATGTAATTAGTGAAGGGGCATTATTAGTCAAAGATGTCATTTAACTGGTTAACTAATGAGGGAGTCAGTCACTGAGATTATGCAGCTGTTCCCACTAAGGATGTGACCCACAGAGGCTCATAGTGTCCAGTCTGCAATGTCTCTCTGCAGCCCCAGGATCTAGGAACACAGTCAGGATGAGTGAACAATGGAAGACACACCCAGCCAAGCTCTGCCCATTGCAGATCTTCCCATCTTTCCCTAGATGATGGTGAAGCAGGAGGGAAACTTCAGTGTTGCTCTGTTCTGTTTCATGTGTCTGGGTGTTTTGCCCATGTCTATACCTGTATACCACATGTGTCTGGTGCCTTTGCAGGGGCTAGAGTTTGGAAGGATTAGGGCTTGGAAGGGGGTATCTGATCCTTGGGAGTGGAATGGTAGACAGTTGTGTGCCACCATGTGGGGGCTGAGAATTAAACCCTTGTTCCTTGGAAGGATAGCCAGTTTTTAACCACTGAACCATCCACCACTCCTGAAAACATCAACACACAGATTGGGATTTGGACTTTGTGGACGGGTGGTAAAAATGTTAACGGTTGGAAGGTGGGAGTGGGGCACTCTTGAAGGGAGACCAGTGTCTAACCCCTTTCATTAGGACTGCCTCTCTGACTGCATAGAGTTCACTAAAAACCAGACTCTTTGTGGGATATACTGAAGGGGATGGGTTCAAGACCCTCTCCTGCCAGATACCCACTAGATCAGTAGGACCAAGGAAATACAGAAGCCCTGTGTGTACTACATAGCTTCCTCCAGGTAACCTATGATGTTTTTAACTGACGAGGTCGGTGCGATAGGACATTTAATGGTGACTGAAGCCAATAGAACTATCTTCTAAAACAATAAGCTGAGCGACAGGCCTCTGAGTAACTTTTTCCTTGTCTAAGCACCTCACTGTACGGTATGCTTCAATAAGTTCGCCACATGTTCTGGTTCTTTACATTGAAAACTGTCAGCCTGTTCTCTTGAAATAAGCCCTTCAGGTACCTTCCTCTTAGACTATCCGAATGGCCACCATCACTATTCATGTGTTGCGGCCCTTATTAAATTAAATAATGGAGCAAAGTTAACCTATTAAACATACTGACCATCTGGCTTGATTTTTTTCCCCTCCAAATAGAAAGCCTCATAATTAAATGTCTAAATTGATTTTCATGCAATTAATAATAAAATGCTTCAAATGGTATTTATCCATCACAGGTGGGCTGATAAAGGGGCTGGATTTTCTACTTACTATATGTGAATAGATTCGACATTAAATTAAAGGAAAGCTCCCAAAGATGAAAACCTTTCAGAAAGTTTCAGGTAAAATATTTGCTAATTTATAGGTAAGGTAAAATCACTAGGAATCAGAGCTTATTTGGGCTTGCATTGATGTATCTCCCACATCTTTTCTTTAAGTACATGCTTTTACCTCCTAAAAATTAAAAATAATGTGTGGCTTTTGAAAAAAAAATTGTCATCATTTGTTGTCAAATATTCTGAGCTGTATCTCTCAGTGGTACAGAAAACTCAAGTCAAATACACCTTTAAAAATTGCTAAGTGCAGATGCTCTGCTTGCATGACAGTCACAGTTAAGCAGTCTGCCTGCCATTAGCCTCCCCGATGACACTCCCATGTCCTCACCTCATTTGCAAGAACACATTGTGGGAAGGGAACCTCTACACCTTCTCACCCCAGCCTCCTCAGTTTGCACCTCCACCAGTGTTGGTGCCAAATGCTAACAGTTGTTGAGACTCTCTGGGGAAGCAGGAGGGGACTGTCATCTATCATAAACAGAGAGGACGAGACATTCTAGATCAGTGCTGATTGCCCACCCTGGCAGTGAATCAATAGTATGTGTATGGGAGAACCAGCCTTCATCAGCAGCCTATGGGTGTGTATGGGAGGACCAGCCTTACACCAGCAGCCTATGGGTGTGTATGGGAGGACCAGCCTTCTCAGCAGCCTATGGGTGTGTATGGGAGAACCAGCCTTACATCAGCAGCCTATGGGTGTGTATGGGAGGACCAGCCTTCATCAGCAGCCTATGGGTGTGTATGGGAGGACCAGCCTTCTCAGCAGCCTATGGGTGTGTATGGGAGGACCAGCCTTACATCAGCAGCCTATGGGTGTGTATGGGAGGACCAGCCTTCATCAGCAGCCTATGGGTGTGTATGGGAGGACCAGCCTTACATCAGCAGCCTATGGGTGTGTATGGGAGGACCAGCCTTCATCAGCAGCCTATGGGTGTGTATGGGAGAACCAGCCTTACATCAGCAGCCTATGGGTGTGTATGGGAGGACCAGCCTTCATCAGCAGCCTATGGGTGTGTATGGGAGAACCAGCCTTCATCAGCAGCCTATGGGTGTGTATGGGAGAACCAGCCTTACTTACATCAGCAGCCTATGGGTGTGTATGGGAGGACCAGCCTTCTCAGCAGCCTATGGGTGTGTATGGGAGAACAAGCCTTACTTACATCAGCAGCCTATGGGTGTGTATGGGAGAACCAGCCTTCATCAGCAGCCTATGGGTGTGTATGGGAGAACCAGCCTTACTTACATCAGCAGCCTATGGGTGTGTATGGGAGGACCAGCCTTCTCAGCAGCCTATGGGTGTGTATGGGAGAACAAGCCTTACTTACATCAGCAGCCTATGGGTGTGTATGGGAGAACCAGCCTTCATCAGCAGCCTATGGGTGTGTATGGGAGAACCAGCCTTACTTACATCAGCAGCCTATGGGTGTGTATGGGAGAACCAGCCTTCATCAGCAGCCTATGGGTGTGTATGGGAGAACCAGCCTTACATCAGCAGCCTATGGGTGTGTATGGGAGGACCAGCCTTCATCAGCAGCCTATGGTTATGTATGGGAGGACCAGCCTTACATCAGCAGCCTATGGGTGTGTATGGGAGAACCAGCCTTCATCAGCAGCCTATTGGCGTGGATGAGAGGACCTGAGTGTATGTGTGCTGTTCTGGCTCGGTAGCCATCTGTTGGTGGTTTCCTGAAGCCCCTCCATCTTTTACTCTGCTGCCTCCTCCTTCAGAACTGGTTGGTAAAGCATGATTAATGAAAACCCAGAGGCAGATATCGGGGTTAAATCTGAATATCAGCAAAACAGCCACCCATTGCCTCTTACCTCTACCTCAGTCTGAAACGGTGATCCTGCCTCCAGGAATCTCAGAATGAGACTTTCTGAAAGCTGTCTCCTCCTCTCTTATATTCCTCTCTAGGGCTGGGATTAAAGGCATGCACCACTACCACCTAGTTTCTATGGTAAACTAGTGTGGCTACTGGGATTAAAGGCGTGTGTCACCACTGCCTGGTCTGTAAGGCTGACCAGTATGGCTATTTTACTCTCTGATCTTCAGGCAAGCTTTATTTATTAAAATACAAATGAAATGCCACTACAGGCTGGTACTGGTCCCATTGGCCACAGGTGCCTGGTATGGTACAGAGTGTCCAAACTAATTCCCAATTCCAAGGGAGTAACACGGTGTTGCATTTCTGCTATGGCATGAGCTTACTGTGTTAATCTGCTATTGGCTCTGTTCGAGTGGCTCTGAGGTTGAAGAGCCAGGTCAGTTGTTAAAGCTCTTGCTACAGAAGCCCGTGAGTTTAGCTACCAACACTTACATGGAAGCCTTACTTGGCATGTCCATAACCGGTGCTGGGCCTCAGAGACGGGACAATCCCTAGAGCATGTTGGTCAGTCAATCTAACCAAACCGATGGGCTCTAGTTTCATCCGTCCCAAGAAATAAGACAGAAGTGATAAGTTGAACTCTGACCTCCACCACACGTGCTCACGTGTGCACATGCATATATATGCATACACATGAACTCACAGGAAACTAGTTCCATCCTTATTGCACATGTCAATAAACACACTAAGAAAATTCTGCTCTCATGATCTTGCCGAGATAGTTTTGGCCAATTTTTGCTAAAGAATTTGGGGTACTTCAGGGCAAAGTTCCCCTCAACTCCAGCTTTCCACAGAAGGGGCTTCTGTTGAGGCCTAAAAAAAAATGATCTTAACAATTTTAAAGTCCTTTGTTTGTCTATATAAATATGCATATTGCTGCTTTCCCATATCAGGAATATGGTTAAAAGTACTGAAATAGAGAAAAATGCGTATAAATGCTAATATCCAATGTTTCTCACCATAAGCCAACATCATCTTGAAGATCCAGGTCTAAGGCATACAAAGTCTAGGTGAGAGCCAGTAGCATCTTTCTGCCTATGCTTAGCCTCTTGTCATTCATCCCTTCTCACACAGAGCTGTAGTTCCGATGAGCTGTGCCATCAGACCCACAGTCTCCAGTGACAGAAACCACAGCCCCTGCATTTCAGTGATCACAGGTGAACATGTAGCTTGTAAGATATGTTAAGACATGTGTTCATATGGAGTGTATCAAAGCGAAGGATAGTATCCATAATCACCATGTTTCCCCTCGGCTAGATCTTAGGTGTTTAGGGCGGAAAATCTATTAATTCTGAAAAGATAGCTTCAAATTTTTATGTGTGAAATCTGTCAGTATGTATAACCCTACAGACAGGAGTGCATCAGCCTCCAACACATGACTTATCCATGCCACTTTGAGATTTGTGTGCTTGTGAATGTGTGGTGCATGCATAATGCCTGTGTGGATATATGATGTATGTGCATGTGTGGTTGTGTGCATCCATATATGTGGGAACTGAGGTTAAAGGTGGACTATTGGTGCTATCATCACCAGGCACACACCCTTGGGACAGGATCTCCCCTGTCCATGAGCCAGGCAGAAGTGAGCAAGCCTGGGCAATCTTCCTGTCCTTCCCTCACTCCCCACCCAGTGTTGGGGTTAGAGATGTGAGCTGTCACGACGGACTTTTATGTGGGTACTGGGGACTCAAACTTGGGTTCTCCTGCTTGTGTAGCTTTAGTGGGTGCTCTCACCCACTAAACCATCTCCACATAGTTCTACAGACAATGGAAGAAATGGCTTCTGACCTGTGGTGCTTCTGCCTCTGCTTCATGACCTGCTGCAGCAGTTTCTGTCCTAGCTCACTTGGTTTGAGGGTGAAATATTACTGTGCAGCCTTTTATTCTGCACAGGCAAATGAGCAGCATGGTACAGAAAGCCGTGTTCCACTGATTCGTTCTTATTATGCTCACGTGTTGTTATTAACTAGGTGTGTCTGTGTGTGTGTGTGTGTGCGTGCGTGTGCGTGCCTGCGTGTGTGCATGCCATCTAGCAGGGGGGAAGTTTTGAAATGCCTCCCAGCATCTGTATCTAGCTTTATTACACTTTAGGGAAGATCTTGAAATCAAGGTTTTCCAGAGAGGTTGATGGGTCTTGTAGCACAGAGCTTAGCATCACCATGCACACAAAAAGGTTCAATCTGTAGGCTGTAGTTACAATTACTCGTGGGATTTCTCTCATTGATATGGAAAGGATCATTGTTCTTAGAGTCGTGATTGTTTATCCTAAAGCTTAGCTTCCAGCCTGACCCTGCAACTCCAAAGACTAAGGCTGTGTAGCCAGACCTTATCTCAGAAAGAAAAGCAAAAGCTCCCCCACCAAAAAAGACCAAGGCAAGAGCAAACTCTGTCTTTCCAGCCTCTGCACCTCCCCTGAGATTGTGTCCCAGTTTATAATTCTTGCTTTCATGATGGGTCTGATAGCGTTCTTTGCTCAGTGAAGGCTACACATGTTTGTTTAGCTGACACAGTGTGAGACTCTTCTTGTCTAAACCTGCATCACAGTTGTAATATTATCATCATCATCAATATTGTTCTTATGAGTGGATTATAGTGTGCCAGGCACAAAACTGTGCATTTTATGTGTGACATAAACATTAATATGCAAACATTGATCCACACAACTCATACTCAGTGAGCAGTACTGGCCTCAACTTTGAGCTTTGAGAAAATTAAGAATGTTTTTGAAAGTTCACAACTTAAAATGAATGACTGAGATCCAGAGTTAAACTGCTTTTTTCTCCGTGTTTCCAATCTAAAATAAAATAGTTGTATGTTGAAGAGCGGCTGTGGACAGTGGGGAAAGAAGGAGCTTGGGGGTTTTCCCTCTCTTCCTGGAAGTTCCCAGTCCATCCTGTGAGGGGACCAGTCACACAGATGGCCTGTGTAGAATCAGGTCATTGTTCTCTGGTAGAAACAGAAGCGTGCTGTGCAGTTTAAATGCCCTAGTCTAGAGCTCAGGCTGAGGTCCTAAGAAAGCCTCACACTTCTCAGAGGTAAAGTTGACTGTGCACAGCAGCCACCCTCATATGACTGCTTGGAGCATAGCCAGGAGAGGATGGAAAAGGCAGAAAGGCCAGCATCTCCAGAAGGAGGCCCACTCGGTGCTACGGAAGCCTGGGGACCACACCTCACCACAGCCTAGTTATGTTAGTTGCATCTGGCCTTGGGAGATGTGTCAGCAAGAGCCTAGTGTCCTCTGAAGGACACTGGCCTGACTGCTAAGACCCAACAATCACAAGGTCAGCCCAGGAGTGAGGGGCCCTGAGGAGCTGACTGAGGCGCTAAGCACACAGGCATTGAAAGCTTGTTGCTGGCTAACTGGGCAGAGGGGAGGAGGATGCAGAGATTGCTCACTGGAGGACTTCTAGAGGCCTCGCTTCAGAGCTCTGTAAAACCCAGAGTAGGTGAGGTGACAACATGAGTCATTGTTTGGCAAGATGGGCATTTCTTCTTCACAGACCTGGAAATGTCCTTGAGCACCTCTGGGCAGGATGCTGTGAGTGTCCTGCCTGGAGTCTGCATTAACTGTCCTCCTTGCCGGAAGCCCCAGAGGAGGCATTAAGAACAAAGTTTCTCTCCGTCTCTAGTGGTTGCCCACCTCCTCTGCAGGCACACATCTGCACGCAAGAGCCTCTGGGTCATTGTTATTTATCATGTCTGGGGGAACAGTGTCATCCCACGAGGCCCGTGATTAACGATAATGTGGGAACTGGAGGTAATTTGCTGACATGTTAGATCTCCGCAAGACACCAGGATGGAGGAAGCATTTTTCAAACCCTGCTTCATGAGAGCCCCAGGGGCTGTGGGGGCTCCAGGCGGGAGGAGGGCAGAACTACTGTGGCAGAGGCTCCATTCTGAGCTTGCTTGGCTCTGTTTGTTTGTCTACCACCCCTGTGAAGGTTCTGGAGAAAGAAAGTATGTGTGATCTGTGAAGAAAAAAGAAATCCCTCATTCTCTCTCAAACATATTGCCCCTGATGCAAAGGAATGTGCCAATAGATTCTTGGATCCTTTTCTAGGCATGCATGTGTGTTCAGGATTTTGTTTTGATTTGCTTATTTTTGTTTAGTGCTGGGATGGAACGCAGAGCCTTGTGCCTGCAAGGCGAATGACTTACCACTTAGCTGCACTCCACACATTATGAGTCCATTCTGGGAACCATCTATATTCTGGTTGCCATAACAACAGCAATGTATGGCTGAACAAGAATTTGTTTTCACAGGAAACTGGAGGTTAGAGCAGGGTTAGGGTTCATTCCTTCCCAGGCCTCCCTTTACGGCTTGTGGATAACTGTAGGAGCCTCAGCTTTGCCATACCATAGTAGAAAGCCATGGCCAGGCTACTGATGAAGGAAAGAGTCCTACCTCTCATGTTGGTTGCACATCAGGCTGACTCCTGCCTTGTTCAGTTCCCACTTGGGTCTTCTGGGATGTGTCAGGTATTGAGGTTGCCCATGGTTGAAGCTTACAGAGTAAGAAGGGGGAATGCTGGGTGGGGCTAGGCCCAGCCCTTAGTGCAGCCCTCCCCCAAAGCCATCTGAACCTCTAACAAGGACACACCTCAGGGACCGAGAACCTCACACTAGGTCTCTCTTAAAAGTTCTAGCATCTGAGGGTCTTCAATCAGGCTGACAGGGACCTTGGGATTAATCACACCCAAGTCACAGCAATAGCTGTTTCTTCCCTGTGTCCAAACATGGTTGTCTCCTGAGCATCTGGGTCTCTGTCCCCTGTGAGGAGGAGATCAGGCACATTGTTTTAGGATCCTCTTTTATGACTTCGTTCAACCGTGACCACCTTTTTAGGGGATCTAGTCCAGGCACAGCTGCATTGTAGGCATTGAGGGTTCAGTATGTGAGTTTGGAGGACATGGCTGAATATATATCATAATTGAAAAGCAGAAGAGCATACACGTTCTTGCTCAGACAGACCTGTAAGTCACTCCACAGATGACCTTCTGATCTCAGGGCCAACACCTGTACGTTTCCCATGAAGCTGTCATGAATGCCTTGGCTAAGGTAGTAGAGTGCCCCCTCCAGAATGGCAGAAAGCCTGGCCATCCCTGCATTGGCTCTTCCAGTGCCAGGTAGGTTTTCACACTTCCTCCTGCTCCTGGTGGCTGCCTGTCCTCCGAAAACTTCTTCATGGATTCCAGTATCTGGTTCAAGGAGAATGGTCGCTCTCTCATGCTATTCAGATCGCTTGCTTTTCCGTTTGAGTCTGGCTGTCAAGTTCACACCTGAGATGTACCTGGAGATTCTTGGTGGCGGGTAAACCATGCTGTTATAGCTGGTTTGATGAACTATGCCTTTCTCCAGTGTTACGTCTACCTAAATAAAGCATTGTCCACATGATTGTTTTATTTCCTGTGGAAATAGGCTCAGCACCTACTGGGAAGACTGGCCCATGTGACCTCAGTAGCAAACACTTCAAGTACCGGGCCATGCCCATGCCAGTCAGTCTGGGAATTGTATAGACTCTTCTCATATCCACCGCCATTGTTGCAGGCATTAGCTGCTACCCAGGTTCTCTACCATCAACCACACTGCGAGTCAGTTATCTTCGAAGGGGACAGAATGGAACATTTCAGGTAACTGGACAGAGACAAGAGTGCTTTAACACCCAAACATTTTAAATAAACCACCCCAATACACGTCCACACAGACACACACACACAAACACACATAGAGGGACATACATAGAAACACACACATAGAAAATACACATAGACACACAGACACAGATACAAACACATACATAGAAAGACACAGACACAAACACACACATAGACACAAATACACATCGAGAGACACTTACAGACACAGACACACACACATAGACAAACACACACATAGATCAATGGCCCACATATCTGATTGTGAACTACATGCTGGATCACTTCAAACCTCTGAATCTGTAGAGTGATCTTGTTACTAAAAGTCAAAGGTGAAATTGTTTCAATGTGATTCCACCTTGTTTCTGTTTAGGGAGCAATGCATCTAATACAACAGTGCATGTGTGTGTATGTGTGTGTGTGTGTGTGTGTGTCCACGTAAAGAAAAGAAGCTTACAAAAATTTAGGCTCTGGGCTGGGGCTTGGCCCAGATGCATGTGCATGGGGTATTGGGTTTCATCTCCAGTACCACAAAAATTTAAAAAAAAAAAAAAAAGAATTGTTACAATTATAAAATAAAACATGATGACGTCCCCAAAGTTTTCTTTAGTCTAAAGAAATTATTTTCTTTAGAATTGCTTTAAATAGTTCTTAGTAAATTTAAAATATCGTTGAATGTGGAAAAAAGCCCTCTGGAGCATATGTTCTGAAATGTGATGTAATCCTGCCTTCTAAATGCGAACAGGGAAGGACACAGTGTCCACATTCCCTCTGTGTGCACAAACAGGAGCTCGTTTCTGCAACACGTGCAAATGACATAATGGAACCAAAAACAGCCACAAAGAGACAGATGATCAGTACCCCACAATTTAAGGTCTGCTCTCCTCTCAGCAGAGCCACATGGGGGAACACACAGCAGGTCCCCCTTCAATCAAGCGGGGGGTCTGATGGTCACTCTGTAGGGTATAGCGTTCTGTGGATCCAGTGTCTGCTCAGAACTTTATAGTCACTTGGTCTGGGTGGGGATGTGGCTTATATTATCACGGCTCATTTTCCCCATCTATAAAACAAGGAAAGTGTTAGACTGCCCAAGATGGATTCCCATAAGACGATAAGATGAATGACCTGTGTAGGAACCAGCCCGTTTGGGAGAAATGGAAACAGAATGTTTTGCAGTCCTCAGAAGCTACCTGACCCTTATTTCACAATATCCTGCTATCTTAAAAACCAGAAGTCCCCTAATGCAAAATTTTGCTAACAGCAGTTCTTTTGCCAAACTAAAACCACCCTATAAAGACCCAGACTCCCTTTTTGGTGGGTCTGTTCTTCCTTCTCCGGGAGGTAACCCCGCAGTTCATTCCCCAAATAAAGCTGTCTTTTGTCCTCACTATAGTTCTGGTGGTCTCATCATCTCCCAGTTCCCAAATGAATGCTCTGACCCCTGATCAGCTGTGTGACAAATGGCTGTGCTGTAGGGAGGTAGGAAATGAGGAGCTGGGGTTTCAGCTCTTATCTCACTGTGGAATTTACACGTGCCTGGTACCTCCAATTCCTGAATTGCTCCAGGGTTCTGTGAGCCACAGGAAAGTGGGTCTCTATGGTCAGCCCTTCTAGTTCCTGATTTCAGAGAAGAGGGGTCGTGTTGATGGACATTTATAGTTGTTTGGAATCATTATGAGTTTCTCAACAGCATTGCCCTTCCATTTCCAGGTTCTTTAATTCTCTGCCGAACTAGTTTTTCTTTGCTCGGTCTGGAGGTCCCTCCCTTGTTCTTACTGTTTTCAACACTCCTGATAAGAATTCCAACATCAGCCTGTTCTCTTTAATCAGCTCAACAGACCACTGCCTGTTAAAGACTCATTTTACAGTACAACAGTACAGCGAAGTTTACACGTCACAGTTCCAAACAAACAAGGCCATCGATTTAATTTCTAGTACGTACAAAAGTGTTGATTCTTTTGTAAGTTGTTTTTATTGAGCTATATATTTTTCTCTGCTCCCCTCCCTACCTTCCCCCTCCCCTTCAACCCTCTCCCATGATCCCCTTGCTCCCAATTTACTCAGGAGATCTTGTCTTTTTCTCTTTCCCATGTACATTAGATCCATGTGTGTCTCTCTTAGTGTCCTCTTTGTTGTCTAGGTTCTCTGGGATTATGAATTGTAGGCTGCTCTTTTGTTTGCTTTATGTCTAAAAGCCAAAAAAGTGTTGATTCTTTGCTTTGTTCCCTACATTAAGCATGATCTCTTTAAGAACTCATTTTCAATTTGATAAAAAAAATTAATTTCATGCTTATCATTCAGACTTCTAAATATCTACTTTCATCAAAGTACACACTCCTGAAAATAAAGCATCTGCTTTATTTTCTACCATGGTATAGTAGATATCTAGACTGAGTGGAAAAACTTTAATCAATGTATACATGAAAATAATTAAATATAGTAATTATTTTAGCATTAAATGGTTGTGCATATGATGTGCTGGGCATGTTTAAAGAGCTTTGCATTCAACAAAGAGAGATACATCAAATGGTTTTTATAAAATTTTTGTGTCTTAGTATGGGTAGCATCTCACATTCTGATAAGTTTGCTGAACCCAAGTGTCATTTTCTTGCTTGTTTCAATACAGACTCATACAGTTAAGGATAAATGCAAGAGCCCTCCAGTGGCCAAAATAAATGGCTTTAGGTTTTGACTAGCTATTTCTTCATTGACTTAAATTCTCTGTTCTCAAGATTAGCTATTTTAAAGTCATTGAAAATATAAACTAAAAAAAAAAATGTTTAGGCATGGTATGTGGTAGGGAGCTTGCCTACCACGCAGGAGTTTGAGGGTGGGTATGGGGGCATCTCGCCCCAGCACTACAAGAACAAAAGACAACAAAACAGATGATCACAGTCAACTAAGTTCCAGAGAATATTTTATAATGCAATTGCATCTGCGAAGTGTCAGTGATCTTGGCCAGCCAGGTCTTTGCCAGTGTATCAGGTCACTTGCAGCAGGTGACAGTGGCATGTTGAGTCCCAGAGCAGCCCGGCAGCCTTGGAGGAATGGTCTCATGACATCTCTGAGAGTCCCTGAGGGGAATGGGGACATGTAGACTAGTGTGCTGGCCAACTGTGTGGACAGAAAACCATCTTTATAAGGATTATACTGCTTGCATGGTCAGGGAAAGAAGACAGGAAGAAAAGTTGGGAAAGGGTTTATGTCCATGGAAAGAAGAAATTAGCATTAAAAACATTTTTTTTAAAAAAAATAGAAATAGAATGCTTATGGTAGTGATTTCCCCATCACTGAATGTTGAAGCAGAGGACAGATCCTGTTGCTCAGAAGCACTGAGCGGGGCAGGGGTACGCCTGCTCCAGGTTTGCCGAGTTGGCCGGGACCCTTCCATCCCTCCCACCTGGGTCTGAGAAGGTTGTGACCAACAGTCACATGGAAGCTGATGGTGCTGAAATCTCATTAAATCCAGGTATTTCAAGGAGAAAGGGTGATGTTAGCATGAGAAGACTCAGGTCTGGAATTGGATCGAGGTAATCAACCCAGCTTCAGGGAGGTAGGTGGATCCAGGATGCACCGTGTGTCATTGCTGAGAGTATGAAAGCCTGGCTAACTTCTGCTCAGCATCCAGTTGTTTGGAGTTCCGCATAGGCTTGTGGCAGGCTGGTGTTGCTTGTGAAGTAAATTGCCTTTGTATTGCAGACCCTGTGGCAATGCCTGCTTATTTCAGTTTTTTGGTTTTTTTTTTTTTTTTTTTTTTTTTTTTTTGAGATCTTCGTGGACATGATTCTGTCACACAGAACAGCGAGAGTCTACTATTCTGCTCCTGTGTTAAAAAGCAAACAGACCTTAGATGATGACAACCCTACTGAAAATATCTTTAACCAGAAGTGTTTATAACTGATCATGTTGTCCAGGTCAGTGCTCCCCACTCAAGTACCATCAGTTGACTGCAATGACATTTGAAGAAGGGACATGGTTTTATTCTTGAGAGAGTAAACATACGAAGTTAATCTGATTACTGTTAATGGTATAAAGATTCTAGAATTGATCTATATCAACTTAAACAGGGTTTTTAAGCACTTGACCTCAGTCCCCCCCCCACATTGGAAGTAGATTTTCCTCTTCAGTATCAACATTTCAACAACACATATGCTAAAGACATTAAACTGGGTCCTCAATGAGCAGCTCATAGTTCAGTAGAGTAGGAGGACCTGCCCACTATGGGTAGCAGCATTCCCTAAGCAAGGGTTCCTAAAAGTGGAGGAAGACAGCCAAGTACCAGCATCCATTGCTCACTCTGTGCTTCCTGACTGTGGGTACAATGTGAGCAGCTGCCTCAAGCTCCCGCTGCTGTGGACACCCCACCATGACGGACTGCACCCTTGAAATGTGAGTCAAGCAAACTCTCCCTATGGCATGTTGTTCTTGTCAGGTCATGTTATCACAGCAACAGGAGAAATAACTAAGTGTTTCATATCACTGAAAGCCAATTGTGATGTGAGCTGACATACGAAGGTGCTGAGAATCTTGCTCATGCTTGCAAGGACTTTGAGTTTTATTTTAGGGCCCCTGAGAGGAGCCATCTCTGTTTTAAGCAGGAGATAAAAAACATGATCTTATTTATGTGTCTAAATGTTGACTCTGGTTATTGGCTAGAGGATGAGATGATGAAGATACAGGAATGGAGGGGAAGAGGGAGGGAGTCTGGTTGCACTTGAACATGAGTCACGTGTGAGGATGGAGCGTGCAAGAGCCTGGAGTGAGAAGTGTGAGAGAAGAGATATAGTGCTTAGGGAATGCAGAAGAATCGCAAGGCTTCGTCCTTTCCACTCGAATAGCTCTTTCATGTTGAATAGAGAGTCATTGTGGTAGATGAGGGACTCACAGACCAAGATGAGACTCACAGAGAACACACACCAGAGTCCATTTACCTTATTCAGACCCTGATCTCCACCTTTTCCAATAGATAGGTGACTTATTTATCTTATTCATCCCCTCTTGCCCTTGTGGGCAGAGATTTCCTGGAATCTCAGAGGCATCTCGCACAGCCCTTGCAGTGATGGTCAGGAAGCAGCTGGGATCGGAGTTTTGGAGTAATCTACACACACATGGGAAGCACTCCTCTGAGTGATGCCATGCATGGCTCAGTCAGAGACGAAGGGAATAATAGCAAAGGAATCAGAAACAGGCATTGTGTCAGGAGGATGGCAAATCCAAAGCCATAATTCTGCAAAGGGAGATACCAGTTGTAAATTGTGTAGTCAATAGCTCTGGGGCAGGAGTTCCAGGGGACCACTAAGGCTTAACATTAACAATCGAGATGAAAGGGTGTGGTGACCAGCAGCCAGATATTAGTGTTTAGTCAATGATTTATCCACACACACAAGAAATAGCAGCTATGCATTTTTAAAAAGAACATTTCTAATGTGTATGTATGTTTATGCACATGTAGTGTGGGTGTGTATACACACACATGGAGGCCAAAGAAGGGGATTAGGTATCCCCCATCACTCTCCACGTAACCCTTTAAGGCAGGGTCTCTTCCTGGACCTGGAACTTGTTTTTCAGATAGTTGCACCAATGAACTTACACATTGGTGCACCAATGAACTGGGACCTATGGATGGTGTGGGGCCAGTTTACAACCCTCCAGGCCTAATTCCCAGTGACCTGTTGTTTCAATAAGGTCTCACCTGCTGAAGGCTCTGTAGCCTCCCTCAGACAGTGATGCCAGCTGTGTCAAACATAAAAACACATGAGCCCTTTTGGGACTTTTTGGGCTAAAATGGTAACGTTGGTGTTCTAGACACTCATCTTCAATGAATCCTTCTACTCATCCAGCGTCTTGTTAATGAAGGTGTATGTCAGGTGCTCATGTGGGTTTTACACATTCCTCATGGGCATTCCTTCATTTCCTACTGGGAATGAAACCTGAAACTCAGATTCCAGAGTGGTGTTTGTCTACTGCCGTTGACTGCTTCAGTCACCTCACAGAATTATCTCTTCATGACGGCTTTCCAATCGGTGCGCATGCATTTTTTATTTATGTAATTTCATTGTATGCAAATAATGATAATTGCCCTCTTCCTTTTAAATATGCATGCTTCTAATTTGCGCTTATCAAGCTGAATGGTAGAACCTTCCATCCCCCTCACTATCTATCTCTTCTACTTTTCCTTTCTCATTCTGTGTGTTGTCCTCCTTAACACGGTTAACCAAGAATGTATCTATTTCATTAATTATTTTAAAACTTCAGATTTATTTGTCAGTTCTCACATCCATTCAGCCTGTTCAGCATGGATTCTGGAACTTGTAGTTTTGCTCCTTTCCTTTGGCTTCTGGTGTCTTTGGTGACTCTAAAGGCTGCCTATAAGTACATTGATTCTCGTGTGTATTTTTTGCTTCTTGCTCCTCTTGTTCTGCAATGTGGGTTTTCTCCATTTTTCTTCTACAGCTTTCAGTCAGCTGCCTTCATCATTTCTTTTCATTCATGTTATTTGTATGTACAATGTACAAGATGATGAGATCTCTTCCAAGTATTGTATTTGCCACATCACACAGGTTCTGATGTGAACCAATGTGGTGAACAAATTGTCTAGATGTTGCTACATCTCTACTTTGGCTTCCTTTGAGACTCCGGGTGGGAAATCCCATGAAGTTAGTTTCATCACCCAAAGCTGAGCGTATACTCTTCTCTCTACCACCTTCACTCCCCAAAGTTTAATGAACTTCCTTCTGACATAATGTCTTCAAGATTGATATTTTTTCTCAGGTACTGAAAAGGAAAGTGAGAGAACTGTCTTCCTCTTATAACACTAGGTGAATTACAAGCAGGTCTGCTCAACACGTTAAGCCTTTGCTGTCTCTGCTGCTGTATGCTGACTGCTCTTCCCTGACACCAGACTTCTGCTTTATCCTTTATTTCTTACATTTTGCTTTGTTTACTTTGGGTTTCCTGGGAGGCAGGAGGGACAGACACTCACATCTCTTCAGTTTCTCTTGCAGATTCCACCCCGTGTCCTCATAAACTCTGCTCTCTATCACTTGGATGCTCTTGACCCTGTTTTGAGCTTGTCTGCTATGTAAGCAGGGAGTGGCATAGCTGTGTATAAACACCTACTTATTACACCTTTAAACATTCCAAATGCTGGCATACCACGGTCGTTTAACACTCAGCAAAACAATGTAAAATTGTATGTCCAATACAGGAGTGGACTTTTTAGACTTGCAGTGTGCTGAACCAAATTTTACCTTAGACTTTCTGCCTGCAGTTTCTCCTTTGTTCTGTGTTGCTGAGTGTGTACCTTCTTAGAGCATGAACCATGCAAGATGGTTTTAGTGGTTGTAGTGGCTATGTCTAACTACAAAGTGATAGGCTTTACTTGGTCGTCATCTCTAGGACATCAGCCATGAGCAGTGATGGTGGATATGAGCCCTGCCCAGCTTATCTTTTTTATTTCTGTCCTGATTTTAGTTTATTAAAGATCTAAAGACATTTAATACCTTGTTATAAACATCACTCTATGTCTCATCTCTTATTTCACCCTCTATTATTTTTTCATTTAAATTTTTAAATTTTTGAGAATTTCATCCATGAGTACTATATTTATTTCAGCACCTCCCTCTCCCACTTCTAACTCTTACCATGTCCCTCACGAATCCTTATCAAACTCACACATTTTTCTTTAATTATTATGGTTACATATTTCTGTTTATATCCAATCCCAAGTGGTCAGCCCTAAACACACACACACACACACACACACACAAATACCCCATACACACACATGATGCATATATAATGCATATTTGTGAGGCAGACAGTACCTGCTGAGTCTACTTAGTATTTAGCGTTGCTCATATGCCCATGTGTTTAGGGATGTCCATTTGGGGTTGGTAACCTATCAGCAGGTTCAGCCCAGTAGAAGACCAATTCTTCTCACAGCAGAGAAGAATTTTAGCTGTGGCTCTTCATCTTTGAATATAGTATTTTAACTGTTGTAACACACAACAGTTATGTTCAAAGTTTCCCAGTTATTTTAGTCCAAACACCAGAGTTAAGCAGAGTAAATGGAGACAGTCAGTTCTTTTAGTGGGTTCCAGTTCCTGCCTGAGTTCCTGTTCCGATTCCTCTCAGTGATAAACTGTGACTTAGAAACATGGAATGAAACACGTCTCACAAGGTATTTTTGGTTAGAGTGTTCTATCATAGCCACAGAATGCAAGTAGAACGCCAAGCACAGCCGCAAATGGCGGAAAGGGCTGGAGAGATGGCTCAGCGGTTAAGAGCATTGCCTGCTCTTCCAAAGGTCCTGAGTTCAATTCCCAGAAACCACATGGTAGCTCACAACCATCTGTAATGAGGTCTGGTGCCCTCTTCTGGCCTGCAGGCATACACACAGACAGAATATTGTATACATAATAAATAAATATTAAAAAGAAAAAAGGTGGGATAAGAAGAAAATGTCAGCAGCGGAGGCCGCTGCCCTGTGAACCAAAGGACACATGCGTGACCTCAAGGGTAGTGGTGCAAGTGAGCTTATGTTGTGTGCACAGCTGTGATCTCAGCATCCAGGATTCTGAGCAGGAAGACTGCTGTAAGTCAAGGCCAGCTTAGGCTACACAGTGAGTTCAAGGCTAGTCGGAGATATGTCGTAAAACTTTGACAAATACATAGTGAAGTGAAATGGGAGGCACTTTTGATAGGGTTTTGAAAATGCAAAGAAAAATATTTTGTTGTTGTTAGAACTTTGTACACAGGAGAAATGAAGTCATTTGCCAGTCAAATACAAAATTCACCAACACTGAACACATCAGCTTGGCAGGGTAGCCTATTCCAGAGTAACATGCCAGGATGTTTTTGTTTGTTTCTCTGTTTTGTCACAATGGAACTAAGCGCCAGGATTGTGAGGGCTGCTTTACAATGGATTTCCTTTCTCTTCTCAGGAACGCATACCTACTGAAGGTGAGGGAGGCTGTTTATAATCTGTGAATCCCTGAGCTTAGAAACTAGATGAGCAGAGAAAAATGTAGAGCTCAATAAAAATCAATAAAAAAAATTAAAAAAAGAAACCAGATGTGCAATTGACATACTAAACCTTATCTTATACAATAATAACATATACGTGATAGTGCAAGTGTGGTGTGAAAAGTCCTTCTGTGTATGCGTTGCTTTTAGTGCTTAATGAATAAAGAAGCTGCTTTGGCCTGTGATAGGGCAGAATAGAACTAGGCAGGAAAACTAAACTAAATGCTAGGAGAAAGTAGGCAGAGTGAGTGAGAAGCCATGGAGCTGCCACAGGAGACTGTCACAGGATGGAATCTTACCAGTAGGCCATAACCATGTGCCGCTACATAGATTAATAGAAATAGGTTCGTTTAGGATATAAGAGATAGCTACCAATACACTTAAGCTATTGACCATACAGTATTACAAATAATAAAGTTTCTGTGTTGTTATTTCGGGTCAGGGTAGCCAGGAACGAAGGAGCAGCCTCCGTCAACACATGTGTTTGCAGGACTATGCAGATGTGTGTATGAACACACACACATACAGGCACATGTGAGCACACACATGCATAAACACATAGCACACACACAGGCACACACACATGCATGTAGTGTTCAGAAGTTGTTTCTAATGCAAAAACTACTGGAAATATCAGAACTTATTTCCAAACTCATTTTGAATTTAATATGGAATTATCGGATTATATCTAATTCAACTGAAACACAAGCTACTAATTTCAGCCCTAGCCAGGATTTTGCAGAGTCCCTCTGTTTTTCCTGCATCTAGTATAGCAGTTGGCACAGATCCTAGATCAGACGTTCTTTGCAGCTGTGTTGCTTGGTGCCAGCTCTGATGGAGAACTGTTTGCCTCATGCATCAGAAAAAAAAATAATTGAGACAATCCTGGTGTTTATTCTCTTCTCTCACACTAGTGGAGGCTCCCACAGATTGATGAGTCAAGCAGAGTGCCCCCATTGCCTGCTGGAGCACGAATACCATACAGTGTGCGTTAATAAAACCTAGAACTTTATATTGGCAGCCAATAGTGTATTTCATGTTCTGCATTAAGTTGGGTTTGTTAGGGTAAATATAATTATCCATTCTGTGTTATGTGTACATGATCACGTGTGTATGCACATGTGGGAAGTACATGTGCATGTTCATGGGTCCAGAGGAAACCCATGTGAATCCATCCTGGCACTGTTGACTTATAGAAGCCTGATGATTCTCCACGAATATGTGGGGCTGACAAGGACCCAGGGAATCTTGGTGTCACTTCTCTCTGACTCTTGAGTAGTCAGGCCTCAGATGGAATTTGAAAGTGACTGATATCCCTGTTAAACTTTATTTCCGCAGTTGAGGGAAAATAGTTAAGTTTATTAGTTAAGCAAACTTGGGTTCTGCCAAGACAGTGAGCATGTCACCACTTCTGGTGATTGTGGTAAAGACGCTGGCATTTTGTTTGTTCCAGTAGTGGAATGACCTTATGACCTTGACCTAGCATGCCATAGACTGTTAGTGTGATGTTTTATGGTTTTTTAGGAGTTATTTTTTTCTTTATGAGTGTTTTGCCTTCATGTACATATGTGCACCACATACATGCAGAGCCTTGGAGGCCAGAACTCAGAGTCAGTTTCCCTGGAACTGAAGTTGCAGACTTCTATAAGCCGCCGTGTGGATGCTGGAAACTGAACCAGGGTTCTATGGAGGACAAACCAATGCTTTTAACTGCTGAGCCATCCCTCCAACCCTAGTGCTGTGAGCTTTACTCCCCAAAAACAGTGATGACAGCTCAGTCAGTAGAGCTCTTCTGCACAAGTGTGAGGTCCTGAGGTCAGTCTCCCAAACCTATATGCACGAAGCCAGCAGTGTGGTAGATGGCAGAATCCCAGTCCTGGTAGAGCAGCATCTCGGGGATGATCTCTGGGATTACTGGCAAGCCAGCCTCACCTACTTGGTGATTTCCAAACCAGGGGGAGACTGTCTCAAATACTGATGTGAGGACCATTTGAAATGTGCACTGATCTTACAGAAGACCAGAGTCCATTTATCATTAGTCATGATGACTAGCTCACAACTGCCTTTAACTCAAGCCCCTGACTTTTTATATTCATGGCCCCATTTCCTCACTCCCTTATACAATGACACAAATGTATATACATAGTTTTAAAATAAATATAAATCCTTAAAAATATCAAAGCACAAGGCTCCTGGCAGTTGATCTCTGACCTACACACGGGCATGAACATTTGTGCATATATCCTTCAGACATGTGCATGCACCCTCACCCCCACACAAGCACACACATACACACACACACACACTATTGATGAATTCCTTTTTTATGTAGCAGCTGATCACATAAACCTGACTTTTATCTCAATGACAAAGGACCCTAGTCATGAGACATGGTGCCACGGGAATCTGGCTTCCCCAGCAGGAACACAGATGGGAGCACAGACCACCCGACGGGCATCCCAGAATGCAGCTGGAGTTCCAAGCCTCCTAACATTCAGTGAAGCCATATGCAACAGTCTTCTTAATTAGGGGATGTCACGGTTTGCCAGACACTGAGTATTACTGAGAGAAAGAAAGTCTTCTCAATGACTTCATGCACACGCTAATGTAGCATAAATCCAAACCAGGAACATTATGTGTGTTTATACTCACAGTGATATAAGTTAATTAAAACTTTGTTTAGAACTCTTATTTTGAAAGGGGCTAGCATTGTATGCTAGTAAAAGAAGTAGTTAAGTAGACACATAAATGCGTAGCTGGAACTCAATCTTTGAAACACATCTCATCCCCAAGACATGGCCACACAGGTGTGATGAAAAGTCTGACATACTGCTCGCAACATCCAGTGTTTCGGCAGCAGCTGTAGGGTATCTGACAAGAAGGAATATTGCATCTGCTGGCCTTGTGCTTTTGTTCATGTACATACAAACCTACAGGTACTCACACAATGCAGTCATATTCATGAGCATATGCACACATATATACACACAGACATGAACATACACATGTAACACACATTCATGCTTGCACAAACATGCCTGAGCACACAAATGCATATATTCACACATATATACTATATATGTGAGAACAAGCACACACATACACAAGCACACACATGCACATGCAGATTGATTAACTTAACAAAAGAATTCTGATACCGTTACTTGAGACTGATTTCAAAGCTGTTTCTGTCTCTTCATACTGGTTCTGTGCATATAGAATATTATATATCGGTATTATATACAAATTTTCATGCAATATTTTTTAACATGAATGCATATGACCTAACATTTCCTGACACATTGCTTCCTCATTTGCCTAGTATAAATTGCTCTCCATGTTAACAAATTCTGTAAAAATGTGCCCTTTGCTTCTACATTGGAGGTGAAGTTATTCAGTTTTGTTCATGACCTCTATGCTCTGGACAGAATTAAGGGGGAAAGATATGCGTTAGGCAAACAAACTACATGGTTACATCCTGTGCGAAATGCTATGAAATCCAAACAGATGAAGTGAAAAGATGAGGGGGATGGTGTGCCATAGAAGAAGAGAGAAACAGACATCCAAGAGCTGGAGAATAATTCAGTCAGAGTGACTCACATGAGCAAAACCCCAAGCAGGAGAGCACCAGTAGTGAGGGAGAGAAAATGCATGCACACAGAGGTGTGTGGACAAGCCTCCTGACCAAAGAGGAACATGGAGCTGGACGGGGATATAATGACACAGAAGTTTTTAGGAGGCTTCACAGAAAGACAGCAAATTTAGGTTTATGCTGAAGCCCATTTAGTATCTTTGGGGCAAGAGGCAGGGAGTGACCTCACAGAGCAAGAGGCTCATGGATGACCTTTGCAGAAGGAAGCTCAGGGGATTGAGGTATAAGGTGAATATCCCTTCATTGTTCAGTGATGAGTTAACCCTTACATATTTAGCCCCCACACACACATTGTGGGACATTGAGCATCTGTTGTCTTTGGTACTAAAACAATCTGGGGACAAGATGCTGACTACCACCTACATTTTAGATAATGAATTCTCCAATCCTGCTTGTTCAGAGCACATAGATTGTCCATGGTCATGCTCTACCCTCAGCCCAGTCCCTATGGACTAGGAGAATCAAGGTCCATTGTAACGGCGTAAATGAAGGCAGACAGAAATTATAATAATATATTCAGCTTTAATTAGGGAAAGACTCACAGAACCCGTGGTTCCAGCGGAGAACAGGAAAGCAGAAGGGGCGGGGGAGAGCACACCAGCAATATTTATTAGTAAAAAATATCCTCAGGTGACCCCACCCTACAAGCAAGGTGATTGGCTGGGACTACCCCTACAGTTCATTTATTTTGATAGAATTCTGAGAGCACGCATGTCACTCAACTTGACCAGCACTCTTCCCTTCATTGCTGATAGCGAACAATAGCAAATGAAGTGTTCGTCCACCCAGGAACCCTGTAGAATGGTGTTATGTGAAATCATCAGTCTAATAGTCAGAGCTTTGTCACTGAGGTTGTCCAAGACCATAATGAATTACAAGAGTCAGTGTGATGCCACAGTTGGGGGCTTATGTGAGTGACAGTACTTAGCGCTCTGTGGTCTGTTGCTGCATTTTGTTCATGCAGCTTACTTTTTCACTCATGGTTCACTTACCAACTTTGTAAGCTTAAGACCTGCTGTGGTTCAGACTGCTTCACTGCCTCCAAGATACGTGTGAGATGCTGGGCATGATCTTCTTTGGCTTATATTCTGAGATAACTTTGCTTGGGTGGAATATCAAGATATACTTTACATTGCATTTGGTAACTGAGATTACAGAAATTTTGGGTTGAAAATGAGCTCAAAAACTATCTCATACTCCCGTCTCAACCCCAATAACAAGTCTCCCTCAGTCATAGTCATCTGTGCAGACAATAGTACACACCCTGTAGCCCCAGTTTACTAATCCAAGATATTCACTCCTGCCAGGACTTCATGTAAAGTAAATCAGAACTTGGTCTCCATCTGGAGAGGACAGAGTAGTGGAGACTCCAGGTCAGTGCTGGGCAGGGTGTGGTGTCAGCTAAGATCTGAATGGTGCTGAGGATTTGAGACTCAGGCCAGGTGCCACTCCAGTCTGACTCTTCAAGTATGTAAACTTGGGGGCTTTCAAACTCTTTGTGTCTTTGCTCTTCGCTTGCTAATGGGGCTGCTCAAAGACCTCACTTCAGGGGGTTGCTAAGATTTGGGGACCTTCATGAATCTTTCATAGACTTGTTCCAGTACTGTGATTTCATTTTAAAAGAGCTATTTCCATATTCCTGATGTGGAGCCTTTTCAGGAATTTGAAAAATAAATATCCATTTTTCTTTTACTTGAGTAAAATCCATTTTCTGTGTCTATTGCATCTTATGGTTTGGAAATATTTGCATTGAGTATAGCAGACCATTTCCTGTATAGTTAAAACACACACACACACATGCGTGTGAATACATATGTACATATATGCACAAGCAATTTCATTTGAAAACTAGTCCTTTTTTGAAACTGCAAATGTGCAATAACTTAGGTCTACCATAATGAAAGATGAGTTCTATAGCCTGTTTGGTAAGAAGCAACAGAAACATTTAGCCTAGCCTCACAGATGTAAAATCCAGATAATAACACAGGGATTTACTCTCCCGTAAAGCTAATGCTAGGCATGGCATTCTACGACTAATTGATTTCTCCCAAGGGGCTGCAATCTTGTCCTGTGCTGACTCCTCTAGGCTCATAAACTGGCCCTGACATCGCTTCTCATCTACAGACAAGCTGTTGTGCCAAATCTGGCTTCTGGCATTAGGAGGTAAATAGTGAGGGGTGGGGTCTTCTGTCAGCATTGAAAGTATACAGATTTTTTTTGCCTTTTTAAATGTTACAGTATAATGCTAGCTTATTCAGCATTTTTATTGCATTTTATTAGTCATCTAGAGATAACTAAACCTATGAGTGTATGTAGGTTATATATAAAAAATGATGCATTTTTAGGAAAGGGTGCTGGGCGTCCATGATCATCTCTCTTAAGAGAGTCCTGAAAGCAGCATTCATAGACATCAAAGAGATGACTGTCTCTTGTGGAAGCCGAGCATTTCAGGGCACGTGTCCAAGTCTTTCTGTAGATTTCTGGATGGTAAGTCTACCTCTATATGAAGAAATATATCATTACTACTGATTTAGAAATATTTTGGATGGACACAAACATGTCAGAAAGATCCCAATGGCAGAGAGATATACACAGAGCAGATCTCCCCAGAGAAAGACCCGTACGAGGGTTCCCACACCACTGCTGACAAGTGGGAAATCGGTTCAGCAAAGCAAAGATAGTTGCTTCCAGAAATGATACAGATGTGAGCTGACATTTATAAGGCAATAAAGCAAAAACTTTCATCTAAGCCTTGTATCTTATATTAATATAGAAACTAAAGCAAATAAAGTCTTAGGTATAGTATGTGGAAGTATAAAGCATGTTGTTTGGTTACTATGTAATCCCAAATAAGTCAAATGGAAATTACAGAATTTGAAAGCCATAAAGGACACTGCAGGTTACCCAGAAGTCCCAGTGACTGGGATTGGACCAGGGCTAATATGAACAGGAACTGGCTGGTTTCTGGAAGGTTCCTTTAAGCTATGCTGATTCCGCTTGCAAGCTGTAAACTAAGAACCTAAATCCCAGAACATAATAATTTGTCTGACCCATTCGTGGTCTTTATGAAAAGGTCTCACCTGTGTCCTAGACATTTGGCCATTGCTGGTCCATCATTTGGGAACTTTCTAGCATATTATGAGGTAGATGGAGGTCAGGAAGGGCATGGCATCCTAGGATGAATGCTCACCAGTGGTCTCCTGCTGATTTCCCTCTGCAATGGGCTCAATCCCAGCTGCTCTCAGGTTGCTGGAAGTCACTTGGCTCTTGAGAGCTGGGAGAGGTCTTGTAGATGTGGAGGTGGGACACTCTCCATGTCTCCATATATGTATACTGTGGAATCAGGTGTTTCTTGTGACAGAATATTGATGATAATGAATATGAATTTATTATAGTAATTTTCCAAATAAAAGCACACCCCTACTTCCTTAAACATGACACGTCAGAATCAGTTTTTATAATTAGTGTGCATTATTTTGTTTAATTATTTTCACTCGATGGCCTGCTCAGATAGTACATTCTGGTACAGTGTTCCATTATGAGGAATGATTACTGCAGAATCTGTGTCTCCACCATGTAGCTGAGCTAACACCTTGGAGTATTTGTTTGTTTGTTTTTTGTTTGTAACTCAGAGCCCCTTTGCTAGCTGGTAGACGCGTTATATTTGCTCATAATTACATCTTCAGCTTGCCATCATTCCATTGGTGATCCTGGGTCCTCTGTCTGGAAACCTTTGTGCCACCCCAGGTTCTGAAGAAGCCAGGTGAAAGAGTAGGCTACTCTTCACTTTTTCTCATCAAGATGATTGCTATGGCATCATCTCCTAGTGGTCCGTGTGGCACTTAATGTTTAAACACGTGTGCCTGACACTGCCTCCTGCTGAAGAGAGAGTGATGAGGTGGGTAACGAGGAGGCCATTGCCAGGGGTGGTTGTTTCAGTTGGAATTACCGGGGAGAGGCTCATAGGTTCAGGGCAGGCAATCTAAGGGGCTAGGATGAAAGGCTGTGTGGAACCAACAGAGTCCTCAGCATTCCCTGAAAGTTATAACTCCTCTAGGGTGAACACTTTTAGCTCTGTCTTATGTAGGGTCAGGGATGTAGTTCATCTCGGGTAATAATTCCCTCTCCGGTGTTGCTGTCCATCTTCAACAGCAATGTCTACCTTAGATGGGGTCACTCTCATTGGGACAACATCATTCCTGATGTAATGTGTGTCTCAGATGACAAAGTTCACCATCTCTCTCAGGTGCCATTGTCTATTCCAGTGGTCAATACCTTGAGGTGTTATTATCCTCCCCAGATGACATCATCTACTTAAGGCGACATTATTTACCTTCTTTAAATGGGGCCAACTTCTTAGGTGATAATTTTCACATCGGGTGATGGAGTCCACCTCAGGTGACATCATCTTTCTTGGGTGACATTACCCAGTCCTTTATTCTCCTTTTTCCTAGCCAGGGAAAAGGGGAGAGATGAAAGGCTGAGCCCATGCCTTCTATCAGCAGACAGATGGGTGCACCAGTGCCCCACCAAGCTCCTGCCTTCCCTTGTGCTTGACTGGACTGTAGAGAAATGGTTTCTAATGAAAAAATTTGTATTCATGGAGCGGGGGGGGGGGCTCCAGAAGTGACATCGCCCTGCAGGACAAGACCAAGTGGGCAGATACCAGATTCTCTGTGGTCCCTACAGCTTCATTGTAGTCAGGGCCCATTTCATTTTATTTCTAATGATCTCATTTCTGAGGCACACATTCATGGAAGAGAAATGTGGTTGTGTTTTGCTGTGCTGGTAAAATACTGATAGCTGAAGCAAATACTTTTCATAGATGGGAAAGAATAAGCAAGAGTGAAGATATGCCATCCTGGTTAAGGCTTTAGGACCAGTCCTAGGAAACAAACTCCTTCCAAGCAGCCCAGGAACACTCTGGGCCTCAGTTTCCCCAACTGTGTAACGGATGATGATGCCTAGGCCACAGGATTGTGTTGGCAAAGAAAAGGGAACTCATTGCTTCTCTGTTAGACCTGTTTACAGCTCATTGCTTGGCTTCTACCTTAGGGTGAAATGAATCACTTCTCCTCACATGAATGATGGAAAGTTACTCCAGCCATCAAAACTGACCACATATTAAATTCTGGAAACAGATTTCCATCATGATGATGAAGGAACCAGTGAGCTGTCACAGAAGCTGTGCTCAGTGCTCCCTGGCTGTGCTCAGTGCTCCCTGGCTGTGCTCAGTGCTCACTAGCTGTTCTCGGTGCTCGTTGGCCACACTCAGTGCTCCCTTGCTGGCTATGCTCAGTGCTCACTGGCTATGCTCAGTGCTCATTGGCCATGTTCGGTCGTTGCTGGCTGAACTTAGTGATTGCTGTCTGTGCTCCCTGGCTGTGCTCACTGGCTGTGTCCAGCCCTTGCAGTCTGTGCTTAGTGATTGCTGGCCATTACATTCATTTCCACAGGAGTCATGGCTTGCTTCAGCTTCCAAAGAAGCAATTGCCAGGATCTCTGTACTGTTCTGAATGCTGTTAACTTTCTGTCTGATGCTACACTCACGTAATTCATTGTTCTCAGTTGCATCATGTATAAGGTGGTGGGGTGGCTTCATTATATTCTGACGAAGAAGCAAATTGTATGAGTTTCCTATGATAACCATTGGTTCCAGTTCTCCTGTGGTTATCTGTAAGGATGGCTTTGAACCCCGTTGAGAAATTCACAGATGCTCACGTCCATTGTGTAAATGGCACAGTATTTGCCAAGAATCTACACACCCTCTTTTAGACCCACAGCGATGGGTTGTTTCCAGTTCCTGATACATTGGAGATGTCATGTGATGAATTTTTACACTGCATTTTAGGGGTTAAATAACAATAAAAATGAAAGTCTGCATGCTCAGTACATATGTACCTCTCTAAAATACATTCTAACTCCAAACTTCCTTATTGATTAAATCTGTTCTCTGACCATTACTCTTTGACATGTGTGCAGTGCGCTCTGTTTACTTCCCCTCCTACACCCACCCTGTCCCTTCTCACGTTCATGTCTATCCACTTTGCTCTGTGACCTGCTGACCTTAACCAGGGCTGTCCATGTGGCTGTAGGTTTAGAAATATCCGTGGGAGCCTGGTGTGCTCACCAGTGGTATATAACCGAACACGACTGCCCCTCCCTCAGAATCCATTACTAATTAATAGTTCTAGAACCCTGTGAGTGTGGCTACAAGTATTCTCTGTCCCGTCTGCTCTCTGGTTTCTCTCCTGCCTGCCAGGGTCTGCAGGACACAAAAGAAAGCAACTGACGAACTTTTCCAATACAAGGTAGAACAGATCTTCAAATTTCCTGCTTCACTGAAAGTCTCCACTTACGTGGGAGCCCCTCCCTTGCGCATGACTGACTCTTTACAGATCCAGGCTTTTGAGGCCTAGTGCAAGCCACTGCAGCTTGTGATCGTGCTTATGATGGGCATGTTGATTCCATGAGGAAAATTTTACAGTGCTTCTCCTCTCTTTGAGCTCCTACATCTTTTTGTCTGTGGTGTTCCCTAAGCTGTAGATGGAGTAGCACAAATGCCCTGTTTAGGGCTGAGTGCACAGCTTTCTCTTATTCCCAGCACTTTGGGCAGCCATGAGTCTCTGCCCTTACCACAGTCCACTGCAGATAGAAACATCTTTGCTTAATGCTGAGAATAATTTTTATTCTTGTAAAAATAAAAAGGTGGAAGGCATTTTGACACCATGGAGTGGTTCGGTCCCTCTAAGACCTATGAACTCCCCAGCCAAGCTGAAAGCAGTTGGTTACCCCCATAACAGTGGCTGGCATTGTAGTTTCTCAGGTGAGTAAGCCCAATGATACCACTTCTCCCCACAGCAGCCTGTGTAGAACTTTCTGGCACTGTGAAAGCTGGCCAACAGGAGCAAGCATCTAGCTCAGATTCAGTTTGCTTTTTCTGCCTCTTTGAGCCAAGATGCCTCAGCAGTGAGGATTTGCCAGCCACTTCTAGTGGACAACCAAGACTGCCAAGAGTCTTTATTATTTAGGGGAACCTCTGGGCTCTCCTTGACTGAAAGTTTATGGGAAGGTACCCGACATCTGGGACTGGGATTTTTATTTGATAAACTAGCTTCTGAGAGCAGGATCACCCAACCATGCTGTATATAATTTTTCTAGCTATTTTTTAACTTATATTTTTAATTAACTTAGAAAACAGTCAGTTTCCATGTGGCTTTTCCATACAGCTTTTGAACTAATAACCCTCCCTCCTTCTTCCATCTCTCCCTCCAGATCTTAATCTTGTTTTAACTTTCCTTTCCCAGTGTCCCCCATTTTCACATACATATCGCCTATGCTTTCCTAGAACCCCTCCCTTAGGAAACTCCACACACAATGTCTCCTGAATAAGGAGGGGGATCCTAAAAATGGTTTTTAATCCATGATTGGATCAATCTACAGATACAGAACCCAGGGATATAAAAGACTCAGTAGACCCCAGAGTGGCTAGATTAAGATGACAAGCACTTATTCAAATGCTTCATGGCTATGACTTCAGATTAAAAATGTCATTGGTCATACTTATCCCTGTGGTTCTGGAGGAAGCTCTTTCCCTGCCTTTTGTAGCCCCTGCTGGTTTCTGTAACCTTGGCAGCCCCACCAGGCTTGTGGGTGTCTCTCTCCTGCCTCCTCCCTGCCTTCTCTCTCTGTTTCCAGTCATTTTCCCCTTCTATATGCATCTGCTTTTCTACCAAACCTAGAAAGGACACCAGTCCCACTGAATTAGAGTGCACCTAATGACTGTGCTTAATGTGACTCCTTATCAGGCTGGCTTCAATAGAGATCCTCCTGCCTCTGCCTCCTGAGCACTGGTTTAAAGGCCGGTGCCTCCATGCCTTTCTGGTTCTGATACCTCAGTATTACTCCTACAAATCCATGTGTGTGGAGGTTCCCTGCATCTTCTAGTATGTTATTCAGTTTTGCTCCTCGGCGTTTTAAAGTCTTTCGCTTCCTTTGTTCCAAAGAGAGTCACAGACCAATATGAAAGTGAGGATGTCACATAACATTTAAGAGGTGCTTGGCTCCTCAAGGTCTTCATCTGAGATGTGACTGTTTCTTTTACTTCAGTTTAGTGGGCCTGGTCTTGGGTGTTTGTTGTTATAAATACACTAAATGCAGAAATTTATATGTTCAGTGTTAACAGAGTAAACTGAGGCATGATAAAAATGCTTTAAGTTTAAGGAACGTACTGTGTTTTGTGAATTAGACTGCTCCGAAAGAGATGCAGGTCAAATGTTGATGAAGGGAGCATGGCATGGGCATTTCTAGGGTAGAAGTAAAGAGCTGGGAGACAGCTGAGGTATCCTGTAGCAGCTTTGCCTGCTCCCATGCCAATCCAGGGCCCTGCGGGTAGGAGATGATTGCTGAAATCCAATCAGATGAGTATAGGTCGGGTTTGTGTTTTATTGCCCCTAATGCTCGTGCATTCCCTCCCTCCCTCCCTCCCTCTCTCCCTCCCTCCCTCCCTCCCTCCCTTCTTCCCTCCCTCCCTCCCTTCCTCCCTCTCCATCCCTTCTTCCCTTCTTCCCTTCTTCCCTCCCTCCCTCCCTCCCTCCCTCCCTCCCTCCCTCCCTCCCTCCCTCCCTCCCTCCCTCCCTCCCTCCCTTTCTTCTCTCTCTCTCTCTCTCTCTCTCTCTCTCTCTCTCTCTCTCTCTCCTTCCTTTCATCGTGTTGCTATTTGTTTTTGTTTAACCTTAGGAGTACATCAACAACAAATGCTCAAGGTATGTTTGGCTTATGCTGAAGTCCCACACGCAGCTGCCTTTACTTATTCACTTTTACTTAGGGATATGTTTTAGACCTAGCCTCCTTTTAATTTACTTTAAGACTATTTAGAATTTAAATCTCTCTCTCTCCCTCCTTCTCTCTCTGTGATAATGAGTTTAAAATTAGAAGTGATTTTTGTTAATGAAGATTGTGTATATATATATATATATATATTCATATATCTATGTATATATGTGTGTGTGTGTGTTTAATGTGTTCATGTACAGAGTCAGAATTGGGGAGCAGGTGCCTCTCTGCTTCAAATGCTTCCAGCTAAGCCTGTGTGCCTCTGCCTGGTCAAGTCAGAAAAGGGGAAACAGATTAGAAATACCTTTTATGCCCTCTGGACTCGCATGCCTCGTTAGTGTCCAAGGTTACTGGAAAAGAAAAGGGACCGTGGTGTTGCCAGGGAGACAGCATGCCTGTCAACAGCCTCTGCACTAACGCTGACGAAGGGCAGTCACCGCATCAAGACTCATTTCATCACATTCCACTCTGCTAAAGATGTTTACCCTCTGCCGCTAAAGTAGTGGCATGGTAATTACTTAGCAAAGGACCTGATTAGGCCACTGTGTTCTGTGTCTATAGACATGTGTGTGCGGTTTATTACATGTTATGTTGATGAAATATTTGAAAGTGAGTTTTCTATAAGACTTAAATCCTGCAACATGGAGATTTCAGCTTGAGGCTGTCACATTTGGAGAAAAACCAACAATGTGATTTTAGCAATTTGTTACCTAAAATCTATAAAATAACAATGTATATGTTGTTCTAAGTTAAATTCACACACTACCTTTCAAATGAGGTTTTTAATTCATAATACATGAGGTTAAAATATGTAAGTATGTCAACACAGATTTATGACCTTTGGAGTCTGTACCATTAAAGACTAGAAATAAATTGTGTTCCGAATGCCAGACCCACTCCAGAATAGTGTCTGCTTGGACTACAAAGCTGAGAAGCACTCTGGGCCTTGAGTTAGTCTGTTTTCTTTTGCTAGAACAGTCCACTTGAAGATAAACACAGTAGAAAATGAGACTCACTTACCTTGCAGCTGTAGAGTCTGAAAGTTCAAGACTTCCATTAAACACTTCCAAGGTTGACATGCCTCCAGGGACCTAGTTACCTCCCAGTGGGTGCCATCTCCCAAAAATTTATCCCACCACGTCTCATGTAGTTACTCTGGGGACCAAACTGCCAGCAGGTGAACCCCCTGGGAAATACATACTGGTATATCCACAGAGGGTTTTATCTGAGCTCACCAGAAAAAAGTGCAGAAACTAGTCATAAAATCTGTCCTGGGTGTGAGTAGGTCACATGACAGTGGGTGTCTATAGCTACCATCCTGGATCCAAGTCCATGGGGAAAAGAGGATGGGAGTTTGCAGGTAAGGTATTCTGTTGAGAACCATCCCCTCATCTCCCCGTGCATACGCAAAGACATCTGGAACACAGCTGTTCATTGGCACAGAAACTGCAGCCCAGTGTCTGAAGGAAGCAGCAATGTAGACCTGTGACCAGCCTCCTGTCTGCAAAGAACCCAGGAAAACAAAAGTGTGCCTTCTTGTAGACCTGTTGATTTCACTCTGATCGCCAGAGGCATTGTAGTGACATTTGTCTTTAGACCCACATCTCTGAATATCCTTCACCATTTTGGTGTCTTTTTCTTTATTAAAGTAGTGATTGGTCACAGTACAAGCTGACGGGTTCTCACGTCTATCCACACGATACTCAACGTGAAAATTCCAAGACTGGATGGGAGTGGGAAGAGCTTCCAGGTCAGGGTTAACTTTCACAGAACCTTCGTTGTCTCTGGAAGTTCTGTGAGAGACTGGAAATTCATAGTTTTCTAGTCTGGGGAGCCACTGTCAGGGGCTGACACAGCAGGTCTGGGAGTGCACATATACTTTTGCACAAAAGGGGCAAACTCGGGCCTGCCTGAAGCTTGTAGAAGGAAGCCACACTCCATCTTCTGAGTAAGCTGAACTCGCTCTGCCAAGTGCTAAGCTTCCTGGAGAGAGCCCAGACTATCTTTGACAAGAAAGGATGGGTGCCTGGCTTCTCTGTTCTATTGCCCCAGTTTCCGAGGTAGCTCAGCTTCGGATGTCAGGCCTAGGGGAAACCAGGTAGAGAGCAGGGGAGCGAGTGTGTCTGTGCTGCAGGCAGTAGTGGGTCCAGCCTTTGTCCCCGGGTCTCAGCATTTGAGCGTGTGCAATTCCACGCATGTCTACACTGCTGAAGCAGTTGTCAGGTTAGCATAGTGTGTGGAAAATCACTGAGAACATCACACTTTCAAGGTGGTGCCCAAGGGTGCAGCTGTCCCCAGGCTCATTCTTTTTGTTATTATTAATTAAATTTTTTCATTTATTTTACATCCTGACTAAAGTTTCCCTTCATCCCCAAGCCCAATTCCCTAACCTCTGATCCCCCATCCACTCCTCCTCTGTTTCTCTTTAGAAAGGGGCAGGCCTCCCATGGGTGTCAACAAAGCATCGCATATCAATTTGAGGTAGGACTAGGCTTCTCCCTTTGTATTAAGGCTGGACAAGGCAACCCAGTTTGGGGAATAGTTTCCCAAAATTCAGCTCAAGTGTTAGGGACAAGCCCTGGTCCCACACACAGACCAAGCTACACAACTGTAACACATACTTGAGGGACTACGTCAGTACCGTATAGGCTCCCTGGCTGTTGATTCAGAGTCTGTGAGCTCCTATGAATCCAGGTCAGTTGTGGGTTCCCTTGTAATGATCTTGACCCCCTCCGCCCGGCTCATACACTCCTTCCTTCCTTTCTTCAGCATGATTCCCGGAACTCTGCCCAGTGCTTAGCTGTGGATCTCTGCATTTGTTTTCATCAGTTACTGGGCGAAGGCTCTCTGATGACAACTAGGGTAGTCACCAATCAGATTACAGGAGACAGCTCGTTCTTTGTTACGCAGCTCCATTAGTTTGCTTAGCCCACTACAGCAGATAAAAGTCAAGTAACTTAAATAGCGGAGTACATTGTCTCACAGATGTTAGAGGTTGAAATGAAAGTGTTCACTTCATTGACTGTTTCTGATGTTCTGAGAGAGAGAGAGTGTGGTTGAATGAGAAATGGCCCCATAGGCACAGGTATTTGATCTCTTGATCCCCAGTGAGTGATGGTGTTTGGGGAGGTTATGGAGGAACCTTTAGGGTATGCAGTCTTGCTGGGAGATGCATGTTACTTGAGATACATTGATACTTTATAGCCTCGCCCCACTTTCAATTCTCCTTTTGCTTTGTGTTTGTTGTTGAAGAGGTGATCTCTCAGCTTCCTGTTCTGGCTGCCTGTTGCCATGGCTCCCCAGCATTATGGACTTTTATCCCTCCAGAACCTAAGTCAGAATAAGCTCTTTGTTCCTTAGGTTGCCTTTCATTCTGATATTTTGTCATAGAAACAGAAAAATAATACAGGGAATCTGGCCAGGGCCTCTCTTGCAGCTTTTGGGGTTTCTGGCAATCATGAAATTGTCCTATCTCTGTCTTCATCTCCACAGGTCCAGACTCCATCTTGTGTAGAGATTCTCCCTAATCAGTGGAACTAATTGCATCTACAGGGGCACTCTTCCCAAATAAGATTGCATTCTGAAATAATGGTTAGTACATATGGGCATATAAAGTTTGAGAGAACGTAGCTCAATCCTTAGCAATACTCATGTTTGTATAAACCACATCTTTCTCTTTGTTCTTATTACTTTAAAAATCATCTAGTTGCTATTCTGTCTCTCAGATATCAGGGCCACACCCCTGCGGTCTCTGTCCATTGTCCTGCATTCTCCTTGTAGCTGTGTGACAGCCTTCAGCTATAGTTAGACTTGACTCCCGGCATGCAGGTTAGGCCAGGTTAGGTCACAGAGCATGGGGATTGCCAACTCCCCTAAGCTTGATTTGTTGGTAGAATCTAAAGGGAACTGAGGGAATCTGAAGGTTCCTATTTCCCCCTTTAGGGCCCCTCGTGGCTGCCTGCAGCCATGAAGTGTTCTGTCTCCAAAGATATTCCAGGAATTGATGGATCTCTCCCTTTAAGACTCCTGCCATGCCTATATATCACCCATCCCTTGTAACGTTCCCCACCTCCAGGCCCTATCATGGCTGTGGTCATGAGCCTGTATCTCTCCCACATGTCACCCACCTCTTGTAATGTTCCCCCATCTTAAGGCCCCCATCATGGCTGTGGCCATGAGCATATAGCTATCTCAATAATGGAGAATTTCACAGGAGCATCTCTCTGAACTTGCAGTGATTTCTCGCAGTTCTTCACTCTCTTATTCCATTAAATTCTTAATTTTCTCAGCTCTGTATTATTTTCAATTCTTTTCTTCTTTGAAAAAGATAGTTTTTGTTGTAAATTTTATATATTCTGGTTTTAGAAAATTAGGAAGATACGAAAGATAAGGCAGAAAGAAAATCACAGAACTGCAAACTACAGACACAGAGCTACATCCAGACCTCTATGTTCAAGTGTAACCATGTTTTTCCATCTTTCTGATGACTATAGGTATATTTTAAAATAGAAGTCTATGTATATTTATGACCAAGATAATTTCACCAACTCTGATATTATAATTATTTCATCAAATTGTTAAACAATACTGAAAATGAGTCCTTCTGAGCTATGAAGTCATCACAGTAGACTTTTCTTGTTATTTTGTTTTATGCTTAATGGTTTTATTTCATCTCTTCTTATTCCTTTAATATGTCCTTCATAGAAACTTTTTCTATGTGACTATATTTCTATAATAATTTTTTCTGAAAAGATTTGCAGGGCATATATTAAGTCTTCAGGAGTATTTACTCAAAGTTTATAGGTGTTAACAAGACTATAGTGAAGCCACTAAGCCAGACCACCCCATGAGTAAAAAGAAAAGTTTCATTTGGGTGAACTCAAAGCTGCCATTGTTATCTCTCAGGAGCCAGAGAAAAACAAAATGACAGGGAGGGTCTTGCTAGTTATAAGGGTTATTTTGCAGTGAGAGGAAGGCAAGTTAACTAGAATAGCCTGGAAACTAGCATAGGGCTTTGATATGCTGCAAGCTTGTTTGAGTTAATAGGGAACTAGATGCTCTTCCAAGAGGCAGTTCACTGTAGGGGTGAATAAGGGTAATTATGGCTTTTCCTTGACAAACAGAAACCCACTTTACAAGATTTCTTGGGAATGTTGATTTTAAGTAGCAATTCTACTATTTACCTGGTTAGAATTTAGTCTGAGCTAAGAGTCCAGACTACAACCCATGGTATTATCAGTGACACTGTCATTTTGAGGGTTTAACCCAATATCAGGTACATGTGCATACTTTCCTCACTCTCAAAGCCAGAAATAAAGAAGCATTCTCATTTGTATTGAGATCTCTAGAGAAACTTAATAGGATTTTGCTTCTTATATTCTCCCAGGAAGCTCATTGTTTCAATGGCAGTAATGTAGAGCTTTGCATGATGATGGTGGTGGTGCTGGTGATGGTGTTCATGTTGATGACTATGATGGTGATGATGTCAATGGTAATAGTCATGATGATGGTGGCAGTGATACTCATGGTGATGGTGTTGATGATTTTGATGTTGATGATGATGTCAGTGGTAGTGATGGTAGCAGTTGTGGTGGTGCTGATGCTGCTGGTGATACAGCTGTAGCTGATGGTAATAATGTTGATGATTTTGATGATGATGTTGTTGATGTCAATGTTAGTTATGGTGGTAGTTGTGGTGGTGCTACTGCTGCTGATGGTGATCTAGCTGTAGCTGATGGTGATGGTGTTGATGATGATGATTATATAGTGATGATGATGTTGAGAGTGTAGTTATGATGATGGGAGTGGTACCACTGTTGGTGCCATTGCAGCTGATGGTGATGATTTTTGTAATGATGATGATATCAATGATAATAATGGCAGCAGTTACGGTGTTGATGTCAGTGATGTCACTGCAGTTGATAGTGATGGTGTTGATATCAATGGTTGTGTTGATGGTAGTGATAGGAGTAGTAGTGGTGGTGGTGCTGTTGCAGGTGATGCTGCTGTAGCTGGTGGTGATGGTGTTGGTGATGATGATATTGATGGTGGTAGTTATAATGATGGTGTTTCTGGTGATGATGATATTAGTGATTATAATAACTTTAATTGTGAGATGATGCTGATTTTGGTAATTGCGGTGATAATGATAATGATGTTGATAATTATGATGATGGTGATTTTGGAGTTGCAGTTGCTGATCATACTGCTGATAGTGATGACGGTGATGGTGACGGTAGAACTGATCTTATTATGCTTTATTAGTATGTTATAGCACATATTTTGACAATTACACTGAGATGTCTTAGTTTTAAATCATGTTATATATTCTTAGTAACTGTATTTCATCTTTTCATAGAGTGCTATATATAAGAATAACATTTTTCTGTATATATGGATGATACAACTAGTCTGACTTTGAAATTGATAAATTTCTTTCTTGTCTCACACACATTAAAGAGAGCTGGGCATAGAAGTTACTCAGAGGGTAGTGTGCTTTCCTTAGATGTGGAAGCCAGTATTGTTCATTTATAAAAACCTGTTTTATCAGCCTGAAAACTAGATGAGATTTTTTAACTTCTCTTTTAAACTATCTTCAATGTATGTTTTAATGTTCTATTTTCAGATAAACTGCCTGACACTACCTGAGCACTTTTCCACCTTGAAATACAGTTTTATCTGTTTGTTTTTGTTTGTTTTACTGTTTCCTTTTGCTTCTTCAATATTGGAACTTTTGGCAAAAGTATCTTGGATATTTGTGTCATCATCTCCTATACTCCTTGTTCTTTCTTCTACCTAGGATTTTTAAATCAGTTACCATGTTTCTAGTCACTGATCAATCAGAAATTGACTTTCTTTCTTTGTTCCAAGTGAGTGATGGTAGATTCCTTTCTGAGTAATCACTGTAGGAACTGTGAGGGGAATGAGAGAGATCCTCATGTCCATGAAGCAGCAAGATGTCCCAGAGAAGGCTGCCCCTGTATTTCCCCAATGTTTAGATGCCATGTAAAACTTCAGAGATGTATTTATTTTTTCTTCTGTGTGTATGAGTTTCTTGTCTGCATACATGGTTGTGTGCCATGTCCATTCATGACTGGTATCCACAGAGCCCAGGAGAGAACACTAGAACCCCTGGAAGTAGAATTATAGATGATTGTGAATTACCATGTGGGTACTGAAAACCAAGCCCAGATATTCTTCAAAATCATTGAGCCATTTCTCCAGCCCTTTTGCTAACTTTCATCTATGGTTCAAGATCACCTGCCTAGCTGCCTATCACGTGCTAGGCCTCCTACATCAATTAACAATCAAGACTATCCCTCCACAGACAAGCCCTCCACAGACTCCCTTCTCAAATTGATATGTCAAGTTGATGATTAAAGATAGGTAGGACACTTCCTAACCAGATAATATACTAATATACCAAGGTGGTTAACATTGAAATCTCCTTCCTGCTCAATCCACTTGATTCTTTACTGTCATCTGGTTACTTCATGCAAGTGGAGGCTCTCTCCTCCCATTTGGACAATAATATTCTTTAGTTCTCACACCCATGAAAATACAACAGTCTGGTCCTCAGTGTAGGAGAAAGAAAAGAAAAGATATGCTCATTCAAGAGTTTCACATCTCTGTGAACCATTACTTCACTCAAGAGTTGGAGGGAGCAGACTGGATCAAAGGAAGCATCACTTTATGTATTCATACATGGCCGTCATGAGAACACAGCGCTGTTGCCCTTAGGAGCGAATGAGATCATGTCTGTGACCAAAGATTTATATAATTGCAATAAGCTGTGTCCTTTGTCTCCACTGACAGATTTATCTAGCAGAGCATTTACTTCCAGAAATTAATGATAATTAAAGCATACTACTATTTGTTGAATTAAAGTGATTTGAAAGTGGTTTATGCCCTGAAAATATGATAGAATTACCCAGATAATTACCACAAATTAACTTAATACTAAAAACAGTATCAGAAACGTTGGGTGACCTCCTTGGGGGTGGGAGTGGACCCGGCTCTGTGTGCCTTTTGTTTTTCTTGATCAAATACCAGTGTTTTATGATGTTAGAGACAGTGCTTAGTTCATGGTCAGGTTTCTGAAGTGAAATCTAGTGTGTTTTCTATTATACTCAGAAATTAATGATTTCCTTGCAAAATCCCTATTATATAATCATAGCTTATTAAGCCCAGCACCTTGCTCCCATCTCATTAAGTCATGAAAATGATTTAAACTTAAGAGGAATGAGGTCTTTAAAACTATATAAAATATCATACATCAGGAGAGTAAAACAGAAGCAAAAAATGATATTAAAGGTACTTACTCAACATTTACAATGTTAAGATTGTATTTAGGGCATAGTTTGGGGGAAATTTCCCAGTTAGTTTGGAACTGTGAGAGGAAATAAAAGCATGGATGTCAGGATTGTAGACATTGTCACGTACTGCAGGTAAGTCAGGTTGGTGTCATCATTCCTTTGACACAATCTGCATGAAAATTACATCTTCCATCTTTTAACTGGCTCCTCTAAGAATAACTAGTTATACAAATCCTTGACTTTTAAAATTCTCCAGCATAGTTTGCATAAATGTTCAATAAAGAACTCAATTACACAAAGTCAATGCTATTTGCCCTTTCTTTTTCCCATTAGTGTGAAATCTGGAATTTATTATGAAAGCACCTAGGCCTGTAACCAGCCACTAGAGAGTAGTCTAGTACCACGTCACAGCTATGGAATATTTTAAGTTTTCCATATATTGTCTTTATTATTTTATTTAACAAATTGTGCTAAGCTAGTCGGCCTCAATATCAACTCCACATTTTCTTTGTAAATAGTTGCCTTTTTTACTTCATTGGAGAGTTATGGCAAAACTGGATGTCAATCTGTAGAAGAATGAAAATAGATCCATATCTATCACCATGCACAAAACTCAAGTCCAAATGGATTAAAGACCTCAATATCAGTCCGAACACACTGAACCTGATAGAAGAGAAAGTGGGAAGTACTCTACAACACATGGGCACAGGAGACCACTTCCTACGTATAACCCCAGCAGCACAGACATTAAGGGCATCATTGAATAAATGGGACCTCCTGAGACTGAGAAGCTTCTGTAAAGCAAAGGACACTGTCACTAAGACAGAAAGGCAACCCACTGACTGGGAGAAGATCTTCACCAACCCCGCAACTGACAAAGGTCTGATCTCCAAAATATATAAAGAACTCAAGAAACTAGACCGTAAAAGGCTAATCAACCCAATTGTAAAATGGGGCACTGAGATGAACAGAGAATTCTCAACAGAAGTTCAAATGGCCAAAAGACACTTAAGGTCATGCTCAACTTCCTTAGCAATCAGGGAAATGCAAATCAAGACAACTTTAAGATACCATCTTACACCTGTCAGAATGGCTAAAATCAAAAACACCAATGATAGCCTTTGCTGGAGAGGTTGTGGAGAAAGGGGTACACTCATCCATTGCTGGTGGGAATGCAAACTTGTGCAACCACTTTGGAAAGCAGTGTGGCGGTTTCTCAGGAAATTCGGGATCAACCTACCTCTGGACCCAGCAATACCACTCTTGGGAATATACCCAAGAGATGCCCTATCATACAACAAAAGTATATGCTCAACTATGTTTATAGCAGCATTGTTTGTAATAGCCAGAACCTGGAAACAACCTAGATGCCCTTCAATGGAAGAATGGATGAAGAAAGTATGGAATATATACATATTAGAGTACTACTCAGCAGTAAAAAACAATGACTTCTTGAATTTTGCATGCAAATGGACAGAAATAGAAAACACTATCCTGAGTGAGGTAAGCCAGACCCAAAAAGAGGAACATGGGATGTACTCACTCATATTTGGTTTCTAGCCATAAATAAAGGACATTGAGTCTATAATTCATGATCCTAGAGAAGCTAAATAAGAAGGTGAACCCAAAGAAAAACATATAGGCATCCTCCTGAATATTAACCTTCATCAGGCGATGAAAGGAGACAGAGACAGAGACCCACATTGGAGCACTGGGCTGAAATCTCAAGGTCCAAATCAGGAGCAAAAGGAGAGAGAGCACGAGCAAGAAACTCAGGACTGTGAGGGGTGCACTCACACATTGAGACGATGGGGATGTTCTATCGGGAACTCACCAAGGCCAGCTGGCCTGGGTCTGAAAAAGCATGGGATAAAACCGGACTCACTGAACATAGCGGACAATGAGGACTACTGAGAACTCAAGAACAATGGCAATGGGTTTTTGATCCTACTGCACATACTGGCTTTGTGGGAGCCTAGGCAGTTTGCTCACCTTACTAGACCAGAATGGAGGTGGGTGGTCCTTGGACTTCCCACAGGGGAGGGAAACCTGATTGCTCTTCGGGCTGACGATGGAGGGAGACTTGATTGGGGGAGGGGGAGGGAAATGGGAGGTGGTGGCGGGGAGGAGGCAGAAATCTTTAATAAATAAATAAATTAATTAAAAAATACTCATCTTCAAAGAAATTAAGGGACCCTGAATATTTAATTACTGATGGATGGACACATTTTGTAAGTATTAATTTTTTACATATATATCTCTTATTAAACATTTCTTTATAAATATGTAGAGCTGGTTTTGAAGTTGGACTCTGGCTCAGTCCCTCTCCAATTCCAAGCCTGTTAGTAAGAGAAAAACCCAGAGTTTTTGGAGTTTCTGTCTCATGTCAAGAGCCATGATATGGGACAGAAAGAAATATGAGTTTAGAAAACATCTTTGCTTTTCTTCATATCTATCATACTTTTCATTGAATATATCTATCATGCCTTTCATTGAATATATATTATGTATGTCTATATATGTCTGTATGATTAATGTTTAAGTTTTTCACAATGAACAATGAGTTTTTCCTGAAGTGACATTTGAAGTTTCCAGGAAGAAGATGGGGCCCCACAACAACAACTCTACCTGGTTGATATGACGTCATGATACTGATAGCACTACTACAAGACCTGTTTTGGGTACCAGCTGAACAAGATGATCCCAACTTGGTTAGCCGAAATGGTGCACATCTTGTACAACATTCTGGCCAGACCTCCACAAAATACTCAGAGACTATTTGCAATATTAAAAGACATTGATCTTGAAATTTAACCATCATTTTACTTTCACAGGATCCCCCAGAAAGAACGTCACCCCTATGACAGCTGTAGGTAATTCTAGAGGACGACTTCCCCTCTCCCAGTAAAGTTTGCCCCTGGGTTTAGGGACATCATTTAGGGGTTGGGAGATTGGGGAGGAATTTTATAAGCTCAGGGATCATTTTGAAAAAAAAAAGAAGAAGAAGAGGGAATGATGGGATAATAGATTTATAATTGTGAGTTACTGTTTTTAGACAAATATATTGGTATCGATTCTTGTATATTGATACAAAGTTAAATTATATTGACTATTGTATGCATGCATGTTTCTACCTCTGTTTAAAACATTTTTTATGTATTGACATATATTGTATTGATATATATATATATTATATATTTACCATATTGCAGTGTACATTTCTACCTCTGATTAAGATACTTATATAATGTTTGTGTATTTATATATATTTACCATATTGCAATGTATATTTGTACAGTGTTTATATTTGGAGGTCATTATCCTCATTTGTTACACAGTTGTTTATTGTCTTAGTCTTTAAGTTAGATAGATATTGAGAATTATATAGATTAATAGTCTTCTAAGTTTGTCATTTATAATTAGACTAATCAGGTTCTTTAGATATATAGAGATTATACTCAGTATAGATAGATAATCTTCAACCTCTTCAAAGAGCTGTAGAAAATGGCCTTTAATTTAACTCAGAGTTTCGTGATAGTGAGACACAATTGCTCCTGGCAACACTGCTCTATTCCCGAGAGAATGTTGAGCACCAAAGACACTCCACCTGGAGCCTTTCTTTTTGGCAGAATTGGCCTTTGGGCAAAGAAATGCCCATACCTCAACCACTGACAGAGATACAGAGCATGCATCAATGGATAAAACAGGACTGTCATATCCTGCCAAGACAGGGTAAGATAGTTTTGAAAAGTTCCTTGCCTTTAATAATGGTATGTCAGTTATATTAGGCCTTAGCCAAAGTTGGTTGACTCAACATTACAAACGAGACTTTGGGTGATTGCCCAGGTAGTCAGTTGTCTCTATCAATTGTTGCACATTTTGGATATATCTCGTTTGTTAAGTAATATTTATTCCCTTCTCAGATCTTTGACGGAGTTGAAGATTATATAATTGTAGTTACTCTCTACATTATGTAGACTCCTTGAGATAGAATGTTTACCAAAACTTTTGTTCTCAATATTGCTTGTTATATTTATTATTTGTTATTATTGTATATAGTTGTATTTGGTTTAGTTCTGTCTTATTTAGACAAAAGGGGGAGATGTAGGGATAAGTCCCGCCCCTTAGGGGGCGTGTTTGCCTCGGGCTAATGTTTACCTATAAATCTGGCGAGCATGCTAGCAGCGCTTGCTTCTGCTTTCCTGGTCTCCCTGGGAACGGTGGTTCTGTAAGTCTATTTCCCCATTAAAGCTGTATATATTTTTACAATCTGTCTGCATTCATTTACGCCGTTACAAATAGGTCAAACAGTTTATAATTAATATAGGCCTCTGTGTGTTTCTTTGATACTGAATGGCTGTGGGACCAAGAAGGACAGAAACTTCTGTCTATACCATGGGGAGGGGAGGGAAATGGTCAGGAAGTAGCCATGAAGGGTAATTGTGACTGAGAGCTATACCATTTGCACATCCTCCAACATCACAATTTAAGGATGTACCATGCTCTTCATGTAACCTCAGTACATTCTCATGTGTTTTGAGTCATCTCTAGATGACACATTGTAAATTATAGCAAAGTAGCCACCTAGTGTTTTACAGTAGTGATTCTCAACCTGTGGGTCATAATCCCTTTAGGATTTGACCCTTTGACAAGGGTCCTTGTCAGATATTCTGTGTATCAGGTATTTTACATTATGATTTATGACAGTTGAGAACCACCCATTTAGGTTAAGCAAAATTTCTGTTTATGTTCAGCATAAATGCATATTTTTCCTAGTTAATTTGAATCCATAGCTGGTTCAGTCTGTAGATGTGGAACGTAGAGGTAGACTGAAGGAATTGTGCCAAGAAAGAAAATGTCTAGAGCAGTGATTTTCAATCTTCCTAACACTGCAACCCCTTAATCAGTTTCTCATGTTGTGGCACTCCCCAACCATAAAAATATTTTCATTACTATTTCATAACTATAATTTTACTACTGTTATGAATTATAATTTAAATATCTGATATGCATATTGTCTTAGGTGGCTCCTGTGGAAGCATTGTTCAACCCACAGGTTGAGCCCACTGGTTTAGATTGAAGAAGGGACCTCTACAGGCTGAGGAGAACCACTCAGGTGTATCTCAGCTGTTTACCATGGAGATGGCTCAAATTGCATCTTACAGAAGTCTCTTCCCTTGATAATGTATAGGATCTGTGTTCCAAGGATAGGGGCAGCTATGTGGGGTCAGAGAACACTGTGATAAATAGGCCTAATCTGGCTCTTTTGTCCTTGAAGGATTCTTGACTCCAATTTCATTATCCACCACCTTGTCTACTAATCAAAGCCACTAGCTATCACATAGTCCTTGTAAATTTGGATCTGTTTCCCCACGACCAGACACTGTGACCATTCTGATCAGAGAGGTTCCCCATGTGAATTAAAGGCAAGTTTTTCTTCCTACCTCAAAGATGCAGGTTAAAATAGATCTTCCCACTTCGAATTATGCAGAAATCTTTCATAGGTGTGACCTCTACTTTTGAGTTTTAGTTAATTCCAGATGTACTGAAATTGCCAATCAGTAATGGCTGTCACAAGCCAACGTTGGCACATACCCCTGTTGGAACGTTCTACCAAGCAGACCACATGTGGCATTGCCTTTCCCAGTCAGTATGCCATGCTACTGTTTTACTTGAATGTATAAGCCAGTTTAAAAAAACCTCTTTTCCACTTTTTACAAATTATGGTAAGATTGTAACTCCCTCATTCAGTTATAATTACAACCTCAGATTGGAAAAATAAGTCTCTCTTTGATATAATATGCAGCTTTGATATAAATAATTAAGCTGTATTGAGTGTCAACCATGTATAAACATGTCCCAAAAATGACCCTGTGTGTCTGTCTCTTGGTCTGTTCCTCCCTTTGCTCCCACTATATCGCATGTGTTTTCTATAGCCTTGACCTTGGGGAAACTCCAGGTAGACACTGCAGCCCCTGCAGTTGTTACTGGGGATTGATGTGATTGAGAGCAAGAGCATGTGCTGAGCAACTGCTGGACCTACTCATGAAAGAAGTCAAGCAGACCCTTGTGCCACATCTGGGGAAATCTTTTAAGCTTTGAGCCTGGTGATTTACCCAAGTACTTTGTCAGGGAACCTTGTAGTAGTCTGGTTCATGCTGGCAGGTGAATGACCTCTTGCCAGATTTCCACACTTTGATAATAAGAACTTGTGATTTTTCAAGATGTGCCCCCTGCCCCATGTAGCACCCTGAATTCATGTCCTTTAAACTGCAAGTCGCCACCTAGTGCTGAGCGATGAGATGAATGTGACGATTTCAAGTCTGGCAGAAGACAGAAGAGAAGCAGCGTGAGCAGCCATCAGACTGAATGTCTGTGTGTGGAATATTTGCATGATTATAACAGATGAAGGTTGTAATTGTTTCACTCTCTCACAAACACATTAGAGCTGTAACTCATCTTGGAAATATGCAGTTGTATCTACAAGGATTAAGTTTACAAGAGGAAGCAAGGAAGGAAAATTTACCCTGGCCTTAACAGCAAGAGCTGACTTTAAAGCCTGAAGGTTGTGATTCAAAGGTGCCCAGATATCCAGAACACTTGGTATGTATATGAATGGGGTCTGTAGCTATGAGGGAAAAGGAGTTTTTAATAAGGGCAGAATGGAGGAAAGTAAGCAGGTTTTTGTTTGCTCGTTTGTGAATGTGTAGGTGAGGATGGAACCGTTATCTGTTTTTGTAACCATTGGTATCAGGTTGAGGTTAGCTGCTTTTCATGTTTTGTTTTTGTTTTTCCTCCTCTTGGAACTGTACAAACAGCAGAGTTTCTGAAACTCTGAGCCCATTTTGGGGTCTTGGTTTTCAGAAAGAGGAATCTTTTTCTTTAGTATTGAACTGTGGTTTTATTATGCATTTCTTGATAGAGACACTAACATTTAAAATATGCTCATGGCCATTCTCAGATTTCTCTTTGAAGTGCTCCTTCAAATATTATGAATGCTTTGAATTCGAACATTTGTCTTACAGCTGACACCTTGAATTATTTCAATGCTTGGAGAGCATCTTCTTTGAACTTGCACTTGGCTTTCTCCACGTCTTAATGATATTTTTGAAAACGCAAAGGTTTCCATTGTTGTTGTCAACAATGTCATTGAATTTACTTCATAAAGATTTTCCTTTTGCAGTTCGCTTTCTCCTCTGTCCCCAGTAAAGCATCCTTGCCTACTCAGGAGCAGCTCAATTTCTTTAAATGCTTCCTTTGAGAAATGGAAAATTTAGCTCCTAAGATGAGGTCAGCATCTGCTTTAATTTCTCACAGCCACAGTGGTGACAATGACAGAGCCTTTTGGTCCCCAACCCCAACTACCAACACCTGCAGGAAATGGGAGAACTGACCCTGTGGTTGTAAGAAAGGGAGAGCCATCCCTGACCCTGCAACACTAGGGAGAGCAGGCCCTGCACCTCACTAGGTTAGCACAATAGAGTCAAAACTGTTAGGGCAGGTATGAGTGAGCCAGCCCCGAGATTGTGAGCATGGAAGAGCTGTCCCCATTACCCATCCGTCTTGTGGTGGCATGGGCAGGAGAGAACTGCCCTCCTCCTCACCCCCTGCCCATCAATGCCTGGACCAGGTGTGAGAGCAGGCCCTGAGGTCATAAGGGTGGAAGCGATGTCCCTGACCCCCACCAGCTGCAACACTTGGGAGAGCAGGCCCTGCACCTTGCCAGGGCAGCACAGTAGAACCAACACTGTTAGCACAGGCATAGGTGAGCCAGCCCCGAAACTGTGAGCATGGGAGAGCTGTCTCAACTGGTTCTCTGGTGGACCAGCCCTACAGCTGCCTAGGCCCAGACCCAGGGTTATGATGTGACCTGCGACAGTATCCAGCCCATCTATGATCTACTGGAGCACGTGAAGGGACCTGATTCGCAGACCCAACCATAGGGCAGCAGTGGGATGTCCAGGAAGGGTCCTAGTGGGGTCCCAGCATCAATTGTAGTGGAGACCAGGGACCTTGAACTAGACCAGTGACTGTTTGCAACGAACACTGGCAAGTAGAGATGTATGGACAAAGGGATTTATGCTGTGACTGGGGTCACACTGCAGCTTCCATGATGAGATTTTTTTTTTTAAATTTCTCTCCCCCTTTTATTTTTATCATTTTATTTTCTTTTTTTCTCTTGAATTTTGTTTTATGGGGGTTGTGCTAGATCAGAGGATGGATGCAAAGGGCTGGGGAATGAATGGGATCAAGATGTGAAAAACACACTGAATAAATGAAAAAAATGTAATTTAAAAAAGAGCCTTTTGGCACCTGGATATCTGAGTGTCTTTTAGATAGATATCTGAATCTTGCAATATTGATTTGTACATATTTTTCTTTTACTTCATTGAGTTGCTAGGCTTTGCTAATCCTCTGAGCCAGCTAGTGGGACCTGGAGGCAAACAAAGGAGAAGCTTTGGTATTTCCCTGGGTTTGAGGCATTGGAGTTCTTGACATGGCTATGCTCATGTCAACAATACACTCAAGACTTCATCTTCTTTCCACAGAAAATGCCAGACATAAATGATTTTTCAAGGTTAAAGAATCAATGTACCAAGAAAATTAAAGTAGATCTCTAGGCTAGAGAGATGGCTCTGTGGGTAAGGGTGTTTATTCCACAAATGTGAGGACCTGAGTTCAAATCCTCAACAACTGTGTTTATTTTTTTAAATACCCAAGCAAGTTATGTATACATCTCTAACTTCAGTGCAGTATGAACCAAGGTAGGAAGATAGCTGTGACTTTCTGGACTTGAGCCTAACTCCAGGTTCAGTGAGAAATCCTGTCTCAAAGAAATAAATCAGTTGAAAGTGATGGAGTAACCACCCAACATCTAATATTCTCCTTTGACTTTCACTTGAATGTAAGCACATATGTTTGCCTGTGCATGCATGCATGCATGCACACACAAGCATATTGCTTAAAACTGTGTTCTTTGATCCACAGTGCTCCAGTTCACAGACTCCTAGGCCCAGGGAATACATACCACTCTCCTCTCTTTTCTCACTTTTCAAATCTCACATGAGAACAGTGTTTTCTTTCTGTAACTGTTGACAAATCCATCATATGTCACCAGTTGTAAGACTTCTCTCCTTGTCAAGACTGAGCAGTAGTCCTGTGTGTGCATGGGAATTTTATTTATCTGTTCATCTGTGCTATGGTCAGTGTTATGTCCGTTTCTAGCTATTGTGGGCAGTTCTGTCGTGAACACAGTGGGAATGCAAATATAGTCTCCTACTCTCAATGCTATAATTTCTTTGTTTGGATGTCTGCCAAAGAAGCTACCTCTATCTATTATTTTTCCGTACTGAAGATCCAACCCAAGCCTCACACATGCTAGGGGCCAGCTGTTTTCCCTGGGAGACCCTGGGAGACCCTGGGAGATAAACTTTAATAATATGTACTATGTGTAGAACTACATTAAATTCTCATTATGATCATACATGATTAGTATTCTTCCCTTATGCTCTATTATATTATCAAACATAGTTAAGCGTATGTGTTTTCCCCATATACATGTTCTAGAGTCTGTGTAGGAGGAATATTATTCATGTAGCATTATTCATGGCTCACATAGTTCACAGAGACATGAGATTCAAATATCAGGTGAAGATGGACCTGCATTCCATTCAAGGAGTTTACCACAAAATTATGTGACAGGATGCATGGGATGTGGTTGATGAATTGGTGGGTCACTCCAGGGAAGAGAAGCCATTTGTTGAATCAGAATGGAAGTGAATGCATGACAAGCAATGCCCAGAGTGTAAAGGAAGTGGCTTCTCTAGACAGAGACGAAAGGTGAGACCCAGTCAAGGAAGGGCAGTGGCCATACCTGCCCACTGAGGGCTAGCATGGAGCGAGTGTGTGGCAGGCTGCATTACTGAATAGACGTTAAGCAGTGGTAGAATTTTCTGAGGCCAATATCTAGAAAGGGAAATATTCCCTTTTTGTTTTGTTTGTTTAAGCTGGAGGCACGCAGCATGTAAATCCTGTTGGGAGAATGCATTCTTCATGAATATAGAATTCAGAAATATGATTTCTGGAGCAAAGGAACCACCACACAGTCTCATCCCCTCATCTTGTCTCACCTGCTGTATCAGACCTTCTAACCATAATCACATTGATAATGAGTGACACAGTGTCCTACCATCTGTTGAGGGAGTGTGAGGTCTGAGAATGATGGGGACAGATCCAGGGACATGACTGACAGGTAACTAGGTTGATAGGATCCTGTTCTCAGAGATTTGGAATAATTGTCTATCAGGCAGATTCAGGGAGGAGACCTCAGCTACCATCCCCAACCCTTGAGGACCTCAGGGTAAAGAATAAAGCAAAACCATCAAGATCAAGATCATGGCCAGCCCCAAGGTTCTGCCCATGAGCTTCTATTCACAGAACTGATTTTTTGTAACATTGCTACAATATACACTGTTTTTTTTTAAGGAGTTCATTAATATGGAGAGAATATGTCAGGATTTTACTTTTTTATTTTATTTATTTTTAAAGTATTGCGATTAAAGATAAAGAAAAAGAAAGAAGTTTCTTGGAGAATTATAGAATCTGGGTACAAACCTCTAAACCATAGTCCCACCATAGTGGACCTAAGAAAATATGTTCATTTACAAACTTCTTTCAGCTATTTCAGCTTAAAATAGAGAAAACGTTATACTCTGCAGGTGGACAGAATTGCTTTCGTAACAAGGCCGGGTATCGATGAGAATAGAAGGTCCTGATTAAAAACATATCCAGAAGGGAAGTAAAAATAGAGCTGACCTTTGAGGAGGGAAAATTCTGGTTTTCAAGCTTGACTTTTGTCAAAATAAAAATAACAAAAGAATGTCCCAGAATATTCTCTTGGGTTCAAAATCTGGTCCCACACGAAATTATTTGTTTGGAACCATCCAGGGAAGGGAAGGAAGAAGAGGCTGAAACTTGATGCTGTAGCCTTGGTTATTAAGATCAAGAGTTTTCCTTACAAGTCTGGGAAATCTCACGGAAAACTAGACTAACCAGGCTCAATATACTTTCATGAACTATGACAGTAAAGGAATTTTCGTCACACACTTTGCCATGTAAAAGCCACCGACTTCTATCCTAAAGCTTCAATTTAGGTCCCCCTAGGAAATAATTAACGTCAGGTTGTAAGCCCTCACCTCCCCCTGACTGTCATTTTATCTTAAGCCCCCACTGCTCCACAGTTACGGTGTGCACAAGGCCAATTCGTCTTCAGCTTTGAGTATTCCCAGACCTGGGGGGTCTATGCACAGGGAGGGCCTAACTTATAGAGAGCCGAGTGCCTCAGTTTATCATCTTGACCATGTGGCTCGTCCATTCTCGTGCAGTAGAAGGTGTTCCTGAGTCAGGGAAACCTAGATTGTGTGACTGCATCCCCCAGTGATTAAACCTAGAGCCTCAGATGTCCTGCCCAACTCACAGAATTGGAGGATTGAAAGATTGATGAGTCCCTAGGGGTGGCAATCAACAAAGATCACAGCGCCTCTCTTTTCCTTCTTTGTGCTCATAAATGGTCTGGGTGAGGCAGACAATGTGGGTTTAGATCCTAGGCAGATCACCATTGCAGATCATTAAGTCACTCAATGACCTTATTATCTAATTCATGTCAACAACTCATCCATTTAGAGTCTTTCTTTAAAAGGAATTAGGTTGAATCCCAGAAACATTTTGGAACCATATTGAGGAAATCATCAGAACTGGGGACAAAGATCTATGTATAAAGCTTCAGTTATGTCACAATAGGAAAATATTAGAAACTCCCAGTGTTATATTTGCTAGTTCAATGACTGTCCCTCTGCTCTGTGCGTCACTCCACTGTGTCAGGATGGTGCAGTGTGTCCGTCCTTTTTCTTGGTGGGGGTGGGACCAGGACTTGAACTCAGGTGCTGCTTGTTGTCATAGGCTCACCCTTTGTCCTGGGTTTGAACATCTCTGGAGTTCTGGTAGCTGCACCTGGTTTCTGGGGTTGCTCTTTTCCTGCTGCTGCTGTCTTGTCCTGCATGCAACATTCTTCCAGGCGTTTTGCAGACATCAGCTGGCCCAAGGAGAGAGGTTCAGCACGTGAACCAGACCCAGACGGGAGCTGGGTCTTGCCTGGGGTTCTCTCCCTTGAGTCATCAGCACAGGAAACTTCTATCAAGGGAGTCAAAGTCTTTAAGCAGTTTTTCCTTTACATTTATTTACTTATTTAGTGGAACGTGTATGTATGAGTGTGCACATGTTTAAGTGTGAGCACATATGCATGTGAATGTGTGTATGTGTGTGTGCACACACATATACATGTGTGAGCATATATGCATGTGAATGTGTGTGCATGCATGTACATGTGTGAGCATATATGCATGTGAATTATGTGTGCCCATGTACATGTGTGAGCACATATGCATGTGAATGTGTATATGTGTATGCACGCACATGTACATGTGTGAGCACATATGCATGTGAATGTATGTGTATGTGTGTGCGTGCATTCATGTACATGTATGGACACATATGCTTGTGAATGTGTGTATGTGTGTGCGCGCATGTACATGTGTGAGCACATATGTGTATAAATGTATGTGTATGTGTGCATGCACACATGTATAAGTGTGAGCACATATGCATGTGAATGTGTGTATGTGTGTGCACACGTGTACATGCATGAGCACATATGCGTGTGAATGTGTGTGCACACATGTACATGCATGAATGCATATGCATGTGAATGTGTGTGCATGTACAAGTATGAGCACATATGCATGTGAATGTGTGTATGTGCGTGCTCACACATGTATATGTGTGAGCACATATGCACGTGAATGTGTGTGTTTGTGTCAGTATCATGACAAGTGACAGAAGACTCAGTTCTCTCCTTCTACCCCATGGGTCCCTAGGACTGAGCTTAGGTTGTCAGTCTTGCTGCCAAGTGCCTTCACTCATCTCACTAATCTTTTTTTTTTTTTTTAACTTTTTCGAGACAGGGTTTCTCTGTAGCTTTTTGGTTCCTGTTCTGGAAGTAGCTCTTGTAGACCAGGCTGGCCTCGAACTCACAGAGATCCACGTGCCTCTGCCTCCTGAGTGCTGGGATTAAAGGCGTGTGCCACCACCGCCCGGCTCATCTCACTAATCTTAAATTCAGGTCTTAAAAGAATCCGTGGTTACCCTTCCCATGTGCTGATGGGTATCCATAGTATAACCTGGTGATATGACTTTCTACATTTTGTTAAGGTTTGTTCTTACAAAGCAGTACAAGTTCATGCTTTGGAAGAGTCGTGTTTTCTGGCCCACCGTCATCTGTAACTATTTAAAAATATATTTCAGTTTAAGAAGGCTACCGCCTCTAACCAGAATATCTAAAGTTTGTTTTGTTAGTGTTGAAAGTCTCTAAATATTTGTTAAATAATTTTCGTTGAGCTTGGTATGATGGATGGCTCACACCTATAACCCCAGCACTTCAAAGGTTGAGACAGGAGGATTGTTACGAATTTGAGAAATTTAAAAGAAATTTAATAGATTTCTTTTGTTTGGGACACAGGAGAGATTTAAAATGCAGAATTTCTTTTCTTATTTTATAGTGAAGTAACAGATTTAGAAATTTATTAACTGAGCAAAGCCTTGAGGGGGTGGCACAGTAAATAAATGCACCAGGTGTTTACCAAACCTATCTAAGGTGATCATGGAGAACCTACGGGCAGGAGGTGATGGAGGAGGGTCATCAAGGAGGGGCCTTGTTTAAAAGTGTGATGTAAGCCACTGCCTTTGAAGAGCATTTGGCTCCACTCTTTTCTGCATGTCTGCTACAGCATTATCTGTATCTCTGTGTGTGTTTGTCTGTGTTATAAGTCTGTCTGTCTACATCTCTCTCTTCATCTCCCCCGCCAAAAACAAAGAAACCCCCAACTGATTCATCTCAGATACCCAGTGTCACAGTCCAGTTTCTGCTGTAAGCAGGTTACAGCAAGGTATCCTGCTCTAAATTACATTCTGAAGTGAAGAGCTCCTTAGACATTTGCAATAAGGAATTCCCGCAGACCTAATGGGCTGGCACCCGTTCTCTAGGTTCCATTCCTAAGCAAGCCTTGATTGAATGAGTTTGTGTCGCATGACATGTGGTACAGGGGTGGGGCCCCTGACTTGTGCTGGTGCAGTCATGGTGAGCCCCGCTCTGAGCTGTAGACCCTCTTGCCCTTGCCTAGAGGAAAAGCCCATTGGAGGCAGAGAGATGGCACAGCATGAGGCTTGATGGGTTTGTTTGCCCCAGAGAAAGAAACAAAGAAACACCAGATTCCCTGAGAGCTATAGCTGTTAAATACACTCAAGCTGTTGTTTCGGTTTTTTCAACTCAGATTTTCTTCTGCTTCCTCACTGATCTGAACTCTTGTCATGTTTGTTTATTTATTAATGTGTGTGAGAGAGTCTGGTATGTGTGTGTGTGTGTGTGTGTGTGTGTGTGTGTGTGTGTGTGAGGGAACTCAGATCATCAGGCTTACACAGTCAGTGCCTTTACTGTCTAAGCCACTACACTGCTCACCACTTTTATTAAGAATTACATGACTTGCTAATTTTGAATATCAACTTTATTGACCGAGTAGCTCATAGACCAGTGAAATCCACCCCAGATTACCTGTGAGTTTGTCTTTAGAGAGGAGGCAAAGAGCTGCCTTGGATGTGGGTGGTGCCCTCTCACAGGGTAGGTTTCTGGATAGAGCTAGGTTTCTGTTCTCTTACCATTCTGTGGGGCTTTGCATATGCCGTGCCCGTCTCCTGAGCTGCCTCTCCAGGGCTCAGGTGGAATGAGAGAAGAGCAGAAGTTCAGACAGCACAGCATTCTCTCTCTTCCATGTCCACCATGTTGTGAGTTGCCCACCACATCCCCCTTCCCACGATGACCTGGCGTTCTGAAAACCATGGACCAAATTCAATTCGTCTTTTCAAGTTGTCTTGCTCAGATGTTTGTCACAGTGACAAACACACCTTGACGTTCTTAATGCGAGCAGGAGGCATGTGGAGTGAGTTGTGATCTTGATGCATGCAGGTTTCCAAATGCAGAACGGGCTTTTTCAGAGCTCATCTGGAGTAATACCCGCTCCTCTGTCTGTACCCGTAACCATAACAAGGGAGCAGGAAACACTAGTGCTTATCAAACCACAGCCATGGCAGCAGCTGTGAGGAGGCTGGGGCTCCACACAGTTCAGGACCCGTGGTTTCTGCAGTTGATTTCATCCCACAGCAGTGTTATATCCCTTGGTGCTTTCCTATGATGAATCCATTTCCTTGGAGAAATCCGTCTGTTCACTTTTAGAGGGGGAAGTGTAGTTATGGTTTCTCATGTGCTTTATTTTAGCTAGGGTTTCATGCAGCCTAGGCTAGCCTCTTCAGACTCTCTGTGTTGCCCACTGGACTTGAGAGCTCCTCCTACCTCTGCCTCATCTCCATTCCTATTTTAAACCTTTTCTCTGTGGCACATACAAGGGATGAGTCATGCTTCTAATGATCACCAAGGCACTAAAGTCCCCAGACCTTAGAATGGGACATGACATTATCAGGAGGAATGCGTCCGAAAAGCAGGCAACAGAGTCAAAGACATCCCTACTCTCACTGTTGAGTCCCACATGGTGACCAAGTTACACAACTGTAATGTCTATGCATAGGGCCGATATCAGCCCCTTGCATCCTCCCTGGTTGTTGGTTCAGTCTCTGTGAGCCCCTGTGAACCCAGACTAGTTGGTTCTGTGGGTTTTCTTGTGGTACCCTTGTCTGATATCCATTGGATGCCCACCTGTATCTGAAGAGAAACAGTGGAGGAGTGGATGGGGTGCGGGTGGGAAGAGGAGATGGAGGGGAAACTTTGATTAGGATGTAAAAACAAGAAAAGAAAAGAAAAGAAAAGAAAAGGAAAGGAAAGGAAAGGAAAGGAAAGGAAAGGAAAGGAAAGGAAAGGAAAGGAAAGAAAGAATGTGACCTTACTTGAAGCTGGGTCATTGTAGATATTATTTATCTCATATGGATAAGTGGGATGGTGTGGGCCGTTGATCCAGTGTGAATTCTGCCCTGATGAAAGGAGAAGCTGGATACAGAGGCAAAGGAAGGAACAGAAACCAGTGAAAGCAGAGGTGGAGATGAGCATTGCACTGCCATAAAACAGGCATCTAAAGCTAAAGGATTCGGGAAAGGACGGCCCCTGTAGATGGCCTGATCTCACAACTCTCGTCCTCCAGGAGTATGTACATCTGCATAACCGCTTTCAATCCCCTCTGCAGATCTCTGCTACCACAATGTGGGGAAAGTTACACAGACACCAAAGAGAATGGTGACGCCAATGGCAGACACGCAAGGGGTTGTCATAGCAATGGGCTCACCAAGGCTCATCCAGCCACTCTCCGTGAATCATGCGAATCTCCTTCACACTGTCAGGTGTGTCTTACCTGAGTGTTACAGATCCATCTAAAGTCACCACTGTCTAAAACTGATTAAGAGACTAGACTTTTCTAGTGTGCAGAAAAACAGACAAAAAATTCAACTTTGGGCTGGATATTGAGATTTACTCATCCACCAGCACAGATGTCAGAGGAGATTGAGGCTCCATCGGTTTCTTCCTTCTGAGTATACACATGAGCATCCTTCCAAGGACACTGAGAGGAAAGGGGGCAGAGTCAGCGATGGGCAGGGGACAAAGGATTCCTTCCCAATGACCAGGGGAATGAACACAGCTGTCCTCTTAGGGTGTAAGATTCTCGTTTGCTCTCCTCACCTGCACTCCTGTCTTCTCGCTCCTGCATCCTCCCAAACCTGAGCTCTCCAGTTTTCCCCTCTCTGATGGGTGTGTATCCGTAGAGAGGTTCAGTGGCAGTGTGGACAACCGTGATGGTTTGCGGCTACATGAGAAGGTTCCGGGTATGGGGGTCCCACACGTCCCTTGACTGTAGCACGTCACATCTCTTCAGAATATGGTGTGTGGTTTAACTCTGTTAATTAGTCTGAGTCAGGGGAGCCCGGAATTATACACTATGTGGTGAGAACTTTACCAGGTTCATGAGGTTAAAATGATTTGAGTTCTCGCCTGGGCTATGGTTGTCAGGCTCCTGCCTCTTGTGTGTGAGAGTCGAGCTCTGGGAGATTTATTAAATAAATGTATCAGAGTAGTATCAATACTAAAGCACCAATGATAGAAGCTTGTTGTTGATGTACACACAAATACATATGCATATATATAGTTTAAAAATAATAAGTGGTGTCCACTTAACAATAATGTTGCCTTTTTCTGTGGTTCTCATTGTACAAAGTCTCAGGATAAAATATTGGCTATCCTCTAATTAAAATTTAATATCAAGAAAATTTTTAAAATGGCCTCGGTGCACATCATTTAAAATAGCTTCATTTTATTCTTGTTTAAGTGACAAGTTGAAGTTTTCCCAACAGGACAAAAGAGTAATTTTCATAAATATTAAAGTGAGTGAGATATACATCTGAGGAAACTCTTTTGTGCTCCATCTCAAGAAGAGAGTGATATGTCTTAGAATACTGGGGACTTCCCCTCATCTTTGCTGTAGGGAAATTCTGCCTTTATTAAAAACATGTCGGACTGCATCAAAGGAATAGACAGCTTTACCACGTTCTGCTCTGAGGGTGTGTGAAGGACACGGGGTGGCGTTTCCTGTGAGACTTGCTAAAGAAGACTTGTACAGAATGAGTGTCCTGCAGATGTAATAACTAATATAAACGGTGTCTGAGTGTAGATATATGGGAAGGAAAATATAGAGGAAGAAGCATAAGGGCAGGGAGGGCTTTCTCCAGAGCATGGAGGTCATACCCCGTTTTTAACTCGTTGTGTGCTTTTCCCTTCATGAACACAGTTTAGCTGGGAATGGACGTATTGTGCTTAGACTCATAAAATATGTTTTTTAAGGATCATGGTCTGACTATTCCCATGGAGCAAGGCACCCTTACAACGGAACAAGCTCATGGGTTGGCTCTAAAAACAAAGTACTAAACATGAGAGCCTCCTGTTAGATGCCGGCCAGGCTGAGACATGGGAGAAAGGCCTTGGGGGAAGGTACCAGGGCTCCCCCTAAAGGACCAGCTGTGAACTAACCTGTCTCGGGAGAATTCATCCACATCCTCAAAGCAGTCTTCCCCTCTGACTTTCTCCATCGGTCCTCTGCATCCGTGGAGGGCTGCATCCCACCCCTTGTGCACAACCTGTCTTCCCCCCGGTTTCGCCCGTTTCACTGGGTTTTTCCTCTTGTCTCGCCATCAGGAAGTAGTAGTCCCCTACCTCCGCCCTGGTGCCAAACCCTGGACCTTTGGGTTCCCCCTCCCATTTATTAAGGCAGAGGTGCCCTCAGCCACAGGCTTCACCTGTGCTTACCTCACTCTCTGTCCTGAACAGCATGCACACAACAGAGTATTTTCTAATGCTCCATCCTTTCAGACAATCGTATCTTTCCCCTGACCCATTAGTCACCCCCCTTTCACGTGTTACGAATAAGAGACATGGATGCTAAGCTTCCAATTCCAGGCCATTCTTAGACTGCATTTGGGATAACCTGCAATCACTTAGCCCCATCTACACTCCTACTTCTTTTTTGTCTTCTAGATAGTTCTGTGTGTCTAAAGCAAAGTATGTACCAAGAGTGTTGGCATTGCTCCCTTTAAAGGTAAACCCAATAGAACCAGCCATAAATATATATATGCAGATATACTGACTTCTGGTTAATGCAGTTACCTCCCAAAGACTCTAAGCCATGGATCCATCTTCCTTTATCTACAGAGAGAAGGATAGTAAGCGTTAAACATGGAGTAGAGAGGTCACATGGGGCATCCTCCTGAAGGCAGCTGGATGAATATTGGTGGAGACCAGGTCCTTGGGGCTTTTTTATTTCTCTGAATGAATCAGTGGAAATGAAGAGGCTGAGGAACCACGTGGATAGGCTGCTGTCCCCGCACATCATAGGCTCCATAGTGGTTCGGCTGTGAGATGCCCCTCCACCCCATAGGGGTGTATTTGAACCCTGTCCCCACTCCTGTGGTGGTGCTGTTTGGGAAGACTAGAAAGAAGCTTTAGGAAGCGGAGCTTGCTGGAGGAAGTGCATCTCTGGGTGGGCTTTGGGGGATGTGCAGCTTGGCCCTTCCTGCTGTCTCTCTGCTGACTGCCAGTTGAAAGGCTCCCACAGCTATAGGGACTGTATCCATGCTGGAGCTGTAAGCAGAATAAAAACTTTCTCCCCTAAGCTGTTTCTGTCTGGGTGTTTTATCACAGCTGCAGAAAGAGGCCGACGCAGCTGCATATGGACAGTGGCTCTTTCTGCTGAGGGCTAGAGAAGCCCTCCCTGAGGACCTGCACTCCCCTTCAGCTCCTTCCAATAGTTGTTATAACTATCTAGATTTAACATTTTAGAAGTATTTATTTTTAAAAATTATGGTGCCTGTATGATCATACAAATGGATGGATCTCCCCGCCCCCCCGTCTACATTTTGCTTTGACCATGTCTGTCCTCCCCTGTGCCCTTTGATTCTCGATGCTGCCAAATTCCCTTCCAGTCTCTCTATCCCCCCTCTCCTCTGCTTGTTCTCTCTCCCCTTTCTCTCCTCTGCTTGTTATGTCTATATTTCTGTGTCTCTCTGTCTCTCTCCTTCTGGCCCCCTCTTCCTGCCAAGGAAGCACTCACTGTGTTCAGGCTCGTTTCTTAGTTCTTTTATCCACCTATTCCCCCCCACCACCACCACTGTTCACTTTTCTCTCTAATTGCTTTTCTTGTCTCCAACTGAAAGATTTTTTTCCCCTAGACACGAGTGACCCCACAACGGGTGGCAAGTGTCCCATCATGTGAATGAATGAGTTGTTTGAGCGTCTTTGTTGTTGTTGTTGTTAAACCTTAAATAATCTCTTTAAAATCTAATTTTATTTTTTCTAAAGGATATATTCTGGAAAATCATGAGAAATCTAACTAGAGTAAAAATTAATGGTTTACTCCAAGATCTGCACAGGCAAAGCTCTGATCATTAACAAACTAAACAGGGTAATTAGGTGCACAGTTGAATGCAGTGTGCGGGCTTAAATTAGCAGTGTGTAATTGAGCCTCATTTAACTGTGGGAGAAGTACACTGAGCAAATCTTAGTTACAGGAGGAAAATGTCTTTGTGAGATTGCCTTCAGAGTGTTTTAACATGTGTATGTCAGAGGATTCTGGATTAGAAGCTAGGCTGGGCATCCACATGCCCCCACTTCCAGTGATTTCTTCCAGGCAGTTCAGACTGTACTACGCATTGGTTTCCTCGACATCACAGATTACAACAAAGAACAGTGACAAGGTTAGGTCACTGCCTGAACTAGAATGCCTTGTTTGCTTTTCCTATTTGGGGGAGGGGGACCTCAAAATCTGTATATCCTGAATATCCGGTCATGTAATGCAGAGCAGAAGGGAAAGGGCAGAAACAAGGGGGAGCAAGAGGGTGGCTTTGTCCCCCAAGGTCTCTGTCATGGTTGACATTCTAGCTGAAGAACCGTGATGCTGAATGCAGGCAGTTAAGCGCAGTGCCAGGAGTGAGTGAAGCAGCTGTGGATGGTGAGGAGGGGGGAGCATGGTAGGTAGGTGTTGGGAGGGCAGGGATAACAAAGGTCAAAGAAATGTTGGAGGCATCTATCTCTGCTGCGTCTATGCCCACCAGTAGACTAGCTTGGTAAGCAAGAGAAATCAGGCCGCCCTTGACACGGCTTGCCTGTCCTAGCCTCCTGTGTCACCATACTACCAAGGCTTCGGTCTGCATGTGCCGTGTACCACACCCACAGACACCTCTTAGAGCAGGCTACTAGAGTCTGTAAGAGAACATGGGTGTGGGCATAAGAAAGAGAATGTACTCTGCTCCTCTCCCAGCTTATGGCCATGAATATTTGCAACTTCATTACCTCTGTTCATTTGTATATGCAAATTTATGCTTATATTTGTGTATATATAGTACATTGATTTATGTATCATTTTGGTATTGCTCTAGATTGCCTTGGGGATCTTTTCAGAACTACGATATCTTCCTGTCCTTTTAATCACTATGAGTTTGAGCATATTTATTTTTTAATACAATTACCCTCAGTTAAAATTCTACTGTTTCTAAAGCATCAGAGGGCACTATAGTTCAGTGTGTTTTGAGGGACATCAATTAGTATGTGGCTGTGTCTGAGGGTTTACTTAGGAGAGAGTCTTTGGAGAAGACCCACTGGGTTGAAGTCTACACAATACTTACCACTAAAAATAATCACACAAGTTGGTCGCCAGAAATGCTTCATGAATTTATACTCTGTAAAACATGCTCATTTTCCTTCACCCTCACCAAGATTACATATCCTCAAGGGTCTTACTGGTTTTCAAATATCATTGGAGGAAATAGCATGTCTTAATTGACATCAATGTGGTTGACTTCTAACTGGACTCTCTTTAGAAATGGAGGAAGATGAGTTTCTTTCTTTCATTTTCAGAAAATTGATATTTTCATATATTATGAAATATATCAAATCATCTGTTCTTAGAATATGCAGCATCGTGTCATTTAACCCAGCCTTTAATTTTGTTTTGGGAAATATTTTAGAGCATTCTTTAAGTGTCCTTTGTACATTGATAGCAGTTGCAGCTGGATATTTAATATTATTAGTCTAGAAGTCTGATCTTTTATAGTTAGATTGTGACAGAGCCTGGCTTCCTTCCAAGTCCTCGCTTCATTCAACAATGCTTCCAAGAAGATAACATCACTCTGGTGTGGCCCTGGTGCAGATGAGGCAAGCCAGCCCTAAGCCATGCGTGCATCCCAGGCCATGCAGTAGAAAAGCACAGGGTTGAGACTATAGTAGCCGCGGTGGTTTTCCAAAGTCTCTCCTTTGGGGCTCCTGATCATTCCCTGGACCCTCTGTCTCCTGCCCTCTCCTTTGCTGGGTTGTGACTTGACCCTCTCCTCTTATCCCCAACACAGGGGTGTTCTGAGCATCAGTCTCTGAGACAGGCTGCTCCTTCACCTGCAGATCAGCTCCCATGCAGCCTGCTTCAGTCAGCTGTGTTCTCTAGGGAACCTGCCTTCTGCAACAGGGCTCCCACCCTGAGATCCTTCCTGGCCCTCACTGAGAACATAGCATCTTCTGTCTTGATCAGGATTCCCATTGTACTCAGGTGTCTCTGTGGCTGAATTTTCACTTCCTGGGAGGATCCCAGTCATAGGGCATCTGGGTCCTTTCGCCACAGGGTGACATCATCCTGAAGTAGCCCATCTACAATGACCTTGTTTTTTAATAAGGTCTTGTTTGGAGAATGTCAGCATATAATGTTAGATGGAAAATGTTTCAGCCATGCCGCCACACCAGCCGTGTTAACCACCCCTCCTTCAGCTCTCTCAGATGAAGCTGCCAGTGCAGTTCTTAAGGAGCCATCATCCTCAGGCTGTTCTCTGAGGTCCCATCTGCAGCTCCTGCTGGTGTCTTTCACATAGAGAGCAGAGGGCACAGAAGAGCCCTGCCGAGTCTAATTCCTCTCTGACCTACATCCGAACTAAGAGAAATTGAGAGCTTGGAAGTCATTCTGTTTCCTCTTCTAATTCAGCTAATGCTATTTGAGCATTCCTGTTTTTAAAAAGCTATATATTCATTTCCAGCATCCTCTCCTAACCGTATAGACTTAGAACTTAGATTATAACTCCAGTTCTCTGACTTCCTGACGTTGCTGTGCAAACTGTCTTGAGGAACCTAGTTCTGTCGTACGGGCATGCAGCTGTCGGGGTGAGGTGGCAGGAAAAGCCTAGACAGGTTCTTTATGTGGCATTATCAAGCAACATCTGATTATCAGAGCCATCTGCTCTTTTAATTATTATTGGCTTAGTTCAGACGGAAGCAGCAACGAATAAAGAAATCAAACTGAAGAAATGGTTTGGAGTGAAAAATCAAGCCTGCTTTAAAAATCTTTTTGCAATTGTACCAGGGTCTATTGAAGACCTAACCCAGCTGCACAGCAAAAAACCAGAGAGCTAATGAAAGATAATTAACATCCAAATCCTAAAATGGGCTTGCTCTCAGGTAATAAAGTGAGGTCGTTCCAGGAGATCATTTTTGTAGAATGTATATGAGAAAATAATTATGTCAGATTATAAAATGGTATATCTTAGCTTTCTGTCTTTTTACCCAAAACTAAATAGAAAATGTTTTTACATGTGTATGTGTCATATATGTGTGCCTGTTTGTGTGTAGTGGGCACACATGTAAGCTGGAGAATAGTATGTGTGTGCACATGTGTAGAGACTGAAGTTTGACATTCAGTGTCTTTCTTGATCACTCCTCCACTTTATTTTCTGAGACAGGGCCTCTTGCTGAGCCTGGTATTTGTTGATTATGTCTACTCAAGCTAGCCAACCAGCCAGTCTGCCCTGGGATGCCCTGTCTCGGCCCTCTGAGTGCTAGGATTAAGGCTGCCACCACACCTGCTTGATGTGGATTTTGCAGATCCCAACTGTAGTCTGGCAAGCTCTTCACTACTGAGCTGTTCCCTAACCTAGGATAGAATTTTAAACACAGCAATGATGACAGATTGCTTTACATGGGTGTCTAACGAATACTCTTGGATGGTATAAGCACATGCTGTTCTGGGTAATGGGGATGAGAAATTGGACATTGAGCAATGGTGTCTTGCTATTCTCGGGGGAGGAGAGGGACACTGGACCAGAGTCTTATGCATGAACAGCATGAATTCCCATCACAATATGATAAAGCTCAGTATGGGTGAGGTGAGGCCATAGGCATGTAGACAGCACTGCTAACAACTTAATGGAGGAGCTGAGGCTAGGAGTGCACAAAAGGAGGCATCTAGGAAGAGAGTGGGGCTCAGAGATGCTGAGGATAGCAAGTGAGAGAAGGGGAGAGGGTTTAGTACTGATAGGAGACGGGAGAACAGAGGAACGTCCGTGGGGATGTGGTCACAGTACAATCCTTAATAGGCAGTACATGTGACCTGGGGTGGTGGGACTCCATCCTGACCCCTAGGGATGACCTGGTGTGGTGGGACTCCATCCTGACACCTACGAATTACCTAGTGTAGTGGGACTCCATCCTGACACCTAGGGATGATGAAGTATGGTGGGACTCCATCCTGACACCTAAGGATGACCTGGTGTCATGGGACTCCATCCTGACCCCTAGGGATGACCTAGTGTGGTGGGACTCCATCCTGACACCTAAGGATGACCTGGTGTGGTGGGACTCCATCCTGACACCTAAGGATGACCTGGTGTGGTGGGACTCCATCCTGACACCTAGGGATGATCTGATGTGGTGGGACTCCATCCTGTCACTTAGGGATAGGCTGGTGTGGTGGGACTCCATCCTGACACTTAGGGATAGCCTGGTGTGGTGGGACTCCATCCTGACACCTAGGGATGACCTGATGTGGTGGGACTCCATCCTGACACCTAAGGATGACCTGGTGTGGTGGAACTTTATCCTGACACCTAGGGAGGACCTGGTGTGGTGGGACTCCATCCTGACATTTAGGGATGGCCTGGTGTGGTGGGACTCCGTCCTGACCGCTAGGGATGACCTGGTATGGTGGGACTTTATCTTGACCCCCAAGGAGGACCTGGTTTGGTAGAGCTCCATTGCATCATCTAGAGATGTCAATGTCATGTCTTTATAATTGCTCCTCCCCCCCCCCGAACATTGAGTGGAAAATGGGCTGCAGATGCAGACCTGGCACTGAGTATCCCTAGGCATGCATTATGCAGTGTAGAGCAGGCATGCAGATGGATCAATAACTAGTCTGCTGGTGGGAAGAGAGAGCCTTGCTATTGGCTTCACTATAAGGGATGCAGAATAACTAATTTTTAGGACTTTTTGATGTGTACCTCATGTTCAGATACTAAATATCATGTCTGCCAATTCAAGCAACATGACACAGAAGAAATTTCCTGAGTTCCCACTATGGTCCCGCTGTACAGTTGTGAAAACTTCTGAAGACAGCTGCTGTCATAAAATCCCACTGGATAAACGGCTTAAATTACAACTATATAATACTTATTTCATAGTTTTGGTGGGTGTCTGATGAATCATTGCTTATTGACCACCCCTTTCTAGCTTGTAGGTAGCTGCTTCCTTACTGTGTCTTCTCACCTCAGAGAGGATGAGCTTGCTTTACTTCCTCTTCATACGAGCGTACAAACCCCATTGCAGGGCCCCACCCACAATTACTTTCCCAAATTTTCCAAATTACTTTCCCAAATTAACTCTGAATACTATCACACAGTAGGATTAGAACTTCTCTGCAATTTGGACAGGTATGCATTCAGTGTCTAACAGATGTCTGTGTGACTCTCCTGCCCCACAGCTTGTCACTGGGATGTGTAAGCGTGTCCTTGGACTTATTATATCATCCTATACCCCAGTTAATATAGCCAGGTCATGTAACGTTGGCTCACAGGTTTCGGACATATTTTACCATGTTGATATAAAGTGACAGAAATACATATACACGTATAGACATACACAATGTGTATACATACACATACATATACACCACATACAAATACATATACATGTATATTTATGGTCCTGGGTACACAAACCAGTACATCATGCATACTAGGCCAGCGCTTTGCTTAGCTATACCCATGGTCAAATGGCAGAACTGTCTTATAAATCTCTTCCATGTCATCCATGGTTAGACTTTTTCTCATGAGTGAGGTTGCCTTTTATGATTATAACGTAAAAACGGACTCCTGTGAGCTCCTATATTCAGCTGCCCTGCTAAGTGAGATACCTTCTTATAGTTATCCACCACCTCTGGCTCTTGCACTCTTTCAGCTGCCTTTAATACAATGATCTCTGGATCTTTGAGGGTGACGTGGCAGTACACGTACTCCCTTTAGGGATGAGAGTCTGCAATCTCTTTAGTCTCTCAACCTCTCTGCCTTGGCAAGTTGTGATCTCTGTGTTAGTCACTGTCTACTGAAAATAGAATCTTCTCAGATGATGGATAAGAGGTTTATTGCTCTAAGGGAATAGGAATGAGTCATTAGGAGTCAGTTTAATATTATGTCCATTTAGCAGTGCAATAGTGGTAGGTCCTTTCTAGGACCTATGATCTCTCTAGCCATATGTCCTTAACCCTGATAAGATATCAGGTTTGGGTTTTATCTTGTGGATTTGGGCTTAAACCCAATCGGAAAGTGGTTCATTATTTCCATGTTGTTTGTGTCACTATTGCACCAGTGAACATGACTTCCAAGGCCTATCATAGCGTGTAAAACTCAAAACTCTCAAAGAGCTACTAAGAATGAAGGCAAAAGAAATGTGTTAAATAAAAAATATTTTTAAAAAGTGAACCGTCACATGTTGTGTCCGTGTTCCAATGTTCATGGGGACAACATGGATACACATGTTGATCAATGCCTACTGGATCAGAATGACCATGCTATTCAGATCATATTTGTTTGTTTATTCTTATCAATAGTATTTCAGGTAACAAATCATAATTGCACAGATTTATGGGTGTAATCTTCTGTATGCATATGTTTATAAAAGTTAAATGATTAACTCAGACTCATTTACATATCTTTTATATTGCATGACCTTCTCATGATGAGCTATTTGAAGCTTACTCTCTCATAGTTCCTTCAGGATACCTTATTGATACCTGCTCTCACCTGGAAACTGAGGTGTCTACCGAAATCTGTGCCATCATCTAACTGTCAATAGTAGACCTGATCTTCTATCAGTCTTAGAAGACTAGACCAAGGTTTAGAGAGCTGGATGTCTTGAATGGCATCACACAGTAGGAAGGTGGCAAGGCAATTTAGTATTTATTTTCATTGGATTCTGGACTCTGGATTTTTTCTCTGATCCTGAGAAATCTCTCAAAATAAGGAAGCTTAGTTCAACTCATACCATTGAAAAGATCCTTCAGTTTGATCATTTATAAGAGACTGATCAAATTAGCCAAGTAGAGTGAGAAAAGCAATTAATAGTAGGTATCTTACTGAATACAGTTAAACATTTAGACTGATGCAAAGAATATATACAGGTTTGGGGATAAATTCCAACTTCTTTCCTCCCTTTCTTTATTTTTTAAATCCTAAGACTTAAGGCTGTTTAGGATAGAAGTCCCTTGATGATATGGCTTTATCTTATGCCAATTTGCATTCGTGGAGCTCAGAGGGTTGCTAGCCTGAGGGATGAGCATGTTCCTGGGCCCTGTTACCTGCTCACACATACACAGCACAGGAGCATTGATAATCAGCTCAACACACACCAGCTTTGCAGCTCCACTGTTAAACCTGAGGTTTTCTACCACCCGTCCTACATCAAAACAGAGCCATTGAGCATCTGCTGTTTTAATCTGTGCCTTTTGTGCAACTGGACCATGGCTTAGCTTTAGAAAGGATTGTCCTGTGGTCTTTCCACACCTCAGTACCACAATAGGGAGACACATGGCTGTAGAACCCTCAACCTAAGGGGTCCTGCAGTGTCACCACTATGCAAATGTCCATTTTCTGAGACAGTCCTATTTCTCTAGATAGAAATGCTCCACCAACCCGTTTGGTGCCTCCAGGAAGGCCAACTGGACTAGGGCTTGGCCTCATACTTATTTTAGTGGCTCTAGAATAATGCTCACATTAAGTGGCTGCATGTTGGCCCAAGAACCGCCTGCAGCCTATTTAGAATCTCAACTATACACCTGTTCCTTCACTCTGGCCACTAAAACACATCACACAAGTGTGAGGACAGGGATAGTGATAACCCAGGCAACAGTAACAGGCAGCAGTCAGATAGAGAATCAAGAAGCAGAAAAGCAATGGCCCAGGGAATTAAGCACTTAAGAAGTCAGGGGCCACTTAGTATGTGTTGAGAAGCCAAGGATGATCCCGTGATGCCAGAATAGTGCATCCCAGCCATCACCGATGTTCACAGTGACAACCTCAAAGTCATAAACCACTTACCGCCATTATCCTGGTGACTCTGGTTTGCTGAGTGCCTGACATGCCAAAAATTTCAAACTGTAGCTAAGAATTATTTCCATTTAAAACTCTATAGTCTCTCCCTGTATCATATACCAAAAAATAATGTTAACTGTAAAATTTGCCTTTGGTCAATGTGTTATCAGGCATTTCTCAAGAGTCAAAGTGTGTGTATGTGTGTGTGTGGGGGGGGGGGTGTCATAGTTTATTGACTCTAATAATCCCTGTTGCATTTTTGTTTATCTCAAAGAAGTTATAACCTATGTAAAAGTATGATAAAAGCCATCTTTTACACATGACTCAAGACATGGTGTAAAGCAGCTGGTAGGATGCAGCAGAAAGTAAGGGGACAATGGAGGGGTCCTTACTACCATAGAAGCAGTGCATCATAGGGCTTTGCTCAATTTCCATTGTCACCAGCGGGTTCCGCACACCTTAGAGATGAGATGACCCAGGAGCCATGGACTTTCATGCTCTCTGATGATGAAAAGCCTCTATTCTTCTACCTTGTTTTCAGTTTTAAAACATCGATCAGTTTCAAGATGGAATTCAGTGGCCAATGACAAAAGAGAGGCCATCAAAGATGGGCTAGGTCAGCTCTTTCTCCATTCTCTGAACTTCTCAGAAAGTGTTCACAAAAGTAGAAGATTCCAGTTTTTTTGAAATAATGTCTTATGATTCTTCTTCATGTGCCAAGTTAGCTGTGCAGAGCAAGTGTGCCCAGGACCAGAATAGCACTGGATGACCTGCCAGCTCTCAGAGAAATGCTCCAGGCTCAGAAGAGGACAGACTCCACACATGTTTCCTTTTGGTCCTTCTTGTCTGTCACTGTACTTCAAAAGAAGGGGTTATTTAAGCATTATATAACCATGTAAAATATGTATATTAATAAGACATACTCGTAGTATGAAGATAGGAGGTTGTAGAAGGGAGTGGGGCCCTTTGTTTGTCCGGGTTGCCCCACTAGGTTATACCCAAAATAATCACACAGAAATTGTATTAATTAAATTACTGCCTGGCCCATTAGCTCTAATTTCCCATTGGCCAACTCTTACATTTTAATTCAACCCATTTCTACCAATCTGTGTAACACCGTGAGGTGGTGGCTTACTGGGAAAGATTCTAACCAGCATCAGTCTCAGGCAGGAGCTTCATGGCGTCTGCCACTCTGCCCTTCTTCCCAGTGTTCAGTTCTGTCTACTCTGCCTACCTGAGTTCTGCCCTATCAACTAGGCCAAGGCAGTTTCTTTAATAACCAATGAAAGCAACACAAATACAGAAGGAACTCCTACACCAGGAGGTAAAAGATTTCTCATTGCTTTCTTTTCAGGAAAAGATAAAACAAAATTATCTAGACAGTACAGAACTTGAAGGAAATTTTTTAAGGCTTCTATCATTAATCATATTTTCCTATTTTAAAATGAATGGCTTGATAGGATAATCTCCAAGTTAATCTAAATATTACGTAATTATTTAAATGCCTTTCATTAATTTTAAGTTATGCTAAAGCAGGATTTGTCTTTATTTATCTTTTTCATGTCTGTGATTTTGAATTGCTTTTATCTAAGAATTTATGTTATTTCAATTTTATCAGTGCAACTTTCTTATGAATAATTTGGGGTCTTTACAAGACAGGAATTATGAGAGAATAGTGCCTGTAGAAGAAAAAAATGAGACCTCAAATCAGTGAAACTGGACACTGAAAATCATTCAGTCTGTAAAATACCTTGTGAGAATAACTCATTGAATTTGATTCCTGCAAACCCAGATCAAAGAAACCAGGAGTGGTGGCACGTGCTTATAATCCCAACAATGTAGAGATGGAGACAGGTAGATTCTTACTGGCCAGACAGTCTAGCTAAATTGGTAAGCTCCAAGTTAATGAGAGACAATGTCACAAAAATGTGTATATTTAATAAACAGCCCTTGTTTTATATTGTTTTCTGTGGCAGTAAATACCATGACCAAAAGCAACTTGGTGAAGAAAGCATTTATTCTAGCTTATAGCTTACAGTCTATTGAGGGAAGTCAAGGAGGGAACTCAAGGCAGGAGCCTGGGACAGAAAATCAAAGAAATGCTGCCTACTAGCTTGTTCCCATGCTCACCCTCTACCTTTCTTAAACAACCTAGGCTCTCTTATCAAGGGATGGCATCACTCACAGTGGGCTGAGCCCAAAGAAGCTGCTTCTAGTATTAGCAAATGGATACAACAGCAATAGGATAGATGAGCTTGCTAAAGAGTGAAACAGCAGGAACTTTCCTTTTTTGTATCCTTTCATCTGGGTAGAAGATACTTTGTACACCTACATCTTCCCACTTCAAATACCCTGATAAGGAAAATCCAAAGTGCCTTGCATTTTGATTCATTCCAGATCCATTTGATTTGATGTTCAAGATTAGTCATCACATCTCCTAAGAATGACAATACTATCCAGCCTCCAGATACATGTGAACTCACTTATGCAGGCACAGACATGAACATACACAGACAGGAAGATGCTTGTACACCTACCACACACATGAATTGCACAGATATGAAGATGTGTGTACACCTGCACAGACATGAACATGCGCAGACAGGAAGATGTTAGTACACCTGCCACACACATGAATTGCACAGACATGAAGATGTGTGTATACCTGCACAGACATGAACATGTGCAGACATGAAGATACATGTACACTGTTGCACATGTAAATGTGCACAGATTTGAAGATGCATGTACATTGCTACACATCTGAGTGGACACAGATACAAAGTTGAATGTACAGCTGCACAGCTATAAATTTGCACAGATATTGGAATGCACATATACCTGCACAGATATGAACTCAGACACACACAAAGACCTGATAGTCCTACAACAGTAAACCACAGAAGCTTTCAACTGAACTCAGACAGACAGAAATAAAAGATGATATTTTTGCATTCTAGCCTTTTTCCAGAGACAAATCACATTACCGTTCAGGTGGAATCAGATCCCATGCAGAAATCTTCCACAGACAACCCCAGCAGTGACAAAAGTGGCCTGAGCCACCCTCCAGCAGATGACAGGGACTTTATGCCAAGGACAATGTCTATACTTTACTTGTTTAACTAATGACAGTAAAGCAAGTATCTTTAGTTTTATTTTCTTTATTTATTTTGCTGTTTTTAATGAACAGTGTGATGTGTTTAGAAACTTTTAGAACTTTATATTTTTATACTATGAATTTAGGAGTCTGTACTTTGTTTGTTTTTGTTTTTCAAGACGGGTTCACTATGTAGCTTGGAGCCTGTCCTGGAACTCGCTCTGTAGACCAGACTGGCCTCTGTAGAACAGACTGGCCTCAAACTCACAATGATCTGCCTGCCTCTGTCACTGGAATGCTGGGATAAACATCTGCGTCACCACCGCCTGGCTATGAAATCTATATTTTCAAAAGGAAAGAAATCTCACCTTTCTGAAAGCTCTGGTGTTTGATGTCAGAGTCAGTCTGACTGTCATTGCAATCTGATCACACAAATGGGACCGAGACTACATCCAGAATGTGGACCAGGGGAGCCGAGCACAAATCCTCCTTCCTGAGATAAAAACAGGAACTGTCAGTTTTTAGATTTGTTATTTCAAAACTAAATGAAAAAGAACCAGACACCCTCAAACACTAAATACACAGAGTTGAACTTTGACCTGGTAGTCATGCTTGTAGTTGTCCACTGCCTTGGTTCTTAGAGGATGTCTCTCTGCCCCTCTTCTGTAAGATCCCTGAGCCGCCAGGGAGGGGTGAGGAATATGTGTTTCATTTAGGGATGAACATTCTGAAGTCTCGTTCTCTCCACCTAGATCAATTGTGTGCCGCTGCATTACCCATGTCTACTGTGTAATGAAGCTTTTCTGTTGAGGGCGGAGAGACACGCTAATCTACAGGTTTAATGCTGAATTGTTAGGGGTCTGTTCCTACCCTGTTTTCACAAAGTCATTGCTTCTGTCTGTTTCAGGATCTAGATTTCTCATCACATCCACGGGAGCCTTGTATATTAAAGATGTACAGAACGAAGACGGCCTGTACAACTACCGCTGTATCACGCGGCACAGATACACAGGGGAGACGAGACAAAGTAACAGCGCGAGACTGTTCGTATCAGGTGAGAGCGTGGTCTCGGGGTACACAGGGGAGAGGAGACAAAGTAACAGCACGACTTTATCAGGTGAGAGCGTGATCTCGGGGTACACAGGGGAGACGAGACAAAGTAACAGCCCGAGACTGTTCGTATCAGGTGAGAGCGTGGTCTCTGGACAGCGTACGTCTTTATATTGCCCCTCGGTCAGTTCTTGATGTCTTATCCAAAACGGAAGAATTTGTGACTCAGTGGGAACCTTCAGCTTTTGCCTCAATGTGTTTTATAGATCATGTCTTTTAAGCCAGCGTCCATATAGCAATACAAACACAAATATTCCAACTCATTTTGCAGTTGGGAAGATTATACATTCTTTTGACTGAAATGATTTTCAGTTTTGGAAGCATGCTCCATGCCCTTGTCTTACTATATTTGTATGTTTTTGCTTCTCTTTGAGAGATAAAGCCAATCCGAGTGTGCTTCCAGCTGTACTAGACACAAAAGCCCTTCAGGGACAAAGCTAGGGAAGTGTTCTTTTCAGGTCAGTCACCTTGGCACTCAGAGGATGCTGTGGACAGTGTCCATGGCTGCTCCTTAGGTGGGCAACAGGACATGGTGTTGGCCCTACTCTTTTCAGGTAAAGGAGTCATGAGAGTTTAGAGATTTATACCAACATTTTAAAGAAAAGCTTGGAAAGCTCTCTTAACTGTAAGTCTCTAAGTATTTTACCTCAAAAGGGAAAGACAGGGACTAGCAATGAAAGACTGGACCAAAAACCTCCAAATTGCATTATGACAAACACCAAATCCTGTGGTCCCATGGCCTGTATCCAGGGCACACAGAGTATCATGACAAGATCTCGGTCTTGCACAACTCTGGTGTCATAGCCTCCTGCGTTACACACAACCTCCTCCCAGGGCCAGTTCAATCCAGCACCTGCAGCTTCACTAGAAAGAACTCCCATGTTCTTGGCATTCCTGACACCCTGGAGACTCATTGCAACTCCAGCGTCACTGTCCCGCATCCATGTGTAGTCTGCCTAGGTGCTTTCTACTGGAACTTTGACCACACTGCACATTGTTTGTTTTTAAGCTATGGAGAGAGATGAAATCCCATTATTTTTAGCCCCGTGAACAAAAGTGGGGCTGTGAAGCTAAGTAAAACAGGCAGAGAAAGACAAGAACCTCATATTCCCACCCATATGTGACCCTTAGACACAAAATCAAGATGAACATAAACCAGTTATTACTAGAAGATGGAAAGGGGCTTGGATTTGGTCAGTACCAACTGCATGCATGTATTGAAATATGTTATCAAACCCCCAATAGTATGATACTGCTAGCCAAAAGTAAACAAGTCTAAAATGAATAAAGAGATATTATAATAAACCCCTTTATCCTGTGGAATGAATTTTGCTAATTTGTCAGCTCTCTTTGCCATTATTGAGAGGAGCTGAGTGATTGTTCCATTACCATAGGGTAATCCTCTTCTTGGCTGAGCTGGCAACTCCTGCCAGAGCACTCTGGCTCCATGTATGTCTACAAAGCAAGAATCAGCAGCCAGAGCTCTGGCCAGGGTTCAGACATTCCTGAGTTATGAACAGAACAGATCTGTCTGTCTGTTTTAGAGATCTGTGGCCGTGGTAGGCAGGAGGTGCAGGAACGCTGTGTGAATGGCCACATGATGTGGTCATCAGTAGTCACACAGACTCCTTGCCCTTGACCTTTGACAGTTGCGTTTTTCTTCTGCAGACCCAGCGAACTCAGCCCCATCCATCCTGGATGGGTTTGACCACCGCAAAGCCATGGCGGGGCAGCGTGTGGAGCTACCCTGCAAAGCGCTTGGGCACCCCGAGCCGGACTACCGCTGGCTGAAGGACAACATGCCCCTGGAACTTTCTGGGAGGTTCCAGAAGACAGTGACGGGGCTGCTCATCGAGAACAGCCGCCCCTCGGACTCAGGCAGCTACGTGTGTGAAGTATCCAACCGATACGGCACTGCCAAGGTGATAGGCCGCCTGTACGTGAAACGTAAGTTGGACGGTAACTGGAAGAGGTGGCGTTAGCCGCACGGTTGATGTCAGGGGGAAACTAATCTTCATCCTTCCCCACAGCCTCCTTCTGACCTCACAGCATCTGACCTACATCCATGGTACTTTGTGTCTGGCAGATAGGAGGTTGCCCACATGGTTATCCAGCCTGGTTTTGAACTCAGAATTTGTCCGATGGCCACGCCTTGAAGTCTTCACGAGGCCACAGGATGGCTGCCTTCCCAAAATAATACCACCTAGCTGTCGTCCACAATTGCCAATTCTGAAAACAGTCAAGGGAGGGTGTGGGGTTATTAGCTCAGTGATGGAAGTCAGGCAAATGGTTTATCTTAGCCTCTTTCTAAAAGTTGAATTTCTCAAGAGGGCTACTATCTGCAGAAATGCAGTTTCTAAATTAGGCAGACAATGGACAGTTTCTTTCTTTCTACATTTATTTATTTTGTGTGTGCTGGTGTGGTACTCATGTGCCGTCACTCCTTACAGGCTGTCTTCTGGCATCTACACAGAAGTGGTCCTCTTCTTTCCTCCTTCCTATGTAGATGCCAGAAGACAGCCTGTAAGAATTGGTCCTCTACTTCCATCCTTTGAGTCCCAAAGCTCAAACTCTGATGCTAAACCTTGACAGCAAGCAGCCTTGCCTGATGAGCCACCTCATTGGCCCTGTACTATCTTGTAGAGAACATTTTCCCATCTTCTCCAGGATCCCTCTTCACTCCGCCCTGGCCATTGCCTTGAGGAATGCACAGGGGATGCTGATAACTTCTTGGGAAGCAAGGAGGTGTAGCTGTGGAGTGTACTCTGACCTAGTCTGGAAACATCCTCAAATTTGCTAATCTGGAAACAAACAAACAAACAAAAAGTGAACTGACCAACTTCACATGCCCAGAAGGGCGCAACAAAACCACTGCTAGATAAGATGTGCCTTCCTTGACAAAGCCTTGTAATTAACTTTAAAATGTAGTTTTGAACTGGAGAAATTGAGCTAAGCTGAGAGAGCCTCAAAGTCTCACCCTTAAGGTAGAGGTGCTGTGTTAGCATGTGCTATCATGTTTTTTGTTCAACCCAGCACCAAAGTGTGGAATCGACCATAGGTAGCCCACATGCCATCATAGTACCTTAGGTGCATGTGTTTAAATCAGAGACTTGAATGACTACCCAGAACCAGCTATGCTTTCAGAGTCCTCCGGCTCAGTCTAAGGCTGTCTGACCATGGAAGAGTGTCCCCCACAGTTGTCTTTTCCTGGTTAAAGAGCTAAGTCTCACCTAGATGAACCAATTCAATATCAGACAGCCACTAGAAGTGGTACAGTAGACTCCAAATGCTCCCATGGTAATGCGGTCCTCTCTTGCTCCTTCCTGAAGTAACTTTATATTGCAGGGTAGTGTGAAGGGTGTCTCAATGAAACTCTGGAAATGTGTCCTATTTTTTGCTTTAATACATCCTGATGAATCTAAACTCCTTCAAGTAGTTAGATAATCCCCTTGTCAGCGTGCAAATGACTTTCCTTGTACTGTTCTCTCCAGTGGACTCATTCTCTTATCTTAGGTGTCTTAACAGTTATGGGCACTAGCAAGTCTTTCCAAAGCCCTGGGTTCGATTCCAAGTACACATGACAGCTCACAACCATCAATAATTCTGGTTCCAGGGGATCTAGCACCCTTGTCTGATCTCCACGGACACTATGTATGCATGTGGTACACTGACATACATGCAAGTAAAATATCCATACACATTAAAATTGTTTTAGAATCTTGAGGCCCCTTTATAAATCTGTTTCAGATTGCCTTTACAGTTTGCCTCCCACTTTTATACTTCCAAGAGTTTCTGCTGCATCCAGACTGAAACAGACGCTGCCTTACCTGTGCTCAGTATACTCTGAAACCCCCTTTCTGCTCTCTGGACCCAGTTCTAGCCATCCCTGCCATCTGAGGATTTCCTGGTCCTTGTTGCACATCAGTTTTGTCACTCTGGCTGTAACACTCATTCTGTTGGCTTGGTCAATCCACACACTCTGATAGCTGAAGATTTGTACTCTAAAAGAGTGAACGTTGGAAATACTGGGGACAGGTAGATGAAGCTTATTGGCTCTAATCATATTTCCAGTGAATTTAGATAAGAGATGTCAACTATATAAGGAACTATTTCTTCTTCTGGCAATGAAGACAACAAAATTTTATGTAGTGACAGCTTATGAGGAATATCCAGTTGTTTTTGGCACATGCTTATTATACCACGGAATAGCTGCTCACCTGTCTAACCTGTGAGTGCTGACCTTGGCACCTGCTAAAATGCTGTCTGGATATTCTTCCCTTGAGTTAGGTTTGTGGAATTGGAAGCTGGGATTTCAAAGATTGGAATTCCAATTGGGTTCCCGTGAATGAGCCATACATGAAAGCAAAACACTGGGGTCACATGTCTGAACCCAGTCCTTTTCTTGTTAGCCATGTGTTATTGACCCAAATGTTGGAGTGGACTAAGGCAAAGCCATCAGTGTTCCCTTGGGACAAAGCCAGCAGGGTTTATATTTTCATAAATGTAGTATACTGCATTTCTTAGTATGCGTGGCTCAAAACTGTCTCATGTGCTCTGAGGAAGAAGTGTAACCACTGCTGTGCTACTTGGTATATATGAAGAAAGAGGACCATTAAAAATATAAAGGACTGTCCAAACAGAGTGGTGCCCCAAATAACGCTTATGTGGTCCCCCAAAGTAACACTACATGGGCACCCCCAAATAACTGATGAAGTACCTGGCAGTTACACCTTGGTCTCAGCCAAATCCCAGAGTGTTATTAAGTATTGTCAATACCCAGTGATGTTTTATTCTCTCTCCTTCTCCCTCTCCTACTCCCCAGAGCCTCTGAAAGCCACCATCAGTCCCAGGAAGGTTAAAAGCAGCGTGGGCAGCCAGGTCTCCTTGTCCTGCAGTGTGACGGGAAATGAGGACCAGGAACTCTCCTGGTACCGAAATGGTGAAATCCTCAATCCTGGGAAAAACGTGAGGATCACAGGGCTGAACCACGCAAACCTTATAATGGATCACATGGTCAAGAGTGACGGGGGTGCCTACCAGTGCTTTGTGCGCAACGACAAGCTGTCTGCTCAAGACTATGTCCAGGTGGTCCTTGAAGGTCAGTGGCAGCATTGGAGAGTGCACCCCAAACAGAAGCCAGTGGAGCGTGGGATGGGGAGAGGGTCGTGCAACACCACTCCTAGGGGAAGACCGGCCACACACCTTTCTTTCTGTCCATTAACTCTGACCTCACTATATCAAACAAGGGGGAGACAGTGTTCTGATGAGGGTGATGGCGCAGTGTTGAGTGAGAAGTGTGACCTGGAAGATGAACGCTTCCCACTCAATGTTTGAAGTTACTTGTCGAAAGATCAACATTTGAAACTAGAGCCTTGGGTCAACTGTTGCCAATTTGTTATCCTTCAGATGCATAGTTTTAGTAACACCTTGTTTGGGGCCTGAGAGATGCATAAATAGCATGTTTGTTTAGGGTCTACCTGATCAGTACATTGTGTAGTGTTTAGTGGCATTTCTGGCCTCAACACTTTTTTTTTTTTTTTTGGTTTTTCAAGACAGGGTTTCTCTGTGGTTTTGGAGCCTGTCCTGGAACTAGCTCTTGTAGACCAGGCTGGTCTCGAACTCACAGAGATCCGCCTGCCTCTGCCTCCCAAGTGCTGGGATTAAAGGCGTGCGCCACCACCGCCCAGCTTGGCCTCAATACTTTTGATTCAGATAGTTCCTCCTTCAAGTTGTGACCACACACACACACACACAAACACTTGTTTTCAGATACAGACAAATCTTCCCTGAGCTGTGAGGCATGGACAGGACTATCCCGCACTTGAGAAGAAGTTAATGTCAGTAATGTCAATTTCAGTAGGATGTTTGTTTGAAAATATGACCTCTGGTTGGTGACATTGTCTGTAGCCTGGTCAGTACATCCCCAGATTTAATTGTGAGGAATTGCCTTGGGGTAGAATAACATGGGCTCTGTTTGCTTTTCTTAATTGGTTACTGAGTTCTTCAAGCTCATCCATCATCTAGGGAATGGAGCTGTGACAGGTGACATTTAAGCTTGGTATATATTTATCACCTCACAATTGAAATGGCTCCTGTCTATGTACTTGTGTGTCTTGATGGGAATTATAACATTAGCTATCATTTAAAATCCATCCATGATCAATTGGTGAAAGTGATGAAATTATTTTTCTATAGCCCAAGGATAGAATAAGTAAAACTCATTATCACATGTGAGTAAGTTTAAATCTGTCTGATGCTGAGAGAAAGGTTCCATTATTGTACCTTTAACCTTAGCTACTTTGTAGAAGTCAGCAAGCTTAGCAATGACGATCTGAGCATCACTGCCGACAGTGAGGTTTATGATGCAGAGGTGAAATGACTTGAAGGCACAGCCCTTGTGTTAAATGCCTGACACACTTCACACATAATAATTAAGAACAAAAAGTAATCAATTTGCTTGGAGTTGGAACTGCCAGTCAGGATGCACCCTGGTCCTCCCAAAGTCACTATTTTTATCTTCTCTGATAAAGAAAAAGAAGAGATTATCTGTCCAGGACCTGTTACCTTGGTAACTGTCTCAAGTAACTAAGAAAACCTAAAGAGCATATTGATCATCCACCATGATATCAAAAGGGTTCCCGTTATCAGAGTGACAGCTAAGCAGATTACAAAGATGCCCAGGTTCCACTGGGAAAATGTCTGCCTTCATCTTCACAAAGCCATCACTCTAATAGAAGGTGGGTGTGGGGCTCAGAGAACTCTCCCCAACTTATTTATCTCATGTCAGTTTCCTTTGAGGATGAGAGGATTCATTTCATTTTCCTCTTTTTGAAAAGGTGATAGTGCTAATGTCACAAAAGAAAGAATGCATATCTAGAACCTGAGAGTGCTTGACAGCATCCTCTCGGGAGCCCCCATGGTTCCCACTGTAAGAAGTAGATTAAGATAAAGTTATAATAATCTCAGCATACAGTGGACTCTCCATGACTGTGAATGGAGCCTTCGCCAGGAGGCTGAGATTCCTGGAACCTGTAAGGGTGGGTTTGTTGTTGAACCAGAATAACTAGAGAACACAACAAAAATAAGAGATAAGCTGTTCACATTCTAGGAGTGAAGAAGTAGCAACTATAAAGCCAGCTTTTGTGTCCATGAAAATGGCACTTAGAACGGGCAAACGACATGTAGAAAAGCGAGAAGACTCCAGAGCAAACGAAATGATGGACTGGTTGCTGGGAGGAAGAGACAGGGACAGTATCATGGCTGAATCAACTCAATATTTTTTTAAGGACACCTCTCAGTCCAGTGGTGCTGAAACTAGAAGGAAAGCAAAGTGCCAAAGCCTACAGAGCTAAGAGGGACTAGGCAGCCACACATGAGGAGTGGGGCAGAGAATACAGGAAGGAAGATACCAAAGGAAAACTCCCAAATCATCACATAAGCCACCTTAGAAAACTTGGTAAACACATGTACCGCAATGTGGATGGGAATCAAATTCTATAGCTTAAAAACACTAGAGACATTAAAAAGAAAGCAACACAAGTTGACAAACAAAAGCAAACAATAGAAAAAGACTTAGGGATACCTAATGTGTTAGGATTAGTGGACAAGGAATGTCAGTCCATTAATTGAAATATATTTGGTGATTTAAAGCACAACGTAAAGTCTATAAAGAATAAACACCTAAGATAAACCAGCACTTGGAAGGCTGAGGCAGGAAGATCATGAGTTTTGGACTGCGTTGGCTACATAGTGAGACCTTATCTGTCTGTCTGTCTGTCTGTCTGTCTGTCTGTCTGTCTATCTATCTATCATCTATCTATCTATCTTCTATCTAATGAATTTAAAATTGATATGGAAAATTGGGGATCTTGTAATAAGTTGATTTACAATGTAAACATAAGAGGTGGAAGGACTAAAAGCTGCACAAGCATGGAAAGAGAGCCAAGCTGGAGGATTCCTCCCTTCTGCTTTTGAAGCCCCACTGTGGAGCATGTGATCTCGAGATGTGTCTACCCACGGGTAGCCAGTTGAACTTCACAAGGATATAGGATGTTCAACGGGTAAAGGAAATCTTGTCAACAGCTAGCAACAGCCTGTGAATAAGTGTATCTTAAAGTGAGTAAGGAACTCAACAATGTTCAGGGCTTACATAAAATTAATTTGATATACATTTTAAACTTGAATGTATAATTTTAAATCATAAAGGAATATAGAATTGTGTCCTCATTTTGAGACAGAACACAGAAATGCTAAAGACAAAAGTATAAAGGGAACCACCTGGAAGAAAGTGTTTTAGAGACACACACGTGCAGGTATTCGGTACATTGTGTGTACACTAGTACATGTACACAAGCCCCGTGGAAGCTGATGTTTCCCTAGAGCAGGGCCCATTGGGAAGGTACTGGCCAACCACTCATCTTTCTCCCAAGCAATAAACAATTTACTTGGTAACAGTTTGCCATATGTATGTGCCACTTCCTTTCTTGTTTTGTCTCCCTGCAGACGGAACTCCCAAAATCATTTCTGCCTTTAGCGAGAAAGTGGTGAGCCCCGCAGAGCCGGTGTCCCTCGTGTGCAATGTGAAGGGAACGCCCTTGCCCACGGTCACCTGGACCCTGGACGATGACCCCATCCTCAAGGGCAGTGGCCACCGCATCAGCCAAATGATCACATCTGAGGGGAACGTGGTCAGCTACCTGAACATCTCCAGCTCCCAGGTCCGGGACGGGGGCGTCTACCGCTGCACCGCCAACAACTCGGCCGGAGTCGTCCTGTACCAGGCTCGAATAAACGTAAGAGGTGCTTGTCAAATCAGCTCCTCGAACAAACACACACGACTCATTGTAGCGGGGATGGGTGCTGCATGCTCCGGGCTGAGCCTTGCAATGCGGATGGAGGAGCCGTCCCTCCTTCTCCCTGCCCTCTCCTCAGGAATGGCGCTGGTCGGCCGGTGTTGAAAATGGCATTTTGGTCTCTGTAGTCAGCTTGTCTACTTTCTGTCCTCTTCCACCTATCCACTTGATCTTTCCTTTTCTGGTTTATGCTCTGCATGCCCTTTCCTCTTTCCTTTTCTCCTGTCTCATGACATCCATGGTAAGCCTTTCATCCACAGTACCTAACTCACATCCATAGCAGCGGCATAACCTCCATCTTCATGATCCACCTGACAGAGTCGATCGATCGCTGTCAGCACTTACACCAGAAGAGCTGGCCGTGAAGTGTAGACTAGTTACCTTTTATTAGTTTAACTGTCTTTTATCTTATAATTCAAAATATTTTCATAGAAGTAGCTGATGAAAAGATTTTAGCATTCATTGACTCATTTTGAGAATTGTAAAAGGAAAAAAAAATCTTTTTAGTAGAAAATGCCAAATGCCAAAAAACTGAGACAAAAAAAAAAAAGGTGTGCTTACATAAAAATAATTGGTTTTCACCAAAGGAAAGGTGTACCCATTTCCTTCCATGACATGTGCCCTTAAATTATTTTCAAGAGTTTCCTTGTGTCTCTCCAGGGCCTGCAAGCATCAGACCGATGAAAAACATCACTGCAATAGCAGGGCGGGACACATACATCCACTGCCGCGTGATTGGCTACCCATATTACTCCATCAAGTGGTACAAGAACGCTAATCTGCTTCCTTTCAACCACCGCCAGGTGGCATTTGAGAACAACGGGACTCTGAAACTCTCAGATGTACAGAAAGAAGTGGACGAGGGGGAGTACACCTGTAATGTGCTGGTACAGCCACAGCTCTCCACGAGCCAGAGTGTCCACGTGACTGTGAAAGGTAACCCCGCCCCCAACCTGTCCCACGCAGCTCCTTTCCAAGTCTGGCTCTTGGGATGGGGCTATCTCAGAATCTGGGTAGAGTTGGGGAGTCATGAAGACTGATAGATGGGAGGTGTGTTAAATGTTGTCTGTATGATCCTGGATCCTCACGGGACTTGAACTTGGTGCCATTTTCTCTGAAGCTGAGTTTGTGGCTTTAATGTTTCCAGAAGACATATTATTGACTTGGCTTTCTAGTTTTCTATCAGATCAGTTATAGACTATGTAGCTTTCTTCCTCAGAAGACACCATCAGCAAGCTCTGTAGATCCCAATAACAAAAGACTCTTTTATGGTGGGCAAAGACTCATCTTGAGTGGGCAAAGTCTCATCTTGATTGGGCAAAAGAGAAGGACCAAGCATCCCTATGGCTCATGTGGGGACCCATGGCTAACAGCTCCCCAGACATTCTTTCCAATTAAATTGGCCATTACATCATGTCATATACATGGCTTCCAACACTTAGGATAATCTCTGAAGTTTCTGCAATACCATCTCAAAGTCCTCTGCCCACAACAAGTAATGAAATATCAGATCCACCAAGGACACACAGCAGATGCTTGGGGAGCCACTCATTTTCCTCCCAAGTCACCCCAGCCAAACATAAAATGAAGGTTTTGCATCAATGTAAATGCCTTCCATGCGATACACCATGAGGAAGGTCCTGATGTGTTTTCAAACAGCTTGCATATGGTATGAGCACTCTCCAGCCATGCTGAGCTGCCTCCCTGAACTATCAGACTTCTCCAAGGTACTAGGAGACATTACCTGCCTGTCTCTCTGTGTGGGCACGGCTGCTGTCACAGGGCAGTGGATGAGACTCTGGGGCCTCGGCATCAACTATGGCAGGGCACTGGAGCACAACAGTGATCACCAAAGGTCTTCCAGTGGCAAAAATTCGTAGATTTCATATGGATGTTCCAAAACTCCTTTTATTCAAAGCATATTAGATTTACTTTTATTCTAAGAAACATCTGTAAACGCATGCACTCACACAAAATGATCCATTGTAAAAATATGGTATATGCTGTATATTAGACACTTGTACTTAAGTATTTTGAATCTTTATTAAATTGTTTCATGCCTTATTTTTTCAAAAATAATTATAAATTCTTAATAAAACAGAGTGGCACTAAATGAAAGCAAGGCCCTCTTCTGGGGTTGGGCAATCCTTCCTCACTTAGGAAGCATCTGAGCCATACTGGGCCCCTTCCCTGAGCAGCGATGTGATAGTGACTGAAACATGAGCTTTCCTTTGAGGGCTTTTCCCTGCAGGAGAGGCAGTCATCAGACGTGCACAAAAGACAGAACACATAAGCCATAAAGCACCTGAGCGTGTGCATGACTGCGCAGAAAATTAAGCCTCTGCAGTGGTATAAGTGTACGTTGCCATGGAGATATGGGAGCCACATCACTGAATGTTTTCAGTTCGCTGTCTTAAGATACATCACACCCTTGGATGAGTGTTTCACCCACATGCCATGTCCTGATTGGATCAACATTTGCAGATGGCTGGCTCACTGAGATTAGAGGCTCTTTTAAATATTAACACAATTCGTTGCACAACATCAAAATATCAAATTACTACTATCACACGAACTCAAAGGCACTGGGACTTGGGTTTTGTTATTTGTGACATAATCAGCTGTGATTCTAGGAGTTGATAGCCTCCCACCTCTCTCTTCCAACAGAGTCTACCAAATACACAAGTCTGCCTGGCTAGCATTTTAGGGAGCCATTCTAGCAGAAAACAGTTGGAATTTCATGAGCAGAGCAGCTAGTGGCTTGAACTCCCACAGGCCACAGTGCTTTCCTTATAGATAACTGTCTGCTCACACTACTTTGGTCTCTGGCCATTATTTCTCCCATCAAGCAATCAAATAAAACCAACTGAGACCCAGAAACAGAACCCTCGGGGTGCGTGGCGGGAAACCCTTGATGATCACTGCTCTGCTCCAGTGCCCTGCCATAGTTGATGCTGAGGCCCCAAGGTCTCATCCACTACCCTGTGATATACAGCAGTAATGCGAATGCCCACACAGAGACACAGGCAGATAATATCTCTGCATTGTAATGGAAGAAACTTTCTTTTTGTGATCTCCTTGCATGTGCGCAGATTCCCCAGAAATCTCTAAGCTACATTTGAAAATATTTAATATAGCTTAAAATGTAGTTAGCTACAAATTACCCATTCTGTAGTTAAATCCTAATGATTGGTTATAATGAAGGATACAACAAATGAACTTGTGTCTGCCCTTACCATTGGTGTGCTATTAAGATTTGTTCCGTCAAGAGCACCTGATGGAAGCATGACCATTTAGATATAAATTGATGCAAATATTTTGATACTAAATTTTGGAGACATAAATTTAAGCAAGAGACTGTAGTTTGATTAATAAAAACCCAGAGACATATTGGGGTTCAACTTGAAGGTCAGAAAAGTAAAACTGGCTCTTACCTCTACCTCAGTCTGAAATGGTGATCCTGCCTTCAGGAATCTCAGAATGAGACTGTGTCTGAAGCTTGTCTCCTCCCATCTTATATTTCTTTCTACTGCTGGGATTAAAGGCATGCACCACTACCGTCTGGTTTCTATGGCATACTAGTGAAGCTACTGGGATTAAAGATGTGTGTCACCACTGCCTGGTCTGTAAGGCTGATTAGTGTGGCTGCTTTATTCTCTGATCTTCAGGCAAGTTTTATTTATTAAAATACAAATGAAATATCATTACAAGGTACAATTGAATAATTAACTGATGGAGGAAGGTCATTGGTTAAAAAATAAAGAAACTGCTTAGCCCTCATAGGTTAGAACATAGGTGGGTGGAGTAAACAGAACAGAATGCTGGGAGGAAGAGGAAGTGAGCTCAGACTCGATAGCTCTCCTCTCTGGGGCAGATGCAATGAATCTCCAACCCAGGATGGACGTAGGCTAGAATCTTTCTGGTAAGCACACCTTGGGGTGCTACACACATTATTAGAAATGGGCTAGTCCAGATGCGAGAGTTAGCTGAGAAGAGGCTAGATATAATGGGCCAAGCAGTGTTTAAAAGAATACAGTTTGTGTGTTGTTATTTCGGGGCATAAGCTAGCCAGGCAACCAGGAGCTGGGGTGGCAGGAACACAGCCCACAGCTCCCACTACAATCTCTTTCTCTCTCTCTCTCTCTCTCTCTCTCTCTCTCTCTCTCTCTCTCTCTCTCTCTCTCACACACACACACACACACACACAACTGTAAGTGGATGTTTTTCTGTCCCAACTGCCTGGTTCCAGATAAACACATAGAGACTTATATTAATTACAAATCCTTGATCACTGGCTCAGGCTTATTACTAACTAGCTCTTACATTTAAATTAACCTATTTCTATTTATGCATTGCCACATGGCTTGTTGCTTTACCTGTCCTCTGCTTCATAGGCAGCTGGAATGTTTCTCTCCTGACTCCACCTTTTTTCTTCTGTAATTCTCATTTTGTCTTTCCTGCCTAAATTCCTGCCCTGCTACTGGCCTATCAGCTTTTTACTAACCAGTGAGAGTAATGCATATTCATAGTGTAGAAAAGGATTGTTCCATAGCACACCACATACTTGAAAATATTTTAGAAATTTCCCCAAAGCAAACCATGAGTGTATGCTTGCTAAGAATTGTCCAAGTTTCATGTGAATGTTGTGTGTACACACCTCACAAAAGCTTCACACTCTGCCTCAGGTGCCATCTCTTTGTAGAACTTTCTTGTCATTATTCCTTAAACAAGAATATATAGCAACTGCCCTATACTTGGGTATTATGGGTTATCTAGAAATGACGGAGGGTCTACAGAGGATAAGAGCCAGTATGAGACCATTTCACAGAAGAGATTGAAGCACTCTTAGGTCTTTGGAACCAAGGGATTCAGAGGGACATTGTGGGTAACATTGGTGTTCTAGAATCCAGCGTGTAGACTGAAATGCATCACCCAGTAGACAATGTGTGTTGCCATGGCCAGGATGTGACAAACCAAGTCATCCCTCATGCAGGCTGACAAACTGCTTAGCTCCTTGGTCACGCTTACGTGGAGACCTGTCAATCATCTGAGGTCCAAGTCTGACCTTGACTGTGACATTTACATTGACCCTTTTAATTCCGTACATCAGTGTGCTCTCCTCCACCTCCTTAGGGGAACTACAGGATCCCAAATCAAATTGTACTCTCATGGTTTATAGTTGGAGCTCCTGATGCTGTCAGCTTTTCTAGCTGTTTGCTGTTGCTGAACTGAGCAAGTTCAAGCCTGACCAAATGCCAGCATGGCATGGGGAGGGGAGCGCAAAATTCCACCATTAGCTAAGAGTTACTGGCAATTGGTAGCTGCTGAGAGAGCTTGCTTTAAGATTGTAGCCTCTGGTGAGTTCACTATGGTCCAGTGTAAGACCACACATTCAAGAGTACAGTGAGGACACTAAGAGAGACTTACATAGATTTAATCTACATGGGAATTAGAAAGTAGAAAAAGACAAGATCTCCTGAGAAAATTGGGAGCATGGGGACCTTGGGGGAGGGTTGAAGTGGGGAGAGGAGAGGCAGGGAGAGGAGCAGAGAAAAATGTAGAGCTCAATAAAAAGCAATAAAAAAGAATGTATGGGCAGCACAAATTGGAGCTGATGGACAATTTTTAAAAGGGGAGGACAAAGTTGGGTGTTTAGGGACTATTGGTGAATCATCAGGAATTGGGGAAGGGGCAAGTATAATCAAAACACATGGTAGAAATTCTCAGAGAAATAAGAAACAATTAGGTGGTGACAATTGTTAGTTATTCTCAAATGGGAGGTGGAGATAAGGAGATACCTCATATTTACTGGCCATTCACCTTAGCCTGCTTGTCTAGATCCAGGATGGTAAGAGAACCTTTCGCAAAAGAAAACAATGTGGATATCACCTGAGGGAAGATAACCAAGGTTATCCTCTGCTCTTTATACACACACACACACACACACACACACACACACACATACACACATATATATGTCTCTCTCTCTCTCTGTCTCTCTCTCTCTATATATATATATATATACACATATATATACACACATGTACCTGTGCACACACATGAACAGACAAACATATACACATATAAACACAAACATAGACACATGCATACAAACACACAGGCATACACATAATTATACACACAAACACATGCAGACACACAGATATACAAAGGCACACAGAGAGACATACAGAAATACTTACACACAGAGACAGACAGACCCACAAACATTAAGACATACAAAAAGATTCACTCATACAAACTGTCTCTCACAAACACACAAAACCCTGAATATCTAATTATATATGCAGATGTGCACTTGCATGCTGTGTGTGTTCATATATGTAGCCACGTGTCCACACGTGTGCCAATGCATGTGGATTTAAGTGATATTAGGAGAAAGTAATACTTTCCAGTATATATCTTTTTAAAAATAATAATCATGTCCTTTCGGCTTATTTTACTGCATATGTCTGGATATTTTTGGGGGGAGATATCGCTCAACAACTGATTCAGCTGATTCAATCTGTTCATTATCGATCGTGGCTGAGGCTAAGCAGTTCTGGAATATGTTGAACACACTTAGCGGTATGGTTGTGCTGACTCCCAGTGCACAAGCAGAAGGGAAAGTCAGGACCCCCCATCATTTCATCTTATGCAGTATTTTATGTAACCATATCTCAAAGCATTTTCCCTCCGTGCGTCAGAGCCTCCCTGAACTTGAACACTGCCTGACTGAGTGTTCTAATTGCTGTAGACCAATGGTGCCAAGAAAGCTAATTGGCTGCTAGATTAAAAAAAGTGTCACCTTCTATTTATATTGATATAAAACTTCATAGTTTACAAAACACTTTCCTATGTGTCATCTTAATTAATGCTCACAGTGCCTCTGTCATGGAGTTGAAGCATAATCAGAGAATCAGAAGAAAGGAGGGGAGGCATCTGGTAGCGTAGTCAAGGCTGTCAACTCCAGATACCCCAGCTACATCTTTCAGCTTGTGCTGCATGAGGAGTCAAGGTCAGAGCAAGGAACCATGAAGCCAAAGGGTCTGTGAAGAAGCTACCATGAAAGCCAAGAATATTATTTTCTAAAAACGTAGAGCCTGGCTGCGGCAGGAAAATGAGGCTGTGAGTCAAAGTCCAGCCTGGTTTATAGAACAAGTCCCTGTTTCAAATCAACAACAACAGAAATTAGGGCAAATCAATACGAAGATCCAATCTGAGATGACAGGAGAGAGGGAATTCAAGTGGAGACATGAGTAGTGGGTATGTAGATCAGCGTGGAAAAGTATTTGCTGTGCATGCATGAGAACCTGAGTTTGACTCCACAGCACCCACATAAATATCTTGGCATGGGTGCATATACCAGTAATATAACCTCATGTTGTAGGGTAGGACAGGAGGATCACTGGGTCTTGCTGCCTGTCCACATAGCTCCAGTTCGCTGAAAGACATTCCCTCCAGGGAATAAGGTAGAGAATGATATAGTTAATGCGACATGACATCTTCTGGTGTTCGAACATACACCCCCCACACACACGTGCACTCACGCACGCACACACACACACACATTCACCATCACCAACAGTCCTGAGCCTGGCATGGTAGTGTATTCTTATAATCACGACTCTCAGGAGAGAGGAGAAGCAGGATTTAGAGTTCAAGGCCAGCCTGGGCCATGTAACAAGATAGTGCTGAGGGTGAATCTTCAACTTTCATCTCTGTGGGCAGCTGGGATGCCGCCTTCCAATGATGTCATTTTTCAAGACCTTCTCACAGCTGTGGTCATGGGGCCCAGGCCTACAGAAACACCCTTGGCAGAAGGCCCTCAAGATCTCTCACAGTTGCTCATTGGCTGTCCTACCCTGAATGTCATCGATTGCTATAAGTGTCCAGACTCTGGGCTCAAACTCCCCTCCCGTTGATGGCTGCTGCATGCTTCTGTTCTTTAGATAGATTCTGCTATCTCTAGTTGTGAGAGAGACGTGTGGTATCTTATATAGAAAGCATAGCATTGTCAGAGTATTTTCTCTTTCAGTCTCCTGTTTACAAAGGTCATTTGTATGTGGTGGAAAAATCTTATCTGTTAAGTGTTTACATTGATTTTCCAGCAGATTCTTAGGGAATGCATAGTTTCTGTTACAGTAAATACAGAAGAAACAATGAGAAATGGCAACATAAAGGTTACATATTAAATGAATGACCTGTGGTAACTTACTGTTAACAAACAGGGATTTAGATTCACCTTTAAATCAGTACTTTGATGGGATCTCAGAAGACTGATGGGATGGGATTGTCAAATTCCCTCTTTCTAACCCCTCAGTGAAGGATCCCGTGTGTTTGAATAAATGGCTACAGTCTTCGGCGCCTGTGAGGTCTGCTCAGAGCATCCTTCATAGACCTGTTTTGGTCTATATAGGATGTCGGAGCTGAGCACCCTGGGGCTTCTAGGCTCCGTCTGCTGCACTCCAGGTCCTCTATGTCTCTCTACATGACTATGCATATCAATGATGTCTCCCCTGCTGGTATAGCCTCCCCTTCTTCTGGGACCAGTTTTCCTATGCAGTGCAGCCTTCAGCAGCTCTGCGCTCTCTCCATGGAAGTCAGCTAAGTCCCCGTATGAAGCAGGGAGCCTGTATGTTCCTGAGAGGCCATCTCTAATGCTGCAGGGATCAGCTGTGCTGTGTGCTGCAGAGCTCAGCAGCTCTCTTCCTTTGTGAGGATACACTCAAAGAAATGAAGCCCTCTGGGCATTTACTGATGTCTCAGAGGAACAGGAGACAGCCACCTCCAACATGAAGGATGGGTCTCCTTGTTGGAAGGCATAGCCAGCTGTGAACTTGTGAACAAAGTCCCTGACAGTGCTGGCCACTGGGATTTTTGTTTGGTTTTGTCAGCTTTGTGTGTGGGTCACCCTGTTGCCATCTACCCTATCTTGTTTTCTTTTTACTTGTCTTGAAAAATGACAGTAACATTGGTATAACTCTTCACACACATGCACATAAACCACACACACACCCTTACACACACCACACGTATACATGCGTGCGCGCACACACATATGCATGCACACAGGCACGTGCACATACACACATTAAATTGTAGGAAATGTTTAAGGAAAACTCTGTGACTTATTCACATACGCAGGCAAATACATATTAAAAATGCAGAGACTAATCAGGTCCTCATGGTCCCAACTCTCTGGAATTTATGCTATTGTGGGTATCCTGTAGATATGTCTTGTGTAGTATCCCCAGAAATTTAGGAACATGAGTCGAGTTCATAGGTCACAGAGTTTATCTGGTTTTGATCAGTCTCTATATCCCTGTGTGGGTTTCTGCTGCTGCCCACTGTTGAGTGAGGGCCTTTCCCCATATCCCAGCCAGGGCCGCTCTCACTGCCTTTTGGTTGTTAAAGACAGAGCTGGTGTAAATACGATACTTTAATTTGGTTTTCTCCTCCATTACCTAGGTTGACTAGGAATATCTTCTATTTTCACAGTTTCACTAAGTGCTTATTTTGTATGTGTGCATTAGAAGTCCATCTAAGAGCTAGGAGAAAGCTCAATTCATAAATTGCTTGCCTTTCAAGCATGAGGATTTTTTTCTCCATTCCAAAAACCCATGAAAACAACAACAAACAAGCAACAAGCAAAAAATTAAAACAAACAAAAACAATAAGAGATGGATACGGTGGCACAGTCTTGTCATCCTAACTGGGGATCACAGATCCCTGAGGCTCAGTGGTCATCCAGACTAGCCTAATTCGCAAGCCTCAGACCAGTGAGAGACTCCAGATCAACTAATAAGGAATGACATCTGAGCTGTCCTTCACAGATGATTGCACAAACACACACCCGGACCAACACACACAGGAAGTATATCTAAACAAACACAAAATTCCTCCCAACCCATCAGACAGGGCTTTTCCGTGTAAATGAGCAAACCATGATGGTGTTTTATTTCCCCTGTACCATGGGATCTGGTGGCCTTTCTCACCATTGTGAAGATGCAGGACAACAGAGACGAATCAGAACAGTGATGTAGCCTCCGAAGGGAGCTAGACTTCCTTCCCACCCATAGTGACTCGCTCACTTCATTATACACACTCTTGTGGTGTAAGCAATATTGTATTTAATAAAAATGCTATGCGTTTCAATGTAATCTGATCGCTGCTCTAAGAATGCCTTCATCAACAAGCATGAGAGTGCTTTGAGAGTCATTCATGCTCTCCAATCTCCCATGGGGCATCTAGGTGACAGTATTCTGGCCGTCCCACTTTTCTTGCTATGCATCTTGGGATTTCTTTGTAGGGTGGAGCTGCCCTTTCTCTGAGAACATTTGACTGTCTTTAATCTCCAGAGACCGCACAGCATATTGCCATCTTCTTTACATCTCACTTGCTAAAAAATCCAACAGTTCCTACTTCTCCTTACTTCAATTCTATAGTGTGTCTTAAGAACTTTTGAAACTTCTAAAATGTTTTAAGTATATTTCTCCCGTTGGAATTTTTTTAAAAGGAAATTGGGGGAGATGCGCTACTTTCCTGACCTGCAGTACATGTCCTGCTGATGGCTTTTTAGTTCTTCCCCGCTTTGTTAGCTGGGAACAGGCACCAGCTTGAGCATTAGCTGACATCAGTCTTCATAAAAGTTTATGGTTTATTACATACTAGTGTTAGCTATTTAAATACTGGTTCATTACATGTATTATAGATAAAGGTGGTGTTTCAGTTCTTACTGAACTCAGAGAAGCTAAGTAAAAACAGACAAATAAACACAAAACGCAGGTCATTTATTTTTTAAGGGTAATGAGAAACAGTCTGGAGCACTTTAAAACTGTGTCTCCCTCCCCAGCATCCTTCCCTCCTTTTCTGTTCCTAAGAAAGCTAGCAAGATGTTGCTTGATTGGGTAATAGGGTCAAACTGAAAGAGACATTGCCCACTTGGCAATTCTTTTCTAATCATAGTACAAAATGAGTCAGACAACACAGGCAGAAGAGTGCAGCATCCACAAGCAGCATTACAGGCAGACCTGGAAGGTTACTAATGAAGTATATATGTTCTCTTTTATATATAGCATCCTCCTGTAGACAGATTCTCCAGGAAAACAGCTTTTAGAGCAGTGTTTCCCTCAAAGAACTTAACTACATCCCGAAATTTCTCTAAATACACCTCCAAGTCCCACTGAGTTAGCTCATGACTACCTTTTGAGGAAAGCAGGCATTTTTAACACCTTTGACTTTACATGGTTCAGACTGTTGAAGTGTGCCAAGATGCGACGTTAAGGAAATCCTGCTACTGAACCCTGAGGGGCATCAGCACCATGCTTCAGGAAGCCTTGTCCCTCCCCCAGCCTTCCCCACAGCAGGCAGAACTTCAGGAGGCCCTGCTGGCTCTCACTGTCCTTGTTTAGTTTTCTAGGTCAACATTGGAGTGTCGTTTAATATCAGTTCATCCTGGAGCCGAAGGGCAGCTCAGAGTGAAAGGCCAAACACACAGCCAAGATTTGTCAATGCGTTTCAGTCTGACCTCTGAGTTCTTTTAGGTGCAACATTCTTCTTTTTGTTTTCATTTCACATCCAAAATCTGGGCCTGGTGTCTTTCTCCTGGAGCAGGGGCAGACCCCACTCACAGCCTAATGCACTGTAAGCCCACTCTGGTCAGAGGACAGGGGAGTGAATTTCATGAGAGCAAGGCCGTGTGTGGACACGATTTCCCCCACGGATGGGAAGAATCAGGAGTGAGATGCTATGCATGTCTGCTCCTATTTATGTCTTGATTATGATATCTCAGACGTGTGTGCCTCATTCTCTATCTGAAGTCATTCTTAAGTACTTCAGGATGGTCCACTCAGACTATAAAATCTTATCTGAAATCATCACTAAGGATTTTCTTTCAAAAATTATTATGCAATTAAAGTGTGTAAGATATTTATTCCATAAGATGTGGGAAATAAAAAGAGAGAAAACAGATCTATCTCCTGTCATCCTGGGTGATTCTACATAAATCACTAAACCACATAAGCCAAAACCATGATGCGTTTCACAGTAGCTTCCAAACCACAGGTCCTGCAGAGAGCAGAGGGCTCAGCTGTGTCCCGTGTTCCACATCCTACTGAGTCCGTATTCTATAGGAGGAGAGATTTAAAGCATGTGGAGTCTCTGTGAACAGTCTGGGGCTGGTATTCTTGGCTGTGAGCCCAGCGGGTCAGCAGCCTCATGCTGTTCGCTGTGTTGGAGCTGTAGTCAGCACATGCATGGCCAGTGGCCAGTGAGATGTCTGGGCAAGGCCTGAGTAGGTTTCATGAGGGTATAGCTATTCAGGTGGTGTGTTGTTGGGACTGAACTCTGATAGAGTGTTCACAGGAATTGCCTTCCTATAATGTACAGGGATGTTAAAGGAAGGGTGCTCAGGAAATTGTCCATTTGATAAACTGATCGCCACACAAGAGTTAGGATCTGAGTTCAGACCGTTAAAACTTGGCATCGTAACAGACACCCATAATCCCAGAACTGAAGAGGGAGAGATGCAAAGACCCCTGGGTCTTGCTACCCAGCCTGTCTAGATGACTTAGTAAGCTCCAGGATTAGTGAGAGACCCTATCTCAAGAGAATTAAAGTGGAGAATGATTGAAGAAAACACTTCTTCAGATACGCATGTACTTTAACTACTCATATATGTACACACACATAGACACATGCACACATATGACACACACTCAAAATACACACAAAAAAGAAAACATTCTGAAGAATGACAAGAAGTAACAGTGTGTAAAACAGGGAAAAAAGTAGGAAGAAGGGGACTGAGAAAAGAGGTGTCCATATATATGTGTGTGTGTGTGTATCTCCTAGGAGATTTGAGAGGCAAAGGTCTTTGTGCATTCAGTTCAGTGGCACAGAACAATGGTGTTAGGACAATGGGTGAGGGTGACAGGTGGATCTCAGGACTCAGTGGCCAGTCACTCTAGCCAAATGGTAACTCCTTGGTTTACTGAGAGACACTGTTTCAAAATTAATGTAGAGAAGTCATCAAACAATGTCATCCCAATATCAGTATCTGGCCCCATATATGTTCATAATCATGAGCACACCCACCCTCCACACCACTCCCCAAACCCTGAATTGAGATAACATTGCTAATTATCAAAGGTTGACTGGCATTCAACCCATGATCTTTCATTAATGTTCTAGACTCCTTTTTAAACAGAATACGGTTTTAATTTCTGGGAGTAAAAACAGAAATGGATCAACTTTATTTCACATCCCTAGTATGAGTTTAGAAGGAATAAGAGCAGAAGCTGGCATTTGCAATAGTAGAAGGCTCTCAGTCCCCGCCTTCCTAAATACACAAACCCGGTAATGGGTGACATTTAACCGTTATTTACATACTTCTTGCAGAAAGGTTATGTCAAAACCCAGTGCGTATCACACTCAGAAGCCCCACTCCTGTAATATTGCCAGCTTTTGCTGTCAACAGGATTTGGGCACTTTGCTTCATTTAAGAGGGTGTTCTGAACTGGGCGAGGAGTTGACATATCCTGATCATGTGGTTGAGCCCTCTAAAGGTTGTGGAAAGAGGATGTGGGGTGATGGTGGTGAGTTTTATTATTGTAACTGATTATTAATGTTATTGGTACGTGGTTCAATTTGGCAGTTAGGTTTTAGACCTCACCAAGGCAAGGCCTCTGTGCTGGGCCCTTGTTGGAATGTTTAGCATTTTGTAGTCGATAATCTAACTGAAGCAAGAGGTAGCTAGCAGCAATGAGGTGATGTGGCTAGTTAACTGGCCCAGGCGTTTAATCTGCTTTCAAGAGGGGGCCCATTCTAAAACAGCGATGACCGGCACAGGATCAGATAGCAAATCTGACTTTCCCCTGACTCATTGCTTATTGTACCATACACGTTTGTATGTTAACTATTTTGGCAGTTTAAAATCATATGTTCAGAGTAGTGGCTTATGTCCTGAGTGGCATGCATGAATGAGGTTGTTGGCATTGGTTTTCAGGGATATACATACATATGTACATACCTACCTACATATATACATACATATAATTTATTTATTGTATTATATGAATGTTTCTTCATGTATGTGTGTGTATGCGCGCGCGCACACACACACACCGCTGAGGTTACAAGTGCACATAAAGCCATGTCTGACTGTTTATGAGGATAATGGGGATTAGAACTGGATTCTTCATATCTGAACAGAAAGTAGTCTTACCTTCTGAGAAATCGCCCATCTTGGATTTCATGTGGATTTAAATGCCACTCCGTCTGTACCCAATTCTTTCTGTCTACTGTTGGGAAATAGTATGCATGTGAGGTTCTTCTGTCTTACAACTCTCCATGCATAAGGTATAGCTCACAATTGTTCAACACAATTATCTATATCTACACTTTAAACTTGTTTTGTCATTAATAGTTATGTAAAGAGGCCTTCTGTAGGCCGAGGAGATGTCTCAGTTAAGTGCCTGTCTTACAAGCACAGGAACGTGGGTTCCATCCCTGTTACCTACACGAAACAGGCCAGGTGTGGTGATGACACACTTCTAAGCCCAGCACTAGGGAGGTAGAGACAGGAGGGTCCACGAGGCCCTCTAGCCAAGCAGCCCGACATATTTGGTAAGCTCCACACCAAATAGGGACCCTTCTGAGGAACAATAGTCTGGGTTGCTCTCCTGCCAGTGTGCATACACGCTCTCATAAGAACACACACACACACACACACACACCTTTCCATGTTTGTCTCGATGGATAGAAAATAAGCACATATATGTTTTTATCTCTGTTAAAATTCCTAGGGAAATTTAATTCTTTAGATGTGGTTTTGTTGCTTGTCCTCTTAAAGGCACAGGAACTGAATCAAGCACTTAAAATTCACGGAGACGCTGCCCCTGGTTGTTGAATCACTATCATGAGTGATTAATAACTTGGGGCTTTGGTTGTCATTTATAGATAGGGAAACCAAGGCCTAGGGACTGGTTAAATGCAGATCTTAAGTAGCTGGATGGGCAGCTATGAAGCCTAGTTCCAAAGCTCTTACCTTAGAGAACGGATCTTCTATTCTGACGGCAAGCACCAAGCTAGCAAGAGGGACCAGTGTTTGCCTAAATATGATGACCACCGGGGTTCTGTGTGACCAGAGATGAATAGTGCAATCCTCTATATTGCAAAGCATTAAAATCCATTCACTATCAATACTGTCTGTGCACATAGTAAAAAGAGGTAAAAAAGGACAATATCCTTGTCCAACTGGTATTTCCCCCAGCCCATTGCTGCTGTGAACTAACACATCTCATCTGCCCGTTCATGTCTATAGCACCACAGAGAATATCCTCCTGGGGCCCTTCCCCTTAGCTCAAATCAACTCTTCATAGACCCAAAGCTGTGACTCCACCTTGAGAAACTGTAATGCTCTGGACATCGGCTGTGCTTATTGGTTCCTTAGCTGTTTTTGTTTCTAAATCTTTCTGGTTAAGATGAAACTCAAGCCTCCTAAAGACTAGACCGTCTAGCTCTGGGCTGTGTGGAAATTCTGAGTTCCGGCTGGCAGCTGTTTCTGAGAGAATGTGGTAGCAACAGTAATAATGTCAAGTCCCCAAGTACCCATGACCCTGCTGTGTTGCTGTTTGCTGCCTACATCTTCATGAATACTGCACTTGGCAGTGAACCATATGCTATGTTTATTGCTGGGCTCATGGCATACAGTGGTAGCCACGCACATGCCAGGTGCCCGCTGAACAACATTTCATGAAATGAATGAATTATTACGTACCTGTTCTCTACTTAGTTTTCTCAGCTGTGTTCCTGACGTCCCCCTTGAGTTGATAGTAGAGCTGAATCCATAGTGGATTAATGAACAGACACTATGGATATCAGCTTGCTGTTTGCTTCCCCTTCTGTCAATTCATCTGGCATGGTGTCTTTTTACCACAGTCATTTTGAGCTTTAGAACCTTAGTTTATAGCATATGTTATTTTCAAGCCCTCAGAATGGAATGTTTCTCTTTCCCTTAAAAAAATAGAATATTTTTTCCTTTAAAAAAAGGTACATGCAAAAATACAATAATAACTAGCAGCAATACAGGCTCCAACCTCAGCCAGATGGAAATGGCTTGAGCCCTCCTGAAAAGACCAACTCGTTCCAAGTCAAAGGGCAAAGCACCTTGTTGGAGGCTCCATTTCCCAGGCTGCAGGGAGCTTATGGATGGTATATTAATAACCTGCCCATCCCGAAGGTTCCAACGTGGTTCCTTTGGCTCTATTTTGACTAGACTATGATTTAAAGAGTCTCCTAGGTCATCAAAGAAGGTGACAAGGAAACATGGTCTTGAGGCAAGAAGACAAAGAACAGTTTATGAAGGGATCAAATTAAGAAAGAAACATCTAGAATGTTAGGTGACTCTCTGACTGGCCAGACTGGCAGCATAACCTATTCCAACAGCACAGATGCCTGGCATGGGTCCATTCATGAGTTGAAATGCTCTCCAGAGAAAATGCAAACTGTAATGGGTGTAGAACACCCCCACTACCTACGATAAGTAGCTGCAATGTGTGGCTGTTACTAGTTAGTCATGTAAATGAGCTTGAGAATTAACACTGGAATCCATGGTCTTGTTTGCCACTTAGTACCAGTGGTAGCAAATCAAGAAAGCAAGAACCTCTGTCTCATGCCACATGTAAAAACAGACACACCAGACACACAGCCCTCTCAAGGGCTTCACACTGAAGAGCAGTTCAAATGTTGTCTTATTGAATGGAATAATGAATCATATTTTTTGAATGACAAAGGAGCCTTGGTTTGCATTAAGCATGCTGAGAAATTTGAGTGACAGAGTATACTTGCCAGCCTCCTATAGTCTTCTATAAGTCTATAGCTTATAGACTCCTGGTTTGTACATGTGGGTCACTGCACATTCTCTGGCAAGTGGCTTAAGATTGAGTAATATATCAGGCACTCATTATTGTCTTCCCTCGGTTACTTTTTTTTTTTCTAGTTCCACCTTTCATCCAACCTTTTGAGTTCCCAAGATTCTCCATCGGGCAAAGGGTCTTCATCCCGTGTGTGGTTGTCTCCGGGGACTTACCCATCACCATCACCTGGCAGAAGGATGGACGGCCAATCCCGGCAAGCCTCGGGGTGACCATTGACAACATCGACTTCACCAGCTCCCTGAGGATCTCCAATCTCTCCCTGATGCACAATGGGAATTACACCTGCATCGCCCGGAACGAGGCAGCGGCCGTGGAACACCAGAGTCAGCTGATTGTGAGAGGTGGGTGAAGCGAGGCAGCCCACGCAGCGGGGTCCGATGGCGGCGTGTCTCGAAATAGTGTGAAAAGGATCAGGAACAGGAGTTCTCTATCTCCCACTTAAATAAAGAAAAGCACAGTTACAGAAATCAATAATGAGTTCCTCTGAATTCTGAAACAAAATTATATTTGTCTAATCTCTAATATGTCCAATAAAATGGCTTAGGAACATGTACAAGGGAAAGCTATGGAATTTGATGAAGCAGGGCTTCCACTGAACACATAAGGTTTTAAGGAAAAAAGTTTGTTAGCCCTGACTTTATTATGTTTATTTTGTATAAGACTTTTAATCATATACCTTATCATGTGGATTCATAGCTGTTGAAATGAACATTTACAGGACTGGAGAGATGAGTTAACAGTTCAGAGTGTGTACTGTGCTTGCAGAAGACCTAGTTCTGGGACCAGCACTGGACCAGTAGCTCACAACCACAATTGTAACTCCAGCTCTAGGAGACTGAGAACTCTGGCCGCTCATGGCACCTGCACTTCCAGATTCCCCCAACCACAACCCCCACCCCTGCCCCACACACATACTTAAAAGTAACATAAATCTTTTAAAAATAACATTGACTAATACTGTATATCACAGCTTTTCTAAAGAGCTACAGCATGGTAAAGATTCTGTAGATGGGACCCTCTTTGCTCCTCACTTCTCTGTAGTGTTAAATACATCATTCTTTGGGGGAAGCTTTTGAGATGGTTTAAATTAAGATTACTGTCATAGTATCTATGGTCAACAAATAAAACAGGATAGTGTATAGAGAACACTGGGAGTGATTTCAATCCTGCAAAGATATGCTGGTTTTGCTTCAAATCTTTGCTGCAGACACCAGAGCCTCATGATGGTTCATGCTCCAAGTGTGGCATAGTAGTAGTTATCCACCGACATGTCAAGCACAGATGTGATGTGATTTCATTCTCTAAGGGTGTAATCATCATGCACATTGAGAAGGTAGCTATGAAGGAGTGATGCTGATTGTTTGGTCTTTTAAATCCCCAAATATTGGCATCTCTGTAGTAAAGGGAAGCAGCAGGCTGCGTTCCAGGCACCCGAAATAATTACATGGAAACTGTATTCATTTAAACACTGCCTAGCCCATTATATCTAGCCTCTTATTGGCTAACTCTCACATATTAGTTTAACCCATCTCCATTAATGTGTATTGCCACTTGACTATAGCTTACTGGCATGAGTCTAACCAGCATCCAACTCAGAGAGGAGAGCCATGGCGTCTGCCTGACTCTGCTTTTCTTTCTCCCAGCATTCTGTTCAGTCTACTCCACCTATCTAAATTTTGCCTATCAAAAAGCCAAGGCAGTTTCTTTATTTGACCAATGCAAGCAACTCATAGAAAGAAGACCCTCTACACCACGTCTCCATGCAGTTATTATCTCCAGGACCATCAACAGTGGTCTTCCTTGAGAAGAGGGTCCCTGTCCTTCCTCAGTCTGGAGCTGTGTCTTCTCACACATCTCCTTTACTGACAGGAACAAATGTTTTTCTTAATCCTCATCAACAGAGACCAGAGAGTGCTGTGCACCTGGAAGTTGTGGTAAGAAGACAAGTTCACATATTTGGAAAACAAATAAAGCAAAACCAAACCAAAACACTCTTGTAATGAATAATCAGGACACTAGATCCTCATTTAGAATTAAACAAAAGATACCCATGACTATGGGAATTAGGAAACTTCTTCCCTTTCCCTTAACTTTAAAAAAGATAAATAAAAATAGGAACCTCCTTTTGTCTCAGTTTCCCAATTTTTCCTCCAAGCAGAATTACCATTGTTTGTGAAGGGCATTACAGTGCCTTGACTATCTTCAGTATAATCTACTCTGAAGGATTGAGGTCAGGAAAATACAAACAGTAGATTTTTTTAGAAAGAGCATGCTAGGATTATTATTATTATTATTTATTACTATTATTACTTGAGAAACAGTAACTGGCATCATTTTGGCCAAGAATAATGTCAGCTGAACTAAAATCGGCCTCACTCTTCAAGTGACAGAGTAGATTTTAATCTCATTAGTCATGAACTTGTTAAAAAATTAGCTTCTGTCACGTGTACAGTGTCAGCAGGTGGGTGACAGAGCTATGGGGATAGAATGTGCTTCACTGTGACTTAAAAAGTTAGAGAGAGCAAGGTGTCATAGGACAGAATCTCACATTGACTGCACCATGGAACCCCAAGAACATTTGAGATCACATGTGTGTGATTTCTGGTCCTAAGTCAGATTCATCAAATGCTCATTTTTGAAAATAGATCTATCTCCCTTCCCTGTAGGAAATTATTAACTTTTTCTCCAAAATCACTGATAAGTGATTCTCAGATTTTGTCAAAGTTTACAATGTCCCAGGGAGTTATAAATGTCTGGCTTTCAGATTATAGACTGGGCTAAGGAATCAGACAACCTAGAGGTGGACCAGGTCTTGACCACTCATGACCATTCATTGGTCTTACAGTGGGCTCTGACATGTCCTGTATTGGTACCCTGGGTTTTGACCACGTGGTTATTTCACAAGTCTACTCTTTTCCCTTCATGCCCAGAGTCTCTGACCAGGGTGGCAACATCAACTGGCTTATCTTTCTATTTTTTTAATAGTTCTTTCAGAATTTTGAGCCATGTGGTTTGGTCTTAGCCACCTCTTCCCAACTCATCCCATGTCCACCTGCCCCTCTTCTCTACCCACCCAATTGTGTCTTTTTTCTTTAACACCCATCAATTTCAATTTGTGCTGTCCATATACTCTAGGAAGTGTGGCCTTCTTCTAGACTGTGGTCAGCTTTCAAGGAGTTACATTCTTAAGGTAAATTGACTGCTCCTCTTTTAATAGTTATCAATTGCTAACAACTTCTCAGCTACAAGTAGAACTTCATGTCCATCTTCCCACTCAATGCTATTTTTTTTGATTCTGGTTTGAGCTACATGGGTCTTGTTCAGGCTGTCACAATCACTGTCAGTTAATATGTGCAGTTTCCCTGTGGTATTCAGAGGATATTGTTTCCTTATTTTCACCTACTTCCTCTGGCTCTTAGTGTCTTTTTGCACCCCCTCTCCATTTCATAATTATCCTTAGCCTTGGGAGAAAGGTATATTATATAGATAGGGTTGAGAAGTCTTCAGTTTCTTATTCTATGAACCTTGATCAGTTGTGGGTCTCTATGTTAATCATCATACACTGCAAATAGATTAACACAGAGACCCACAACTGGTCACACTTCTCTGGTGAGTGCTGAGAGATGCACATATCTATGGCTATGATGATAAGTCATTAGAAATTGGTTTAATATCATGTCCATTTCTAACCCAATAATGATGCAGGTATGGTTTTCATCTTGTGGGGTAAGACTTAAATCCAATCATAAAATAGTTGGTTACTTCCACAATGTTTGAACCCCAATTGTACCAATCATAAGGTATGTCTTGCTAGGCTAATCACTAATTGTAGTTCTCTAGATTCCTATCTTGGTAAGATGGATGATCACTTTCTTACTCTGTTAACTTTCCTAGCACTTTTGGCACCATGAAAGCTAGCCAGTAGGGATGATGCCTCCAGGTGTGTACCAGATTGACATCTCCATGTTCTATCATTCAAATATTTGGTGTCTTCAGCAATGGAATCTTACTGCCAAGTTCTGGAGGGCAACCAAAAGCATTGGCAATAACCTATAACATTTGTGGGCTATATAACCTCACTGGCCAACAACTCCAAAAGACATCCCCCATTCCTGGTACTGTGATTTTAATTATTAGCCTATAGTAGGAGCACTGTTGCCATGTTATGTGTGTATATATAATAGAAAGCATCTATTGTAGTAGGTTTCAGTTATCACATTGCTGCTGTGTGAGAGATTGGCTGAGCTATAATACACAGAGAGTGATACTCACGACCCATTCCTAGTGACAGCCCTCCACCAGTCTTGTCCCCCGGCCAAAGGCCCCACAACATTCTAAAGCAGCACCTCCAGCTGAGGTTCCATGGTCCAAGCACATGAGTGACATTTTGCATTCAATCCACAACACACATTTATCTGATAACAAGACCATGAGAGCGTCACAGGCCCCATGATGAGGGAAGAGGTGAGGGTACAAACCTAAGACGTTTCAACTTCCTTTGATTTCTTAGTAATGTTGTAAGATATTCCCATAAAGCCTCACCAACAAGATAGCTTGAACATGAGGTGAGAAGGCCAACAACAGACACCCCAAAGTGCACAGGGAACAACCAAGCCTCAACTGTCCACAAGATCTACAGAAATGCTGAGGGTGGGATAGTCTTCCCAAGAGCAAAGCACACCAATTGGTAGTCTAATACTGAATGGTCAAACCTGGAAACTTACATACAATAACAAATGACATATAGACTGGGAAGGTTATGTTTAGGAATATATGTACCCAATGATAATTAATGAGAAAAAGAGGCCATGAATTTGAAAGAGAACACATAAGCATTTATGGGAGGGTTTGGAGGGAGGAAAGAAAATGGAGGAATGGTACATCTCAAAAACAAAGTTTTTAAAAAGTGAGAAAAGGTATTTCCAGAAAAATATTCTGATTAAAACTGAACTAATGAATACAGAATAACCAGTTTGGGAATTTGCATAACGCAGATCTTATGACAGATCATTATCCTGTCATAAAATCAAGTCACCTTGAAGAGTTTATAATTGGCTTCTGGATGTGGAGAGCTGGTTCAGCAGTTAAGAGCACTGGTTGCTCTTACAGTTGACCCATGTGCAATTCCCAGCTCCCATGTGGAGCCTCACAGCCATTGGTGACTCCTTCTCCAGAGGACCTGATGCTTCCTCCGGTCTCCAGCGCTGTATGCATAGAGTGTATAAATACACAGGCAGTCAGATTACACATGCACGTAAATAAAAACATAAAATCTGACAAAGCACACACACAACCCTACAAGTAACCAATGTCAAGGTCCCTTCTGGCTATTTTTCATCTCATTAGTTCATCAAGATAGTGGCTAAAAGAAAAGAATCTGCCAAACATTGTGGGATATGAAGCCCGGTGAGCACTTTTTTTCCTCTCTTAAAGTCTTTCCCCATGGCAGTCTTTGTTTTGTTTCCTTAAACATCTTCCTAGTGATGATTTTGCATTTTACTTTCTAAAGAGAAAGGAAACTATTCATAGCTATAGATCCTTAAAACAACCATGGGTAATTTGTAAATCTAGCACTTTGTACTTGCTTTCAATGGCTATACTTTCTTTAATTTTATTTTAGTTCTTTCTTCTTCCATCATTATCGACTCTGTATTTAGCATACATACTAACCAGCCCCTGCTATAGTTGTTGGGATGACAGAAGCTCATCTGGGCTGTAGGGAGCTTCTGGGCCAATAGGACAGAAACAGGTAACAGATCAAGCAGTATGTCAAGTAGCAGAGCAGTCGCTGAAGAAGGAAGAAGAGCTAGGGGACTTGGCTTAGGGGCCCCATGCAGTGATTCCTAAGGGGAATAGGGGGATGGAATCCTGAAATTTTAGCAAACGGCCACTAAGTAGGATGGCAGCAAAAAAAAGATTATGTATTCTGGAAAGCCTGTTAACTCTGAGGGTGGGAGGCAGCACAGGGCAGAAAGTGCTGGTTGAATTCTGTGTGGAGGGTTAGCTGCAGGACTGACTTGACTCAAGGTCCTGGGTCCTAAGGAAAGTCTCAAGGCCATGGGAATCAATTGGAAGAAGCATAGATCACCTTCTGAGAAGAAGTGAGCTGGAGAGTACAGAGGCCTATAGCAGAAATTTCCTGCTCCCTATGAGAAGCAGAGACATGGAACCCAGGTGGTAGCTGCAGGAAGTATCAGGGTCATTGCAGAAGTTTCTCTGTTGCCCTTGGTGACCAGTTATGTTCAGGTCTGTGTGTGAAGGGTTGATGACACACCTTCCTGAGAGAGCAGCCAGTGCACCACTGTCCTGGGTGTTTGTTTGAGCTGTCTTTCTGATGGTCCCATTCTCTCTAACCTTCATACAAAGTAGCTGAGGAAGGGCAGGCTCTCCAGGCTCACACCCGCTGTGAATGCCAGCCCTTTTCTGTGGTCTGGAAACCGTGCAGCTGTGCTCAAAATTCCAGCTTTTGATGTAAATGGCCAAGGTGAACCAGGGACTTTTTAATCAGTGCTTTAGCCACAGTTTGCACTGAATAAATGAAAACAGAACTTTCAGGTGACATTAAGGCTCTTTCTGGTCACTAACACCATTCACAGAACATTCCACATTGCATACCGGGGCCCTTGACTATTAACCTTGGAACACAGCTGGTGCTTGGTTCATGAAGGATGCAAATACTAATATTGATTGATGAAATACATCACATGAAAGTACATTTAAAATAGTATATCAAATTTCTCTGTGCCTTTTACTTTAATCTTTCACTGGAATTGAGAAATGTCTCTGTCTTATATGCTTTAAAGTCTTGGTCTGAGATATGGTGTGGGAAATATAGAAACAGAACAGGTCTTGAGATCGCCTGTCACTGAGAGGGTGGTTTGGGGAGTCTTGGAGTGACGGGCTATTAATTACAGGAGCAAAACATACCTTGATAGCAGAGAGATTGATGTTCTTGATATGATCACAGATTTCATGGAGGAATGTACTCCATGGACCTTGATATGTAATCAGGTTCACGAAGAAAGAGAGGGTGTAGACACAATGCCAGATCTTTCTGTAGGCTGACAAGACCCACACGGCTGTATGTGCAGTGTCTATGTGAGCTTGGAAACATGGGTGACTTCTTTGAACCTTGACATTCTCATTCATACTTAGTGGGAATTCCCCTGTGACTTCTAGGCATTGTAAGTCGCTAACAACCTTTGGGCTGGAGTATGTGGTTACCAGAAGTGCCTCCATCTCCCCTGAGCCTAGTGAATATCCTGTGATCAAAATAGCATCCAAACCCTGTACTTAGAGTCTGTTCTCACTGGGTGCAGAACCTGCTGTGAGAGACAGTCAGTTAGGGAAGCAATACCAGGCAGCTGTACTAAAAGTAGGGATGAGGGTTCAGAGAAGGGATGAACTTTCAGTGGAGACAAAGCAAGGGCAGGTAGGAACACATCAAACAGAGGCATGGAGAAAAGAGTGAAGACCCAAAGCAAGACCATCCTGGGGACTAGTGAATAGGAAGAACTCTGGAATGGCTTCAGAAAAGCATACAGGGGAAGTTGGCCAAGAGCCCACAAAGCAGCACAGGAGAATGAGCATGATCAATAGCTCATGGTGTTGCCATGGTTTTCCAAGTATCATTTACATCACTGGATGGAGAAGGGTTTCAAGTGGGGCACTGGTGACAGGAATGACAAATGGAGGCTGTTTAAGTTAAGGGACAGTATTGCCCTCACCTACTATTTGCATTTCTCCTGAGAGGAGACTGTCATCAGAACTGGCTGCAGATCACTTAGTTGGGTTGTAAATCCTGCATCCCCAGTAAGAGAGAGTAGGGAAGATTAAGATCAAAGAAAGCAGAAGGCAGTAGAAGTTGCTTTAGTGAGTGATCTGCTATCATGGTCAGCTCACACTCATTCTTACCTGCTTCTTTCTAAGGAGCCATCTTGAACAGATACCAGCAGCCTATGTATCACCAGGGAGATATAAGAGAAACAAACTCTGAGATTCCACCTCAAACCCAGGAGTTTCCCACTCTCCCTGTGATGGGAGGGGTTAGGATATGGTTTGGCTATGAGCTCAGTGGTATATATTTTCTTCCACGTTGTCTCAAGTTGCATTCATTGGTTATTCTCTTCATCATAAAAATCCAGAAACCTGCTTATTTGTTTTCATGAAAGCATGAATCATTGTGAGACTCAGAAGAGGGAGTTCTGTGAGGAGAGAGAAAAGCCTACTGAGGGAACCCATGGGCTAACCTTACCAGTATGTGGGAAATTCTTGAGTAATGACATCGGAGAATTATTCTACTAATCAGGGACCATTTCCATCTGTAATTACACTGTACTTACCATGTGTTAATATCCCATATAGACATCTTTGATGAGTTTTTAAGCAGAATTTTTTAGCTTAGAGCCAAATTGAGTGAAGGGTCATGGATGAGCGGTAGCTGAGCGTGTGCCAGCTGGATGTCTCATCTGGTAAAAAAGCAGCTCTTCCTCTCAGCAGAATTAGCTGCGGGTTTGCCTCAAACACCACGGAAAATGAGTCTAGTGTGCTGTTTTAATTTTTAATCGACCCTGAAGGTTGTTGATCATTTTTATTAGAAAATTGGAGATGGTGTGATGGTACATGAGGGGGTAACCCTATCATCCTGGAACTTGAGAGGAAGAAGCAGGAGGGTCGAGAGTTTCAAACCAACTTGAACTATACAGTAAAACTTTGTCTCAAATAAAACAATAAATAAATAAACAAAGCTAACAGCATGAGCTGGAGATGTGGCTGAGCAGTTAAGAATACTGGTTGTTCTTCCAAAACACTCAAGTTCAATTCTTAGCACCCACATGGCAGCTCATAGCCACCTGTAATTTCAATTCTAGGAGTCCAATGCCCTTTTCATACTTCCTTGGTCCCTGTATACATGACATGCAGGTAAAATGCCCATACATATAAATTTTAAAAAGAAATATTGTTTTAAAAAAGGAAGGTAGGAAGAAAGATAGTGATGGAGGAAAGATGGGGTAGGAAGGAGAAAGGAGAGGTGGGAGAGAAGAAATAAGACAAAGAGAGAGAAAAAAAGTCTGTGTAATCTCTCGTATTTTCCTAGGAATAATCTCCTGGCCTTAAGGCATTGGCTTTTATTAATTTATTCCAAGTACATATATATATGATCAAATGCATTTTTCTCAAAATGTTACTTACGTGATGTAAAATTGCTGAGCAGTTTACAAATATTCCAGATCCCATTGTTATGTGAGTGCTTGTTTCAAAACCGGGCATCTGAATTTACTAAAGGAAGCAGCTCCCAGAGTCATTTCTTTCTTCCCACAAAGTCCTGAACTTTCTGATCCTCAACTCATCTTCACCTCATAACAGTCCTATGTCATTGGTACCACAATTATCCCTAATGTATGTACTAGGAAGTTGAGCCACTTTGTAATCTATACAAGGTCCAATGCAAGAATCAACAGAACTGGAAACTGATGTGTTCATCCTGAACTGTGTTCTTCCTCGCCACTGTTACCTTCTCATGTTTAATGTTTTCTACAAAAACAAAACTAAAAATGAAACAAATCAAACAAATGGACTAAAAAATAATGGATAAAGTTGTTCTCTCCTGAGATTCATCTCCAACTGCTTCTCTTTCTTGATATAGTTCCCTCATCCTTGGTTACCTCATGACTCAACTGGTCTCTACTGTGGCTTGAATCCTTCCAGCGCGTTTCTAATCTGTTTATTTCAGTGAGATTCTAGGCATCTCCTCAGTCCATAGCATGTGCTACCTGGAATTCTTACCTCTCTGAAGTACCAAGGTCCATATGTGTACCTCAATATTGGGAATTCTAGAATCTAAAGCAAGGAAGATTAATCTTATCAGGTGTGGGAAGAAAGAAAGCACCCCTTGTATGCCACATATTTAATCTCCAGTAGATGCAATCCATCTCTCTCACAGTACATAGCTATCAGACCAGGAGTCCACCCCACAGGGGATCCCCAGTCTACTGTAGATACTCAGTAGACCACTGTCAGATGCCACCATTTCTAGAAGAATGCTGACCTGTTCATTAAGACTCACACACTACTAACCTCCTAGTATTTTAGCACAAAGCATTGGGCTGTAAGTAGAGAGTTGAGTATGCTATATGTTGGGATTGATCTACCCAGCACCTCACAGAATTCCTACATAATCAGGTTCTGAATCTCATGGGTTGTTGGTACACCAGAGTCATCTTGGCACCTCCCATTAACCGACTCTGTGGTTCTACTTTGGGCCTGCCCAGTGCTGACTTACAGGGAAGAGTGACTCGTGTGTCCTGGTGGGGTATCTGGGGCAAAGTTCATCAGCATGCCATGCTCTCTGCTACCTTTGGGGAGTGCTTGTCAGTTTTTTCATCTTGTGGTAGTAGAAAGTCTGTAAGACCTTGAATAGGTCCTAACAACGGAAACACTCATCCTTGATAAGTGCAATTTGGGGAACATATAATTTACCTTCTCATTATATATTGGCCATTATTCTATTCTGTGTGGAGTGAATTCCTGACAGTCTTGAGTATCACATGCCATTGGGTTGGCCAATGCTCCTTGCATCTATGAAAGACCAGTTTCCCTACTACAAAACAAAATCTCCACTAAAACAATCTGTAGATGACCCTCCAGGACCCACACTGTTTCCCCCACTTGTCTGAGCTGCAAACATGGCTATTGCTTTTGTATTTGTGTAACAATTCTTCTACTTGAAGGTTTACAGAGATAATTGTTTTATAAGATCACAGCTTTAACCAGTGGCCCCGTCTGAATGACGTCATTTCTCTTTGCAGTTCCTCCCAAGTTTGTGGTGCAACCCCGGGACCAGGATGGGATCTATGGCAAAGCAGTGATTCTCAATTGCTCTGCAGAAGGTTATCCTGTGCCTACAATTGTGTGGAAGTTCTCAAAAGGTATGAAGCTACTTGAACTGTTTATCGCATGCTAAACACACGGTATGCTGTCAACAATACTTCTCCTTTCAGAGATATTTTTTGCAGGCAGATGTGTCATTCCCCCCCCCCAATCCATCTCATATACACCACAGTGGATCCCTAAGGACTCATCATTCAAATCACGAAAGTGCTCCTAACGTGTTCTTGGAATGGCTTTCAACGTCAGTAAAATATACCTTCCCATCTTTATAATAACTACGGGTTACTCAGAGACTTATGCCAACACAAATACAAGGAGTGGTACATCAGTGTTGGAATTATTCATTGCTGGAAATTATTCCTTAGATGTCTGGCACTCTGTGCTTTTAGAGAACTAAAGTTAAAATAATTGACTTTTTAGATTTATCGGGATAAGGTAGAACCCTACATATAGTCACCCCAGGGTGCTTCTGGGAAGAAGCATCCCTCAGGTAAGTGACTGGTGTTCCTGCTTCCACACCTAACACACCTAATACCTCCTCAAGAGGATGGTGGCTCATTTTGCTGGTAGATCACACAGTGAGCATTTGTTAGATTGCAATGTATGCTGTGGAAGCTGAAGGTGATACCATTTTAGACATGAGGAAAATCATTTCCATTCACAATACAGTTTTCTCCAGGCAAGGTCCCCAACCATCACAAATGAGGAAACTCTGTCTTCACATTCTGTGATTTATTCCTCCAAACACCAAGAACCAGACGTCTGTTGAGAAATGAACAGTCGGTCAATCATGATCTCCCCCAGCCAGTGAAAATGCGTTGTTCATGTTTAATCATCAAGAGTCTGCTTTAAAAAAAAAAAAAAAAAGAGCCGGGTGGTAGTGGCGCACGCCTTTAATCCCAGCACTTGGGAGGCAGAGGCAGGCGGATCTCTGTGAGTTCGAGGCCAGCCTGGTCTACAAAGGGAGTTCCAGGGCAGGCTCCAAAGCTACAGAGAAACCCTGTCTCGAAAAACCAAAAAAAAAAAAAAAAAAAAAAAAAAAAAAAAAAAAAAAAAAAGAGTCTGCTTTTCTCCCTGGTCCCTTAACTACAATCTGCATTCTAGGCATTTCTTTTTATAATAAATTATCTTCTCCCTATGAAATCAACCACAGTGGAGGACAAAGCAAATGGTAAAGTTGCCGTCACCTTCCTTGTGTAGATCTGCTGAAAGAGCAGAGGGGCTTTGGATGGTGATTAGGCGAGCAAGAGAACTCATTTAAAAAGAAAAAGAAACACCCTTCCCTGTTGTACTTCTTCTCCCACAGGAGTCACCTTGTTGAAAGATAAAAACTTCTGCTGAGTTTCTTCCCCTGAGACTTATTTTTAGTCATATCCGGAGCCCCATGTTGCATTATTAGATTGGAATGGACAAACAGAACAAATTTGATTTAGCTCCTATCCGCAGCATATTGGATAGTGTGAACACTTTCTTTGACATTTACTGTCAAAATTATTTTTAATGTTGCCACTCACACACGTCCTCTGCTTCTTCCTGATCCTATTTCCAGACTTTTTGCACCCCTGAAATAAACCTCTTTTCATCCACTTCAGTGTCTATGAGACTAATTGTTTTGTGCAGGTGACTTCCTAGAAGTGACCTAGCAAGACTCGATGGAAGGCCCTTGTCTGTCTTATCCAAGGGGACTTTGCCCCAACAGTGACAGAATGTGTGCCCCTTTCTCTCTTCAATAGATAAGATCTTTTTCCTTGTGTTATCTTTACACTTGTGACAATGGCTTTCCCTTTTTGTTTGCATATTTAGACTACTAATTGTGTTAAAATTATTGCATTCCTTGTTAAATGACATTTCTGTTCCCCCTTTGGGGACTTTCTGAGACCTGTTACTGCCATATCTGTCTTTGTGTGTTGTTTGTGAACACACTCTGTACAGACTCCACAACCCACATTTTCATTTTACCTTTTCCCATCACTGATATGCACATTAAGTCATAGTAGCTTTTTCATTTATAAACTCCCCATGGAAATTCAGATTATTGGAGAGAAAAAAGGAAACCATAGAACAATTGCTGTTGATTTTAATCAGGTCTGCCAGTACGGTCCTTAGTAGCAGATATGTACAGTATGGTTTTTTACATCTGATCATGTGATCCTCTTTGGCTTGTAATCCTAATTTTCCAGTTATCAATATGCTGTTGATCTTTTTTTTGTAATACCAGATATTGATGTTCAATATGTGTTTTGAAACATCTTTGGGTTTATATTAACAAGTCAGCACTGCCAGGGTTAAGATAAAATTTACAGGCTGGGTGTGGTAGGTAGCTCACACCTTTAATCCCAGCACTCAGGGAGGCAGAGGCAGATGAATCTCTAAGTTCGAGGCCAACCTAGTCTACAGAGTGAATTCCAGGACAGCCAGAGCTACACAGAGAACTGCCTTGGAAAATGAAAGGGGGTGGGGGCTTTACAAAGACTTACAAGAATTACTCATTTTGCAATGAAACAGCAAGACAAAATGCATCTGTCCTTATCAATCAGATCTGCAGTCCACTGCCCAGTCTTGTGCTTGCCTCCCTCCTAAGCCTCTGATGTCCACCACTGTTTTACTTTTCTATGAGGCCAGTTGCTTTATATTCTATAACTGGGTGAAGTCCCACAACACTCTTAGTCTCTCCATATTTACTCAGCACAAGGTCCTCTGGTCATGTGTATGTCCTCACAGATGACACACTCTCTCACTGGCTCGCCTGAGTTATCAGAGACCCTAACCTCATACCTTTACAGGAGTTATACCATTTCCCCCAACCGCTATAAACTAGGGAGCAACTTCGACATTCCCACGGAGGATGGGTCAGCAAGAATGGCTCCTTCTCTGACCTAGGTCTGCTCCATTTTATAATCTTTCCAGAACCGCATCAGCCGCTCTAGCCTCCGCCTGGCTCCCTGGCCAGCTCGCCCACTCCATAAAGGAATCAGCAGGCTGTGCTGTATGTACTTAAGCAGACTCTCATGCCATAGCGTGGTATCTTACTAGATTTCAGGTGTCTCTAGGACTTCCCTGTGTTTGGCTTTTCTTCAGCTCTTTATTCTTAGAAAATGCCATGCTGTGTTCCATTACATTGATCTTTGTAGATGTGTTTATTTTTCCCCTGGGATTATTTTCTGTAAGTAGAATTGCTGCCTCAAAGTGTAAACAATTTTTATAGCTTTTAGACACATTGACAGTTTGCCAGCATTTTATTCATTTGCACAGACTTCCTTAGTGTGAAGTAGTGCCTGCCTCCTAGAACAAGAATAGTGCTGCATTTTATGCCCGATTCTTAATGGTTTCCAATCTAATAGAAGAATGGTTTGTGCTATTTTACAGAGGCAATAAAGATGACACATTAAAACTTATGTTGATAATAGAATATGTTTCAAATAGCATAGTCAGTGAGGACAAAAGTCCAGCTCCCTAAAATACGACAGTGCACAGGACTGGAGATATGGTTCAGAGGTTAAGGGCACCGTCTTCTCTCCCAGAAAACCTGGGTTTAGTACCCAGCACCTATGTGGTGTCTCATAACCATATGTAACTCCAGTTCCAGGGCATCCACTGCCTCTTCTGACTTTCTGGGCACCAAGCACACAGATTATACACAGACATATAAATATTTACATACATAAAATTATATCTTTTTAAATTATTAATTAATTTTACAACCCAAGCGCAGTCTCTCCTTTCCCTCCTCCCCTCTGTCCCTCCAACCAAAACCTCCTCTGTAATCACTCAGAAAGGAGCAGGCCTCTCGTGGGCTTCCACAAAGCATATCAAGCTGCTATAAGACCAAACACCTCCCCCTGTATTCAGGCTGAGCAAAGCAATCCAGCATGAGGAATAGGGTTCAAATTCAGGCCATTAGGCTGGAAGACAGGGGCCTTTATCTGCTTTATTAGTTTAGATTCTCTAAGGGAACAGAACTGAGAGAATAAAGACAGACAGACAGAGAGACAGAGACAGAGAGACAGAGACAGAGAAACAGAGAGACAGAGAGAGATGATATAAAGATATAGATGGGGATTTGGAGTGGCTTACAGGGTGTAATATGGTTAGTCCAACAGTGATTGTCTTACTACCAAAAGGCCGATAATTCTATAGTTGTTCAGTCTACAAGACTGGATGTCTCATCTGGTCTTCAGTCTGTGTTGATATCCTAAGGAAGTAGGTTCTAATACCAGCAAAGTACTCCCTCAGCAACAGGATAGGTAAACTTGCCAGGGAGAGTGAGGTCAAGCAGCCACAAAGCAAAAACTTCCTTCTTCCATCTCCATTTAGGTGGGCTGCCACCAGATTTGGTATACATGTTCCCACTTAATAATCTGATCAAAAAAAAGTCTTATAATCATGCCCAGAAGCTTGGGTTTTTAGTTGATTCTAGACATAATCAAATTGACATTTAAGATTAGCCTTCACAAGTATGATACTTGGAACGTTCCAGAAACATCAAGGGGGACACAGTGTCTGGAGAAAAGTACATGACAGGATGTTGCAGGGGTTAGACTCCTCTGTCAATCACTGTGAGCATATGGCTTGGTCAAGGGGCACAGGACCCTGTGCTGGTGGTGATGATGGATTCTCTATTCTGTAAAGTTAGAGGCAGCCAAAGCAGTCCATGCCGTAACAGGACTAGAGTAGTGCTGGTGTGTTCCCAAACCAGATGGGAAAGAGGCAGGAAACATACTAGACCTGCTTAGAAACATATGTCATAATGAGCTTGAAGCAGGGTAGAAGGATGAGGAGTTGGAAGCTGTCTGTCTGTAACTGGCAAACTGGATGTGTGTATGAAGGAAATGAGGGAGCTGGAAACGTGCCCAGGTCTTTGCCCTAAGCTGTCAGAGGAGGAGATCTTGGGCTGGGAAGGAGGGAAGGAGTTTTTCTTTGTAGAAGCAGCCATGAGTTTCCTTAGCAATGGTTCTGTGTGTACTAAATGCCCTCCCTTTCCATCTTCCTTCCCTTACCCCTCCACTCTCCTCCCTCCTTCCTTTCTCTTCCTTTGTCAGTCTTCACTCTTCTTCTTTTCCTCTCTCCCAGTCCTTTCTCCTTTCCGTTTCTCTAATGCTTTTGCTCTCCCCTGCTCTCTCTATCCCCCCTCTACTTTTCTTCCTGTCTCACTCTGTTTCTTCCTTTACTCCTCTATGCCTCTCTTCCTTTTTTCTTTCTCTTTCCCCTCTGCTTTGCTTTATTCTCCTCCTCATCACCATCTGCTTCCTCTTTTCTATTACTTTCTTCTCTGTGTCTGTCTCTCTCTTGGCTACATCTTCCCCTAGGCTACAGACTCCTTATAGGATTACTGAAGACTTGTCTTCTGTTAAGATATTCATAAGAATAAAAGCAGACTTGCAGCACAGTTAGCTAGTTGTTATCACACAAAATTCTAGATTAGAAGCAAATATAGGCTCCATACACTTTGTCAAAATGCCCAAGTCATCCATTCGCTCAGGAGTCTCCTTGGTTAAGGGGCTAGTCCCAGGCTCTCTCCTTTGGTCTTGCCAAACCCTGTTGTTCAATGTCAAGTTTATATCCCCTGGGGCCTTCCAGAAATGTGAAGACTATATCTTCGAGTATGAAGAACACAGAGAAGAGGACAGGCCTGAGTACCCTGAGCAGGTTTGCTGTAAGACATGGTCTCTTCTATCCCCAAATTCAGATCTTGCTGAATTACTAGGATCACTCCTTCCTTACTGGACAAGAGACAGATTGTTTAATGTTACAGACAAATTCATCTCCCTCCAAAGGAGAAATGCTCAAATACAAGTATAGCCTTCAATGAAGAGTCCCTGTATGTGTGTGTGTGTGTGGGGGGTAAGGCTTAATTTAAAGATAACTCCGAGGGAAATTGTTCCATATGACTCAGATAGGAATGGTCATTAGCTTCCTGATCCTCTATGGTCCCTTTTCATGTCTGTGCCTGTGCCTATCACCCTGCAGGTCCTCCTGTTTCCAGCATCAGTCATGAGCGTCTGTCCTCTTCACTTCAGGGCTGTTCACACCCTGACCTTGACCTCCAGCCCCATGAACTTTGCTTTGATATGGCTTTTTCAAATCCCCACTCTTGAACTGTGTCTTTGAACTTGCATTATTTCCAAGTCTTGTCTTAGCCAGCTCTTGGGGACCAATCAATCTCATTCTGTTCTTGTCGTCTTCCTAGTGAAGATAGCCAGAATCGAGATTCTCACAGAAGCCTGGCTGAGGAAGGCCACCGCCCACCAGAGTTCCACCTATCCATCTTCCTGCCCTTGCAGTTGTTACCCAGGGATCCCCCTCTACCGGCTCCTGCTCTGTGTTGTCCTGAATTAACCCATGGGTAGACCTCTTCTGTGCTGCTGTTTTTCTAAAACACAGCAGCCTAGTGCAGGCATTAAAAACCAGTGTCTCTGTCCCCTGCTTTAGCATGATTGTCCCACATGAATCCTAAGATATCCCAGCAAGGTATCTCAAGGCTCTGACCAGGAGATGGTGACATCTCCCTATCCCCCAAGTAGAAAACTAACCTGAAAACTCAATAATAATTCTAAGCATACAACAAAGGCAGCTATGTTTGTTTCCCAAGTAAGGGAGTCCTGGGCCTGGCAAAGCAATGAGTTCTTCGAAAGGAGCTAAAAACATAACAAGTAAGGGGTGCTTCATGTGTTTATCTCCTTCCGTTGATACTAGAAAAAACCTTGGCAGACACAAAAGCCTTCTCCTTCCTTTGAGCTGGCATGAGTCAGGAAACAGAGGAATTGTCAACAGTTGCCCAACCTAGTGAGGCTCCCAGCTCAACCAGAACAGGGTTCCAGACAGTCTTCGCCTCCTTTCTCCTCCTATTTCTACAGGTTTTTTTTTTTATTTCTTTCTCCAGGAACTCTCTAGTAGTCTTCTTGTGAGTAGAGGCAGCCGTATCAAATACAATATTTGGAGAGCCTTTCTGTAGGGGTGTTGTCTTAGTTACGGTTTCTATTGCCTATTGCTGTAATAAAACATTGTGACCAGAACAACTTGGGGAGAAAAGGGGGTTTTGTTGTTGCTTATTTTTTATTTTTTTTGGGGGGGGGTTGTTGGTTTATGTGTTTTGTCTTACACTTCTATATTGCTGTTCATCATCAAAAGAAATCAGGAACTCAAACAGGGCAGGACCATGGAGGCAGGAAGTAATGAAGGGATGCTGCATACTGACCTGTTCCACCTGCTCTCTTGTAGAACCCAGGACCACCTGTCCGGAGATGACACCACCCATCGTGGGCTGGACACTCCCCCATTAATCACTAATTAAGAAAATGACCTATAGGTTTGCCTACAGCCCAATCTTATGGAGGAATCTTTTAAATTAAGGTTCCCTCCTCTCAGATGACTTTAGCTCGTATCAGGTTTACCTGGATGCAGGACTTCTTAGCATCCCACTGCAGAGGTGGCATCTGCTATATCTAGTCACCTCTGTAGTAGGAGCTGTGTTCCCGGCGCCTGGCTGCCCGCATGGCTAGTTTTACAGTTGAAATAACAACACACAAATTGTATTCTTTTAAACACTCCATGGCCCATTAGTTTCAGCATCTTATTGACTAATTCTCACATCTTGCTTTAACCCTAATCTGTGTAGCACCACAAGGTGGTGGCTTACCAGGAAGGATTTTAACCTGCATCCATCTTGGAGAGGAGAGCTATAGCATCTGTGTCACTGTCTTCTTCCTCCTAGCATTCTGTTCGGTCTACTCCGCCTATTTAAATTCTGCCCTATCAGGCCAAGCAGTTTTCTTTATTAATTAACCAGTGAAAGCAACAGATAGATAGAAGACACTCCCACATCACACCTCCATGTCCTGCAGTGCCACAGGCCACATCAGCGAGTGTAATGTGATTGCCCAACTGTTTAATTTTGTGCTAATTGAATGCAGAGCCAGTGTTGAGTCTCTGGGATAAGAATCCTTCCCATTAGATGCCCAATTCCAAACAGGGCATTAGAGTACCGAACTCACATCCTACCTTCCTACTAAGCCAGAGAAAACTCAGAAAAGGCTCCAGGGAAGCTTCATCATCTTAAGTGGATAGGTTTCTTCGCATGGAAAAAATAGAATTAAGGGGAAGTGGCTGAACTCTGAGTATAACTTCAAATTTGAAGAGAAAACTGCTTAGATACTGTTGCAGTTGGTAGGTGGTGCATTGCTAAGGAAGAGTTAAATATAGGAGTTTGAGAGCACAGCATCTCAGGAAAAAGGGATGGGAGAAAGAAAGCAGCTGTCCTATGGTTGCTTGAGAAATACGGGTACCTTGAGAAGCTGCTCACATCCATATCTGCAGCTGCGCTTTACAGACAATCCTCAAAGGCACAAGTAATCTCACCTACAGCATTTGCCTGCATCCCTGTGCACCCTATGAAGGAGAACGGCCTGTGGAGAATGGTGGTTTCTCCTCCCTTGCTCCGTCCCTCTCATTCTGAATGCCCCTCACTCCTAAGGTAGAAACCAGGGCCCATGGCAGTGGAGGTCTCAGTTTGTTTTCTGTTGCTGTGATAAACAGCATGACCAAAGCAGGTTGGGGAGAAAGGACGCTTTTTCATCTTATTCTTCCATACCATAGTCTATCACTGAGGGTTACTCCCGAAGCCTACCAACTATTTTCAAGGAAAGGAAACTTCTCTTTGAAGTAAAAGCCGCTCACTCTTCAAGAAAACACCCCCTCTCCACAAGGATGAAAGGAACACACGCTGATCCTTGGAGGGGAGAAAATAGCATGCAGCCTTCCCCTGGGATATGGTCAAGAGAACAAAGAGACTTCTCCCCCATTGTACTGTGCTTCAATCCGTCTCAGCCGTACCCTGATAGGCAGCTATGACAGTGTTCTTTGAACAATTTATTCTGAATATAATTGGAGCTATGCACATTTATAGTTTTATAAGCTCATTTTATTTGATCACAAATAATCTTCTATATAAATATTTCTCATCTTCTGTATAAAGATGCAAAAAGAATCAGCTGTTTGTCTATAGGCCCCATTGGCTAGGTCAGAGGGAAGTGGGACTTGGGTCTTTCTGACACCCAGACAAGTGATCTTTCTATGATCAGCAAAGCTTAAAAGAGAAAGAGGAAACAGGTACTGTTTGCCACCTGCTTCCTGTGCTGTTCTCCTTAGTGTTATTTACTCCTGCAACCTCAGCACCCAGATATACAGAGAGACATGGCTTCCCAGTACACATAGTGAGACATGGCTTCCCAGTACACACAGAGAGACATGGCTTCCCAGTACACACAGAGAGACATGGCTTTCCAGTATACACAGAGAGGCATGGCTTCTCAGTACACACAGAGAGACATGGCTTCCCAGTACACACACAGACAGGCATGGCTTCCCAGTACACACACAGAGAGGCATGGCTTCCCAGTACACACAGAGAGAGGCATGGCTTCCCAGTACACACACAGACAGGCATGGTTTCCCAGTACACACACAGAGAGACATGGCTTCCCAGTACACACAGAGAGACATGGTTTCCCAGTACACACACACAGAGACATGGCTTCCCAGTACACACAGAGAGAGGCATGGCTTCCCAGTACACACAGAGAGGTGCATGGTTTCCCAGTACACACACAGAGAGACATGGCTTCCCAGTTCACACAGTGAGACATGACTTCCCAGTACACACAGAGAGACATGGCTTCCCAGTACACACAGAGAGACATGGCTTCCCAGTACACACAGAGAGGCATGGCTTCCCAGTACACACAGAGAGACATGGCTTCCCAGTTCACACAGTGAGACATGGCTTCCCAATATATCGGTAAGATTACCTGGGTGTTAACATCACTGGGAATCCAGTCTGGGACTTACAAAATGCTCTCACATTACATTTCTCGTGATGAAGTTTAGAACTGTCCCCACTCGACACCAGCTAGTCACAGAAAAGTTGACAACTCTTTATTACCAACCACTGCTACTTATAGAAGTAAGTATCTTTATATTCTACCTCCTGGCTGCTGCCCAAGGTGCTTACCTTGTGCTGAGACAATTACCAATTTGCAGATTGCACGCACTGATTTACGATTTACTCTGTGGAGTAATGATGACCCTAAAGGAGAGGACTGAGAATTCGATGAGCCACACTGAAGTTCGCTTCCTCATGTCTGATGAGGGCCAGCCCTTCTGTCTGTGGTCCTCTCGATGGACAGACTGGCTAGTAGCAAGTTCTTGCATCATGTATGTAGCAGACGTGCCCAGAGCTGCACACGCTGAAATCCTTCAACTTGACTCATCATTTTCCCGATGAAGCAAAGATTTAATGTTATTCAAATGCACTTAGACTTTATTTCTATCTTCATTAGATCTTTTAAATAATGCACAGACTCATATCCATCCAGATAGGAATTAATAGGTCACCCTCTCCCACTGTCTGTCTTGTAATTCCTCGGTATAAATTCTACCATTTAAAGTATTTTTCTAGTGAGAAAATTCTTTGAGGAAAAAAATGAAGTATGTGTTATTGACCTGGGTGATCTCTCTTGAAGACCAGAATTTCACTAGATTTTCAGAATTTTTAAAACAAAGTTTTATGTAGTTTGTAAATTCCATAGCTCTTTGAGTTCTCAATTTTCAGCCTGGTGTGTGTGTGTACTCATGCATGTGTGCCTTCACATGCATGCACACACACACACACACACACACACACACACACACACATGTGCTAGCTTGAGAAATTCTCTCTTCAGCTGAGTTTCTACCTTGTGTGCATTATATTGGATCTAGCTCTCAGTTTCACGGGAGTTGAAGGGAAACCCAGTAGGAGCCTTTAACAGATTGTCAGACCATGAAGCGAAGACCAGTGAGATGGTTCAGTGGGAGAGAGTATGTGCTGCCAATCCTGACGGCCAAAGTCTGATCCCTGGGATCCCCACAATGGAGAAAGAGAACTCCCATAAATTTCCCTCCGACTTCTACACCCAGGCAATGACCTGTAGATCCATATGCATACACAAACACACACACAAGTAATAAATGTAAAAAACTGGACCACCTTGAAGAACTTGAATAAAAATAGAAGGATTTTCCCTTCATCAAAAAATAATACTTTTATTAGTCTTTAAATTTTTCATACATGGGTACTATGTATTTTATCTACTCCCACTAACTCTCTCCAATTCTCCCCCTTCCAGCGTGACACCTGCTTTTTAAAGAGCTATTATTAATAGGTCCTGATCTGGTGCTGACCTTGTGCAAGTGGGCATGAAGCCTTTCAGTGAAGATGCCCAACCTACTAGCAAACTACAATGAAACCACAATGAAAAATGACACCCCCCCCCCCCCCAGCAACCATTAACAGATAGTCGGTTGAGGGTGAACCTTGAGAACTGCTTCCTGCTCTGCGCTGGCCTTTTCAGCAGGATTGATTCTGTGCAGGCCTGTATAGGTGACCACAGATGTAGTGTGTGCATCAGCCTTGCCTTACCCAGAAGACCTTGGTTCATAACTCCCTTCCCCTGCTTCCAGCTCCATGTCCTTTCCATTGTCTCATTGTTTGTTTGTTTGTTTGTTTGGACAGCATTTCTCTATGTAGTCCTGGCTGTCCTGAAGCTAGATGTGTAGACCAGGCTGGCCACTGGCCTCAAACTCATAGAGATATGCCTGCATCTGCCTCCCAAATACTGGGATTAAAGGCATGCATGGCTCATTCTTTTATTTTTAAGTTTCAATAAAATTTTACAAAGGAGCACATTCTCCATAAGTTATCTTATAGCTTATAAAACCAAATCCTTTAAAATGCAATCTACTTTTAAGGGAGAAAAGTTCCATTTCCATGAATGAAAGAGAAGCTGACAATATTCACCATCAAACACTTATTAAAATAACAAGAATCAAAAACAAATTTTGTGAAATAAGATTGTGACATTTTCCTTAAAACTGAAGTACTTTGGAATACTAAGAAAGCAAAAATATAACAGGAAATGAGCAAAAATATGAAGGAATTGTTAGCAAATGCTAAGTAAAATTTCTGAATAATATATAAAAACATGATCAAAATTATTTATGAGCAAAGATTAAAAAGATGCCTGTTAAAATAAGATAGTGTCACATTCAGAAAGATTAAAAATTTTTATAGTGCACATGTATAAAATAAAGCTTCAGTCAACACTGGTAGAAATAAAAGTAGGACATTCTTTAGTGAGCAATTTAATAATGTATATTCACACTTAAGTGAATACTCCTTTTGATCAGAATGCCACTCCGAAGGTTAGCCATGCAGATGGCTTTACTGTTCCACATCTTCTGTGTTGATGGGTAAAGTAGAAAGATTCGTTCATTGCATTGGCCTTAAGTCAAGGCCAAATAGTCACAGAATGGGTAAATAATAATAGCAAAATTAAAATATCGACACAACAATGTTATACACCTACAATGTGTAGTCCCATACTTCAGGAGGACCAGTCATCACTCCATCCCATGAAGGAAGACTTATCACTGGCTCCCTTGAAGTGGGTAACTAAAATCTCTACATGAGTCTCATCTCCCCATAGGTGTGGGTCAGGAATGCAGACATAGCTTCATATCAAGGGTTTTCATGCTCACTCATGTCTTGATTGGCAGGATTTAGTTTGTCACAGACTCTCAATGCCTCCTACAGGAAGCCTGTCATAAGGCAGCTAATGACATGGCAGGTTTGCAGCATGATAGTTCCCATCCTAGAAAAGGGAAATGGAAGGGAGGACAAAAGAGGATGGGAGTGAGCTAGAAGTCAACATCTGTGCATGATAGCTACTTGCCAGGTGTTAACCACTGTAAACAGATTGTACTTACGTTTCTCAGCCACCTAGACCCAAATAATCACACAGAAACTATATTAATTACAACACTGTTTGGCCAATAGCTTAGGCATATTCCTAGATAACTCTTACATCTTAAATTAACCCATTTCTATTTATCTGTGTATTACCATGAGGCTGTGTCCTACCAGTAAGGTTCTGCTGTCCTTCTCCTTCAGCAGCTACATGGTATATCCTTGACTCCACCTACTCTATCTGTCTCTATCTATCTATCTATCTATCTATCTATCTATCTATCTATCTATCTATCTATCTATCTGTCTATCTATCTATCCATCTATCTGTTTAGATTTCCTGCCTTGCTTTACTCTGCTAAGCCATTGGGCAAAACAGCTTTATACATCAACCAATAAAAGCAACACATATACAGAAGGACACGCCACATCAAACCGTACCACAGCTCCCTTGTAATTGAATCATAAATTCTTTTTGTGTAAAATCAGGGATAATTTCATTTTATGTGTCTAAAAAATAAAGGATGTCATCTCTCCAGATGGTGGGATTATAATCATTTACAGAAAATGGGAATATTTCATTTATTTTTTACTAAATTACTATGAAGCACCAATCAACGAGTTCTTGTGTTTAAAACCACAGTAGGTAAATTATAAAATAGCTTTAATTAATTAGTGAAATGTGATCATTTCTTAAGGAATTTTATCTGTTTAACTGAAGTTGCTAAATTTAATATCACTAAGTTATTCACTACTTTACTTTTGGCCTTTTAAAATTGTAGTCACAGATTATTTTTATTATTATATTATTATAATTGGCTATGGTTTCTATCTATTCTATTGTCTTCTTGATCAACTCTATTGTCCCTTCCAAAGACTAGCTTTTGGCTGTGTTGATTTTTCTCTGGTGTTTTTTCTGTTTTATTTCATTAGTTCCAGCTTTCTTCCTTGTGGTTTTCTTCCTTCTCCTCATTTGTGTGTGTGTGTGTGTGTGTGTGTATTTGATCTTTTTGTAGTATCTTCCTAAGCGAAATGCTTGATTTCTGTCCTTTTTCCTCATCTAGTGTTAATACGAGCATTCAATGCTTTGTATGACCACGAAGGTACTGCTTTAACCCACATACCACACGTTTTAATATATTTTCTTTTTATTTTACCCAGTTCAAAATACCTTCTAATGTTTCTAGTGCATTCACCTTTGACTCATGAGCTGTTAAGAAATGCATTGTTACTGGGTGGTGGTGGTGGTGGTGGTCCATACCTTAATTCCTACATTTAGGAGGTAGAGGCAGGTAGATCTCTGACTTCAAGCCACCCTAGCCTACAGAGTGAGTTATATGACAGTCAGACCTACATAAAGTAACCTGTTTGTAAAAAAATAAAATAAAAAAAGAAAGAGAGAGAGGAGAGAGAACAGACAGAAGGAAAGAAAAAAAAGAAATGCATTGCTAGTTTTCAAATACTTGGAGACTTAGAGTTTGTCCAGATATATTTCTTATATTGACATCAATTTTAATTTTGCTGCAGAGATAAAGCATTTACTATTATTTTCATCTTATAGCATTTATTGAAATTTATTTCACAGCTTGCAGTACTGTTTTTTCTCATGACTGTCTGAATTCCCTCAAGTTGCTCTGCCACCAGATCAAAGGCTCACTTAGCAGATTTTTTTTCTCTCACTAATTCAGGAGGCTGAGCATCTGAGGTTAGGTGCCAACAAGCAAGCCAGATTCTGCTGAGGGCTTCCTCCTGTGCCTCACACTACTGACTTTCTTACTTTGTCCTCACAGTCAACAAGAACATTCTCCAGGGGCACTCTTAAAAGGGCACTGATCCCATTAAGAAGGGCTACATCCTCTTGAACTACACATTTCCCAAAATGCCCCCTGCAAATACCTCTTATTAGGCTTTCAGCATGTATTTAACAGTGTTTGAGTACTCTGTCTCTTGGTGCTCAGAAATCCTGTCTCTTGGTGCTCAGGAACACTGTCTCTTGGTGCTCAGTCATTGTCTCTTAGTGGTCAGGAACCCTGTCTCTTGGTGCTCAGGAATGCTGTCTCTCGGTGCTCAGGAAAGCTGTCTCTTGGTGCCCAGGAACAATGACTCTTGGTGGTCAGGAACCCTGTCTCTTAGTGGTCAGGAACGTTGTCTCTTGGTGTTCAAGAACCCTGTCTCTTGGTGCTCAGGCACTGTCTCTTCCAGCAATTGCTCCAGAGAAAGTTGCCACTTACCTGTCCTGCTATTGCTGAGTGTGGAGCTCTATAAATGTTCATCAAATCAAATCAAATCAGTTTTCAGATTTAGAAATTATTTTTATATCCATTTCTTTCTCTCTTCTAAGACAATAATTACTCAGAATGTGCAAGTTTTTGAGAGTCTTGAATGAGTTCATGTGTTTCCCTTCCTTTGTTCCTTTTGTTGTACAATGAATAAATTCTGCTGACCTAGTCATTTCCTCTTCTGTGTCCACTCTGCTAATAAGCTTCATGAATATAATTCATTCACATAATAGTTGCAGTTACTTTTCTGTTGCTTTGTCTCTTTTTAATAGTTTTAATATTTCATCTGAATCTCTCCCATCTGTTTATGTAAATTAGCAAGCTATTATTAAGCCTCTGCTCAGTGGTTTCCTCTGCTTCTGATAAGAGTTCTGTTTATCCTATGCCTCTTTTTCTTTGCTTTATTGAGGGGTGAGTCACATAGCTTTTTAGTAGCTTCTGCTCTACAGGGGAGACTGAAGTAGGTCACAGCTTTTCCCAGTCCTTCCCTTCCACCCTGTTTTATACCTATGACCCCTTCGCTCTGTCATGTGCTAAACATAAATTACTCTACAGAGCTCATAGCTCATTTTGGGGCATTTTAATTGTTTGCAACTATGTTTACCTAGTTCAGTAGACCTCAGTGTTCAGATTCACTTTAAAGAAAACAATTGTGATGCTGAGCAGACAGCTTCCTTTTCTGGTTTCCTTCCTCCCTAGCAGAAGCAGAGTACCTTTCAGTTGTGTGCATGGGTGTGTTTGTGTGTCTGTCTGTGTTTGCATGGGTGTGTCTGTGTCTGCCTATGTGTGTATGGGTGTGTCTGTGTGTGTCTATGTGTGTATGGGTGTGTCTGTGTGTGTATATGGGCATATGAGTGTGTCTGTGTGTGAGTGTGTCTATGTGTGTATGGGTGTGTCTGTGTGTGAGTGTGTCTGTGTGCATATGAGTGTGTCTGTGTATGTGAGTGTGTCTGTGTGTATGGGTGTGTCTCTGTGTGTGTATGGGTGTGTCTGTGTATGTGTATATGTCTGTGTGTAGCGTGTGTATGTCTTCCCCACACACCCCAGTCAGTGTGATATGTCACCCCAAACACTGTTTACTTAGACATCCTTCAGAATCTTCTCCCTCTCTTGTATTATCCCTAAAATCCTTTCTTCCCTAAATAGTTTCATCCAGACCTTTCCCTTGAGTTTAGCATCTGCACCTGCAGACACTCCTGGGCAACAGGGTTTTAACACTTTCTTCACTCGATGACCTGACTCACGTACCCCAACAACGTCAGAGTCCTAGGTATTGATGATGCATTGTGGCTCTCTGCTGTAACAGGCAAACTAAGGAGTGCCAGTGTGCTCTTTGTGGCCTCCAGCCCGTGCAGCAAGGTAGGGCTGTGAATGGCATGCCCCCAGGGGGCCATTCCCCTGTTTACATTCACATTCAATCCCGAGAACACAAAATTTTTGTTCACAAGATGAGCGTGTCTACTGTGGGGGTTGTTCCAACTATGATTTCTTTGAATAATTTATCAACTGCTTAACGCTCATCAAATTTGGCATTTTATGGGGAAAATGTGTGTAAGCACTCCTACTTTTTAATCTCATTCTCTGAAAAAACTTATTTTAAGTAAATATGGTTTTCTCTAAATAAGGATTTTAATATTGCAGGGAAGAAGGTGTGACTTGGCATATCCCAGGACTGCCCTGTGAGGTGTGTTAGGTGTGATCTTGCTGCTAATGTTTGTTCTCATTGTGCACCCCTTTCTTGTGTCACTGCTGTGACCAAATACAAACAGCCAGTTAAAGAAGCAAGGCTGATTTTTGCTCCCTCTCTGATAGGGTGTGGTCTACCGTGGGGTAGACACCGAGGACTTCATGGTAGTGGGATGTGTGTCTGGGACACCTTCCATCTAAGCGGACTGGGACACGGACAAGAAGCAATGCTGCCACTCAGCTGGCCTCCCTCTTTGCATTCAGTCCAGGGTCCTAGTTCCTAGGACTACCCTCCCCACACAGTGTCTTTCCCCTCTCCGCTTCACAGGCATACCCAGAGGGAAGTCTTCGGTGACATCTTAGGTTGCCAGTGAAGATTAATTATTACTCCTTGGCATCATGGTTCCTTTTTTTATGATTCTCTCCCAGGTGCTGGGGTCCCCCAGTTCCAGCCAATTGCCCTGAATGGCAGAATCCAGGTCCTGAGTAATGGCTCACTCTTGATTAAGCACGTTGTGGAAGAAGACAGTGGCTACTACCTCTGCAAGGTCAGCAACGATGTGGGCGCGGACGTCAGCAAGTCCATGTACCTCACAGTGAAAAGTAAGGAGGAAGAATGCTTTGTTTTCCCTGCGTAGGTCTTTGGGGGCTGCGCTTTTCGGGTGTTTCATGCATACTTGTCTCGGAGCAAAACCAAGCAGGTTTCTCTGTAGCTGATACTTCTAGTTTTCAGCACTGGAAATACTTTAAAAAAAAATGGAAAATGACAGTAAATTATCAGCAGTCATCTGGGGATCCCCACATCCTGGGTGTGGGCGAGCATTCTTCTGAGGAGCTGGTTCCCAGGTCACTGACCTCAGGCTCTAGTGCCCACGATTTTATGCACTGATCCCAAGTCAAGGAGTTCAGGGCATGGCCTTACAGATATTCTTATGAGAGCCTGTTTCGTGTGTTTAACAAAAACTGGCTTGGCCATAGGTTTCCTTTATAAAGTAGTTATTGGTAAAGGTCCTTGCTGCCAAGCCTGACAATCTGAGTTCAGTCCCTAGAGTGCATATGGCAGAAGAAGAGGATCAAAGAGCAATTTCTGCAAGTTGCCCTCTGACTTCCACATACAAGCTGTGGTACTCCCCTTACCTCTCATGCTCCCCCCCACCCCCATGCTCTCCCTCCACCCCATCCACAATAAGATAAATAAATGTAAAAATTGTATAGATAGCCACTGGATACCTCATGCCCAACAACAGAGCTGCAGCATGACTGGAGCGGGTGCTGCCTGAGGGTCTGTGCTGTTGAGGAGAGGGCTCTTCACTGTGAAGTCTTCTCTACTCTTGGGTCACAGAACACTCAAGAAAGAACTCAGAGTGGACCATTTCTCGCTGGGTAATGCTCATTAACAAAAGTTTGTGTAGCTATGTATAGCTTTCTGATTAGTTTCCTAAGCTTTTTAGTTTTGTTTTTTTTTGTGTGTGTGTGTTTGTTTTGTGTTTTGCTTTTAATTTTGTTTTTTCAAGAGAGGGTTTCTCTGTAGCTTTGGAGCCTGTCCCGGAACTAGCTCTTATAGACCAGGCTGGCTTCGAACTCACAGAGATTTGTCTGACTCTACCTCCCGAGTGCTGGGAATAAAAGCATGCGCCCACCACCTCCCGCCTTGATAAGCTTTTTGTGGCTAGTTGGCTTTGGTTCTACCCCCTGACAACAAGGATTTGTCTAGACTTTCTCTGCTTTAAAGTGATGTTGCTATTGATATTTAAGAAACTACATCTGTTTAGGAGGACTTGATTTTTAGGGTGTGTGTATGTAATTCAAAGACTTTTTATATGGGTCAATACCTATCCTATACACTAAGGATTTATTTTAGTTCATTATTCTACCAGGAAAAAAATGGGAATTTCAAGCTATTTGCTGAACTTTAGAGTAGAGAAGCATACCACAATTCTGAAACGAGGTTGTTTTTCAAAATAGTTTATTCCGATCTACTGCATAATCTTTGAAATTCCTCATTCTGTGTTCTGGGGGAATTGTGTGGGAAAAAAAAAACCTAAAAACAAATTGTAAAATCAGCATACTTTAAAATAGTAAGATCTTTTAAAATTGTGAGTCCTTAAAATACGCAGGTAAACTAAGCCATGTAGACGGCAGTTAGTCTTTGCACAGCAGGAATAATATATTTGATACTTACTTTGTTAATTTGTAAAATCATTTTTCAATTCTACCAAAAATCTGTTAAGACCTAACAACACAAGGTCTTATGGGGTGCCTGACGTCAGCTGGTCATGGATTTTACCCTTGAGGATGAAAATGCCTGTGCTTTTGAATGAGGAGTAACACAGAAGATGATAGAATGGCTGACTTGTGTGGTATATTGAGTAGCATGTGCCATGTTCATGGCAGATAACAGAAGACGGAACTTCAGCTTCATAAAAGATCTTCAATAATGGGGAAAATGTAAAACATAGAAATTACAGATTTCCACCCCACCGCCATGTCCTCCTTCCACACCTGTGTAGTAGGTGATAGTAGTCAAAGGAGAGCAGAACTCAGGGTCACAGGCCAGGGCACACCTCCTACTTTTGCTATGGGATCAGTGATTTTTTTTTTTTAACATCATCTGGTACCCAAAGTTCGCGTGTTAAAATCTAACACCATCCCGACTGTGATGGTGTTAGAAGACAAGGCTTTGTAAAGTGAGAAGGTATGAGTTCAGCTCCTCAAAGTGGGCTGGCTGCCCATAAGCCAGAAGACAGCCCTCTCTGGAATCCATCCCAATCAGCTCTTCAACTTAAACTGCAGCCACCAGACAGTGAGAAATAATTGTCTGTTGTTAATTCTCCCAGTTTATTACGCATGGAAGCTGGGGCTGGCTAAGGTGTTGTAGAGTTCTAGAGTATGATCCTGCTGCATTGGATTTTGTGAGCATCTAAAGGACAAGATTTTGACACTGGGGTATGAGGGTCATTGCTGAAAGAAAGGGAAGAGGAAAGATGCACACTGTTCACAGGCTGGAGCAAGAGGTATCTCCACGCAATTTACATGGGGGAGGGAGGAGGCAAAAGTTGGCGGTAGGCATTCTAGGACATGTTTCTTAGAACCAGCCAAGTCTTGTGGTCTCTGAAACCATATAATTAGTGTGTTATAAGACAACATAATCATGGGCTATGGAAATAAAGAAAACATAATGACCCTCTAGAAACAGGAGCTTTCAGGAAAATCATTCTGGAGAAGAAAGTATAAATGACATAGCACAGGAAAAAGGAGTAGGAGCAAGAACCTCCAGCTTCAGAGATCGTTTACATGGTGTCAATGACATGACCAACTGTCAGCCCTGCATAACACCTCCAGACTCTGACCAGCCTCCTCCACCCTTGAGGAAGAGTCCAAGTTTCTGGAGACTTCCAAATGGAAGAAAACTAACAATGAAGAAGATTGCATGGCTGCAAATAAAGCTCTAGCGTACTCCCCTTTCTATTGCTCAGTTTTATTTTCATTATTTTAATTAATGTATACTCATGATACAAAGTGATGGGCTTCATTATGACAGTTCATTCAAGTAGAGCATTGCGGTAACCATATTCCATATCCATTACCCTCACCTACCTTCCTGTTCACTAATTTCCTTCCTCTTCTCAAATAGTCCAAGTAGTCCCCTTTAGCTTCCAAATGTGTGTGTGTGTGTGTATCCCATATTATGAGAGAAAATATGTAATATTTGGATTTTTTTCAGTTCTGTTTTAATTCACTTAACATGATCCCCAGTTCTATCTATCTCCCTGTGCATTCTTGCTTACACATAAAACTCGACTGTGTTCTGCTGTGTGTAGATGTATGTTACATGTCCCTGTCCATCCAGATCTTGATGGACCCTTAGGCTGGTTCTGTAACTGGTGTATAGTGAATACTGCTGCAACAAAGGTGAGTAGGTGTCCCCATGGTACTCTAATTTAGATTCCTTTGGGCACATCCCCAAGAGAAGGGTAGCTGAATCATTCAAGCATACTGTTCCTAGCTTTGGAAGAACCTCCCCACTGATTTCCATAGTGGTCGCACTAATTTACATCCCCAGCAGCCTTGCATGAAGACTCTTTCCCCACAACTCCTCACCAGCTCTCGTTGTCATTGGTTTTCTTGGGGCCAGCTCTTCTGTCTATGGTAACACAAAATCAGTCTCAGCGTAGTTTTCATTGGCATTTTCCCCTGATGGTTAGAGGAATAATCTTCATGCATTTGTTGGTGGTTTTTAACTTGTTTTAACTTGGGTATCGCTTTGAGTTCTTTATATATTCTAGTTAATCGGTCTTATGGTATAGGGGCTGCATTTATTTCTACATGGGAGAGCTTGCTGCTTCCTCGGGCTATGTGAAGGGATAGAAGTGGCTGTTCAGATGGAAGTTCAGGGTTCCCAGAATGCAACAGCACTGGAGCTAAGCTTCAAACACATTTGCAAAATATAGACCTGTTATTGAGGACTGTTGGGGTTACAGCGAGAAACTGGGGGTAAGCACTGACTAGCCTTCTGTCCACTTTGCTTACTGGACACAGAGACTGGAGTCAAGAAAGAGGGTGTTATTAGTGACTAACATCCACCACAGCCCTCTTTTGTTTGGAAGCACAAGATGCTTGGCAGATAGTAGGCAGATTATAGGGAGCTGTCAGGGAAAGCCATCAATAGGATGAAAGATGGATCTGTGCGAAGCTGTCCAACTCAGCTGGCGTTCCTGCTTCTGAGACTACACTGTCATCTCAGTACTAATTTATCTTGTAGCGAAAATCATCTCAGGAAAGGAAATCAAACACCAGGAGCGGCAAAGACAGGAACGACAGGGCTCTGCCTCTGATCAAGCCTGGGCTTGGGGCCACAACTACCTCTAACCCTCATGGGTAGCGGATGCAAAAATCAAGCCAGACACCGAGACTACGCCTCTTCAACAATACCAGGGGCTGTTTGGAGTCTCAGGAACAGGGTGATTTTTCTAGAAAAATAATTCTCCAAACAGAAGTCATTCCTAATGTTTCCTGCAGGTGCCAAAATTGCACCTGCCCCCTCCAGAGTTCTGCTACTGGCTGTATCTCTCGAACATGATTGCAGTCACTCACACTGAGCAAGCAGCTCTTCCTTTGTCTGCCTCTCTGCTTCAAACCTTTCTGATCCCCTCATGCAGCATAAAAGAACATCGCTTATCAAACAGGGGCAGGAGCATCCCTGGAGAGGCAGTTACTCTTGGGATCTGATGAAGCCTGTAGCCCCAGAGCAACCCACAGGGCACGGTACAGCCTGACCTGCCACCCACCTCCCACATGCTCAGCCTGGGCACAACTCCGTGATGCCAGGGTGTATGCCAATCTCCTATGTTTTCTGTCACTGTAATAGGAAACTGCCCACAAGCGACTTTTGGGAGAGGAGAGGGTTTGTTCCCAGTCATAGTGGGAACTCAGGGCAGGAACGTGAGCACCCCATGACTTGCTCAGTTTGCTTTCTTTATGGAAATCAGAGTCATCTTTCTAGAAAAGGCACCGCCCACAGTGGGCTAGGTCTTCTCACATTAGTCAACAATGAAGAAAATGTCCCACAGACTTCCTACAAGTCAGCCTGTAGGAGTGGAGGCATTTTCTTTTTCTTTTTTTCAGTTTGCTTTTATTGAGCTATATATTTTTCTCCACTCCCCTCCCTTCCTCTCTTTTCCTACCCTCTCCCACGGTCCCCATGCTCCCTATTTTCTCAGGAGATCTTGTCTTTTTCTACTTCCCATTTACATTACATCTATGTATGTCTCTCTTAGAGTCCTCTTTGTTGTCTAGGTTCTCAGGGATTGTGAATTGTAGGCTATATTTTTGTTCGTTTTATGTCTAAAAGTCACTTATGAGTGAGTATATATGATATTTGTCTTTCTGGGTCTGGGTTACCTCACTCAATATGATGTCTTCTAGATCCATCCATTTGCCTGCAAATTTAAAGATGTCATTATTTTTTCTGCTGTGTAATACTCCATTGTGTAAATGTACCAATTTTCTGTATCCATTCTTTGGTCGAGGGACATTCAGTTTATTTCCAGGTTCTGGCTATGAGAAATAATGCCACTATGAACATAGTTGAGCACATGTCCTTGTGGCACGATTGAGCATCCTTTGGGTCTATACTCAAAAGTGGTATTGCTGGGTCTTGAAGTAAGTTGTTTCCTAATTTTCTGAGAAATTGCCATACTGAAATCCAAAGCAGCTGTACTCCCACTAGCATTGCAGAAGTGTTCACTTTACCCTACAACCTCTCCAGCGTAAGTTATCATCAGTGGTTTGGATCTTGGCCATTCTTACAGGTATAACATGGAATCTCAGAGTTGTTTTGGTTTGCATTTCTCTGATGGCTAAGGATGTTGAGCATTTCCTTAAGTGTCTTTAAGCCATTTTAGATTCCTCTGAGAGTTCTCTGTTTAGGTCTATACCTCATTTTTTTATTGGATTATTTATTCTTTTGATGACCAATTTCTTGAGTTCTTTGTATATTTTGGAGATATATCTTGTTGATATCCAGTTATTCCAGCACCATTTGTTGAATATGCTTTCTTTTTGCCATTTTATATTTTTTGCTTCTTTATCAAAAATCAGGTGCTCAAAGGTGTGTGGATTAATATCCGGGTCTTCAGTTTGGTTCCATTCAACCTTTGTCTGTTATTATGCCAATACCAGGCTATTTACAGTACTGTAGCTCTGTAGTAGAGTTTGAAGACAGGGATTGTGATGCCTCCAGAAGTTCTTTTATTGTACAGGATTGTTTTGGCTATCCTGGGTTTTTTGTTTTTCCATATGAAGTTGAGTATTGTTCTTTGGAGGTCTGTGAAGAATTTTACTGAGCTTTTGATGGGCATGCATTGACTCTGTAGATTGCTTTTGATAAGATTGCCATTTTTACTATGTTAATTCTACCAACCCAAAAGCATGGAAGATCTTTCCATTTTCTGGTGTCTTCTTCAATTTCTTTCTTTGAAGATTTAAAGTTCTTGTCATACAGGTCTTCCACTTGTTTGATTAGAGTTACTCCAGATATTTTATGTTATTTGTGGCTATTGTGAAGGGTGATGGTTCTCTGATTTTTTCTTAGCCCATTTATCATCTGTGTGAAGAAGGGCTACTGATTTTTTTTATTTAATCTTGTATCCTGCTACATTACTGAAGGTGTTTATGAGTTATAGAAGTCCCATGGCAGAATTTTTGGGGTCCCTTGTGTAAACTATCATATCATCAGTAAATAGTGAGAGTTTGATTTCTTCTTTTCCAATTTGTATCCCACTGATCTCCTTTTGTTGTCTTATTGCTCTAGCTAGAACCACAAGAACTGTATTGAATAAATATGGAGAGAGTGGACAACCTTGTCTTCTTTCTGATTTCAGTGGGATTGCTTTGAGATTCTCTCCATTTAGTTTGATGTTGGCTGTTGGCTTTCTGTACATTGCTTTTATTATGTTTAGGTATGTTCCTTGTATCCCTGCTCTCTCCAAGACCTTTATCATAAAGGGGTGTTGTATTTTGTTGAAAGCTTTTTCAGCATCTAATGAGATGACCATATGGTTTTATCTACCAGTTTATTGATATGGTAGATTACATTGATAGATTTTCATATGTAGAACCATCCCTGCATCTCTGGGATAAAGCTGACTTGATCATGGTGAATGATTTTTTTTTTTTGGATGGTTTGCCGGTATTTGATTGAGTATTTTTGCATCAGTGTTCATGAATGAGATTGATTTGAAACTGTCTTTCTTAGTAATGTCTTTGTGTGGTTTGGGTATCAGGGTAATTTTAGCCTCATAAAAAAGAATTTGGCAATGTTCCTTCTGTTTATTTTGTGTGACACAATTTGAGGAGTATTGGTAATAGTTGTTCTTTGAAATTCTTGTAGAATTCTGCACTGAAACCATCTGGTCCAGGGTGTTTATTGGTTGGAAGACTCTTGATGACTGTTTCTATTTCTTTAGCAGTTATAGGTCTATTTAGTTTGTTTTTAATGGTCTTGATTTAATTTTGGGAAGTAATATTTATCCAGAAAATTGTCCATTTCCTTTAAGTTTTCCAATTTTGTAGAGTACAGGTATTTGAAATATGACCTAATGATTCTCTATATTTCCTTCATGTCTGTTGTTATGTCCCCTTTTTCATTTCTGATTTTGTAATCTGGATGTTCTCCCTCTGTCTTTTGTTTAGTTTGGATAAAGGTTTGCCTATTTTGTTGATGTTCTTTAAGAACCAACTCTTTGTCTGATTGATTCTTTGTATTGTTTTCTTTGTTTCTATTTTGTTGATTTCAGCTCTAAATTTGATTATTTTCTGGCCTCTAGTCCTCCTGGGTGAGTTTGCTTCTTTTTGTTCTAGAGTTTTCAGGTGTTCTGTTAAGTCACTAGTGTGGGATTTTTCCAGATTTTTTTATAGAGACATTTAATGCTATGAGTTTTCCTCTTAACACTGCTTTCATTGTGTCCCATAAATTTGGGTCTATTGTGTGTTCATTGTCATTGAATTTTAGAAAGTCTTTTATTTCTTCCTTGACCCATTGATGATTCAAGTGAGTGTTGTTTAATTTCCATGAGTTGTGGGCTTTCTGGAATTAGTGTTGCTGTTTAACTATAATTTTAAGCCATGGTGATCCAATAAGGTACATGGGGTTATTCCATATTTTTGTATCTATTGATTTTTGCTTTGTTACCTAGTATGTGGTCAATTTTTGAGAAGGTTCCTTGAGTTGCTTAGGAGAAGGTATATCTTTTTTGTTTGGATGGAATGTTCTATAGATGTCTGTTAAGTCCATTTGATTCATAATGTGTAAATTCTCTTATTTCTCTATTTTCTGTCTGACAGACCTGTCCAATGGATGAGAGTGTGGTGTTGAAGTCTTCCACTATTAGCGTGTAGGATTTAATGTGTGATTTAAGCTTTATTAGTGTTCTTTTACATATGAGGGTCCCCTTGTATTTGGGGCATAGATGTTCAATATTGAAATTTCCACTTGATGGATTTTTTCTGTGACTAATATAAAATGTCCTTCTTTGTCTCTTTTGATTGATTTTTGTTTGAAGTCTATTTTGTTAGATATTATGATAGCTATACCAACTTGTTTCTTAGGTCCATTTGATTGGAAATTTTTTTTTCCAACCCTTTACCCCTAGGTCATGTCTGCCTTTGTGGTTGAGGTGTGTTTCTTGTATGCAGTAGAAGGATAGATTCTGTTTTCTAATCTATATCTAATCTGTTAACCTCTGTCTTTTTATGGGTGAGTTGAGTCCATTTATATTAAGGGATGTAATGACCAGTGATTGCTAGCTCCTGGTAATTTAGTTTTTATCATTGGTGATGTTATTGTATGTGTTTTCCCCTTCTTTGGGAATTCATCAATTGTCTGTGTTTTTGTGGATATATAGCCAACTTCCTTGGGTTAGAGTTTTCCTTCTAATACTTTGTGTAAAGCTGGGTTTGTGGCTAGGTATATTGGTTAAATCTGGTTCTGTCATGGAATATCTTGTTTTGTCTGTCTATTGTGATTGAAAGTTTTCCTGGGTATAGTACTCTGGGCTGGCATTCTTGGTCTCTTAATGGCTGCATAATGCTTAACCAAGACTTTCTGGCTTTCATTGTTTCAATTGAGAAGTCGAGTGTAATTCTGATAGGTCTGCCTTTATATGTTACTTGGGCTTTTTCCTTTGCAGCTCTTAATTTTCTTTCTTTATTCTGTATGTTTAGTGTTTTGAAGATTATGTGGTGAGGGGATTTTTTTTATCCAATCTGTTTGCTATTCTGTAAGCTTCTTGTATGTTCATATGCATATATTTCTTTAGGTTGGGAATTTTTTCTATAATTTTGTTGAATATAGTTTCTGTGCTTTTGAGTTGGACTTCTATCCTTATTATTCTTTGGTTTGGTCTTTTCATGGTGTCCCAAATTTCCTGGATATTTTGTGTTAAGCTTTTGTTAATTATATGTTTTCTTTAACTGATGAGTCTATTTCCTCTATTGTATCTTCAGCACTTGAGATTCTCTCTTCCATTGTTGCGGGAAGTCCTTCCGCTCCTCCATCCAATAGCCGCTGAGATACCAGCCCATTGGGGCGTGGTCTCTCTCCCTTTAAAAAAGCGGCCACTTCCCTCCTCGCTCTCTCTTCCTGCTCCGCTTCTGGCGACTAGACTCCCTTCCTGATTGCGCAGAGGGCTATTGTCTGTGATGGTGATCTGTAAGTTTTTTCCCTTTTAAATAAATAACCATTATATTAATCATAATTCCAAACTAGCGTGGGATTGTTTGTGACTTACACCTTCGCCTTCATTCCATCTCTTGTATTCTACTGTTTATGCTTGCATTTGTGGTTCCTGATCGTTTTTTCATAATTTCTGTTTCTATAGTTCCCTCAGTTTGTGTTCTTTATTGTCTCTATTTCGGTATTCAAGTCTTGAATCATTTCTTTCACCTGTTTGATTGCTTTTTCTTTGTTTTTGCTAAGGAATTTGTTGATTTCTTCCAATTCATTCCTAGTCCCACAGAGATCTCTGGCTTAGGCCTGCTACCTTAGAGGTGGATCCCTTGTACCTGTTCCTGTGGAGGTAATTTTCTCAGGCCTGCTCTGGCTGAGGTCGCTGGCCCAGGACTGTTCCCACAGATGTCCCTGGCTTAGACGTACTCCCACAAAGGTCCTTGGTTTGAGCCCAGTCCCACCAAGGTCTCTAGCTCAGGTCTGCTCTCTTGGACGTTCCTGACTCATGCCTGGTCCTGCAGAGGACTCTGGTTTGGGCCTCTTCCCTTGATGGTCACTCCTTTGTACCTGCTTCTGTGGAGGTCGTTGCCTCTGGCCTGTTCAGGTGAAGTTGCTGGCTCAAGACTGCTCCTGTGGAGGTCATTTCCTTGTACCTGCTCCGGCAGAAGTTGCTGGCTCAGAACTGTTTCCACAGATGTCCTTTGGCTTGGGCCCGGTACTGCAGAGGTCTCTGGCTCAGGCCTGTTCCCTTGGCTGTCACTCCCTTGTACCTGCTCCTGTGGAGGTTGTTGCCTTGGGCCAGAGGCATTTTCTTAATTGAGGTCACCTCTTCCTCCTGTTAGGAGCCCTGTGAGCCCCGTGGAGAGCCCTGGGAGCACATGAGCTGTGTGAGCCCTGTGAGGAGCCCTGTGGGGAGCCCTGTGGGGAGCCCTGTGGGGAGCCCTGTGGGGAGCCCTGTGAGGAGCCCTGTGGGGAGCCCTGTGAGGAGCCCTGTGGGGAGCCCTGTGAGGAGCCCTGTGAGGAGCCCTGTGGGGAGCCCTGTGGGGAGCCCTGTGGGGAGCCCTGTGGGGAGCCCTGGGAGCACATGAGCTGTGTGAGCCCTGTGGGGAGCCCTGTGGGGAGCCCTGTGGGGAGCCCTGTGAGGAGCCCTGTGGGGAGCCCTGTGAGGAGCCCTGGGAGCCCTGTTGGGAGCCCTGGGAGCACATGAGCTGTGTGAGCCCTGTGAACCCTATGGGCACGCCAGCACATGCCTGAAAAGGTGAAATTGGAGAACTCCCTTCTGTAATTCATTCAGAGTTGAATGCAGCCTCAGGCCACAACTCTCTCCTCTCCCTTGAGGACACCCAGGTCAGACCTCTGCAGGGACAATCTGGAGTGCTTGTGTTAGGACACATCCAAAGTCAGCATCCCCAGAGCACATTGGCTGATGAGATTTTATAATGCAGGGCAAGTCATGGTGGGGTGTCCGAGGCCATCAGGGCAGGAACCGGCCATCTGTTCTTTGTAATTCAGACAAGGCTAAGCAGAGTGGCTGAGACCCATGGGGTCAGTAGAACTCTGTGCACACACATTCTTCCTATTCATCCAAAATCCCCTCGCTGTTGGATCAGTGGATTTGAGAGTGCAAAGTTGATGTCCACATTTTATGTCTTGCCACTCAACTATGGATATTAAAGCCAACAGTAGTGGAGTAGCCCACATACTCACAGGCCAACAAGAACCTTGTCATCACAAAGCTGGTGAGCTGGACCGTAGCTCACCGCATGCCAAAGAACTGTGGGTTTGCATGGTCATTATATTAAAAAGAGAGATGTGGGATTTTTCAAATACAGTAGAGTATTCATCTCCACCATAGAGAGAGTGAGAAGGTAAAAGGTGCTCCGGTGATTCTAATTTCCATGTTTGTATTATTAGTCTATTTTAGTTACACAATGAAATGCCTAATGCCTAACTGTCTATAAGCCTGTTTTGGAAATTGAAAGACTAAGGTCCTGATTCTGGTGATGAACCCTAAGCCGCACCATACTATCACAGATGTCATCATGGTGGGAGCACATCAGAAAGGAAGAGCCGTTACCAGACAGGAAATGGATGCTTTTTCAAAGTTATCTTTGTAGGTAAATGCACACAACTCTGTCTCAGTCTTCCTGCTGCATGTGCAGTATCTTAGTGCATGGCTGGGTAGCATTTGACCCTTATCTCATACTCAGTGGTCCTGGAGACCATGCCCTGTGTTTGCACCTGTTGAAATAAGCTACTGTGGAAATGGAAAAGTAGCAGGTTCCAGCCAGTGTGCGTCATAGAAAGGAGAGATACCAGACCACAGACAGCAGACACTGAGAGGAGGCTTTGGAAGGTGATATTTTCACTTCTCTGCTTTCTATAGACGTCTAAGCACAGCTAGAGAGTGAGACTTCCTGCCTCAGGTGTGCAGGCTGGGAGCCTCATCTTCTGTGCCTTGTGTGTAGGCTTGATGCAGGATGGGTCATCATTAGGAGTGAAACATGGTCAGGAAGTGTTTGCCATTCTGAGTTCACAGTCATGTCTTAGGATGTCAAGAAGGAAGGGAGGACTTTTGCTTAAAACTTAATGACAATTCCACGGGTATCGGGGATGTTCTCACCCTGATGATACTGGTCATGATGTGATGCTGTTTAGGGCTCATCACCAGAGCCAAAATTTTAGTCTTTGGATTTTCAATTTCCAGAACTATAGCTGACTAGGCCTCCCACTTTTGGGACTGGTTCTTAACTGAAGGAAGATAGTTGTTATGTATGGATCTTGAAAGCTGTACCAATTCTGGTTCTTTTATGTGTCAATTCTCTAGGCATGGTTCCTCAATACCATCACAGATGACACTATGAAGGTCTACCACAATATTAGCATTTAAATTGGTAGCTAGTGAATAAAGTATTTTTTGCCCTCTATAATACCAGTGGGCCTCATCAGCTAAAGACCTTTAAATAAAACAATCATTCAACCCTCTTCATATCAGTAAGTGTACAGATGTTTTTACACATCAAACTTATTGAAACATCCGGTCCTGGTTAGGAATGGATTCATTCTGTTTTCTCCTGTTGCTGACTTCAAATGCACTCTGGGTTATCTTCTAGCCCATCACAATGGTCAGTCCAATTTAAGCTGTGATGTTCTGCCCTCCCTTGGCCTGGAGCATCCAGTCTTTTCATTCAGGACTGCTTGCTCCTATTGTGTTGGGGTGATACAAGAAGGCAGTGGGGGACAAAAGATCTTTTATTCACCTTGGCTCTGGCTATTTCTCTAATGTTTGCTGACCATCAAAGCCCTCTGTTTGACAAATGGTCTACATCCTAGCACCATTCTTTACTCCAGGCAGTGTCCTGTGATTCGGTTCAACTCTCACACTAATGACCTGGAGTTAGCATCAGGTCCCAGCAAGACTTCCCTCACTTCAGACACCAGCAGTAATTGGAGTTCTCAGATGGCTTCCTCTTCTGCCTGGCAAGTTCTGAGTTAAAGGTCACACAACCTCTTTGTATTTGATAATTTGTTATAACAACTTATGGAACTCAAAACTGTACTAAGTGACATGATGACAGAGGATCCAAATGAACATCCGGATACACGGGGACATGTGACAACATCTGGAAGGGTCCTTGGCTCACGGTTCAGGAGTTTCTGTGCTTGTGTATTTGGGCATTGTCTCTATCTCAGAACACTGAAAGGTGTCATTATTCCTGGGCATCTGTGAATAAATGTCTACTCACCATAGGTAGGCAGCCAGCAGCAGAACACAACACAAACAAACAAACCATCCAAGTACATCTTGGTGAACCAATGATCTTTGTTAGGGTTACTTGCAGAAATATGGGTGAAGAGTTGGTTACAGGAAGAGAAATCTTTCAAAGACATCTGCATCACCCAATGCCACCCAGCATGAGTGACACTCATGAAATTTGGAAACCTGGAGGCCACTGCAAAGCTGCCAGTTCCTCAGCAGCTTAGGGAGGATTAGTCTAGGCAGCTCAGTGGGTCTGAGCCCCTTCTAGTCAACTGGGCTTATCAGACCTTGTCCAGGTCAGTTTCAGAGACTTCCTGGAGGTACTGAATTGTTTATGTCATGAGTTTAGCAAGCTTACTTTCAGCATGGAATGTTTCACCAGCACTACACCATCTTAAATGTTAAGCAGCTTCCCTCAAACATGGAAGAAAGTTTGACCTGATAGGATATTGTTACACCACCACCAAGAAATCTCTTTGGGTCTCACTGTCCAGAGCTTGTATCTAAGTTCCCGAAGTATAATTTGATTAAATTATCGGTCATGTGATGAACTTGAAATCCAGCTACTCCTACTCCCAGATGTCACGGCTGGGGATGAATATTCAGCCTTCTGATTGTAGACTTGCTTTCTTCTGGGATGGATAACCCATCCTTGGAAACTTATTTGTTCTATAATGAGTCACTTCAACAGCACAAGCTCAGGCATGGCCGAAAGGGCCTACTAGTGATAACAGAATGCATTCATAACTCAGGGAATTCCATAAGGTTTTGAAGTTGTGTCAAGGAAACCCAGGATAAATGCTGAATACACTGTTTATTGGGGTACATAATCAAATATATATGACTTATTTGAGAAGAAATTTTCAGACATCTTTCTGCACAATTCCCAAGTTAGGGGGCCTGGAGATAGATAATTGTGCCTTCTCAGTGGTACCCCTCATCACACACAGAGTCTCCGACTTGTGACCTCAATAACCTTTATAACATCAGCCTTTCAAGGCATTTAATGATAGTGATGTGAAAACTTATCCAATACAAGAGACAGAAACAAGGAGCACTCCATCATCAGGACTGACTCACCTGGCAGAAAACATGGGAATGATGGGCACTGCCCCCAAAATTTACAAACATATTGGTAAATACTATTCTCTTAAATACTGTATGCATGTCTGTTTGCCCATAGCTGGAAACACCTAAATGCTTTTTCACGGTCTATTCCAGGCAGGCCTCTATGTATTTGCTGAGTATCTGCGTGTCATGCAGTATCATGCCACATGTGATTTTTAATGGTCGGTGTGCCCCACAGCATACCTAGCCGAGGTAATACATAGTCCTGCTCTCGGTGGTCTGGTGTGCGTCTGGTCCTTTACAAGCTCAGCTGCCTCCACAGCAGAGCAGCCTACGCCCTGCTCCCCTGATCATGGGAAAGAGGATGCACTGCATGCAGTAGGAACCTCTCAACCTGCATACGGCCCCCTGTTTCCCCACAATACAGCGCGAAGGAGAGTGAGAGCATCCATGGTGATCTTACAAATCCTAGAGTTTTCCTGGCAAGCAGAGAAGGAGCCCCAAGGGTGGGACTTGGAAACCCAGGTAGCACCAGCTCACAACCCAGCCACTTGCTCTTTCCCGTTCAAGTCCTGTGTGTTCCAAAGCAGCCCTCCGTGAAAGCAGTGCTTAATTACTTCCGGCAACCTCCGTGGGCAGAAGATGTCAGTAATCTCTCAAATGTTCTCATTAGTGCTGAGGTTGGGGATGTCAGCTCCGGCCCAGTGCAGCTCAGCAGCCATCACTGGGGTGTCGCCCGGCACTTCAGGGGTGTCTTAATGTGTGTGCTGCCCTTTCTCTGATGAGCAGCAGAGATAAAGGAGACCACAGAAAAGCCATCAGGGGATTGAGAAATGCTGGGTCGATTCTTCAGTGGGGAATGTAAAATGGCCGTGTATTACATTGCGTTAGCAGCCATCAATCAAAAATGTCCATGTCCATTGTAAGTGTGCAATCTTGTAGCAATTATGGTGGACCACTGATGATACAGCAGCAGGCTTGAGACGCTTATTTCCAGCTTTCCACACGGACCACGCAGGTCTTTCTGTTTGATTTCTTAAAGGCAAAAGCCCCCCCCTTTCCCCATATCCGAATCCATGCCCTTGATTTCTCTTTAAAACAGCTAAGCTCTTACCCACTGCAGGATATTATTTTTTTCAGACACGCTGTAAGCCTGTAGGAAGCAGGGGATGCTAAGATGCTGCAGGGACCAAACTTCTAAAGAATCTATGAGCCCTCAAATCTCCAGGTCAGGCTGCAGGCCTCAGCACTGCAGAGGAAGACTCTCAACCTAGTACACAGGCCATCTTCATAGTTTTAAAAGGCCAAGGTCATGAAGCCAAGGTCACTGTGAGTGGAATTTATGAGGTAGACTATGATGGAGCTTAAAACCTCAGGGAAACCTCAGCTTCTTTTAAAACATCACTACCATGGTCTCAAGAATGTGACAGGATGGGGCTTTCTGCTGGTAGGATTGTTCTCAGCCCTTATAAAATTATCCCACTACCCCTTCCAGGCGTGAGGCTGCCTGGGTGGAGCTACACACCAGACCTGCAGTTCCCCACTCTCCTCTGGCTTCATGGAACCGCTGCCTCTGCTTCTATCCCACCTCAAGTCAGTGCCCAACCCCCAAATCTGTATCCTAGGCCACACAGAATGCTCACAACAGATTTCCAGACCCATATGATGCTATACACAGAAGTCAAAAATAGTGTGCGTGTGTGCGCGCATGCACACGTGTGCTATCTCAGCTCTGTAGTCTAGATGCTCCTAAGACTGAATGGGAGACAGAGATGGGAGAATCCCCAGAAGCTGGGAAACTGAAGAGCTCATTGCATTCATACACACGCACACGCACACATTAGAAGGTAAGAGTTAAAATCTAAGGTTGATCCCTGACCCCCACAAGCACACTGTAGCAAATCACCCCAGTGTGTGCATGCATGCACACACATACATGTGTACACACACTCACACACGAATACACTCATTTTTTTTAAATTAAGGGTTTTTAACATAGGGTAACCAACTGTTCCAGTTTCCAGGAGACTCTCAGATTTAATGGGTGATATAGGATTCCCCTCTGTATGCTATGATTACCATTGGTTAAAAAAGAACTGCTTTGAGCCTATGGCAGGGCAGAAGAGAACTAGGCAGACAAAGCTATGCTGTCTGCTGGGAGAAAGAAGGGCAAAGTCAGAGAGAAGCCATGGAGATGCCACACAGTGAAACTTTGCTGCTCAGCCACAACCTCGTGGTAATGCACAGATTAATGGAAAGCGGCCACCGTTCAACAAATGCTGACCTCCTAGTCCCTGGGACAGTAAGAAATCAAGGAACTGACATGTAAACTTTGGCTTTTTAGTCTATGTGCTATGGACTGCTACCTGTTTTTCTAGCTTTATTTTTTAGAGGTGTGTGGTGCTGTCTTAATTATTGTGATATTGGAATTTTTAAGAGTGACAAGACATTTCTTGACCCAGTTGGCCTTGGTCTAGGACCCTGAGAGGCTGGACACTAACAGACTTCAAAGATTGGCCTGAGGCATGGCTTCAAGTTTATTGTCTGTTATCAGCTCACACAGAAGCTATTGTGACAGTTCTCAGGGGAGTATGGAAATTGGAAGCAAGCTTATTAGAATTGGGGGCAAAGTCAGCAATTAAGTAAAGGCAAGAGGAAGTCCTGAGGACAGGAGTTATTTACAAGGCGCGGTGGGATTGCATTGAATTTCCCTTTTTCAGTTTTAGGGGGCCATGACAGGAGCCAGACAAAGGCGAGGCACTCCTGTGCAGGCTGGCTAATCCTCTGGGCTGTGATGAGCTGGGGCAGTGGCGGGTCCACGCGTGCCTGTGGTTTTTCAGTCAGGGATGGGTGACGTTTTCCACACCCCTCAGCTCTAACTGCTGTTGTCCATTCCTCTTTGTCTGAGAAGTGGCTGGGAGTGGTCTCCTAGGTGGAAGCTGCCTTCCTGTTTGAAGCCGGCCTCCCTTCAGGTTCAGTCTGCTACATTAGGAGAAGGGACGTCGAAAAGGAAAACCAGACCCCAGCACCTCATGTCTGCTCTTGGCCATCACAGGCTCAACCTCACCTCTCCTCTAATCCACCTTATACCCAGCTACCAGGCCTCTTGCTCATCTTCCTCGGTGCTCCCAATTCTACTGTTTTAATCTTAATCATATTTTTAATTCCGGTCTCTGCTATCACTTCAATATATGGAGCCGCTTGCACTTAATACCACGGGCTCTCTTCTCTTTCTGTCCGTGGAGAAGTGGGTCCTGGTTCAACGGTGAGGTGCTTCTCCTTGTGTTGTTATTGAGCAGGGGGTTTGCCAGTTTCCTGCTCCCCAGGGACCATTTCTCCTGTGGTACCTGCTGCCATGAGGAGGGTGTGAGGTTCTCACTACACTCCTTCAGCCCTCTGAGCACTTTTCTGATACCTAAGCAACAGGCACCTGTAACTCACCGGAATATTAGGGCTGCTCCTTTCCAACCACCCCTTTTCTTCTTCTGTCCATTGAAACTTCAGAGAGCCCCTGCAGAGTGACGAGATGCAGCAGCCTGCCCTCCACCAGTCAGAGGAATCTGGTGCTAAGGCTTCCTCATTTGGCAGTGCCCAGGATCAAGGCAAAAGAGATGTCAAACCCTACCCTCTCCAGCCCTCACTGCCAGCAGCAACTCTAAAAACAAGAGAGAAAAGATACTGGTAACCTAGGTGTCTTTGACCCAACCCCTGTTAGTCTCTTATTCCTGTGGAGGGGACATGAGGGTGGGGAGAACCAGGAGATAGGTGCCCATGGGAAAAGGTGCAGGAGGGAGGACAGTGGCGGGAGGAGATGCAGGGCAGGGGGAGGGGCAGATGAAGAATAGTGCAGGGAGGCATGCCTGGTGGACAGGAGCATAGGCACAGAGAACTGTGGAGCTGGGTTCTGGGAATCTTGGCTAGCTATCCAGGAAGCCCAGGTGCTCCCTGTCTGGAGAAGGAGTGACGTCATAGCCTGAGAGCATGGCAATGTTCCCAAATATCAGCCTTTAAGTCCTTACACTTCAGGGCTCCAGCGCATTCATGCAGCCTTGGTTTGAGGATTTGCACTCTGTGGCCATCATCCCAGGAGGCAGTGGTAGATCAGATGACATGCATGTCAGTAAATGTCACTGATGGGCACCAGAGTAATCCTCTGCTGAGTTTCCCTCAGAGCTCTGTGCTGACAGCTGAGCCACGGCTGGGGCGACATGATGCCTTTGGACACATGGACAGGAGTGCTAGTGGGGGGCAGGCAGAATTCTCTCTGCCGCTCAAACCTCTCTTCCCGTAGACTGTAATGCCTGATCAGGTTTTCCTGATGCCAGACAGCAATGAGGAGCACTGTCTAGTGGGAAAATTGCCAGGACAGAATCTAGCCCTTCTGCAAGCAATCACAGCAAGGCTGTACCTGCTCACTTCTTTTAAATAAATTCTCTGTGGATTTTAGCAGTTTTACCCGTGTATGTGCATGATACATCCTGATGGGTCTCACCTCTGCCTCTAGTCTCGCTTTTTATAAACCCTGCTTTTGTGCACCCTGCCCCTGGCTTGAGGTCTAGGACATGTTTGCAGCCCCACCTTGCTCACCTCCAGCTGTGCAGGGCTCTTGCCTTCAGCAACTTGCATTCCTGTCCTCACCCCCACCCCCACCGCCATTCCTCCAGAATTCATCTCTGAGGCCTCTTAGATCTGTGTCATAACAAATAAACTGCAAAGGAGGCACAGAGTCTTAATGAGGAGATGGAGAATAATCCACAGTGGTGCAATTGTGGGATTTAATAAGACCTGGACTGGAGTATGTATGATGAAGAAGATTATAGCCACAGCGAGGGGGGGGGGATGGCGCACTGCAGTATAGTAGATTACAGAGGGTCTCCTTGTGTCATCAGGAATATGAATTATCTGGTTCCCTTTAGCTGAGCACTCTGGGGTTGGAGAGATGGAATAGCTATCACGGATAGAAACGCAGCATAGATTTCCAGAGCCCCCTGCCCACCCCATCACTGTGCGGCCAGTATGAGTCCAGGACCCTGTCTATATCTAGGGAAATTAATGTGGTAGGAAGTAGCAGTGGATATCCCAAGGGAGCCCTCTCTTTCTTAGTCCTTTTCTCCTATATAAATACTCCTCCAGTCCAGAGCCCTGGCCCTTTAGAGGCCATGGAATAGAATGCTGAAATAACGTGTAAAAACAGAACATTCTAAAATCCTGAACGGCTGCTATGCTGCAGTCCAGGCTGGCTGGACAGCTGGCTCGGTGACCTGTGATTACTCAAGGGGCCCTGTGCTCAGAAACTACTCATGCTGAATTAAAGCGCCGCTGTCATCCTCTTTCCATTTCTTCATAATTTTGGACAGAGAGTTCCACGATTGCATTTTACGTCTGTGTCTACCGCTTTGGGGCATGGAGTGAAACAAGCCTCAGAAGAAACACTAGTCTCATCCTATTTTGAAAACCAGAACTTACTGTTCAGTGGGTTTTTTTTTAATTAGTTCCTTGAGATTTTGTGTAACGTGTTTTGATCATGCTCACTCCTCTCTCCTAGTTTTAATACACATAAGGAAAGCGTTAAAGATGTTAGTTCCATTCCCCTTTGCTGCCTCTTCACTAGGAAAAAAGAATATGTATGCACACATATATGCATGACAGAACATATCTGCATGCATGTGTGCTTCTGTGTATAAAACAAATTCTGTGTTTATGAATCCCAGAAGTACCAAGGAAAGCCAAGGAATCTAATCAATCACTACAAGTTCAGCCTGTTTCCTCTCCAGGAGATTTGATTTGCAACACTCTGTGTGTGTGTGTGTGTGTGTGTGTGTGTGTGTGTGTCTGTCTGTCTGTCTGTGTGTCTGTGTGCATATGTATGTGTGTGTGCATGTGTGTGCGTGAGTGCATATGTGCATGAATGCATACATGAACATGTGTGTGAGCATTCATGTGCAGGTGCATTCATGTAAAATGCAAATAAACACATGCCACAGTGCACATATAAAGGTCAGAAGACACCCTCATGTGTTGTTCCTCATGTCTCACCTTGTTTGAGGCAGGGTCTCTTGCTGTTTACCACTGTTCATGCTGTGCTGGCCCATGAACCTCTGAGGAGTCTTCTGTTTCTGTCCCCATCTTGCCATAGGAATGCTAGGATTACAGGCGCATGCATGCTACTGCATCTGGCTTTTGTCTTAGTATTGGGGATCCAAATAAAGTCCTCATGCTTTCCTGGGAAGGACTTTGCCTGCTGAGCTAATTCTCTGGACCAATTATTGTGCTACAAATGTCACCTCTTGAAGATTTTTTTCCTCTGTGTGTTGTTCACTTGTTTTAATTCTATACCATATGATGCAACCAGATTTCTGCAGGAAGATCTCCCGACATCCTAAAGTTGGCATGAACAAATGGCAGTGTTCACCTAGCCCTCCAGACACAGGATTGAGTCTAAAGCTCAGGTTATAGCGTGCAGCAGTGTGCTGGGGGGCCCAGAGGTTTGAAAATCCCAGACCCAGGGAAGTCAATTCAGGCACTATATAAAAATAAGCAATAAGGACCCACCACAGGGGCACAAGTCAGGGAGATAGGAACACAGTTGGGAGAATAAGAAGCAAAAAGGAGGGACCCATGAGATATATGTCATTGTAGATGGGATGTGCTTTGGCACCAAGCAGCCCTGACTCTCAGCTGCATCAGACAAAGAGCTCTCTGTTTTCTGAACATTGTGGCTTTTGTGAAGAACTTAGTAGTGAGCTCTTCTTCTACATCGGTGGCATTTTAGCGTTTCCTCTAGAATTCTAGACAGAATCAACTATTAATCACATATAGCGCCTGCCTGCCTGAATGACTGAGCTCCCTTATGCAGGAAATACATTCCAGTTTTCTCCCCCCCCCCAATGGAATTATTTCCTTTGTCCCTTAAAAACTTAGAATGTGTCTCTTGGTTTAGTGTTGCTGAGATTAAAAACTAAAATTTATATTTAAGGAACTTCACCTTCAGAGTGCAGGAAAACTCACTTCCCATCTAAGGCTGTACCATGGCCTGTCCTTATTGTTGTCTCTTTGTGGGAAATTTATATGGCCCAGTACTCTACTCCAGTGTGTTCTGCCTTTGTGTCTTCTTACTCGGAAGAAAAGAAAAAAGAGAAAGAAAGCCTACTAATTCCTTCCCTTGTAGAGAGCACCAAATACCTTTCAGCACCAGGGAATTCAGAGTCTGACATCTGAAATGGTGCATAGTCTTCTCTGCTGAAAGCCTTTGAGACAGGCAGGGCTGGTGAGGAGCCACAGAAATTCATCATAATTGCCTGATTCTGCACTGACACATGACTGTTCTCTGTCTCTGAAGTCATTCATGGGGAGAGTTTAAAAGATTGACAATTAGATGGTGAATGAGACATGTCACGTGCGCCATGGAATCCACCGCTCTTCAGAGAGAAGTCGCTGCTTTCCTCTCAATAGAAGTCAGTTGAACTGTCACCTCAGGTGGGGGCTGACATTCACTGTCAGAGACTCGGGTGAGAAGGGCACGGGCATGCTATCACTTGAAAAGGCTAAGCTTCCAGAAACTCGTGGAAAGGCTTTTAATCTTCCCAGGGACTGTGCTTCCACCTCAGGTGGATGTCACTGAAGCATAGCCTCCTTTCATTTAAGACCGTGCAAAGCCAGTAAACGTTGACTATCCCTTACCCTAAATGTTCATGACCAGAAGGATTGGGAGTTCATTTGTCTGGATTAGGGATGCTCAGCCTTCTGCTTAGATTTGGGCTTGGCATGGAAAAGAGCAGCTGTGGGCTGGGTGGCCTTGCTATTGGGCACTACATGTAAATTACGTCCTTCCTGGAGAGAAGGGGCCGGAGATAAATCTTCCTTACTTGGTGCATCTGATGGCTTTGTCTTCCTTGCAGAGGCCACTGAGGCCAGCCCACCTGCCAGCTAGACTTCATGACTCAAACACTTCCTTCAGCCCCACTGATTACTGGCAGGCTTGCATGTCCCTGAAGCATCCAGCTCTCCTGCAGCCCTGGCCCTGAAACTCTCAACTGAAGTCTGTGTACGACGGCTTACAAAGAGGCTCTCATGAGTGTGAGCTGGCCCAGATCTCACTTCCCCGACCTGGACTGCCACATCTGAGCTAGTTTCTCTGAGTGTGTACAGATACTGTCCCTAATAGGAACAAGAGAGCTGAGCGAGCATGTAGAATCCTCTACTGTTCAAGCCCAAAAGTGAGATGCACTGGGCAGGAGCCTCAAATGTTGGCTCTTTTGTGTAAAAAAAATATATATATATATACATTTTTATTTAATATTCAAACAAGGATCTGATGTGTTTTGATCAAATTCACTCTATTTCTCACTCCTCTAATTCTTTCTCTACCCCTTCATCACTTTTCCCCCTCAATTTCATGTGTTCTCTCTTTGTGAGACATTCTTTTAATACCCACTGCACTTGTAATGCTGCCTGTATGTGCATGGGCACAAGACCATCTGCTGGAGCATGGGCATCCTCTCAGGCCTGCATCCCTGAAGAAACTGACTTTCCCTGCTCCAGCCGCCACAGTTGCCATAGCTCCTCAGACAGGGGAGGGACCTAATGAGTCTCTCCCTGGTCCATGTTGGGATTTTTGCTGGCTGATTTTTGCTAACATAGGTTTGTGTATACAGTTGCACTGTCGTGATTGGAAAGTTCGTTTTCACAACAGACATCCACTCCTGCTGGCCCTCAAATTCTCTCTGCCCCTCTTCGGTAATGATCCCTGAGCCTTGGAGGTGGGGGTGACGCAGGTGTCTCATTTAGAGATAGACATCCCTTCTAGGCTCTTCTTCTCTGCATCCTGACCAGTTGTGGATCACTGTGTCAACCATCATCTTCAGATGAGGGATGCAGGATGCAGCATCCTTGGGTATAAAGGTAGGCACTGAGGGGGTGGTATATAACAAAGGTTCTCCTCTAGGTCTCCGACCTAGCCAGTCACTGAAGTTTTTACCCCAGTTAATGGTACAAGAGAGGGTTTATATGCCTCATCATAAAGTCATGACAGATTCCTACAACACAGAATACACATAGTTTCTGACATATGAGCAAGCAGTTGTGAAAATTTGAATTTGATTTTGTTGTTGTTCTACGGATCAAACCCCAATCCTTATGGATTCTATGCAAGTACTAGATCGTTGAGCGAAAGTGTAGTCCCTTTTCTTTATTATATATTTATTTGTATTTTGATGCAGGGTCTTGCCAAGTTACACAGGCTATCATCAAACTTGAGATCTCCCTACCTCAGCCTTCTGGGTAGATGAGATTGTAGGCAGGTACACACGCATGTGTGCACACACACATGCACACACTCACACACTCTTGAAATCTAGAAGTTTTGTTAAAGACGTTGTCTCACACATAGGTCAGGATATCTTTAAACTCTTTACGTAACTGAGGAAAGTCCTAAGGTTCTCACTCCCACTGCCACCTCTGTCCACCACCAGGCCTAGTTTGTGTGGTGTTGGAGACCAGACCCAGAACTCCATATGGGCTAGGAAAACACGCTGTCAACTGAACCACATATTCAGCCTTCAAATTTGGAATTTTTAAGATTCCCCCAAAAACTTCTAGAGTAGTAGTACATTTCAAAATGAATAATATATATACATATGTGAGTGTGTGTGTGTGTGTGTGTGTGTGTGTGTGTATGTGTATGTGTATGTTTTCAACTACTGTGTCTGGCTCAGGTCTCCTACATTCTGCTTCTCTGGGGCCCAAGATCCATCACTGTAAAAATGTTACAGTGAGTTTCAGTGGGTCAGTTTTAGGCTGAAGGCATCCAGAGGTCTCAAGAGGTAAAATTTATTATCCTTTGAATAAATTTCCCATGGTGGCAGGAAATGTGTTCACACTTCTATCTAAGGATGTCAGGAAATTCTGACTTTGCATCCATCCTCAGACATGGGTATCATGATTAACTCCATCTAAAGATGAGAAAACAGAGATATGGAGTACTGACCTAAAGCCTAAGATTGCGGTTCTACCCGTGCAGCCAGCCCCAGGAGCCTGCTGGGGACCTCACTGTGCTGTCAGCCCTGGACTAGGTTCTTCCTTGCTTTGGTCTGTGTTTATCAGACTGAAGTGACATCTCATAAAATCAGAAGTTTGATCCAAGTGTTGAATCACCAATCTATCCCTCAATCACAGAGACCAGTCAGAACAGGAAGGAGCCTCTACCACAGGCTGAAGGTGTCTGTAACATGATGGGAAGGTACAGAAGCTTCAAATGCTCTTGGCACAGCAGAGGAGTTGGACCCTGAGGGAAGCAGATTTTGGCTCATTCGGACATCAGGTGTTGATTAAGTCTCCCCTTTGGGTTAAAGCCTGGAGTTGGTGTTTGAAATACTATGTGGAATGAAGCTGTCAGCCACTTGCCCTCCAAAAGCAGTTTCTAGAATGCAGACAGGGAACATGGGTAGCCAAGTCCAAGAGTGCTTCTGTAGACTAGAGTATCATGGAAAGAAACAGGTTAGTATTCTAGAGCACCTTTTAAAAGACATTTAACAGCAGAAATGTATCACAGACCCCAGGGTTCGAACCTTTGATAGACCTACTTCATCACTAGGGACTATGGGAATTTTGATTTTTGTAGCTAAACAACCTTACTTGGGAATAATTGAAAAATCACCCATGCAACAATGAATTTTCTTCCTTAGCCTCATGAATGATATAAGCATATGTTTGTCACAGTTGGTAGAGGCAAGCTCTCCCTATGAGAAAGAAGGCCTCTAGTCTGTCATAAATGGATTTTTTTTTTTCTGAAAAGAAATACAGTCTTGATGCATCCTTATTAAAAGCAGTTGCATTGTCATCTGGAGCAAGGCCGAACCTGCCTGCAGATAATACATTTGGAAGGGGGCAGGGAGGACAGAGCATCTCTCTGAATAGAAGTCTGCCTTTGACTCTGATGTAGGCTAGGCAGCACCCTTTTTCTTCCCTCTAAATGGCCCTTGAGGGCTGAATTCTGTTTCCCACCTTTGCCTAGGCTTTCTGTGATTGAAGCGCTCAGAAAGAACTTCAGGTAAACTTAAGCAATAGTGCTTGTAGCCTTGAGTATAGGTCTTGACATAACATTCTTCAAGCTAAAGCTAGAGAAAATAAAATGACTAAGTGTTTGCAAACCTGACACTTTCCTCTCTTGTGTTCGCCTACCTCATAAGGGAATTGATGTTTTTGTAGGAGCTAGCACGAATGCTTAGCAAACACTGAGGACCAAGTGAGGCCGTGAATTTGGGTCTCATCTGTCTTTGTTCTCTTTCCAGGGTCTAGCCCTCATCCATATCCTAAATTCCTATAGGGATGAAGGTGGAAGTCCCATGGTAATATGTACCACCTTTGTCACAAAACAATTCAGAGTTTAGACTCCACAGGCTCGGTTCTCATGAGCATCTGTGTGGGCTCTTTGTAGCAGACCATGAAATCACTCTTTCACTGCTGTGGTTACATCCTCACACCAACACAGTGATGACGGTGATTTTATGGACGAGCTACATGGTCACAATTGATACAGAACAGCCAAGTTAGAAGACCTTGAGCTCGCAGAGGTCAGAGTCAGAAGGGGACTGAGACTTTCCTTGACTCTACACTCTAGCTGAAGAGAATAACCAAAGCTCAGACTAGACCAGAACTTGAGGTTAAAAAACATGATTCCCATTCACATTGTACTGTCAGAAAAAATAACCCAGAATGACACTCAGGGTGCAGAATCAAAAGTCATGTGAATCAGAACTCAGTCCTAAGAAGTGTCAACTAGAGAGATTTAAATGCAACACAAAGAGGACGTGGACCATGTGATCCCAGGAAAGCAAAAGAAAAGAGAAGGCAAACCACATCTAGAGCATCATAGAAGAGTAGAGGTGGGAGTTCTGATCACAGCTTCCATCTGACCTTCCTTTCCAGAGCTCTGAGTCAGAAACGTGTGTGAGCTATGAGAGCCAAATTGTTCATGGTCAAGCTGACTATCACATTCCTTGTTAACTACGTATAAGCTGAAGCCAACATCAGGACCATGTAGGTCCAGAGCCCGCCTTCTTTCTAACATCTGTGGCCTGAGTAGGATGATTTGCCTTTAACTGCCAAACTCTCAAAAAGCATACCTCTGAAAAACAGTCATTATTACACTATTATAGTATTATAAGATTGTAAATGTGCTTGGTTCTTTCTGCCCTGCATGTGAATTTGGGGCAATGTTGTTTTGTGTCTTTCTTCACTGGTGCTACCTTCTGAGGAAGAAGTGATAGAGGAGGTGTAAGAGACAGAATTGGGGTGCTGTGGATCACAAGGTAGTTAAAGAGAGGTACAAAGGAGCACATGGTCCTCACCAGTGCTGTTGGATGTCAACACACCTCCAAGTGTCTTACCAAGTGAGGGCTCTGGAGTGCCAGTAAGTGAACTGGTGATATACCATGTGAAGCACAGTTTTAATGTCTGCTTGATATAATGTAGAACCCAGGAAGAGAGTCTCAGTGAGTGCCCTAGTTGGCTCCCATTGCTGTGATAAGTACCGTGACTAGAAACAACTTGGGGAAGAGTGCATTTGGCTTATACTTCCGCGTCACGCTCCATTACTGAGGGAAGTCAGGGCAGGAACTGATGTAGAGATCATGGAGGAATACTGTTTACTGGTTTGATCTCTCAGTGTACTTTCTTATACCACCCAGAACCACATCTACAAGAAAGGTGCCACCCACTGAAATCTAGGTCCACCCACATCTTTAATCAACCAGTAAAATGTCCCATGGACTTGTCATGTCCACAGGCCAATCTGATGGAGACAGTTCCTCAACTGATGTTCCCTCTTCCAAGATGACGCTAATTTGTGTTAAGGTGATAAAAAAATTAACCAGTACAAGGAGGGGTTGTCTAGATCAGGTTGACCTGTGGACATGTCTGTAGGGTATGGTATTGATTGCCTGAATTGATATGGAAATACCTAGCCAGGAAGTAGATTGACAGTATTTCCTGGCTTTGAGTCCCGGTCTGTATAAGTATAGGGAAAGTTATCTAAGTGTTAATGCTGAATGTGCATGCATTCATCTCTTTGCATTTGACTGTGGATGTTAGTATCAGCTTGAATTCCTGATTTGAATTCCTCACACAGTGATGGTGTGTGTCTTAGTTAGGGTTCCAATTGATGCGAAGAGACACCATGACCATGACAACTCTTATAAAGGAAAACATTTAATTGGGGTTGCTTACGTTTTCAGAGGTTTAGTTTATTCTCATCCTGGGGCAACATGGCATGCAGATGTGGTGCTAGAGAAGGAGCTGAGTGTTGTACATCTTGACTCTTGCAGCCGACAGGAAGTGGTCTGTCTTACTGGATGTAGCTTGAGCAAAGGAGGCCTCAAAACTCACTCCAACACACTTCCTCCAATAAGTCCACACCTTCTCCAATGAGGCCACACCTACTCCAACGAGGCCACACCTACTCCAATGAGGCCACACCTCCTAATAGTGCCACTCCTTTGGGGGACCATTTTCTTTCAAACCACCACAGTATACAACCTGAAAATTTAAGAAGAAAAATTTTAAAAAAAACCTTTTCCCCCTTAGCTGCTTTAAGTTTACTAAGAACTAGTCCCCATTATTCGTGTAAGGGTGAGTGTGCATGTGGGTACATGAGTACATGCCAAGGAATCACACAGCTACCCAGAGAGCTAGGAAGTGGCATATACTAGGGTATCTACAGAGTCCATCTGAAAGGCAGGAATGAAATTGTTTGCAGGAACAAAATACAGAGATGCCCATTGTTATATAGATAACAACATGCAGTATCTTCCACACTTGTGTGTTATGTGTGTGTTTCTCTGAAGTCCCAGAAACACTGGCAGAATCTGTCATAATTGTCTCAAAGTAGTTGAACTGTGTTTTCTCCTCAAATTGAAGTATATCTGTTTAAGGATTTCAGAGACCTCCCATTCTTCTCTCAGTAGGAAAAAATATTTAAAATATTACTTTGGAATTAAAAATTAATGTGGCCATTTATTATAGTCTCCCTTTCCCCTAACTTTTAGTCCAGCATACAAACCTTATTATTCCATCTAGGAATCTAGCAACTCCGAATAAGTACTTTAATGGGATTTTGATTAATGTTTATTCCCATTTATAAACAGCTCATTTTTCATCTTAACTTTGTTCATTTTATATTAAGCCACACTTATAAATTACATATATTTGATTTTCTCCTCAAGTTTTCCAGTCATCTGACTAGCAGAAGCGATCTCAGCATCTCAATAAGATTTATAAAGAAAACAAATGTATAAATGGGTCTGGGGCTCTCGCCATCTCTTCAGGATCACAGGGAACTGAGTTCAATTTCCAGCTCTAGAACATAAAGGCTACCTTCACCCTTCTAAGAAGATCCAAGAACACTTGAGTTCCAATAGCTGCTCTCAGAACAACCAAAGAAGTGAGCAAGAGAGAAAGTTACACAGAAAACAAACAAACAAACAAAAAACCCACCACCAGAAATGCCAAGAGACCTCACACTGGGAGAGAGCAGCTGAGGGCTGGCTAGCTGCTTGCTGGAGAAACTTCAGGAGTCTAAAGGAGCAGGAACAAGGCTACTGTCGGACTAATAAATTGATGAATAAAACAAAGGAGATAATGAAAAACTTCTGGAGTCTCAATCTTAGAGGGCCTTCATGCTTCTTTGGACTTGTCCTTCATGAACCCCACGAGCTTCCCATGGTTACAGTCAAGTCAGATACTTGGTGGTTGTGACAGGGAATCCAGCAGGTAGCCAGTGTGAACTGTTTTCTCCATAGCAGCATCTACTCCTTATGGAGAAAAGCTTTTCTAGACCAGAACCATACAAGTTCATCCTGTGGAAAGAGTTTCCTCCTCATGCAAGCCTCCTATATACAGCTTCCCTGGTGCTTGCACACACATGCAGCGGATTATCAGGATTTCAAAGCCACAGGCTAGGGGTGCCACAGTCAGGGGAAGGAACTATAAATCTAGGTGCTTAGAGGAAGTGAAGCCCTGATACACTCTAGCCCACTACAGCACAGTGGGTTAATTATACGACTATAGACCAGATGTTCTCAGTTATCCTAGTGCTGAGATCCTTTAATACCGTTCCTCATGTTGTGGTGACTCCCCCAACCATAACATTATTATTGTTGCTACTTCAAGGCTGTAATTTCACTACTGTTAGAATTGTAATGTAAAGATTTTTGGACATAGAGGTTTGTCAAAGAGGTCATGACCCACAGGTCACCAACTACTGCTATAGACCAATCCCCAACCCCACACCTATCCCTACTAACAGTATAGAGCTGGAGATATCCTGATACTTGGAAGTTAGAAATATAAGAGTTCTAAACAACCCGATGGGTCAAAACAGAAGTCTCATAGAAATTAAACATTTTTGTCCTCAATAAAAATGAAAATTCAACTAATTAAAATTTGAGGACAGCAATTAACAGTTCTCAAAGTGAAATTTAAAGAAAATAAATATATCTATATGTATGCAAATAAAAAAGAACCTCAAATTTTAAAAAAAGAACTAAATCCTCACTTTAAGAAATTAAAGACAGAAATGAAAAATGAAAAAACTTTTGGTACTGCTGACCCCAAAGGAAGAGTCTGAAGAGCAGGATGTCAAAGTCTTTATTATTCAGATGAAATAATGCATTCTCCAAGGTCAAGTAAGAAGAAGTACATAAACATAATTACACTAAAGAAACTAAAAACTCGTTTAAAAATAAGAAGACAATACCTAGATCACTTCACTATTAAATTATACAAACCATTTAAGAAAGAACTAAGACCATTTCTCTACACTCATGAAATATTTATCTGTTGATTAATTGATGAATTGACTCAATCAAACTCAGCATGATTGCAAACTCTTCTAAAGATAATCAAGAAGAATTATAAAGAAGAAAAGTTTAAAAAAACCCTCACATTTCCTAACTTCCTGTCTATTGGAAAGCCGCAGGAATTAAGAGCGTGTTGTTATAAAATGATCAACAGACTGATAGACGCAATGGAATTAAATCAGGAACTGAACCTGTACAGAATAAACGGCACAAGCAGACTTTCACAGAGAAAACATAGTCTTTCCAACAATGGGTACTATTGAAAATCAAATATAAACATCTAAAGGAGTGAACCTAAACCCAGACTCTCAAAAATAAGAAAGGGGGGGGGGGGGTCAGTGGCATGAGTGATGTGCAAGGAAGCTGAAAGAGCCTTCAGGGGTTTACTACAGGGGAAAGTACAAAATAAAACCCTTTGAGATAAAACAGAAGAAAACAGGAAAGGGTTATAACTCAAAACTACCGATAAGGATCTGTGACTGAATAAACAAGGGAGAGTGAACTAGCGTCCATCAGATGGATTCCAGATAATGCTGCAACTACACTGCCAAGGAAACAGATCGTAGCTCTCACAGCTTCTGGACAGGACAAGCACCCTCTGCAGAAGGAGCGAGAACAAGATTGATGCTTCCCCGTGAGGGATCCGGGTCAGCATACACAGTGACCCAGTCACACCAGGGGTTTGTATCTGCCACAGTTTGGCATGGGACTTCCTGCTCTACCCCCAAGAAGCCCATAATCCGAGTCTAGTCCTGAGAAAGCCCAAAGAAATTCACACTGAAGGGTGCTCTACACAATACCTGACCACCCACCCAGACTGATAGTTACGCAAAAAAGATCAGAGATGCTGTCACAGCTTAGAGGAACCTAAGGAAACAAGAGAATGAAGCAGAATATCATTTTTTGGTGGGGGGGATCCTGGAACAAAACAACAACAAATCACTATTGAATTACTAGGCACATCTAAACAAAGTGTGGGCTTGTGTTAACAGTGCTTCAATGTTCATTCATTAATTAGACAGAACCAAGTGCATTGCATAAGGGCTTCCTTCATTATCTGTATCCATTTTATTGTCTGTGAATTTAAAATGTAAAGTCCTTCCTGTTCAAACACAAAAGGAGGCATCTTCCCTCTGTGTCCAGCTAGGGTCTTGGTGAGGAAGGGCATGGGCTTTGCAGAGGCAGAATTCTGAGACCTCCGTGATACCAAGTCAAATTTCCACCCTGAGAAATGTAACCAGCTGAGCCAGAGACAGCTGTTGATGATCAGACAACATCTGCCCTTGGCTCTGTCTAATGTGGTGAAAGAGCATCCAGTTGCAGCGTGGGGAGAGGACAGGAACATTCCTCTCCAGATGTAGACGTGTCAGCTGCCTTCCTCTGTGCTGAACGAATTCATACTCTGTGACTCTCTGTGGGGCACCAGCCCTCCTGGATGCTTTTGTTCTCCCAGTGTTTAGGTCATCTGTCTTTGGGAATTTCAGGATGGTGGAAATTCATCACAACATGTAGTATCTGAGCATTGACTCCTGACCTTGAAATGAGTTTTACCCCACCCCCAAATCCTAAGAGATTTCTCAAATATGAATAACATTTGTGCAAAATTAACTTTTAGGGGGGTTAAAGCAGCCAATGTTCTGCTTCAAGGAGGTATTTGCATACTGATGGATTGAATCATTTGTTACACTTTGGGGTGATCAGGAGTGAATGAAGTTGGACCATTTATTGCCTAGGTGTTTCCATTCATCTCTAGCACAACTCTTCTTTTTCATTTCATAAACTAAATGTAATAACCTGTATCATTTTAATATGAGTATCTTCTGATACTTAATGTTTCTCTTTGAAGTGAAATAGATCCTCTGAGAGGCTGTGTCTGAGGCTGCTGTGAAGAGATGTTTGCATGGTGATGAGCCTCAGTTACAAGATAAATGTCTTATGTGGTCCATCAGATGGGTCACCGCTAGCAAATGCCAGGGATGGACAGCAGTCAAACCATGATGAAGGCAGTAACAGGAAAATAATTACATATGCATTATGCAAATATATACATATGTTTATTATGCCTAGTCACCATCAGGGGGCAGGGCTGGGTCAGAAGGCATCATGCTCTCCAGGTAATTGGCCTAAGTTCTTTTGAACTGATATTCTCAGTGTTTATCAACAAATAACCTGAGCAAGTAGTGAGCGTGTAAAACGGGTTTGTTACACACATGTGCCTTGTAATGAACACAGGCTTTCTTAAAAGAGTGTGAAGGGTTCAAAGTCAATGCGTTTGAGATTCAATATTTCAGCAAGTAATTCAAGACAAAAAGTACCACTCTTTTTTAATTTTGAAAATTTCTAGTATATAAAATCACACATGGTCTATATATTTTGAATGCATTTTTGTATGTATCCATATAATCTTCTGTATTTGAGACATAGTTTTTCTGAGATACTTATACTAACACTGTCATTTGGGAGATGTCATTCATTGTCTCTGATGCTCATTTGAGAAAATGTGGCAGTTACTTCTATTTTTGTTGTGACCAAATACCTGACAAGCAGTGACATAAGGAGTGAAGATATACTTGGCTCTCAGTTTGAGGATGCAGTCCATCATAGCAGGGAAGGTGTGGCAGCAGGAACCTTAGGTATCTGATAGCATTGCATCTTCAGGCAGGAAGCAGAAGGCATGCATGAGTGAGGTCAGGCTTTCAGACCTCCAGGCCTGGGACTGGGTATATAGATCAGTTGGTAGGGTACTTTCCTGGCATGCACAAAGTCCTAGGAAAATTGCCAACACCGCACAAAATGGATGTGGTACCACAGGCCTGTCATCCCAGCAGAAATAGGAGGATCAGAAGTTCAAGGCCATCCTCAGCTACATTCCGAGTTCAAGGTTGGCTTAGGCTCCTTGAAATCTTGTCTTAGAAAACAAACTCTCAAGGCCTGCCCACAACAGTTTCTTTCCTCCAGCAAGTCTCCACCCCCTGAGAGTTCCACAACCTTTCCAGGCAATGCCACCAACTGCTGACCAAGAGCCTGTGGATAGCCTTTAACATTTACACCACACCATAAAATAGAAAAGCAAAATTTATTTTTTATTTATGACAATTGTTACCACTTATCATTCAAATTTAAGGTGTTGTTTATTGCCAGTTATTGGTCTCTGCCCATTTAGGCATAGATACTTATTTATTGATGGAATTAATAAAGTGTTGTAGATCATCCTGATGCATGCTGTCTTTCCCAAGTGGTCTCTCCCTATCACAGTTTTCTCCCATGCATACATGTCTCTGTCCTGGCAACATGCATGTCTGATAAGATGAAGCTGTGACAGCTCAATACTCTCCTGCAAGCAGCTGTAATTTTCTCCATAGAGGATCAAGTCTCTTTTTCCTTGTCTTCTTAATATTTTCGTAAAATAGTTGACTGAGTTCCCACTGCCAGAGGCAGTTAAATATATATCTGCTCACAATATCAGATTTATTCTTATTTAAACAATCTTGTTTGAAATTGTTTGTGCTAATTTATATATTGGCTAATGGCCAAATAGTTAGTGAAAAGTGATAGCAGCTTCAATTTCTTGGGAGAGGAATATTGATTGGATCATAGAATATTTAAAGAGTTCAGATTGTCTTTTTCAGCTAAAGTTATCACCATCATCCTTGGTACCTATGCAGATGCTCCCTTGACTCCTTAGGATAGCTGCCTAGTGTGGTTGATGAGTAGAAATGATTATAAAAGATAACTCTGTTCTGTCGCAGTTTATCAATGACAACTAAAAGATAGGCAAGAGGAAGCAAAACAGGTGTCTGAAAACACAGGCGATATGATCTGATTGGAACAACTTGGATCGCCTAATGAGTTCTGTATAAATAAAGATGCACTCTGTCTGCTCGTTAATCAGGCTGCAATAATCTCACAACCACCAATGGCCTGGCTCAACTCTTCCTCACCTGCACTTCCTGCCTCCCCTCTGGAACCTGTCAACTGCTGGGTCTGACATTGCTGTCTTGATTGAAGAATGTGGCAAAGATACAGTTCTTAGGCTGGGGAGAAGGCTCATGAGTAAAGCACTCAATTTGTTCTGGGAGCCTGGACCCCCTAGACCTAAAGCTGGGCATGGAAGGGCATATTTCTAATCCTAACACTTCTTCAGAGAGATCAGAGGTAAAGACAGGCGAGTCCCTTGAAGACTGAGGTAGGGCAGGCCAGCTTCTTATACACAGTGAAACAAAATAAAAGACCTTGTTTCAAATAAGTTAGAAGATGAGAACCAGTACCAGGGTTGTCCTCCACACTTATACATAGGAATGTGCATGCAGGCACCATACAAACACAAATGCAGCTTGCAGCTTATACCTGGGTGTGGCTGGCTAAGATCAGAATAATTACATTTCCCAAACAATGCCCTATGCCTCTGAAACTGTACCAGAATTGGACAATGGGTAGTTTATAACGATGAGCTGATTCATGAGACAGAAACAGTGCTAACAGCCACTCCCTCCCTGACTGCATTAAAACTTAATACTGTTTGCATTTAAGACAGAATAATACATCGTGTCCTTCATTGTGAATGGATTTTTCACACGTATGGTTTTAAAACACGCATTCAGTTTTGGAAATCTGGTTCATTCAGTTATGTGACTGTCCTGAACACTGACATAATCTCCTTACACACTATTTTCTTAAATCACATTTTAGCACCGCCATTAAAGACATTCAGAAGTTTTTAAATATCATGTTAAGCGTGTTAAGCATATGGTAAAGAAGTTTGTTTTCCAAAATCTGACAGAAGCTTCAAATCTCTAACTTTATCACTGACAACAAGCACAATCCGTTGTTTCCTCTGAAGTGACAACATCCCTTCTTCATTTTTGTGCAATACCCCCGAAAATATAGTTTGTCATATTTTCTTGATTTGAAAATGTGTTCCATGAAGAGCAGGGGTAATGGGCTCCAGTGTTGTCTCCCATGGGGCTTTCCTTTTGTATCCAACCCAAGAATCTTTGTGTTTCCCTGTGCTGACTCTGTGAAGGCTGAACGGCTGTGTCCTTGAGGGCTAAGACAGAATAAAACATGGTCATCCATGTTATCTCGGGTATGCTTAAGTGAAGCAGGCACATCCTTTTGCTTCTTCTATTTTAAAGATATGTTTTTATTATTTTTCGTTTTGTGTGTGTGTGTGTGTGTGTGTGTGTGTATTTATGCTTGTGTATGCTGGTGTCCATTGAGGCCAGAAACTCTAAGGCTCCTGAAGCTGAAGTTGCAGGTGACCTCACACTACCTGGTATGGGCGGTAGGATCCAAACTTGGGTCCTCTGTAAGAGCAGCAAGTGCTATTACTAGCTGGGTCATCTCTCCAGTCTCCTCATTTGTTATAAGGGTAAGCACAGCCATGAAGAACCTCTGAGAGCAACTGTGGCTCCTCCTAGGACCCGGGCATGTCTTACTTCTGCCCTATTCAGCATATAAAGGAAAATTATGTCTCAGTGATAATCTGAAAATAGCTTATGTCTCACAGATCTTTTCAGAAATTCCCCACAGAACACATCTGACAAGAGCTGGCATAGGAGAATTCTAATTATTTTACATGTATGTGCGGTGATTTGCATGAGAATTACCTCCCCCTCCGCATAGACTCAGATGCTTGAACACTAGGTTACCAGTTGATGGCACTATTTGGGGAGGCTTAGGAGGTGCAGTCATGCAGGAGAAAGTATGTCCCTGAGGGTGGACTTTGAAATTACTAATCCTCACCTACATTTAATTCACTGTCTGTTCTGGGCCAGTGATTGAAGTTGTGAGCTCTCAGATTCTGGACCTGCTGCCATGCCTGCTGCTTGTTGCTGTCCTTCCAAGGCCGTGATGAACTTTTAACCCTCTGAAGCAAAAATAAAGTCTTCCCTGAGCGGCTTTGTCCACTACTTCCCCCTACAGGCCCCATCCTTTCCCACTTGGCCTCTATCACATTTTTCTGCTCCGAGATTTCCTCTAAATTCTCCGACTTGAGGAAGCAGCAACAGCCATACTATAACCTGGAAACTATGAGATTTCTTCCAAATAAATTTGTACAATACTTTTAAATCCAGGTTCACTCAAGTTCTCAGGACATGGCTGAACATAACCTGATTCTTTAACAGAATATCACCTAGGTGGTTTCTAGTCGAGTTCCCTCCAGTGTCTTTGTTCCCATCTGAAACCTCCAGTAGTGAGATAGTTTGCTGTGGTCCTATGACAAGCTACACCTAGGACTTCAGCTTCCATACTTTCCCTTCTACGATGGGCAGAAAATTCTGAAATCAGGAGATAAGTAAATCTTCCCTTAAGTTCTTCTGTCAGAAATTCTGTCCATTGTGATGGAAAAATGCAACTCAACAGAAAGCTGGTACTAAGGAGTGGGGCAGCTGGTACTAAGGAGTCTGAGACAGCATCAGACCACGTGGGTCTGAGACCTTTGGATTGGTTTATTGGGGGAATTTGGAGAAGTTTATAGATGTGGATGACAGAAACCTTCATGTGTCATATGCTGTACCTAACGGCAGATTCTGTTGAAGACTTGGAAGCCCAGATGTGTGATGGGAATGTTCAAAACTACAAGGTTTCAGATGGGAACAAAGACACTAGAGGGAACAAGCGATCCACTTTTAGGTACAGCCTACAGCCCAAAGGTGTCAGAGCTTCTCTAAACAGGGCTAACAGGGATCGGGTGGTTGAATATGTGAGCGTGTGAGGGGCACTTCGCATTCACATGGTCACTGGGAGTCTTCAGTTGTGCACTCAATTCAGTATCTCTGTTGTACATTGTGTTTATTGGCTCCGACTTATCTGTTTGCTTTCATGAACCTTCTGATTCTTTTTTGTGTTGTTTGTTGTCAAGGCCGTGTGAGAACACTTGTATAAAGTTTGTTCAAGGAAACAGTGACAGCTGGTCACGTGAAGACATCAGCTGTGTCCCAATGTAACTGGTCACGTGAAGACATCAGCTGTGTCTCAGTGTAGCTGTGCGTTGTCAACATCTTCCCAATATCTACTCCCTGGAGCCCATACCATAGAAACAGGAGGAAGGTTATGTTTCATAACTAATGACATAGCATAGACATAGAGACTGGGAAAGTGAGGAGAGGGAGGGAGGGAGGGAGGGAAGGAGGGAGGGAGGGAGGGAAGGAGGGAGGGAGGGAGGGAGGGAGAGATCTAAGTCAACAAGTCATTTTTTTATAAACCATTTACAGCTGTTACAGAAAGTTTGCCATCAATTCCTTGGATTTCAGGATTCTAATTTTTTTTACGTTTTTTCCCCATAGAGTTTTAAGCCCAATTTGCCTACAGCTATTTAGTATCTCTTATGAAAGGAAAGAGTATTTACATATGAACAGTGTTGAGCATATTCTATAAGTAGCATTTGGAATGTATGACAGAATTCTGCCATACAATGATAGAACGTAATCATTGGCACTAGTATTAATTTTAGAATGACACATGGCCTGTGGAATAGAATGCTGTATGAGAGGAATACCACATTTTATGGGGTACTGACATTACTAAGATATATATATATATATATATATATATATATATATATATATACACACACACACACCCCTTACTGACATTACTAATGTATATATATACCTTAGTAATGTATATATATGTGTGTGTATATATATATATATATATATATATATATATGTAAGTCAAAAAATAAAAGGATAATAAGAAATGTTGACAGACAGGAACAAAGACTTTCATTCTGATATGGTATTTGATGGGAAATTTTCTCTAAGGCAATTTGAAAAGTTGTAGACATAGTAACAAAATGCTCATCACTGTTGAGCCAATATCTTCCTCTTGATAATCTGTAGCAAATAAGGAAAAAGAAAAGATACGACATAGAGATTTCTGCAACTAGCACCCACATAGCACTTCATAATGGTGCTTGAGCAGGGGTGCTTGCATGAATGAGCATTTATTGTTCTGATTCAACAGTTTATAATACTATTGAGTGTATCTAAAATTACATCTCTTAATGTATGCAGAAGACACACAAATAATTTTTAAAACTCCATTTCTTTTTATTATTTATTTGTGTTATTTCTTTGAGAGTTTTATATATGTTTTGATCATATTCACACCTAGATTTATTCCTGCTCTCCTTTCTTTGCTCACCCAATTTTGTATCATTTTTTAATCCTTGAGGATCTATTTGTGCTGCACAAATATTCTTGGGTATGTGGTCTTTCACTGAAGTATTATTGGCTTACTCTAGGAGAAAACTGTCATTCCCTCTCCCGGCATCCATCAGTTGCCAATAGCTGTTCAGTTGGAGGGGGACTGTGTGCCTCTCTACATGGTTCTTGTGCATACTGTCTCAACCTCTGGGACTTCTTATGTACATCTTCCCTGCTCTGTCCAACACAGTGTTTCCCTGTGGTCATCCACAACCTCTGTCTCTTGCATTCTTTCTTCCTGATCTTCTACAATGGTCCCTTGACCTTGGGAGAGGGGTTGCTTTATATGTGTTTCCTTTAAGAATGAGCGTTCTTCAGTCTCTTAGTCTGTGCACTTTGGCTAGTTGTGGGTCTCTGTGTGAATCACCATTTGCTGGAAATGGAAACTTCTTGGATGAGGGATGAAAGATGAGAGATGAATGGCTATAGAGTTAAGTCATTTAAATGAGATTTCTAAGAGAAATAGCATAGTTTTGACAAGGAGAAGAAATCAAATGTTCACAATGAGAAGGTACTAACCATTGCAAGTAGCTGTTTCTTTCTTGAGTGCTTCTTTTGCATTCTGTGTACTAATTCAGCCACCTATCCACCCACCCATCATCCATCCCTCCATCTGCCCATATACCCACCCATCTATCATTCACCCATCCATCAATCCATCCACCCACCCACCCACCCGTACCCATCTACCCATCCATCATCCATCCATCCATCCATCCATCCATCCATCCATCCCTCCATCTGCCCATATACCCACCCATCTATCATTCACCCATCCATCCATCCAACCACCGACCCACCCATCCACCCATCCATCATCCATCCACCCATTCACCCACCCATCCCTCATCCATCTATTCACCCACCTACCTATCAATCATCTATTTACCCATCCACCCATTCATTCACCACCCATCATCCATCCTTCACCCATATATCCATGCATCCATGCATCCACCCATACACCACCTATCCATCATCCATTCGTATTCATCCACATCCATCCATCCATCCATTCATTTTGCTACTAGGCAATAGTGCCTAGAGCCTCATAAATACCGACCCCTCTATCTATAAGCTGCATCAGCAAATATATTTTCTAAGATTTTTAAATAAAGCTTTACTTTGTTCATAATCAGCAAAAATAGTCTCAAGAAATGTAACAAAAATGTTAAGAAATAAATATCGTCTGAGAGGTTGAATACAAGACAGTCTTGAAATCCCTTTGCCCCATCACATTGGGGAAGCAGATTCAGTTCTCTTTAGGAAGTCATGCTGTGTTTCAGAGTCAGACATGAACAATCTACCCACTAAGTTTGGCTTGGGAACAGGACTCTTTGCTCCATTGGGACTGTTCACATTTTTGTTTTTCAACCTAAAAATAAGGGAGGGACACAGAATTGCCAGCCTCAAAAGTTTACTTGGCATTTTGTCCTGGAAAGTGTCTTATCTGTGCCATCACATGCTCAGACAGTGACCATTCAGGAGAGGAATCAAGGGACCATTCCAAATTCCCAGCCACGATGGCCGTAGTCACCTGGTCTGTGCTATGTGACAACTACCCTGTCTTCTAGGTGCAGAATCAGTTTTCCCATGACTTCACTGTTCAGGTGATGGCTCAGATCTCTTGCAGTGTGTCCACACTTTTCCATGTTTGTGACTGTCACTGGCTTCGCCGTTGGCTGTGGATGCAGAGCAGGCTTGTGGACATCAGGTGTAGCTAATCAGTTACTCTGGTTTCAAACAGGACCCTGAAACAGGCGTACCTTTCTTGCAGGCATTTTGCTAATTATATCTAGATACAACTGTTTTCATGTAAATTTCATCAAAAATGAATCGTGTTTTGGGCTAGAGGCCAAAAGAAATGACTGTGCTTATCGAACATTCTGCAGCAGGAACATTGTCATGAATGTACTTTTGTAACTGTACCTATCTTGAGAATCTTATGTACAAACATCACAGTTTTAAAAGCAGGAAGAGGCCATTTCCCACTTTCTGTAAACCATTTAAACTAATGTTTATTATGCATTGGGTCTACTTGTTTAGCCAAGCACAGGCTTCCTAAATTAAGTGCTTATAGCACAGAAATCTTTCTTACAGACTTGGAAGCGTATCAGACAAGCTCTTTATGTTGTATGTTATCTGTGTTCACCAGACCGTGGCCTGCCTGTGAGCGTCTGGAGCACTGGTATCTTAGAATAAAGGCCCCCATCCTATGAGTGCTTTAAATATTCTCTTCCTGTGGTGGCCAGGAAGGTTGGCACAGGTGCCAGACTAGACAGAAGACAGTATTTTCCATCAGGTTAGGCTGGGTACAAGCCACTTGAGCTCCTCAGGGAAAGAACAAGAGAGGCCTGCCTCTCTTTCTTCCTGTTTCTCATGGCCTAACTGGTTATTGTCTGCCTAGGAACTGAAGTCCATGGGGACAATGAGTGACAGCACCACAGCAGGCCCTCAGTACCTGGGAGAAGGGTCTTGGGATTTCAAGAGAGAGTAAAAGATGCTGAAAGGGTGAGGCCACCAGCATCCTGCCCTTCTCAAAGCTGGTCCCCTTGTTCAGAAAAGGCATTTGGAAGTCCCCAAAGGCAGAAGTCATGACAGGGAGTGTTACAAGGGCTCAGTCCGGCCACTGCTTGATTAAGCGTATCAAACATCAAATGACAGAGGCTGAGAGAGCACCAAGGATTAGCTCTCTAGTTAGCCACCCCACTGGGGGTGCTGAGGAATCGCAACCCTGCCTGGGAAAGTGAAGGAAGGAGGGTGGTAGAAGGTGGGGATATCTGTGTTTGTCTGGGAATGGAAATCTTCCCCAGGAAGAAAGGTACCACTCGCATGTGTTCCCTTCATGGCCTGGTGTTTCAGGTCACAGCAGCTGGTAGTCTCCCTTAGCTGCCAGGTTCGGGTTACAGAGAAGACAGACATAATATGAACACTGAATGCCTCTTCGTCTTGTGTCAGCCAGACTACTGCATATCTGCATATCTGCAGGTGCAAGGGGAAACTGTGTGCTCTTAGCAGAAGCAGCTTGAACGACCCTGGGACATCACCTAGGCAACCGTTATCTTCATAACCCCCATAGAAGCGGCCATGTCTGTCGTAGAGCTAGAGCGAAACTGGCAATGCATTGACTAGCTACATGGTCTACAAAATTAATGGCTGAGGATAAATGGAGCAAGTTAACCTGGGCTTATTTAAGATTTTCCTCAGTGATAGTGAGGCCTGTGAAGATCTGCCTCGGGGTACAGACCCCGGCTTCTCATCCCCCATCTCTGAGCCAACATCTGAGTGTTTTTTTTTCCTAGCTTCTACCATATTCTACAGTGGCTTCCTGAATTTCCATCTTCATAGAATCCTGCTGAAACCACAGCAGATGCAATATAGATTTCCTGTGATCACTGATTCTGTTTTTCCAGATGCTCACATGTGTGCAAATAGGAAAGGAGTCACAGTTTGTAGTGAAGATGACCTCCATATGCCTTGGTAACCTAAAAGCCACCAGCAAAGCCATTTCTCCTCAGTAAGCCTTGTGCCTGACACCAGCTCCGTGAATACACGGGGAGCAGTGGAGGGGTGCCCCTTTCTGCCAGCACGCTCATCTGTCACGTGTCTTATGCTCATGCTTCTGGGGTGAAGACAATACTACCTAAAAATAATGGGACATCATCCAAAGCAGCATGGTGGCTATAAGGACACTCCTGATTGTCACAGGACATGTGTCAGGTTTGGTACTCAAAGTCAGGATGAGTCCAGTTAGATATGCTTACCTTAATTGCTCATCACTTTTGAAGGTTTATGTGTTTTTTTATGTATATGGCTGTTTTGTCTGCATGTATGTCTATATAACAAAAGTGTGCCTGGTGCAAACGGAGTTCAGAGGAAGGTGTCAGATCCTCTGGAATAAGAGTTTCAGACAGTTGTGAACTGCTATGTGGGTGCTGAGAATTGAACCCTGGTTCTTTGGAAGAACAGCCAGTGCTCTTAACCTCTTCTTTTGTTGTTGTTTGTTTGTTTTTCAAGACAGGGTTTCTCTGTAGCTTTGGCACCTGTCCTGGAACTAGCTCTTGTAGACCAGGCTGACCTTAAGCTCACAGAGATCCGCCTGCCTCTGCCTTCCAAGTGCTGAGATTAAAGGTGTGCACCACCAACTCCCAGCTGCTGTTAACCTTTTAAATATCTCTCCTGCTCTATGAGGTTTGTTGCAAAATGCAGTCTCACCACAAGGAGAATACGTGGTATTTCATTTTAGAGTCAAATATAAGTGGGAACCGTGAACACAGAATCCATTTGCCCCCAATATCATATTCCATGGAAAAATGATTTTAACAGATGTTCATTAACAGAACAAAAGAGTAACAACCAAAGCGCTTTTAAAGGCTTATTTTATTTTTCAGTTATGTGTATGTGTGTGCGGTGGGCATGCAGTTTTGTGTGTGTGTCAATGCAGGTACCTCAAAGACCAGAATAGGGCATTGGATAGTCTCAGTAGGAGTCACCTAACATGGATGCTGGGAACTGTTGTTGGGTTTTCTGCAAGATCAGTACACGCCCTTAACTGTCAAGTCCTCTCTTCCAGCCTTTGAAACACTTTTTGAAATATGTTGGTGGAAACATAAGGCAGGGCCTTTGGGAAGTGAAGCAGTCTCTGCTGTGGTTGTTCGAGGCTATGTGATGACGGCCTTAGCTTTTGTGTGGTGGGAGGTAATCATCTAGTTATGCCTCTCAAAAGGCGTCTCCTTATTATCACGGGACTTTAGGTCAGATTCAGAGATGGGCAATGGATTGCTCGAAAGGAGGTTAAAGATATCCCAAGATAATTGGTTCTGGATATGTAACATTACAACTCCCCACAAACACAAAATTCTGCTCCGTCAATCACCTTGTAGAATATTTAAGGTGGATGTTGTCTTTTTGTCTGGGACTTCAGATCACAGGTTCTAGGGGCTAGCACGTAGGTATATTTGTGAAGCTCACGATTCAGCTCCATTACAGGGTTGGGATGAGTCCCTGTATCAACCAAGGTGGAAAGTGAGAAGGGACACTTGGTGTTCTCTCTTATCACACATATGTGCTGTGACGTGTGCACACCTGTACTCAGATACACAAACATGTGGACACATGTACACATGCACATACATACACATGCACACACATGAGTGTATATGTGCACATACATTCACATGCACTCACTCGCGCACGCGCGTGCATACACACACACACACACACACACACATGGACACGCATACACCACGAATGAATTTGGAGGCGTATTCTGAAGGAAGAAAGTCTGAACTCAGCACCGCTCTGCCCTGTCATCAGAACATGTGGGTCATCACATGCCCAACCACAGCCAGGCTATCATGAGCACACACCATGACCTGGATGGAATGAATGACCTTTGTTTGTTGTGGGGGCTTCTCACCGCATTGTCCAGACCACATGGCCCATATATTGCAATAAAATCCTAGAGTTAGGATGGCAGAGGTGAACAATGGCCTGGGGTCATATGATGCTAGATATGTTTATCAGGGCACACAGTGTTCACACAGCGTCCATTCTCTCTTCTGATATGCCTGAAAGATTTCCTAGTTAATTATGAATATATGAAATAGTAGTCAATATGTAAACACAAAAATGTGGCTGGGTATTCATGCTGTAACTAGGAGTACATAGTGATCTGAGCCATTGCCATAATGAGCCAAGCTGTTGATTGATTTGTGGGCTCCAGGGGTCTCTGCATTTTATGGATATCATTACTACTGGGAAGCAGGAGATTCAGCAGTGACCCAAGGCATCAACATAGGGTTCAAATGCACTGCACTGAGAACTGATGAGGTCCTTGGGCTGAGTGAAATCTTCTACAAGGGAAAGATGGCAGCAGGTTGGTTTGAGAGAACTGAAGACCTTGGCATCTGAGGAGACCCAGTCCAGCTGCCTCAGCACACTTGGAATTCTGTGGCTCTATCAAAGTCAAAGGATGCTGGGATTGTAGTGTAAGAGAAGTGTGTGGAAGGAAGGAGGGAGAGAGGGAGGAAGAGAGTGAGGGGGAGAGAGCACCATTGCGTCAGTCTCAACAGGAAGCCCACTGCGCCAAGCCCCCACCCCAGGCAGAGGGTGATGCTGCCCCTCCCCCTTTACTTCCCACCTTCCGTACAGAACCTAAGAGACTCTGGTGTTTGAAGACTTCAAAGGACAGGGTCTCCCCTTTGAACTCCGAGCACCTGCCGCTTTTGACGGGTCCCGCCCTGGGACAGAAAGCCTCGTTCTTTGAGGTGTTAAGAAAAAGTTCATGTACAAGGTAGAGACACAAAGGCAGGCAGCGCCATCTTTACTACAAGTACAGCAGGGTTTCATGGAGAAAGCATTTGTACCCAGCTCAGGACAGTGGTCCCACTTTAGCCAAATGGGCAGACAGTGACCCACAGCAAGAGGCCGGAAGCCAGTTATGATTGTTACCTCTGTGTCCTTACTCATATGTGTAAAGAAATGCTAGGAAAAAAAAATATACAACCAAGGGTGTCAGTGGGCGTCTGTGTGAGTCACACGCTCCAGTATAATGGGGAAAAGCAACAGGGTGAGAATAAAATATATCAATTTATTTTTACCTGCATGAAATATCACCACTTAAAACAAAAATGTAAATATTTTGAAGTTGAAAAAACAAACAGGAAATTTGCTTGAATACGGGGTGCAGGAGGATTTGCCTCAACTTTTAGCAGATTAGCCAACAGAAAGATAATCAGGCCATCACCGAAGGCTTAGATAATGCAATCTACAAGGATGAAATAATATGAAGTATCAAAAGCTACAGACAAAAATCCTGGTGAAAAGGGAGGGCTCATGTACACACACACTGCAAGTTTTAATCATTGTGCATACAAAGCAGGGTATCTGACTCTGACGTAGCTCTCAGGTCAACTATTCCTGTGATCTGTTCAAATGCAGAACCACAGTTTTACCTCTGTCCCCAAGTTTGCCTTGGTCCAATTAGAGGAAGCCACCATTAGCAGCCAGAAGGTTCCACACGGGATGGACTGATGGTTTGTTCTATGTCTTGAATGTTCTTCTTCTTTTGCAAAAGAATTTGTAGAATTTCTGTCTCCCAGAAAAGAGAGAGAGATCAACACACATCACACACACACACACACAAAGGAAACATTGCTGCCTTTGGGATTATGACTCACACAATGTAAATAGACAGATTTACACATTAAAAATTAAATATTTGACCATACATGTATGAAAATCATGAACTAAGAAAAGCAACTCTAATGGCACATTCTGGCAAGATGTGGACACCATGGGTGGATCTCAAATACTGCTGGTGGCAATGCAAGTGGGCCAATCTCTCTGGAAACCACTGGATAGTTCCCTATAAAACAAGATGTGCATGTACTGTGATGTACTTTGTGACACAGGAGTTAAACTCTAAGGCATTCATCCTAGAGATCTGAAAACTTGTGTCCTCAAAAATATCCCTGTGTAGGAATGTTCATAGCACAATTACCCATAAGCCTCAACTTGCAAAAGACCCAAAGTTCTTAGCAAGCTACAAGTCTAAAAATCCCCAGTCTTCCTATAATGACCTCCCACTGCTAGGCTGGAACAAAAAGAATTTATTATTGGGAAAGTAAACTGGATAGATTTTAGAACATTGCATAAGCCTTTAAGATGTCAACCTCAGGATGAGGGAACTGCCTAAGTGGTTAAGAACACGGGCTAGTCTCCCAGAAGACCCAGGTTTGATTCCCAGCATCCATATAACAGCTCACAACCTTCACCAGTTCCAAGTGATCCAGTACTGTCTTCTGACCTCTGTGGGTATCAGGCATACATGTGGTACACAAATGTACATGTAGGCAAAACACCCAAACACATAGAATAAATAAAAATGTATTTGTTAAGAAGAGTCAACTTCAAGAGACTGTATTTATAAAGTACGCCAGTAATTAAAGAGACAGTTGCCAGAGGACAGGAACAAGGTGTGGGTGGATCTAAGCACAAATACAGATGGTCCCAATGGGGAGTTCTAGGGACAAGGAACATCTGTGTGCCTTGACAGTAGTGAGATGAAGTTATATAGAATTTTATATGCACACACACACATGCAGATCACACACATACAAATACACAAACCCACAATACACACATTTGCACTCACACGCAGACACAAACATACACACCATATGTATGTGTACAAAAAGCATACACACACACACACACAAACAAGTGAGTGCAGCTTGGAAGCATAATGTCCTAGTGATAATTTCCTGGCTTTACTATGATGTCACAACTTCATACAAATCACAGTATGCGGAGAACTGGGTGAGATGCATGCAGGGCTGCATAGGAGCTTTGCAGATTTCTGTGAGAATTGTTTCAAAATGAATAATTAAAAGAAAATGGATGCCAGAAGGGCACAAGTGGACCTGTATATTTATTAAATGTACAGGACCCCAGAGAAGACAGATCAGCATAAAAAGGTGATGGGAGAGATACAATGTGAGTTGGTCACCACGAACTGAGAAGCAGCATTCAGACTCCAGAAATAGAAATTTTCCTTAGGCCAGACAGGCCTGGGTGGGAGAGAATTCTCTTCTAGATTGCAACCTGCCAAGTGGGGTAGAGAAAAGGATACTAGAGGTAACCAAGAGTGGAGGAAGGGAAACTTGACCACTAGAATAGGCTTGCAGCAGAATGAAAAGGTGTCTGTAATTACAGGCTGTGGGTATTGAATCCTGGTGTCTGGTGGGGTCTGCTGCGTATTGCAATGGAAGACGATGAAGGTGGAGGTGGCAGTTCAGGAATCTGAGCCTGACTGAGGAGGGACACAGCCCAGCCCAGGCGTGCTGACTGAGGCTTGAGCTAGGATGAGGAGCATGGAACCCGAACAGACAAATCTAATGGGAAAGATTCTGGATGAGAATATCGAAGGTTCAAGTCCGTGGCTGGATGTGGTGCAGGAATCTATTCAAGGTTTTGTCTGGGATACAGGACCAGTGAGAGTGAGGGATTTCATGTGGGCCATGTGACCGCAAGCTGGCCATATTGAAAATGTCCTCCAGCTTCCTGAAGTGTGTGCTTAGAAAAGGATAATCTGGGTTTCGGAGTGATCGTTAGTATAGTTCACAGGCTGGGAAGGTGGGTCATTCCTGGAACCTCAACACAGGGAGACCAGGGCTACAGTTAGACCCTGTCTCAAAACAAACAATAGACAAACACCCAACCCAGACAGAAGACCTCGACAATGCTAACACTAGACAGGATGGGTGGTATGGAAGGACAGGATCCCTGCAAGTGAAGCTTTTCTACAAAGTCTAGAAAACATGGATCCATTCCTCATACTGGTTGCTTTGTTATGACCATACTGTCTAAAACCTGTCATGCTAGGTGGCTCCAGGGGTCTGGACTGAGTCACACTTCCCACATACCAGCCCCTTCCTTCTCTGCTTCCTTGGCAACCTCCTCCCATGGCTGTTGTCGTCAAGGTAAAATCAGGTGAACTTCATCCACCATAGCAAGCCACTCTGAGGTCCCCAGCAACGGAAGAAGACGTGGGGCAAAATCACTCATTGTCCAAGGGGCTAAGGCACCCTCTCTGAGTCCACAGAACATCACCCTACAATTAATCTTGATTGCGGGTCTCAGAATAGCACCCCCTCATCTAGCTGTCGGCTCCTTTGTTCTCCAACTTTCCTAAACGATGTCACAGTAGCTAAGACCTTGTCTTCGGGTCTATTTATGTTGAGGGATTTTTATTTAACTCCACTAAGAAGGAAGCTTCCTATGCCAGCTGTGGTTTTCTTAGAACCCTCTAGAGTTTCAGGCTGACTGAGGTGGATGTCTGAGGGGGTGAGAAGAGATCGAGGTGCCAGCAGTTGCTGCCTTGCTCCGTGCACCCAAATTGTATGGAAAACCCTCTTTACCTGTAAGCTAGATCTTTCCCCACCTTTTGCCTGTTGGTTGAGTCTTCAGGGAAAGCAGTGTGCCATTCTGTGTGTCTGCAGGAAGTCTGCTGACATCTCCTTTGGTGGAAGGGTTGTGCCCGATTCAGCTTGGGCACAGGGGCTACAGAGGAGCAGCCAGCCCCATCCAGGAGCTATTTCAGTGTCCTCCCAGGTCATCGTGTGCATGAGCCATGAAACTTGAGGGTTGTTGTGCTTGCTTCTTTGTTTGTTTAGGGTCTTTTTTTCCAAAATCAAAATAGGTTGTTGGTTTTTTTCTTTGAGAAATGATATGTGCTTATTATAAAGGATTAAGAAAAGACAGAAAAATATAATGTAGACATTGAATATGATGTGATGCGCACTCTTTTTTAAAAGATATTTCAATGTTATTTCTTTTCCTTGTGTGATATAGGGCATACATAAAGAAATGGGTTGAGAAGAAAGAATTCATAAATGTGCTTTGCATGTATGTTGTCATGTTGTTGTGTGTGTTGGGGGGTTATGTACACACATGTGAAGGCCAGAGTTCAATGTTAAGTGTCTTCCTCAGTTCTATTACACCTATTCCGTGAGACAGACTCTCTTATTGAATCTGGGGCTCACTAGTTCAGTTAGACTAGCTGGCCAGTGAGCCCCATGCCTCTACTTCCCCAGAACTGGGGTTGTAAGTACACGCTCCACTTAACTTTATTACATAGGCGCTGGGGACCAAGCTCAGGCCCTCATGTACATAGCAAGCTCTTTACCAACTGGGTCATCCCCCCAGCCAAGATGAGCAAACTTATTTCTTAGAATAAAATTTGATTTTTTTCCATGTATGAGTCCCTTTCTATTCCATGAATGTGATATATCATAAATTTTATTTTACTGTCAGTATTATGAAAGAGAGAATGTATGTGTGTGCATAAGCATGTTTGGTGTTTATTGTTCAGTGGTGTTCCAATACGTATGTGTGCACATATGCAGATATGTGGTCGGCAATCCTCAAACTCTATCCACATTTATTTATTGAAGTGGGATCTCTTTCTGAACCCAAGTCAAGTGAGAAAAGGCACCCAAGGTATCCTGTGACTTCTATACACATGCATGTAAACAGACACACACATACACACACATACATATACACACACACATATACAGAGAGAGAGAGAAAGAATAAAAAGGGTAGTGTTGTGGACTTTCTTCATGAGAAGACAGCATTATATAATGTTCTCAGGTATTCTGAAGCCTGTTTCCTGCTCCTGCCTTATATGTTAATGTACGTAATCACATGTGTGGGCTTTTTATATGGGATCACACATGTGGGATCATATATGTGGGATCCTGCATGTAGATTGTATGTATTGGATTATATGTGTGAGATTTTATATGTGGGTTCTGTATATGGGTCCTATGTTTCAGATCATATTGTGGGTTGTGTGTTTGCGATCATATGTGTAGAATCATGTGTGTGGGATCATTCCATGTCAACCTTCCTCTGGAAGGACAAAGAACAGTGAGGAGAGAGGGGTTCCATTTCTCATGTTTCCCCCAGGACTTCTGGACTGTGCAGCTTGAGACAGCGTATCTGGGGAGACCCTAGTCTTTGGGTTCAGGAGCATGCACTATGCATGAATGAGCTCTGGTTGAAAGCCTGGATCCCGGGATACACTGCTGATTTTTTTCCTCATTTTCTCTGGGACTCGATCTTCCTAGCAGGTTTCTGCTTCATTTAGAACCGTCAATACCTCAATTAGTGCCTGCTCCCTTCCCTTGGGAGGGACAGCTACACATGTCACTTCACAGGCCTCTGGAACCTAAACACCCCCTGAGAGTGCCAGGTCATAAAACACCTCCTCATTAGCAGCAGTGTTTGCTGACAAGCCCTTCCTCCTCTGTCTTCCTTTCAGGAGGAAACAACTGACAGACAGGAGACATTGGAAAGATGCTGCCTGCCTGGTTTCTCTGAGAGTATGCCAGATGTGTGCAGCTGGGCACATGGATTTATATGTAGGATGAGGAAAAACCTTGGTTTCAGGTGTGTGTGTGGGGGGGCAGCCTATGATCCTCCTGGCATTTATTCGGAAGCAAGACACACCTCCATCCTGAAGCATCAGTGATAACTGCACTCCAGCACTTGAGCAGAATTCCCCTTCCCAGCCTTGAATAAGTACAGGAAGGCAGTGACTTCCTGTCGAGCAGGCTGAACTCCCAGCACCTCCTGAAGCCGTGCTTTATCTGCAGACTCATCCAGGTTGTCTTAGGTCTCCACAGACACTCAGCCAAAGATCCTCTCACGAAACCTGTGAAATCTGGCAAGCTTGTCGAGCTGTAGAACTCCTAAATAAGAAATCTGCAATCGTGCATTTATTCACAAATACGTGCTGCAAAGACTTGCGCATTGTCTTGGTTTCTGTATAAAATTTGGTAGGAAGACTTTATGATAATTCAAGTGAAAAGAATGTGGTGATATCCTATTGGCTTTCCAAGAGGACTCTGACAGCTGTTTCCAGAGACTGCTGCAGTGGGTTGATAGAGGGCACAGACATGTGCACACCTGTGTGAGAGCATGCCCTGCTAGCAGCTGTACCCACTCATGTACTCTTTTATGAGTGCACCATGTATTCATACATGCACTCAAGCACGTGTGTATCTGTGCATGTGATATGTGGCCCGTGCTTGTGCTCACAGCTCCATGTGGCTGTGCTGGAAGCCAAGAGCACAATTATCATAAAATGGAGAGTAACTGAGGAAGATACCTGAGGTCAACCTCTGCCTCTGACCTCTTTGGTCAGGCTCACCCACACAATGTTCATACCTAAACATACACACACACACAAATTACACTACAGTTTCAGACCTGCACAATCTCTCTAATGCTACCCCCTTCATACGGCTTTTTGTTTTTCCTTAGAGTCTTCAGTTTTATACATATTCATTTAAAACTTGTTCCTTGTAGAACGGTATATAACAGACTAGGGCAAAGCAACTGGGGACTTAAATCTTAGCTGGAAGAGTTAGGTAAGGCTACACTAAGTTGCTCATGATCACCAGCCAGTGTTTGGAAGGAGGATGACGATTCATCTTCTGTGTTTCTCCATGACACACGGCATCTACATGTGAAGTACCTGCTCAGAAGCCAGATCGCAGCCTGGGGCCCATTGACTCACTGTGTCCATCCCCAAGCCACCTGGAAACTGCTGGCTCCGTTTCCATGGAAACTGCTTGCTCTCTGAAAACTGTATCGGAATACTTGATGAGGACAGAAGTAGCTGAGAGAAAATCCATTTCCAGGCTCCTAGAGGGTCAGTAGCAGACTGACATCCATCTCTCTCTGGGTCCTGCAGTTGGTGGCCTCAGCATCCTGGTGGCATTGTAGCAGGCATCTCTGCAGCCAGTGATGGAAGGCCATGCCCAAGGTAGAGGTCACAGACACCCTATAATCTGATCGTAGAGCAATGAGCCACTACTTCGGCCATATCCTGTTGGTCACGTGATCTGGTGGCTCTGGAGAATGTGGGAAGGAGTTCCACAGAGTAGGAATTCAGGAAAGCCATTGTCGAGAGTGATCAAAGCACTGCCCTTGACCTTTTTCTAATCTCCTTTTGCATAAAGTCATACTGCATGGCAAGTTTTCTACTTATTTATTTTACTATCACTTCAGCAGGAAATTCAAGTCTATTTACTAGTTTCTCATTTTCCTCTAATTACTAATGAGTTTTTCTATTAGGCAAAAGCAGAATATCTATGTACATAACCAGACAGGAAAGGAAAAAAATGATCAGGAAGAAGTGGCTTCCCACATCTCCTTGTGAATGAGGGAAAAATACTGTTTTAATATCTCTTGCTTCATATGCATGCTTGTCATGCAAAATAAATCAAATTTCTTCCAATGGTGGACAAGAAGCAACTTCAGAACGAATCTGATATGAAGCCTAAGCATTCTGTGTCGTTGCCCTGACAGGTTTAATCATGTCAGCCAGCCTGGCACCACAGCCAGGAAGTGGGGATATTGTCCTTGCTAAAGCCCGGCGTCAAGTATAACCCACTCTAGCTCAGAAACATGGACCTGATGAATGGTTATAATCAAAGTAACTTCATTATGTAAGAACAGTGACCCAGCCGAGAAGATATTTCAGTGCAGTTAAGAACTTATTAATTCCTGGCAGGAGGAATTATTTTCTTTATAGGGATTAGAGAAGCCCAGTAGGCAGCCCCACTTGCTAAAACTTTTATGAACAATAAGTATTTGGGCAGGAGGCATTTGTGACCCTGCAGCGGTGGTAATCAGGACCTGGGAGTCCACCAGGCCTTTCTTCAGACACCCTGTAGCTGGTGCCTCCGACATAATCTCATTAATTGTCATCAGAGTCTAGGGGGTTGTTCTTACAGACGAGGAAACAAGCGTGGAGCAGAGAGTGTGAGGCCCCAAACTGGGAAGGGGCAGGTTGGCCACTGAGCGGCTGGAGGGAAAACAGGCAGAGAGTCCTTGTCTATTTTCCTCACTCAGTTCTTCCTGCAGGCTTTAAAACAGCAATGTTTTGTCCATGGAGAACCATAGGAAACTGTTCTCCAGCCCCGAAGGATCCTTTGGTAGTGTGGTCTAGGCTTTGGTTGAAATATCATGTATGTTTTTAAAAGAGAATTCTGGCATATACAGTAATGTAGATAAAACCCGAGGATGCTATGCCCAGCAGGATGCTATGCCCAAGCTGGACTCTAAGGACACACACTGCAGGAATCCGTTAGTGTGAGGTCCCTACAGTGGTGGCATTCGCACAGACGGAAGTTATTACCATACAGCATGTGTTGGTGTTAGCTCTCGTTGTGGTGAAGTTGTGACCGTGCACACAGAAATGTGCTAGAAAAGATGCTTGAGTAGAAGTCATTACATAGAGTGAGAAGTACTATCTCAAATACGGTATTCATAAGCGTCTTAATAATTAGCTGCTAATGGGAGGGGGTGAAGAAAGGCCAGCTTCCGGCATTCACCCATTTCAGTGATACAAACACCCCCACCATTGTCAGCGTCAAATTAAGGAGGTCACATCTCTGCCACTGTGCCATGAGTCAGGTCGAGAGATGCCTGATGACTCTCTCTGGCCAGGGGCTGCAGTAACCCTGCATGGCTGAATCTTTAAACTGCAAGAAAGTAGGTCAGAAGATGCTCCTAACACAACCCAAGAATGCAGACTTGCTGCGAGTTAAGGAGCTGTGGGGTAGCTCCATGGCTAATGAGCGACGCTTATGAACTCGTTTCTCCTGATGTAAAACAACACCTGCCTTAATGAGTAATTTTGCAGGAAAATACATAGCGCATAGCTTTGGCCGGAGCCGTCCTGGGTCTGGATTTGCAGTTTTCTCACAGTCTCTCCCTAGTACCAATTCCTGTTAAATGACTCCGTCCATTTGTGCTGCTTCGGGAATCATGGCAGAGAGCGTGGCTGCCCTGATATGCTGTCATCTCTCGGCGCCCAGGACTGTGACAAGTGAAAAGGTCGCCGTGCCTTCAAACATCAGCACTGAAGAGAAGCCGTGGTGATGGCTCATTAAAACAAATGGGTTCTTCTGGCCATTCTAAGCAGGATGGGGAAACCTAGGCTAGCTGAGTGTTTCTGACTGAATGCTGGCTTCATCACCAGAATTTAAAGCCCCATCTTGATGGGACTCTCACCCAGAAGAGAAATATGACTAAAAATGAAGATAGTCACTGGTAGAATAGTATCAGTGAGTAAAACCCCAAGCTGCATGGTTTCTTGAAACATGTCTCCCACATAGTGTGCAATAAAGCCTGTTACAGCCTGAGAAAGGAAGTGCAGAGGTTCTCAAGATGGCTCTGCAGGTGAGGGCATTTTCTGTTAAGTCCAATGACCTCTGTTTGATCCCTGGGGTCCACATGGAGGAAGAAGAGAGCTAACTCATGCCAGATGTGCTCGGGACCACAGATATGCGTGTGTATACACACACACACACACAATTTATATGTGTGTGTATGAGAGAAAGAGAGAAGTGAGTCTTGTATGTGCATGTGAGAGAGAGAGAGAGGTGTGAGTTGTGTGTGTGTGTGCATGAGAGAGAGAGAGAGAGAGAGAGAGAGAGAGAGAGAGAGGTGTGAGTCTGTGTGTGAGAGAGAGAGAGGTGAGTCTTGTTTGTGTGTGTGAGAGAGAGAGAGCGAGAGAGGTGAGTCGTGTGTGTGTGTGTGTGTGTGTGTGAGAGAGAGAGAGAGAGAGAGAGAGAGAGAGAGAGAGAGAGAGAGAGGTGAGTCTGTGTGTGTGAGAGAGAGAGGTGTGAGTCTGTGTGTGAGAGAGAGAGAGGTGAGTCTTGTTTGTGTGTGAGAGGTGTGAGTCTGTATGTGTGTGTGAGTGTGCGTGCATGTATGCGTGAATGTGTGTCCATGCATGTGTGTGTGCATGTGTGTGATATTTTTAAGGAAATGGCAAACAGCATTCAAGTCGTCACAGCAATGCTTCAGTCTGTCCAGAGCAGCTCTCCCCTGCTCATCAGCAGATCTTAAATTGTTGCATTCTGGGGCTCTCCAGCCTTCCCACAGGGGCATCCTGCCCTGTGCCCTTGGCCCAACAAACCCCAAGGGAAACAGGAGCCCTGAACTCATACTGAACTCTAAATACTAACACTGGAAGAAGGAAACCATGGGCAATTCCCCAGAGAAAACTTCCATTTTTCATGTTCCCCTTTCCATTTTTACAGATACTGTGAAATACTGCCCATGACTTTGAGACACTTAAAACCATAAAGCATGGAAGATCTATGCAAGGGAGTCATGAAAAAAGTAAAATTTCAAAACATACCACAAGGTGAATGACCCTTGAGTCCATTATGTGTAAAGAGCTCGGAAGGCTAACATGAAAACAGATATTACATGGTCCCATTTGCGAGTAGTATTTAGAAAAGACACAGAAGAGTGGAATGTGGAGCCAGCAAGGTGCCTCACTGGCTTAGTGGATAAGGGCACTTGGAGCTAGGCATGATGACTCCAGGTCAATCCCAAGGACTCACATGGTAGGAAGTGAGGATACATTCTCATATATCATCTATGAACTGCACACACACATGCACACACACATGCACACACACAGAAAGAATGAGAAAAAGAGAATAAATATATAAAAGCTAATAAAAATTTTAAAGTAAAATCAGTAGCTCCCTCAGCCTTGGGGTTGGCACAGTGAAGTTACCAAGTTAGACAGGACTCTTTCTAAAATAATGTAAATGCTAGTTAGAAGTTGATGCAGTATGAAAACATGTAACTCTGTAAAATCCTTTTCAAGATGTACATTACATTTGTATTTATACATCATGCAACATGTGTATACCTGTATGTGTAATTAGTATTGTATACATAAATATAGTTGTACATTTGGTAACACAAACTTACCTGTTGAGTAGACCAACCCCCTCAAAAAAAAATCACGTACTGTAGAAGATTCAGGCTGCGGACTTAGGTGGGAACATTCACTGCAGAGGTAACACTATCTACCCAACAGCCTGCACTGCAACAGACCCTGGCTGTCAATAAGTATCTCTGCGAAGCCCTGTTTCCACAGAAAGCTGCATTATGAGGGTTCACGAATCTTGGAGAAACACAAATTCAAATTTGACCCTAGAAACAAGGGAAGGGTCTTTCTCCCTAGGATTGGAGGCATGGGGACATGTGGGGGACATGAGGATTTGTTTTTAATAGTTTTCAAAGATTCCCAGTCTCTTTGGAGACATTGCATTCCTTACCCCTGTTATTAAATATGCCTCTATGTATTTATTTCTTTAGCCTTGATATTTCAAACTGTGTGGGTGATCTATTATATTGAGTCATTAGAGGCCAACTGTCAATCAAACAGGTTGCTTTGTGCTTGTTAGGGGAGAGCTCATGGCTACCTTCATCTGACTGAAAGCCAACAGAGCAGGTGGAAGGTCAAGTCCTTCCAGGGTGTATTCTTGAAGGTCATCCCCACGTTAATTCTCTAGCATGAGTTTACTGCAAATCTAGGTCAGGCTATGCAAGCGACAGATTCTCGGAGGAGATGGCTTCTCTCTGCCTGTGGCACAAGCCGGGGCTGTTTGTAGCCTTTGTCATTTGGGGATTTTATTTGACTTTTTGTTTCTCATTTTCTCTAAAGGTGAAGGCTTCGAGGCACCTGAGTGAGGAAGTCTGCCTCTTAGCTCTCTGCCTCTCAGATAACCAAAGCACTAATACCATGACAACACTCAGATAACTGAAAAACCAATACATGCCAACTTAGATATTGAAGCACCTATACCATTGCTTGTAGCTTTCCAGGATCCATTTTGGCTTTGACCTGAATTCTCTCTCTCATTTGCTTGTAACTTTAGAATAAAGTTCGTAAGATGGGTTTTAAAATAGACTTCCAGAATTCCAGAGCTGAGAATGGAGTCTTATGCTACCCATTGCTAAGAACAAAAACCTACAGATTAAGTGCAAATAGAAGAAAGAAAATGCAGATTTCACGAATAAAGGTTATCTTCTCATCCTCCTCCTCGTTCTTCCTTTTCTGTAAATTGTGGATGAGCTTTTGTTGTAAGTTAAGGAAGGAAGGAAGGTTTGAGGTCTCCAGGGAAAGATTTAATAGCAATCTGCAAAGTTCGTCAGAGAGGTGAGCCGAGAAGAGTGTGAGAAGTAGTTCCCAGGACTGACGTAATTTCATAAATAAGGGTTCCTCCCCAGGGCTGAATCATTATTTGCCTGTGTTCTGTGGTGACACAGGCCATGCCCCTGGCTCACATCTGGCTCCAAAAGACTTGGAATAAAACTGCAACTCCTTGAATATGAACCTACAGGGCAATTTCTGCTGTCTTTAGCGTTGTTACTCTTGGCTGTTGCTCAGCAGTTTCTTGGACACATTTTATTTCAAAGAATTGTCTCTTGAAGAATCACTGAGTGTGATGGTTGGGGAATCAAGAGTGCAGCATTGCTGAGCTGGGCTTGTCTTCTTTGCTTTGTTTTTTTTTTAGTTCCTGCTATGATAACCTCTTATCCCAACACTACCCTGGCCACTCAGGGTCAAAAGAAGGAGATGAGCTGTACAGCACATGGAGAGAAACCCATCATTGTCCGCTGGGAAAAAGAGGACAGGATCATTAACCCCGAAATGGCCCGTTACCTTGTGTCCACCAAGGAGGTGGGAGAGGAGGTGATCTCTACTCTGCAGGTAAAAATGCCAGATGGGACAGAGTTCTGGGACAGTTCGTCAGCCTTCTGACACAGACATGTGCATGGCTGGAATGACATGTGAATATCCTGCTGGAATTTTCTCATGACACCCCATTCCTCTGCTGATATTCATGGACAAGGTCACTGAGTGACCCTCTGAAGTAAACTTCACGGCCATTGTCCACAGAGAAATAACTAAGCCCTGAAGAAGGTCTCTCAATGAGCATTGTCCTCAGAGGAGTGGGGTGGGTGTAAGCTGCATATTCAACAGCGTGAGCTTTGAGAAAAGAAAACCTACAATAAATACAATAAAGATATTTTTAAGAGCTGGAGAGCTAGCTCAGGAGTTAATAGTTAGCCTGAGTTTAGTGCCCAGAACCCACGTCGTGGTTCACCACATCTGTGATTCCAGCTCTTGGGGATCCAATGCCTGCTTTTGGTCTCCAGGGGTTCTTGCATACATGTACACATGACCCAACACATATACATGTAACTTAAAACAAAATAATTTTTTAAAAAAAGGAAAAATATTTGGTTCTTTGTAGAAAATCCAATGGAGAGAATATTCCGTCATTAATCTAGACTCACAAGAGCTAGGAGGAAGCGTGTCTGTTCTGTCTGCAGCACTGAGGGTGACTGACTGAACAATCTTCATGAGGAAGGCTGGTACAGAAGCACACACATGAGGGAAATTTAAAGCTATGTGCTTAGAACAGACAGTGGCTCTGCCTCCAGGGTACAATCCTCGAGGCTCTATGGTGCAGAACACTGGTGAGGTCCTGAGGACATTGACAGGACAAGCCGTGTCTTAGCTTCACAGATACCAGACATGAGGATGCTGCAATCGTGTATCTGGATACCGTAGACTTGCATATATTGCATATAATACACATCTCACACATATTGGAACCCACTCCATGTTGTTCAAAATAGCAAATACACTGGAAATGTGTAGAGCTGCTGTACTGACCATTTAGGAAATCCTAGAAAGAAACAGCGTGTTCAAAAAGTCATCGCTGTGTCCGTAGGAACAGAGTGATGGGTGCAGAGAGATGGCTCATTCATAGACGTTTCTTCTGCATGGCTCTTTAAAATCACACCACATGGGAAGAGAGAGAAGTGTGTGGAGTATAGATGGGCCTGACCACAGCAGCCCATGTAAATCAGACATCTAGTCCAACAAGACAGACGGACCTGTTTGCATGCTTATCATTGCATGGAAGTATTTTCCCCTCAGAATGTATAAACGTGGGTACATTTGTGTAAATGCATGCAAGTGTAGATCAGTGTATATCAGTATGTGGGCAAGTATGTCTTTGTCAGTGTGTCTGCCTGTGAGTGTGCACATGTGCAGGTGAGTCTGTGAGTGTGGACATGGGTTGTGAGGTTGTGTGTACAACTGTGAAACTGGATATGTGTGTACATCTTTATTTGCATCTAAGTATACATCTCTGAGTGTGCCTGTGTGAATGTGATTGTGTGTATATCTGTGTGTGTGTGTATCCATGTGTGTGAATGGGAAAGTATGCATATGAGTGTCTCTTTGTGTGCTGTTTGAGAATGTGTGTGTGAGTGTGTATTCATGAATGTGTGTTAGTGTGAGTGACTGTGAATATGCCTGTGTCTGTGTGTATCTGTGTTCATGTGGGGGTGGGAATGCTTATGTGTATCTCTGTGTCTATGTCTGTGTTGTGTGTATGTGTCCATGTTTGTAGTCGTAATGAGTGCTGGGAATGGCAGGAAATCATGTCTGCTGATCTCCAGTTCAAACTACTATCAGAAGTGACATCTTTTCTGCTTTGGTCACAGATTCTGCCAACAGTGAGAGAAGATTCTGGTTTCTTCTCCTGCCATGCTATCAATTCTTATGGGGAGGACCGTGGAATAATTCAACTCACAGTGCAAGGTACGCTGGACACAACAAAAGGAATTTAGGACAAGGTGTGCTGACCTCAGGGAGCAGTACGGCCCCAATCAGCTGGGAACACTTTGTATTCTCAGGAAGTCCTAGCTATGTAGGAAATTGGCATAAGTCTGGATTTCATCAGAAGGTGTGACTGTGTGGAATTCAGGGAGCAAACCCTTGTGGGGACCAGACCGCTCTGATGAGAGACCAGAGACTTAGGCCAAGTGCAAACAAGCTTAGCCACTCCATCTTGGGAGCCTATGTATGAGATGAAGAGGATGGGAGGGAAGTCCACCATCTGGGAATGAATGTGCTGTGAGTCAAAGCAGTGACGCATGCATCTCGCAGGTCTGGCCTGGTGCCACACAGGCTGCAAACAGAATCTGTTGAAGAAGTGGGGCAGTGCCTTCTAGTTAATCAGAAAAGGAAAATTGGCTAGCAAATGCTTTCTACCAGGCAGTGCCTGCTGGCTATAAGCAACTCTTCCACTGGAACTTAAATCCAGGCTTGATCTGAACTAACCTCCATCTTTCTGTTGATGATACAGAACCCCCAGACCCTCCCGAGATTGAGATCAAAGATGTCAAAGCACGCACAATCACGCTCAGGTGGACCATGGGGTTTGACGGCAACAGCCCCATCACAGGCTATGACATCGAATGCAAAAATAAATCAGGTAAGCTTTTCACTCTCCCCCTGACTTGTCTGCGTCTTGCATGCCCGTCTGCCTTCCTTCTTGTCTCTTCATCGTACGTCCACAGTTCCTCCGCACACAAATCTCAGAATGCTGTTTCCATTTGGTCCGTGCCTTGCATGAGTATGTCCAGGTTTCTTTCTGTGCCCACATTCAGTTCCTGTCTGAGTGACCTGGCAGGACCTCAGCCTTGGTCTTGGTAGGCACTTGGTAGGCATTCCTCCCACCACAGGCTTGCCCATTAGTACCAACAGAAATAGGCTTCTATCCTGGTCTTTCCTAGCTACCAGCCTCCTTACCTTCCACTGCTCCAGATAGGTGCTGCCCTGGATTACAAACCTGGATCTCCCGTCCCAAGCTTCAGGCTTCACCATGCAGGTGTCTGCAGGATGTGGCATATGACAAGTCTGTGCAGAATGAGAAAGGGTAATCTTCCTTCAAGTGATAATGGCTCTACAGCAACCCTCTGGAAATGGCCTAGGGACAGGCCAGGGAGCACTCAGCCAGTGCACAGCCAACACATAAAACAGACCTAGCTAGCAGCACCACGGCAGGCTTTCTCTCTGGTCTTTTTTCCAAAGGCTACTGCAGTCCCACATGGAATCTTACAGTCTCCCTGGATGAAGATAGAATAGCACCACTGTGGCCTCTCGCCAGAATTTTTCTGTGTCTTATAGAAGATACAGGGTAGGAGAGCAATCTGCATGGGAAGGGTTAATTCACTTCTCAGAGGCACAAGAGCATTTTTTTTCTTTCTAGGCCAATGTGTTGCTTCATATTGCCCTGTCAGGAATGATTTGGTCTCTTTCGAGATGAGACATAGCAACAAATCAAACTCAAGACAGCTGAGAAGAGTAGGTCCAGAGGGCAAGATGGCTCACTAGCAGTGTGCCAGGGATAGAACCAGGAATTGGTGAACGGAAGTGAGGAATTAGGAGAGGCAGAATTTGGAGACTCGGAGCAAGTGTCAAGTATGGATCAATGGTTAAGGATCTTGTTCAGAATAGCTGGTTTGGGATGCACATAAGAACAGGGGGTGGCTCAGCTCTCTGGTCTCAGAGTTTCATATGGGAGTATTGCATGCATGCAACCCCAGGAAGACCCTTGAGGCAAGTAGTGCAGCTTGAAGTCACTATGTCCCTGGGGAAAGTAGTGGAGCAGTATCCAGGGCTGTGACAAACAGGCTTCTCTCAGGACCAACTAGGAGAGAGGATGGCTTTAAAAAAAGAGATTGTTCAGTGAAGTGAGGTACAGACTTGCCTGGAAACGGGGTAGTGATGAGGGACGGCAGAGACGTAGACAGGCACAGAGTCATTCAACATGACCCAGGTAGCAAGAAAAGCCCCACTTTCCCACAGGCTAAGCACTGGCCGCCCACATTCCTGGGACTGGAACACATAGCAGCCTCCCACTGCAGAGCAGGCCTGGTCCATGCTGCCTTCAGGGAAGGTCCCCCTGCCAACATCTGGTGCCCTCCCAAACCAGCAGTAATGAGCATTAGAATCCAGCTCATGCTGGCCCTCTGCTGGCCTTCGCTTCACCTTGTTATTCCTCTATCTGTCTCCCTTCTGCTAACCTCATCTGTGAAAGAGGAGAGCATTGCAGAGGCCAAGGCTGCCTCTGGCAGAAAGACCCAATTCCCCTCGATCATAGGGCCCCCACTCTTCTTTGGTGTTCCTTTTTCCTGGCAAGTTCTGTGACATATATCAAGTGGGACCCTCTGTGTGTATTAACTGCCATATCCGTGCACGCATGTCCCTCCACCAGTCTGGAAGTTGGTTGGGCTCCCTCTGCCTGCTATGTTTATTTCCACACTGCCCATTGTTCTGAATACCTGATAGGCAGTGGATGTCAAATCCATATTTAATGAGTCTTTAACACAGAAGTGCTCTTAAAATCCTTCACTCATTTTCTGACACATGGTCACCCCTACAAGTGCAGTCTTTTGTGTTACTCAAACATGCATGAAAATAATTACAAGATGCAGGCCTATAAAAGCTCATCTTGATGGGGTTAATTCACCATCTAAGAAATCTCAATGCACACCCCTCTCAGTTCCTGACAAGTTTCTCAGAGTTGTGCTTTGCTTTCCTCCTTTCTTCAGGTCCCTAGCTCATGGTACATTATCTAATGTGAATAGAATGTGGAGGAAATATTCCTTGTATTTAATTTACATACTTGAGCCTCAGAGTAGGAAGCCCTGGAGAGAGGGAGAAACTGCTCTCCTAATATGTAGTAGCTGCATTCAGTTCTGTAAAGCTCATGTCTGTCAGCATCTTCATGAGTCATGTCTTTTCCTTGGTAACTACTGGGTGTGTAAACTCATTACCATGTCTATAAGTGAATAAAATTTCTAAGATAAGTTCATAGAAAACCCATCCTTCAGGTTACATGTCTTCCAAAAAGCCCTCACCAACCAGCCATTCCTCTTCTCTACCCATAATCCTGTACTTCTCGGTGGAATCCCAACTAGTTAACCCAATCTATTCTCCACTGAGAATAGACACAAGCTGTCTGCTTGGAGTACCCTTGTGACCTGTGTCTGGCCAATTCTTTACAGTGTCTCTGCACTCCAGGGTTCCTGGTACACATTCTGAGCTTATAATCAATGTCCGTTGAACCCTGGATCTCCACTCATTTGCAGCAGTGCCACCATCTTGCAAAGGAACTTTCATCTACTTTTTGTAATTATTTTGCAAAAGCTACATTCAGCCAGTGTAGTAAAAACCCTTCACATTCTTAGCAAAGAGGGTTCTTATCAGTGCATCAGTCAAGACTGGAACTATCCAGTCCAGGAAACACGAACTTACCAGCTCTTCAAGGCCCACTCTGCCCTGTCCAGCTAGAACTCTTACAGGCTGTAGCCTGGGCTAATGCACACAGGGTTTCTTCAGCCCAAACATCATCCATTGGCCAAATGGTCTTCATTCCGTGACTTGATGACAGATGTCCTTGGTTTTTAGTATTAATAATACTAAAGAGCCCCTATCCATGCCTGCCTCTGTGACCATCCACTCTGGAAACACCCAGAACAACACCACAGGTATTGTCTTGTAGAAAGCAAGCATTAGAGGGCAGGTGCCTCCCTGCTTCATGTATCTTCTCTATTACCAGCAGCTCTGGGGTGCTCTGATTGCCCCTTTCTTTTGATTCTTGCGGAAACCACATCTCTACATGGATGCTCTGGGCTCTGTGACAGTCCCCCAACATCTTCTCATAAGGACCCTTCATTCTCATTGGACTATAGTTGTTACATCTGCCCCATTCTCTCATGTTGGGGGACCGTAGTCTTTTGTCCTTCCCTGCCTGCTCTGCTGGCCCCTTTCCTCTCTTCCCATCCCCAAGAGTGTGGAGAACTTCAGCACCACGGTCAGCACCTGGCAAACATAACAGTGGCTTTACTCTTGTCCCTGGTGATCTGTCATGATCTGGGGTCAGGCATCTGACCATCAAGCTGATCTGGTTCATAGAATTTGTAAGCTTTCCAATTCTTCCTTGGATTGTTTGGAATCAGCAGTGAATATTATATGTCTCTGTTCCCTTCTTCCACCAGCCACTCAGGGGTCTGCCACACTGCTCTCTGAGCTTTACTTTATGCAAACATACAATGCTCCCACCATTTTTTTTTTGGCCAGAACTGCTGCCTTTTATATCTAACACAAATGTTTGTTCATCATTCCTTCCCACCAGTAAGCCGAGACCTTGCAGGGACATTATTGTGGTGGAGCAGTCCTGAAGCAGTGTCTGGTACTATCATCTCAAAAGAGGTTTAGGAGAACATGTGAAGGCTGTAGAATAAGGATCTTGAGCTTGAGGTAACACAGTTGAGGTCAAATGCCAGCTTCTAGTTATCAACATCTGTGTGTAGACTGACTCCCTAGACTTTCACACTGAAAACTAAATCCTCAGTTTGTCTGAAATGATTTTGTTTTCCACGGGTGAAAAACAAATTATGAGTGGGAGGGTGGCTTCTGAGTCAAACTAGAAGGTTGTTTTGCAAGTGGACCACCTACAGGGACTTAGGCTGGGTCAAAGGAACCTATAGCTGGTGACTGTTGAGTGCTCAGCAGGTTACATAGTCACCCCTCCCTGCTTTGGTGTTTTACAGGACTTGGGAGGTTGGGGGAAGAAGCAGGCAGCCTCTCTAGGCTCTTAGTCTCTTCCATGTCCCATAAATGTGGTTGTAATGAAAAAGTTCTGTCTTCATTGGTCCTTGCACTTCCAGAAACTTGCATATTATCTGGATAGAACCATCAACCATCTGAATCCTGCTTATCCCTATTTCTTTGTATTTGTATCTAGCAATTCTAGTGATTCCTCCTTGTATCAAAACATCTTCTGCAGGAGACCTGATTTTTTCTCTATGTGATAGGCTCATTGTTGGACATCATTTTGTTGACATAGATTTCTTCCCCTCATTCATCCTCTATCAAACTCATCATTTACTTTCACCACGTTTTCTCCATGTTGATATCCTGCCCCCAGTCTTCCCAGCTCAAAAGATGCCTATACTTTGCTCTTTGATAGTGATGATCCATTTCCATTATGTGTGATTCCCAAGAAGAAAAATCCTTACAAGCATTCTGAATCCATGCATTTTTGTTTCTTCAAGTCTTGCTTTACATTGAGATAAGGCAGCCCCCTTAAGCTCATCACTAGTGAGACAAAGGAGTTGACATTCCCAAGACTCCATGAAAATCCTTAAGGATTGCAGGAGAGGACCAGTCTCAGGGTTTCTTTTCTTCTATAATCAACAGCTGCCAATGAGTACACATCCTCAGTCAACTGCCCATCTATTCTAATACAAGAAACTTGGCTGACCTCATCTTCTTCTACCAAAATTCTTCTGCTCAAACTGCCACATATTCCACGATATCCCTTCACAGTAGGGAGGTGCTAATATCCAAAATAGCTGAGACTGAAAACAGATTCCCGCCACCACAGATTTGGGATGAAATGAGTTTTTAAAAATTGAAATTGATCAAGGTGCTTCTTTGTGGGGTTTATGCTAAGGTTGAACCGGCTTGTGTGGAATGATTTTAGCTTTATCACACTTGGTTTAGGAAGAAAGGGTCAGATATAGTGAAGGGTTTTGCTGAGATTTGGGCCTTTTAGAACCAGGGACCTGGAGTGGGAGCAATGTCTGAAATATAGTTTGCCATGGTGCACTATAGAATAAGCACTTGTGTGTGGCCGAGGCTCCACAGAACCAGTTTCCATCACGTGTGTTTCCCATCCCGTTCTTCCCCAGGCATATGTGTTGTGTGTTTTCTCAAAGCCCCTTCCTGTACCAAGCTCACCTCAGTCCTTTACCTACTGCTGTGGGTAATAAGTGTGTGACCCCATGTACCCTCTGGTGACCAGCTCTGGCAAGAAGCTGGGAACATTGTGTTGAGATTTCACTTTGGGGGTATTTTTTTTCTTTCTTCCTTTCTTTTTTCTTTTCTTTTTTTTAAATTCCTGTTGTGAACTTTCAAAGGCAGAGTAAAAAAAACTCACATCTTTATCTCTTCTTTTTTGAAAAACAAAACCCAAAAGACTCCTGGGATTCTGCTCAAAGAACCAAAGATGTTTCCCCTCAGCTGAACTCGGCCACCATCATTGATATCCACCCTTCCTCCACCTACAGCATCCGCATGTACGCCAAGAACCGGATTGGCAAGAGTGAGCCCAGCAACGAGATCACCATCACGGCGGATGAGGCAGGTAGGTGGCACTGGTTAGAACCTGCCACCCAGTAATCTACTCTTGTGATTCAGACGCTTAAATGTAGAATCAAATCACGCCTTTCCCTGTTCCTGGTGACTTTCTTTGATGTGGACTTCCCATGGCCCTGCACCTTATAAAATGCCCACAGCACTTTGCCCCAACTTTGAGATCATTCTTGCTATTCAGATGGTCAAGGTTCTTAATATAGAAGTGTGAACGGAAAAAATGAGGCAAACAGTGCTGAGGAATTCAAGGAGTCATGTCATATAATCTCTTGGCTTTGCTGCACTAGACCCAGGTTGATGGGAAAAGGCTAAGTGTGTTCCCAAGACCCATGAGGTCAAGTGTGGGAGAAAGATACAAGCTTAAGTCAGAAACGCCAAGAGTATGTCTGTGGGCAAGTGCAGAGGCACAGGTAACTTAAAGGTTTATATAATCACTTTATTGTCCTACCATGATAAATTATTTCTTATTAAATGTTTGAATTATTAAACTTTGAAGATACATTTTTGAAAAATGTAAGCATCTTGAAATGGACGAAGCAACTTCTACCATCCTGCCACCTAGAGCTGACATAGGGCCATCTTGACAGAACCTTCTAGATCATTTTCGGGACCAGTTTCATCGTTCATACATACATCTAGACATGCTCCTCAGTATGCTCACTCACATGTGAACACACACAGACATATATGTCTACTCCAGCCTGCCTTGATGGAGTTAACTGTTATCAGAAGACTGAAAATTTGGCCCTGGTCAGTGTTTGCTGATTGTGAGCCTATCCCATGGAGGAGGGGAGGAAGCCAAAGTTTTTGGACTTCTGTTAGAAGGAAGCAATGTCTGGCTTGTTTCTTGGAAAGTGAAGAATGACTGGTACTCAATCCTACCTTTGTTTCTCCACTGTCAATCAAAGAGTTGTATAAGTTTAATCTAAGGTCAGTCCAACGTCCATCATCTTCCAGTGTCCGTGACTCACCGGAAGTTGATATCAACTTCCAGGCAGGTTGTTATTGACTTCCCACTGCCCACTCTGTATTCTGCATAGATATTATATGCTGAAATGCTCTCCTACAATTCATAGTGGCATACCCCACCACATATGGAACAGACTCTACGTGGTTGGACGTGTCGGTCATTTTCAACTTTTCTTTAGTGTAAGCCCTGCAGTAGTGAACACCATATCATCTTTCATTTGCTCCTTTTTCAAGATTATTTTCCCCATGCTAAATTTGAAAAAGTGTGATTTCTAAACCAGCCATAGCATTGTAATTCTCTGTTATATGGTCAATATTACTCTTGAGGAAATAAGTTTAAGTAATGGACACTGTTTCTCCCATCCAAGTACTAACCAGGTCTGACCCTGCTTAGCTTCCAAGGTCAAACAAGACTGGGTGTGTTCAAGGCCATAAACCAGGGCCTATTTCTCACTGCAGGAAGACATCCAGTCTTGAAAATGGTTCTTAAGGGTGGGTACTAGGCTGCCTTCATGTTTGATCCTTGGCCTCTGTCTTCATGTCTTCTCATCTGTAAAACAGATGTATGTCTGGTTCATTTTCCTCCTTATGCAGACACTGGAAAACCAAATTCCGAGCTCCAGAAGTACTTTGATTTCAGAAATAGCTGAAAACTGAGTATTGACATATTTCAGCAAAAACAGAATCATATAAAAATGTTTACCTACCCCATCCCTAACTTCCTGGAGTTACAGTATACTGGCTGTTCAAAGACTAAGTTTCCCACAATCTTTACCCCACACTGCACTGTTCAGCCACACGCCCAGTGCCCTCCTGTCCCCTCACATCCTGCCACTCCCTCTTTCCAGCAGTATCTCCTGCAGCTGCTCCCCTGACGTCCATTACTAGCACTGCTGTTGTTGCAGGCTGTGTCCTTTCCTCTTCACCTCTGCAGCAGCCTCTGGTTGTCATGGCAGCATCTCTCCCTGCATCCAGGAGGCCAGGTGAACAGCTCTGGCTATTGCTGTCTCTGCAGATAAAAACAGTCTGTTTCCTTCGGCTCCCTGGCTAGGCTCTTGGATGTTGCCTAGGTGCTGACTTGGGCAGCCCCATCTGAGATCTGATTTGACATTCAAATGAGCAAGAAAGAGGATGGACTAGCAGCAAGGCTTTGTCTCGGGGCAGGGTTTGCATGACAAGAATCGGAAAGTCATTTTCCACGTGTGACTCACAGGTGGGGGTGCAACCACGCTGACCAAGGGTCCCTCCTTAGAACTGACTGCTGTGGCTACAGATGCCGGTAGCCACCTCCTGACAATGATGCTCAAAAGGCACATCTTTGGGGGAACTGCAGTCATCTGGGGAGACCTATGTGATACTTTTCTGAAAATAAAGAGATTATTTGTCAAGCAATAGCATTGCCTGGAAACTGTAGTGTTGTAGTGGCCAAGTGTTGGGCATCTGAGACCACTTATCACTTCACACCTGCAGAGAAGACATCTGTGAGATGCTTAGCTCTGGGTTCCTACCCTACCCCCTCACCATTATGGAGCTACAGGAAGTGACTCCCAGTAGCCCTACTCAGACCTCCTGTTTGACACTCTGCTGGGTATTCGTTCTCCCTCCCCACTCTCCTAAACCTTCCAAACCTTGGCTCTGCTTTTCTGTGCCTTTCCTAGAAGAGCTATGTCAGAGACTCTTCCACCCCGTGAGGTAACTTTCTGCTCTCTGGGTAGACCCAGCCTCCAAGTCTTAGCATCTGAGATCACAGATCTTGATGACAATAGCATATGGGGCTTATGGTAACTTCTGCATGGACCCCAGTGTCCTGAACTATGCTGTGACTCCCCGAACACTAGGGAGTATTTGCTATTGATATCTCAACCCTGTGTGTTCCGTGTGAAAGAAGATTTCTCAGTGTGTGTGTGTACTGAATATTAATATTTATGCTCTTCAGCATGATACAGAAGTACAGTTTGTGTATGTGGTGAGAAAATATAGTAGTGTTAACCCATACTGAAGATTCTGAAGGGTGTTAAGGTCTGAATGCTGATATGCCCCCAAATTCACCCAATGCCCATGTCCGGTACGAGGTGGGGCCTGAAGGGGCTGACTGGACCATGAGGTTGGTGTCGTTATGAGTAGAACTGACCTCTAATAACAGACCCAAGAGAACTAACTCCCTGCCCCTTCCACCATTCGAGGGTATAATGAAAAGGCACGATATACACTTTCTCTTTTTCTGGCTCCTTGCTATTGACACCTCAGATTCCAGAAACCAATTTCTGTACAAACTAAAGTTCTGAGGAGACCCTGGGATGACTGTATTCTTCTTAAAGGAGCTTGAGCCGACTAAAATTGGAGATCTAGACAGAAAAGATAAAAGAGGCCATGGACAGAGCGAGAAGGCTCAGAGAATAAGAAGGAAGCTGGAATAAGATCCTCCCACTGCAGGTCCAACTAACAGCTCAGGGGCCTTCATCCTCCTCTCCTCCTGTGTCCCCAGTCATAACCTGCAGAGGGGTCTAGCCTTGGCAAGACTCCATTTAGGATCTTCCTAATGCTCACACTCCGAGTGATATATCACTATTTTAAATCCAGGCGCTTATATCACCATGTATCCTCCCAGCTGCTCTTGGTCCTCGGTGCCTGGCAGCTTTCCACTGGAGTCCAGTGCGGTGTTCCCTCCGATGAACCTGTTATTGACAACGGCCCCTCCCTTCCCTTAACTGAAGCATCAATAACTTAGCCAAGGAAGCCAAATTCTACCCAGTAACCCAGTAACAAGAATAATGTGATCTAAATATATTGCATCTGTGTATGAAATTGACAAAGAATTTTTTTATTAAGGAGAAAACATAACAGAGATTGCATAGGAACAAATTATCACCCTTTAAGGAAGAGTTTGAAGGCCTTGAATTTACATGTTTTCCCCATGGGAAATTGATTTTAAGACCCCTGCAGTATCTATCACAAAGCTGCCTCAAGAAGGAATTGCTGTCATTTGCACAGCGCTCCTTCCTAGTGCTGGAAATATCATTGCTTCTGAACTTCAATTCTGGATATTTTTATGTGAAAGTGCCCATGTGAATAATCATACCACTTAAATGCACTTGACCTCAGAAAGCAAGTATGTAGCAAAGATCACACCATTTAGTGATCTCTAAACTCTAGACTCCCTTGTAGTGCCCCCAAACGGAGTCAGAGTGAGTAGACACACTATCAGAGTTGACAAGATCACCTCTTAATGGACCAGAAGTGCCTCTGACTTCCCAGGGCTCTATGATACCTACCAGACATGCCACACCATGGCCGACTTTTGCCAGAGAGCCACTTCCCGGTAGCAGCTGAACCCTGAAGGTTGTATGGCACTGAGTGCCTGTGACCGAGTGTGGGGTGGCTGGCCCCCTCCTCATCTTCAATATCAATCTGTGTGGCAATCTACAAGTCCAGTTGTGCTAAAGGGTCTTGAATGTCACTGCATTTTTCCAGACTAGCAGAAGAGGGATGGTTGTCTCTGTTTGTATCTGTTTGCCTACAAGGAAACAACTTTGTTTCTCTTTTATGGCTGGCAAACAAAACCCTGTTGTCTCTATGAAGCACCTTTTCTTTCTATGAAGCCCCTTGTCTTTCTTCATTTCCCTATGGGACTGGACCTGCCACATCCACTGAGAACAGTGCGGAATGGATATGCCAGTCCTGGTCTCCACCATGACCTGACTCATAGTAGATGCTCGTCAACTCCCCAGAAAGAGAGGTGGAGACAGACATTTGGGAGGGAGCCTCATCAGGAAGATTTCCCCAGCTCAATAAACAAACTCAGGACTCTGCCTGTAGCTAGGAAATGGATACCTGGGAGAGAGAATATTCTGAGAGCCTCGCACCTCACAGTTCTTTGAGAAGCAGTTGGCTGTCATAAGCAGGAGGCTCACTGGACAGGGAGCAGCCAGCTCATGAGGAACCTATGCAGACAAGCCAGTGAGTGGCGAAATCCTATGCGTTTGGCAGTCACATAGACCTCTCCTTGACGTGTCCAGCCAAACAGAATGGGTGAAAGTTGCCTTCCTGTGGACATGGCAAAAATACTAGAAACTATGAGCAGATGCTAATCCCTGCCACTTTACAGATTGGCTAGTTTTTACTTCTGTATATGTGCAAAGATGATCGATTCTGGGAAATGATGCTATTTATCAATCTTCACCTCCAGTCTCTGCCTACCCTAGGGATACTGTTGTGTATTCTAGTATAAAAAGCACAAACAAAACAACCTCCTCAAGGATGGAAAGATGTCTCAGAAGTTGAGTGCATGCTGCTTATGCAAAAGACCCAAGTATAGTCCCCACACCTATGGTATGTGGCTCACAACTGCTGTAGCTCCACCTCCAAAGTCTAACACCAGCACTCATGTGTATACATATATAGGTGTATATATACACCCATACACTCATACACATGAGCATGCAAACACACACACACACACACACTTAATAATAAAACTATATATTTAAAACAAAACAACCCCAAAAAATCTCCTTTATATATTACAGCTTCAATTTTGGAGCATGTAAGCCAATTCTTAAGCATTAAATGCCAGCATGACTTTTAAATTTAGTGCAATAGGCAGGGTAACCTGTGAATTGCTCTCTCCATTTCAGCATTAAGAATTCTCTCTGCCTTGATATCGCCTCGCAGAAGTTGCCTGTGATTGAGTAAAAGGGCCTTTGAAGCTCAGTAAGGTTTACTTTTTCAAAAAAAGCCCTTTTTATGAGTAAAGTGTCTTTCAAGTGATGTTGTAGAAACAACAGTCACCTTTAGTCCACCCTCAAAAAAGGAGAATTTGAGAGAATAAGTGGAGACACTGTTAGAGTTGACAAGGTTAATCCAAAATATATCTGCAAGAATGATTTTGATGAAGTCTAGAGAGATGATGGCTCAACAGTTAAAGCACAGATTGCTCTTGCATAGTTCCCAAATGTAGCTGACAGCACTAATGTCAGGTGACTCACAGCCACCTTTGACTCCACCTCCAGGGGATCTGATGCCTCCGTGGGTACTGCATTTATGTGTACACACCCACAAACATAGACATAGTTCAAAAAAGTCAAAACAGATACCTTTTTATAAAAAAAGAATGATTCTGATGGAGAAAGCTAATGCTTTTCTGTAACCGAGAAGTCTATTCTACAGGGTTTTATCAGGTCTGACATTGTTTCCTGTGTAAAGTATCCAGAGGCAGAGCTCTGGCGGTGAAGGTCCCAGTGACTGGATACTAGGAAGCAATCTTGATGCTAGGAAAACCTTTTGACAGGTAGATTAGAAAACTCAAGGGTATGCGGTGGGCACACAGCTGTGCCCGGACCTGTTAAGGGGAAGGAGGAGACTCTGTTTCTGCATCTGCAAAGTCCCAGAAAGGGACTCCCTCGGGACTCAGCTCCTGAGAGACCCTGGGAGACTGAAGACAGGCCAGAGGTATGCTAGGGTCATGCTAGAGACATGTTAGGATCTGGTGTGTACCCAGGTAGGAATAATGCCTGTAAAAGCTCCCAGACAAGGCTAGAATTTGATGGAGGGAAATTAAAGTTCAAGTGCAAAGGCTCAGAGCTCTCTAGAGCCTGTGTGTTTTGATGCTGCTAAGGCACTGGACAAGGGAAATGCATAAATGACCAGGAGGCCATGAAGTAAAAGGGAGAGGGGCTCCATGCAGGGAGTGTGACTAAGGAACTGGGATAACTAGAGTAACCAGGTAACTAGGATGGATGAGAGCTTCAGAGGGCTTTGGAACCTGGCCCCTTTTAATTAACACAATAGAAAGTTGGGTGGTTTTTGAAGCCCAACTATAGCAGGGGGCCAGGGTAAGGGGGCCTTGATGATGTCAGAGAAAGCAGAGGGCAAGCTTGGCAGCAGATTCCAGGGAAGGCATGGACAAGACTGGGAATGGGATGTGGGTCAGAAAAGCAGGCTATGGGCTGAAGTCCCTCCTCTCTGCAGTCCTCAGACATGGAGGAGCCCCCATTGGCCTTCAGATGCATAACACTGAAATACAGTGAGCCCTGTTTTTGAGACCTCATCACTTGGCATTGATGCCTTCATCCTCTGCGTCCCACAAGCCCTGCCCTGTGGAACTTGGCTGTCCTTTCTAGCCTGCATTATAAAGCAGCTGTCTGCCGCCTTTCTTCTCATTGACTAGCAGCTTGAGCATTTGTCTCTTTCTTGCCTCTTTTTTTTCTGTTGTCTTATTAAACTGGGCTATACAAGGCCATTTTTATGCTGTTTTAGCCCTCCTGCCCCACCGTCCTTTTCCCCTGCCCCTCCCATCCATCCCCTGAGACAGTTTTGTTTCTGCTTACATGTCATCTGTACATACATGATTTTTATGCATCTATTTAAACTCCAGGACCCACAAATGAGAAAAATATATAATTATTGTCTTTCTGAGATAGAATTCATCTGCTTAATGTGACCAACCCAAGTTGCTTCCCCTGCCTTGCTTTGTTCTCCATGTGGCTGAGTAGACTACCACTGTGTACCTAAACCACATTATCTTGATCCATTCCTCTGTTGGTTGACACCTAGGTTGGTCCCATAACTGAGCTATCATGAATAGCGTTGCAGCAAACATGGATGGACAAATGTGTCTATGGCATGGTAACTTTGTGTCTGTTGTGTAAACACCCAGGGATAGGGTAGATGGATCCTTTGGTAGGGTTGCTTTTAGTTTTATGAAGAACCATGAAACTGACTTACATAGCCTCTGGACTAGTTGACCTTCTTAGCAGTGGGTATGGTGGCTCCCTCTGTCCCCATTTCTTCCTCTGCAGAGTCTCTGCCCACCCACCTCCAACAAGGACAACATTACCTCTCTTCACTGTCTCTAAGTCTCCTAAAGCTGTAACCAAGCAACCGACCTCTTCTTGGAGCTACCTTCTTCAGCTCTTCCCTGCCCTGGGAATCGCTGGGTCTGAGTTGCAGAGAACACTCCTTTCCGTGGGCCATAGCAACTTCTTCTGCTCTTCTCATGGGCCTGAAGCCTACAGCACTTTCTTTATATATTGGATCCTAATATGCAGGCTTCTCTGTCATTTAGAGTCATCTCTCAGAATCCCTGCATTCCGCAGGTCCACACTACAGTTTAGAAAGATTTATAAAGATTGAATCTGAATTGTACACACATAGACTTTTCTTCTCGTACTATTCTGTAAACAACACAGAATCACAACTCTTTGTATGGCCTTTATGTTTGGTGTTCTGAGTCTCCTAAAAATGTATATATATGCATGGCATATGTTACATATAAATTTTATACCATTTTCTGGGTAACTTGACCATTGTTGATTTTTTTTCTGCCCATTTCCTTACAAAAGAAAAAAATCTACCCCTGGTGTATATAACCTGCCTCTGTGTTTTGGTTCCTGCAGCTCCTGATGGTCCACCTCAGGAAGTTCACCTGGAGCCCACGTCATCTCAGAGCATCCGGGTTACCTGGAAGGTAAACTGAACCAACACCTGTGTCTTTGACACTGTTCTTAGTGTATGAACCCCAGTATTCTTGTCCTGATGCCAGGATATTAACATTTTATAAAAAGTTTATTTTTCAAAAAAATATATATGAATATATATATATATATGATTCAATATATACATATACATACACACACACACACACATATATATATACATAATACATACATACATACAAACAGTTGTCTGATCACAAGGATTCATCCTGAGAAATCTGTCTTTGGGTGGTTGTGTCATCATGAAACTATCATAGAATGTATTTATCCAAGCTGGCTGTGACACCTCTAAATACTCAAATCCTTGTGATAGTCATTATATGTGCCGTTGTCCCATTAACTGAAATACTGCCCCGTGGCAGAAGCATGTTTGATATGCATAGTTTGAATTCCTCTATAGTAAATTATACAACTCTAAAGAATGAAGTTGCTCTGTCTTACTTATTTTGTCCTGAGAATTTGTTCAGGGTCCCTAGGATCAGTCTCAGGCAGATAGTGAGATGGATACCCCTTGACTTTGTAATTCCATCACAGCTGAAAACCTCTAAATGCTTCTTGGGAATGAAGAAAGCACTGTGTAGTCCATGATGCATGATGGAAGGAAGGAGAGAAACCTCACTGTACGTTAGCTAGCTGTGTCCTTGGGTTCCCTGACCACAGCATGAACTTTGGAAGCAGCTGTCTCCTGGGCAGTGTGGTTGTAGATAAAGTCCAGTTGTTGCTGCTCAGCTTGCTGTGGGCTGCCCTGACAGGGTGGAGCAAGCCTGAGCCAGGGCAGGGCCTGCCTTAAAGGTAAACTTTATAAAGGAGGTGGTGGTATCTGTCTTCTGTGCATACCTGTCACAGATCACTGCTTTGAGTGGCCACTGACTCGCAGATTCTCGGGTCATGGCACTTACCTGTGGGTGAGATGCATTGGAAATGAGCGATTTTCTTGGAGATGCATTTGGTAATGACCATATGGGTCAAATGCTGTTTCATCTAGGGAACTATTATTGGATCATGCTTCCACGAAATTCCACTGCTTCTGGCTTTCTCTTCTCCCACCTGTGCCCTTCCCCTCCTTTCCCCTCCACTCCTCTTTCCTTCTCTTCCCTTTTCTCTTCCTCCTCCGATTGGCCCTCTCATAAAATGAGGAGCATGTGTGACAGAAGCAGGCTTTCACTCTGGGGGTGCGCACCACCTCAGGTACTAACACGGTTAATGCAGGGAGTCCCTGTGTATCTGCTTTTTTAGCCCTAGCCAGTGAGCTGTGTTTTCAGCAGACAGCATGACAGACCATGTGGCTTGGGAGTGTGACGAGCTGTCCTTAGTCTTTGTGACCAGTCCACTCCTGTGAGCGCCACACACTGTACAATAAAAGGATCTCAGCATGCCCTAACCCTGTGCACATCCCAGCCGTGCTATGAACAGAAAACTGGCTCAGTCTGCCCTGAATAGAGGCTATGAAGTTTCAGCCAATTGCTCCATACATCTCTTTGCATCTAGCTACTGGAAAGGGCCAGATATTACTGTGGCCTTGAGAGGGTTTTCTTTTTTTTGGGGGGGGGGGGGTTATCCTATGTGAAGGGTGTGTCTGTATACCAAGCCTCTACCTCTTGTAGTTAAAATTGGAAACTTCTGGGGCTTTGAACAGGTCCTAAAATCAAATGCCACAGTGAAAGTTAATGCACTACATTACATTTCTTCCTAGAGCCAAAGGGACGAAGGTGTTATGGAATGCACAGAACAACTGGCTTTCCTAAGACCACTAGTTAGGTGCCGTGCAGGTGTACAGCCCTGCCCACAGGCATTGTTGCCTGGCTCTTGGGCAAGCAGGCAGGCATACTGGTGACTAACCCCACCGAGTGAGGTATGGTGGCTGGAGACTCAGGTAGACTAGCTTATTGCTCCACCTGATGATATAAAAGACTTTAAAGGGCATTCCTGTTTCAGGCAAGCTGTGGACCGATCTAAAGGACGTGCAGAGATGGTGTGTGCTATCAAACATGCCTCCCTGTGGTAGAAGAGTTCAGAACATGCAGTTTGTTTAAGGAGCCTAAAGAGGAAGAAGAAAGGGAGAGGAGCGGAAAGACAGGGGGACAGCATCAGCCAAATGGGGAGCCCTGTGTCCGGGAGTAGGCATGGGTATGTGTGGAATGGTAGGAACCTAAGATGAGGACTCAATCACTCGCCCCTATGGACAGCTGGATTGAAAGATGTGTCCAGTGTAGGGAAGGGAGGAAGAGAGCAGGGCTCTTGGTTTTGAGTGGGAAAATAGCCATTTTAGTCCTGACACCCCTAAAATATATATATATAAAATTACTAATTTTCAATTGCACTAGAGTTTGTTATTAAAATTTTAAATCATTGTCTTATGAGTAGACCTTCTTCTGAATCTCTGTTATCAAAATAAATTATTTACCTCTTTTCATTTTAACTGTTTGTTTCACTAAAGGAAAGGGTGAGATTTGAAACTTTTCAGGTCTAGTTGAGGCTGCCCATGCCCTGAGGATATGACCAATCCCATAGACACTTGAGGCCTCCACCATCAATCCCTTGTTCCCCAGTCATCCCTATCCCTCTGATCCCAGGTGCCTTCCTTACCTGTCATCTTTCACATGGTACCATGGCACCTTTCCTGCCCAGTTACGGATTCTCAAGGCTCCAGTCACATGTAACACTCAGGGAAGACAGGTGTATCCCCGACATGGGATTACCTGTGACATTTCCAGCACTCTCAGCCTGTGTTCTGTGCATCTCCTCTGTGCATCTCCTCTGTGGCTCTGTGGGCCCCTTAGAGACATGTGTGCCTTGTTCATATATGTGCATGGGTGAATATGTGAGTGAAGAAATGAATCAGGAAAAGAGTAGCTGGTGGGAGAATGAATGAATGAGTGTTTATGAGTAGGCAGGTCTGTGAGATGAGCAAGCCAATGAGCTAGGGAGTGAGTGGGTGGGTGGGCAGGCAGTAGTGAGTAAGTGAGTCCAGAGGCAATGGATGAGTGAGTGGGTAGGCGGGCAGTAGTGAGTGAGTGCAGAGGTGATGGATGAGTGAGCGGGTGGGCAGGCAGTGGTTAGTGAGTTGGTGGGCAGGCAGTGCTGAGTGAGTGTAGAGACAAGAGCCCCTGGGAGGTGGAGTGAAGGAACCCCTAGGCCAAGTATTCATAGCACAGCAGCCTCTGAAAAGCATTCCGGGTTCTTAGGCAGCAGTGGAGAAGAGGCCACACTATTCAGATGCAAGCTTCAGGGAGGACTAGGTGAAGGTCCAAGGTGGGCTTTGGTGGAATGCTGAGTGCAGGGCACTGGACACCAGAGCTGTACCCCTCACACCCTTTCCGCTGTCACTCACTGAAGGTGAAGGGTCACAAATCTGCAGGTCCCAGCTGTGAGCCCCAGGAGGGCATTCAGGAGCCAGTCCTGTGTGAGGCAGGATGGCTGCACAGAAAGGCTCAGCTGTTGCACTTTCTGAGTTAGGTGGAGGCACAGAGCAGAGGCTTGGCAGAGATTGCAACAATGTGTCCTGTTAAAGTAGAAATAAATAACCATGAGTTCCCCTGCTGTGCTCTGACTGCCAGAGGGGAGAGGTTTGCCTGGGGATTCCATGTTTATGACTAAATAATACATTTATTTGATAGAACACTTTAAAATAATATTTAGGTTCCCTCCCCAACCCAGAAAGTTCTGCCCTAATCTATATTCTGAAGCATCTTTCTTTCTCTGTCTCTGGGACCAAGAGTCTCACTTTGTAGCCTAGGCAAACCTTGAGCTTACTATAAAGTCTAGGCTGATCTAGATCTTGTTATCCTCCTGCCTCAGTCCCCTGAATGCTGGGATTAGGTGTGTGTGTGTGTGTGTGTTTGCCATAGTGACTCATAGAGGAAATATTCAGTATTTGAAATAATTACTCTAGATATCTCAAAAGGTTGCAATTGGAGGCAGAAAAATATTTCAGTTGTAAAATTTTGCTTTTTCAAATGAGAAATCTTTTATAGACTGTCTCCAAAATATACACTTTCACTTGCTGAAGTATCAGCATGCAAAGAGGAATTGTAAGCTGATTGTTCAGAATGAAGCCTCAAGGAGGATTCTACCCCTGTCTCCTCCTCAGTATAGCATACCGTGACTGAGAATACTTTTTAATAAGCGAAATTTTCACTTAGAATCCTACATGCTTTCCATGAGGGTCTCAGTGAATTTCTAGAATCAGAAGAATGGACTTTTCACCAAGCTCATCTCCCCACCCCTAGTGACCGCTGGTGGACTGGGGTCAGGCTGGGAACCGCCATGTGGGTATTTCATGCCTACAAGACTTAATAAATATGAAATCCCTTACTTTGCCTTCCAGCCTCATAGGGTGAATGTCACCTGACATGGTGAAGCTAGAGCAGATCTGTATTCTACCTATCCCTACTAGCATGTTATGACTAAATTATAAACCTAGCTCAACACTCTTCTTTCGTACAAGAGTTAAAATTAAAAAGTTGTCTTGAAATACATTTTAATTTTTTTCAGCCATTCTCTTAATCCTAAGGCTATGAAAGATTACAAAGTTCCATTTGCTGTCATGAGTTAATCCACCGGTTCTGGTTGGGGGTTATGGGTGCTTTATTAAAAAATGTGTACATGTCTCACAGATATGTAAGGAATTGTCAGTCCTTCATGTATTAGCAGGTCTAACCTCTTCCCCTTCCACAAGAGAGAGAGAGAGAGAGAATGAGAGAGAGAGGGAGAGAGGGAGGAAGGGAGGGAGGGAGGGAGGGAGGGAGGGAGGGAGAGAGAGAGAGAGAGAGAGAGAGAGAGAGAGAGAGAGAGAGAGAGAGAGAGAGAGGAAAGAAACTTTCTCATCCCCATGGGGTAGGATTGATTTTTCTGGACCCTCGAGGTGGACCAGGAAGTACAGGCTTTAGGAGGGTTCACTCCTCAGCAGCGGGGGAATGCGTGCATCCCATGCCATTGTTCAGATTTATGTTTTTTAAAAGTCCATATACCTGTCTTTTTGTGTGAAAACCTTTGTCCTCCACAGAAACACCCGGGCCACAGATTCACACTGCAGATACTGTACATTTAAACAGGCACATTCCTTCGGCAACCACCTGGCTTATGCTCCATTTGGAGCATGCTCTATATTTCCCTCCCTCCCTCCTTCCCTCCACCATGATTAGGAGAGCCAGCTTCGGGAAGGCGCTGGATAAGCCAGCTTCAAAGACCCCAGTTTTTGTGAGAGCAGCACCCCCAGCTCTTGGTAAACCTTCCAGCATAGGCCGGTGCTCAGCCTCAAACAAAATAACAAGAGATGTTTTTTTACTTAGATCTTAGATGAGAGATTCGCCATCATAAAACATAGTGTCTTATTTGCTCTACCAGGAACAATCCAATTTCATGTAAAAACAAGAGAAATCAGGTAGCCGTTTTTCATTCACTTTGAGAAAGAAGGGCAAGGGAGAAGGAGGGAGCATCCTGCCACTTCACCAGATCCACTTTGGAAATCAGTGTGGCGAAAAAATAAAGGATAAAGAAGATTTGAGAAAGACTTTTAAAATACAGCCATTTGCAAGCCATACAAATGGGTTGACAGGGTACTGTTGTTGTCATGGAGATCAAAGAGAGGGCCTTATGGATGTGGGGGTTGGGGTATTAAGAGGCCAGAGGGAAGGGCAACTGGAGGGGCAGGGCTGGAGAAGGACCAAGGTCTACAGAGAGCAACAAAAGAGAGGAATAAGTGCAAGGAAATCAGGGCTGTTCCTACTTCCAAAGGGAGAGGGAAAGGATAAAAACCAGCCTGGGTAAATAATTAACCAACCGTGACCTCTGCTCCAGAGTATACAGTACCTTCAGAGGGATTCCAGAAAAGCTGAAGAGATGCCACTCACCTATGAAACCGCAGTATTCAACACCAGGTTCCCAGTGCAAAGGGGCTCAGCTGCAAGGCTCTTGGGCTTGGATGCGGAGTAGGAGTAGGAGCAAGCCCTCAGAGTTACTTATTCCATTTCTAAGCGCCCATTTTGCAAAATGCTCTTTCAATGTGCTTTAAGGAAGTGGTTGCCAGGTGGGATTTTTCATAAACCTAAAAGTTTCTCTTCATTCTTTGGTGGTTTGAATATGAATAGCCTCCTTAGGCTGGTATATTTGGACTGGTACTGTTTGAGAAGGGTTGGGACATGTGGAGTAGGTGTGGCCTTGTTGGAGGAAGTGTGTCATTGTGGGTGATCTTTGGAGGTTTCAAAAGCCCATGCAAGACCAAGTGCTGGGCAGGAGAGGAGGATATGTAAGCTACCCTGTCCTCAGGAGCCCTGGCAATCAGGTTCAAAGCCAGCCCCTATGAAGCGGGCATGTGGCATAGAAGGCTCCCTGTGTAGTGAGTCTGAGGAAAGGCCTCCAGACACTGGCCTCCAGAATGAGCAGGGTTCGGGTAGTGAGATGGAGGAGAATATTCTCAGTGTGGCAGCTGTTTCTCAGATGGACTGTGCGGAGAACTGGGATGATGTTTAGAATGTGGGTAGAGATGACAGCAGTGATGGTGGTGGCATCAGATGACGCAGGAGTCATGGAGGTTTGGATAGTTAGTGTTGCTAGCAGCTACCGTGGTACCCCAGAGGCATGGTGGCAGTAGTGAGTCCTCACTCTATAGGACAGCTGTAACAGCTTTGTCTACAGTGGTAACTAGCAATTCTATCCGGCACCTGAAAAAGAAATACGGGCAATAGCATGGCACTTGTCCAAAGCTGAGGGGGAGGAAGACCGTGTTTCCGTCTCCTTGTGACAAATACATTCCCTTATGCTAACCCACTTCTAACAGAGTAATAGCAAATTCCTGCCCATTAATACACAACTCAAATGTAGGCTTTAAAAACAAGACAGTCATCTACTGCTGGGGCTTGAGTCCCACAGATGAGATTGAAAATGGAAGAACTAGATTGCAACGGTACTCAGCCACATTTGTGATTGAAAATTAGTTGCAGAGTAATAATATGAACATGAGAGAACAATGAACTATAATCAAACATCGGCATACAAAGCATTGTTTTCAGAACCTGGTGCAAAGAGGAGACTGTGACCCTAATAACATTAAATGAGCAAACTTAAATGCAGTTGTAGACAGAGGATACGGGAAGGAATGTCTCACCTTAGCCAAGAGAAACAAACCAGATCAAATGTGTACAGGCTCACAAGGGATGCTTGCCTTGGACTCAATTATTCCTGGCCATATTTTGCAGAAGTGTAAAGTGAAGAAAATACCCTTTATTCCAGAATAAGGACAGAAATGTAGATCTTCTAAGAAAATGTAATTTTAAATAAATTTTCATTTTTCTTTCAATATTACATATTAAAATTCCATATTTAATATTCCATATATGTATATAGCCTATCTTGATCATATACACCTCTCACACCCCCTCTCTAGCTCCCTTAGGGCCCCCATCACGTCTCCCTCTCTCAAATTCTTGTCTTTCTGGTATAACTTTTAAGCTGCCGAGTCCAGTTAGTGCTGCCCAAGTACACATGGGTGTGGGCTACTCAGTGGGATGGAGAACCTCCCAGTGGCCACAGCCCTAAGGAAAAGTGATTCTCTCATTCCCAGGAACCATCAACAGCTCCTCAGCTAAGAGTGGGGCCTCTGAAGCCCTTACCCTGTCTATGCTGGAATTTTTAACTGGCTTGAAGTTGTGCAACATTGTTGCTTTTTGTTTTAAACAAAGTCTTGTAAACAGGCAGAGCCTAGCACTTGTTCATCTCCCAGGGAAACTGGATGCAGAGCTTTCTAACCACAGAGAGGAACTGTGCCCCCTTCAAGGCTTGAGGAATGATAACTCAGCAAGATTGCCTATGACTGCTTCCAGGACGATCCTAAGTCAGTTACTCTAGATAAGTTTCCTGTAGGCGTTGGCTACACTGTATACCTACCTGCATAGGCATCCCGCTGCCATTCGGACTGGCTTTCTCTTGAAGCCTTGCAGGGAGCCAGCTGAACAATTAGAGAGCATGCTTAATGGATATGAATATAATTTGCAAAAATTATCATTTATACTTGAGTCACTTATCTTATAATTACAAAAAAAATCTACATGAACTAGAATAAATCTCTCTGTTGGTAAAATTGGCTTGCATATAATGATTTTTACAGGAAAATTAATTTTATTAACCAGCTAGAGGTTGTACATGCAAGTTGGCAGGTGTGGTGTAGTGATTTTCTTGGGCTCTGATTCTAAAACGCTAAAAAAAAATACTTTAGGTGTTCTTGAAGACAAAATAAACGGCAAAGCCCGTGGATGTTACGGGTGAAAGGCACGTGTGATCTCCTACATCAGGGTCTCACCTTGGCGCTCACTTAAATAGTAAATGCTAACTAATATGGATGTGAGGGTACACACCCCTGTACACACAGCCTGCCAGATGAGGACAGCAACCCCATCCCACAGAAACCCCACAGGAAGAAATTTGCTATAAGAAGGCCCCATAAACACATGCAGCTTTTGTGCCTTAATTAAAAGTTTAAAATGTTACAATCTCTGTGACTCACATTGTGTCCTGACACCAGCCAGGGGTGCCTGTTCCCCTGGAGGAGAGCATGTCAGGCTAGGCAGTATCTGCTGAGTTCATTCAGTCTCCCTACTCGGCACCCTGTGGTTCTCTTGTTATCTGAACCCTTCTCTATGTAGCTGCTGACTTCCAGAGACTTGTTCTGCCCTAGAATTCCACCCACTCCCTCCCATCATGCCTTACTCCTGCACCTGTGGGCATGTCTCCCTGCCTCTTCCTGACAGCTTCTCCCACATGGCCCCAACTCTACTTGCTGAACCTAGGCCACCCTTACAAACCCACCTGGCTTCGGTAACTATGAACTATTTCTCACAGACCTCATTTGCCACTTCCTGCTGGCCTTGACCTGGCAGCCACGCACGTAGCCTGTCAGCATTTTTCAGAGTTCTTGTGAACTTTCCCTCTTCATCAGCACTGTTAGTGTTTCTGGGCTTTAGAAACGTTTACATAACCTGAGAGATCTGCATCCATGGTTAGTAATTAACTTATGGAAGATAGATTGATAGATTGATGATAGATGATGGATAACAGATAAAAAGATAGATTGATGATAGATGATGGAAGATGATGGCTAACAGATAAATAAAAAGATAGATGATAGGTCAACAGATGATAGAGAGATAGATAGATAGATAGATAGATAGATAGATAGATAGATAGATGATAGATAGATAGATAGATAGATAGATAGATAGATAGATAGATAGATAGATGGAAAATGGTCAGAGGATGTTAGATAGACCACTAGCTGATGGTGAGCAGGGAGGACTACCTCACAGAGAAATGACAAGTATGTGTTCCAACACTACAAGTCTAGAATGTCTTCCCAACAGTGAGTCAAGTTAACCACAGCAGCCTCATCTAGAGACTTGGGGCATAGACTCTGAAGTTTCAGATTTATTCTCCTGCCACTTAAATGTGTCTGACATTCTGTAAAACTAAGGGTCATAGTGTAAGCATTCCAGAGGATGAAGAGGTCGGGCCAGATACCACGCATGCAGGTGAAGGAGGAGTAGCCAGGGAAAAAATATTTCTGCAGACGTTGACCTTCCTGTGGCTTTCTTTTGTATCGTTTCTATTACACAACCCTCACCCCCACCAACTACGACCTGACAATAGTAAATAGAAAATTACAGAAATAAGCAATTTGTAAATTTAAATGACCTTTATGACATTATGTTGACCTAATTCTATTATGTCTCTATTGTTAGTTGCAATTGTTAATTTCCTACAGTGCCTGACTTAGGAATTACACTTTTCACCGACTATAGGGATCAATGTAAAGAAAAAGCAGCCATGAAGTTAGGGCTAAGTGCTGGCCTAGGCTTTCAGCCATGGCAGAGTTGTGTGGGAGTTTGTGGCTGCTGCACTTACCCTTACTGTTATCTGACTTTATTTTTTTCCCAGGTTGTTTTGCATGTGATGATTCTCCTGCCTCAGTGTTCCTGAGTGTATTCTTCTCTTTCCTGCTTAGGCTCCCAAGAAACATTTACAAAATGGGATCATACGTGGCTACCAAATAGGCTACCGGGAGTACAGCACAGGAGGCAACTTCCAGTTCAATATTATCAGTATTGACACCACCGGGGACAGCGAGGTGTATACCCTGGACAACCTGAACAAGTTCACCCAGTATGGCCTGGTGGTGCAGGCCTGCAACCGGGCTGGCACAGGACCTTCTTCTCAGGAGATAATCGCTACCACCCTGGAGGATGGTAGGTCTGGGCATCCACAGTCTGTGGCATGACTTCCTTTCTCTGCCCTGCAGCCCGGCTCCCCATTGCTTGGCCTAAGTAACCCACCACATCAATTCACTCCTGCCCTGGATGGGTCTGCATCAAAAGCCCAAATGTATTCCTGAATCTTCCTCTTTGATTTTGGAACACAAGATAGGTTTCATAGTAATAAAACCAAAGCAGTCCCCATCTAGAGAGCAGAGATATAATTTTCCAAATCTTTCCCCAAACCAGTATCATGAAGCTTTTGGAATTTTTTCTGTATATTATATAATTGTGTTATTACCTCTCTCTCTCTCTCTCTCCGATGGCTGCTTTCCATTTTCAAGCATTCTGTGTCCAGAGAAAACACATGAAAAAGGTCCCAGGCTCTCTGGAGCAGATCTTATAGTGATCATGCGCCCTCTAGTGACGAAAATGAATTCATGCACACTTCCTCTAAGGCAGGAAAACAGCCCAACAGTGCTTGATGACAGAGAACTCTTCTGTCCCAACATGGTGACATCAGTACATTGCCATTTAAAAAACTCTTTGCACAATGAGCCATTTGATTTAGACCAGAGAAGGCTTAGAGAACTAGAACCTAGAAGACCAGAACGTTCTAGCTACACATTCTGCAGGAGGGTTTAGCCCTGCTTTTCCATTTGTTCATTCATGACTTTCAGCTAATGTTTGGCACCCTCTCCTTGCCCCAACATTTAAAGTTAACATAGAGTCAATATCTAAGATAGTGTATAAACTGGTGGGCACCATTAATCCCAGCAGCTGAGAGGAAGAATAATGCAGATCTCTGTGAGTTTGAGGCTAGCCTGGTCTACAGAGCAAGTTCCAAGTCAACTGGAGCTGCATAGAGACCCTATCAATCAATGAGTAAATAGCATATACTACTGACTTCATTTTCTCTCTTGACTCTGATAAAACCTTATGCTCCTGATAAAGAGGCTGGGGAGATGAGATTCCCTATCTCATCAGCTTCCCCAGCTGCGTGGTTATATTTCTTCTCTCCCGCATTTCCCCGTAGCCTTCTAATCTAGTGTTGTGTGCGCTAAATGTAAGTGAAACCGATAGTTTGCCAGGGCGGTGGAAGTGCGAAGCAGACAAGCAGTGAGCTCATCCTTCAGACTTGAAGTCCACTCAAGTCAAGTCTGGGGTCAATTCCTGAAAGTGGAGTTACTAAGTGTGAGGGAGGAACTGAAACACCCTTCACAGAAACTGTGTAGCCTTAAGACCCTTACCCAAGTTGCAGTATTCCTGTGGGGAATTGCACTCTTTTTCCTTTCTTTGTGAGATTGAGCACTTTCCTCTTAGTCCTGCATGTTAGAATTGTAAAATAGCTGCCTACCTAATGTTGCTCTGCTGATAGACCCACCTGCTGCTATCATAGGTTCTAATTATTTCATTTCAGTGCCCAGTTACCCTCCCGAAAATGTCCAAGCCATAGCAACATCACCAGAGAGCATATCAATCTCCTGGTCCACGTTGTCCAAGGAGGCCTTGAATGGGATTCTCCAGGGGTTCAGGGTCATCTACTGGGCCAACCTCATGGACGGAGGTAAGAGGACTCAGTGGGGATGTTGAGTGTGTTCCCATGGGATGCCTCACACAACCTGAAAACCCCCTCCCTAGGGTGAAATTGGGTTCTGGGGCACACTCTTTGCCAATGAAAACTCCTCTCTTTGTTCAACCATCTGACACTTGAACCTGTGTATACACATGCCAAAAAAAAGCGTGAGGCAGTGGCAGGTGGGGACATTAGGCATTGGGGTATTTTCTAAATTGTGTCTATGTCAAAACTTCAGCCGTCTTCAACCATAAATCTCTATTTAGAATGTGTACATAACATGCCCTTAAATGTTGCTCCTTTCTTCTCTGAATAGATTCTAGCAAAGAAACATTAAGTTCCTATAGAAGAAGTATGTAAGAGCTCCAGGAAAATGCTAGAACACCTCAAGAAACTTGTGATTGTCCCCATAAGGAGCCCCTAAATCAAAAATCCCAGGTTTAGACAGTGCACACATCTTTCCAAGGTCTCCATTCCTGGCATGCTCCCATGCCTTGGCCCCTGGACCCACCATGCCTCCTCTTCCTGCCTCCCTTCTTGCCCCTTGGCTTTCTTCTTCTTCTTCTTCTTCCTGTGCCCTCTCTCCCACCCCTCACTTCCCACCTCCTCTCTTCCTACCCCTCACTTCCTGTCCCCTTATATCCTGCCTCCTTTCTTCCTACCTCCCCTCTACCATGGAGCATCCTTCAGCTCTTCTGCCTAGACATAAACTGCATTTCTTGTTGGGCAAAGACCTCAAATACCAGAGTCTCTAGTTCCTCACTCAGGACCACTGTGTCTGTTCTGCTAAGCAGGTCCCATCTCAAAACAGTAAGGGACACACTGGGCCTCACAGATGGCTTCGCGGTTGTCACCAAATGAAGGAGTGAAGGTACAATAGCAAATGCTACCTTCTGATGAGTCACTGCCAGTGTATGACCCTCTACTGTGCATATTCTAAGGGTTGTGTTTCCAGAACCATCTGCCAGGCCTAGTTCCTTTTGGAGTGGGGTCTCAGGCTTCCCATGCTACCCTGCACTGGGAGACAGCCTAGGAAGACTCACAATGCCAGATCCACAGTAGACCCAAATTAACTGAGCATCTCTTAGCTTATAAGATGGGAGAAAGTAGGGCTTGCTCAGAGGGCTCTGAACTCATTAGCAGGAACAGGACACTAATGCCAAGTGGTGGCAAGTAGTGACCAAGTAGTGGATCAAATCAGCAGATGCTATCCACAAAACAGGGGACAAAACAAAAGAGTTAGCAACTGAAGTCTTCACACAAATAAAAGCTTTAGAGAACATAGTGTAGAATAACAAAATGTCTGTGGTCATCCATTTTTGACAGCGTAGCCTAGGAGACTGTTCTACACATTGTGAGTGTCTTTATACACACCAAACTTTAAAGTTGGAATGGCCACACATCTTTAAATGCAGTTCTTAGGGATGGCTCTTTCCACTCAGAGAATCAGGGCCAAGCCAGTGAGATTAGTGTTAATTTCAGATATTCTACTCACGACTTCTAAAAGCTAAGGAAAGAAACCTCAGAAATTGAAGCACTGCCTGAGGGCCTCTGATGTGGGATTCCACTCTGTGTGCTGTGAATATGTTTTATTGCCATTGCTTAATAAAGAAGCTGCTTTTGCCCAATGACTTAACAGAGTAAAGCCAGGCAGAAAATCTGAACAGAGATGTAGAGAGAGAGAGAGTAGGCAGAGTTGAGGAGATGCCATGTAGCTTCCAAAGGAGACAGATGCCCTGGAACCTTACCAGTAAACCTTATGGTAAAATACAAAATAATAAGAATGGGTTAATTTAAGATGTAAGAGTTAGTTAATAAGAAACCTGAGCTAATAGGTCAAGCAATGTCTTAATATAGTTTCTGTGTGATTATTTCGGGTCTGGCCAGGCCAGAAAAGAATAAGCAGTCTCTGCCTGAGGCCGCCTCTAAGAAATGCACTTTTGTTCAGCAAGGTACTCCATATGGTTATCATGGCATCAACTCCACTGTCCTGGATCCCACAGAGCCTGAGCATGGAGTGGCATGAGAAAGCCTGACCTAACCAGACCTAGAGAACATTTCACACATGCACATCATATATGAACACACCACATACAACATACATATAATGCACACACACCATATACACAACACACATATATCCTGCCCCCACACCACATATATCAAATATGCATATATGTATATATACATAATAAATATACCATACAAATTACACACACCATTCAAACTATATACACCACACATACTCCCAACAAATCATATATATACTACAGACACATATAGATCACGCATACCACATACCACACACATACACTACACACACCAGACACACCACAATATACTTGCTAAACATACCACAATACACACACAAGACACAGAATAAATACCACACACATACACCATAAATACCACATACACCATACACCATATATGCCATGCACACTACTTTGCTAAACTCCCTGACAAAAACACACATCACACATGCCATACACACATTGCATACTACATATGCCACATATGCCGTAGTGTAAAAACTACGGTTACTACACAACACACACATCTTAACCCAGCACACAGGACAAACCCTTCTCACAGGCATTACGAGTGCACTATACACACTATCCACATATACCACAGGTCATAATCTGAAAGTAAGTGGCTCTTGACCTCTGACCCTCTGCATGGGATGCTGATGGGCAACACGCTACAGTGGCCCAGTCACTCTGTGCTCACCAGGTATCCAGGACCTGGTATCCAAGACTGTGTGATAAATGTGAGGCCATCCAGCCCAACTCCACAGTCCAGGCTCTTGGGGATCTTAGCCTTGTCCTGGCAAGGCTTTTCTGTCCCTTAGCTTGCTGCCTGTCAAATGATGGCTGTGGAGTCATGGACTGCTGAGCTGGCTTGATCTGTGCATCTTGGTCCCATGGGCAGTGCTTGTGCCCGAGGAAGCAGACCTGGCGTGTCCCCACCTTTGTTCACCACGGATACAGCTCTCAATACTTTTGGAACATATCAAAGGCATCCTTTACTGTAGCCAGCCACCCAGCAAGTGCCTGCTGGGCCCCTGCCTCCCGCCTTAGTCCTACTTTAGTAAGATGGCAGTCACGTGGTGCTAACTACTTCTCACAGACACCTGGCCCTGGGCAAGAGCTCCCAGGCCTCCTCCTGCTCCACCACTGACTCTGGAAGGGACTGGCTTCTGTTCGAAACTCAGGGCTTTACAGCTGTGTAGACACTTGCCACATCCTTCCACTTGCTTTCCGTTGCCATGTGCCTTCTGCCTGAGGTGGAGGCATGGTGTTCCAGCTCTGAATAGCACTCTTGGAGCCCACTCAGGAAAGTAAGGCAGATTGAGCACATGCTGAGGTTCTCACACATCACCTGCCACTTCAGCGGTGATGCAGAGAAGAGTTCACCCCAGGTAAAATATATGTGCTGAGCCACTCAGATCAGCTCCAACGCAAACCTCCTTTCAATGTCTGCTCGGTCATAGTGAGGCAGCACACACAGTCAGGAGTGCCTCGATATTGCTGAGCAAATACAACGTGAAATCCTGATACACAGACCCCTTGAGAAATCCTCTACCATCTGGCCAAACTACTTATCCATCACCCTTCAAAGTGAGTGTTTCTTTGGTTAACCAAGATGCAGGTTTAGTTGTGGAAGCCAGCTCAGTTGTGGATACCTAGGAGACTATAGTTAATGATATAGGGCAGAGCTGAAAGTTGTCCGTGTCCATTAGCTCAGATATTTGAGATTAACTTGAGTACCTAAAAATCTGCATCTGCTATAGTAGAATTTAAAACACATATAAATGATGAACCTGTGAGCTGGCTCTGTTGTTGAAGTTCTCACCATACAAGCGTGAGTACCAGAATTCAGATCCCTGTAATCAATGTAATGCCAGATGGCATAGTGACCTACCTGTAAGTTCACTCTTAGAAGGCAGAAACAGGGGACTCCAAGGCATTCTGGCAAGCAAGGTCAGTGAGCTGTGGGTTTGATTGAGCAACCCTGCCTCAACAATAGATCAGGGACAGCTCTCAATACACAGATGGAGGCATGATGATTCCAAACATCAACATACACATGTTCATGTGCACCCCACACCTACACACATGCAAAAGTGATGTCTTAGTTTGATTTTTATTCTTGCGATAAAACACACCAATGAAAGACAACTTGGGGAAGAAAGGGTTTGATTCAGGTTACAGCTTATAGTCCACCATGAAGGGAAGTCAGGTCAGAACCTCAAAGCAGAAACACTGCTTACTGGCTTATCCTTCATGGCTTGTCCAGCCTGCTTCCTTAGACAACCAGGACCACCCTCTGCCTGGGATGGTCCCACCCACAGTGGGTTTGTCCCTACCACATTGATCATTAATGTTTAAGTAATGTCCGACAGACATGCCCTTAAGCTAATTTGAAAAAGGCATTTTCCCAACTGACGTTCCTTCCTCCCAGATGACACTAGCTATGTCAAGCTGGTGAAAGATTAACCAACATACACACACGGGGGTGTGTGTGTGTGAAATATATACATTTATATTTATATTTATGTTATTTCATATGTATATGGAATCCTCACACTGCAGAAGTTTCACAGTGAACAGCCGTTAGCTGTATAGAGATACTCACCAATGAGAGGTGCACAGTGCTATCTGCTGGTGTGAGTCCTCCCCAGGGTGACGGTGTGACACTGGAATTTGGTTTATCAAGAGTAAATTACTGTTTTCCAGTGTGTTTGTTTTGGTTTGTTTTTTTTTTTTCAGACATTTTGATACAGGTGATTATTTTTCTTGTAAACAGTATTTAGTGATTCTGTCCTGTGATTCTTCTGCACGGCTCCTTCCAGTACCTTGTGTGACAGGGAGGAGGTCAGTCAGGCCGTGTGACGGGCTCTATAATGAGGTCCTACTTTTTGGTTTTGTCCTCCAGAGCTGGGCGAGATTAAGAATGTCACCACCACTCAGCCTTCCTTGGAGTTGGATGGACTGGAGAAGTACACCAACTACAGTATCCAGGTGCTGGCCTTCACCCGTGCAGGGGATGGCGTCCGAAGTGAGCAGATCTTCACCCGCACCAAAGAGGATGGTGAGACATAGACGTGTGGGCACTGGATGGGGAACGCAGATCCAGGTCAGAAGGCTTGCCGGGGGCCTTTGTTCACCAGTCTGCTCTTGGCCCCATTCACTCTGGTCTTCACTGCCCTTCTCCACAGCCCTGCAGGAGTCAGGCCCTCCCGCTCCAGCTACCCTGCATGATGTAGTAATTGATCCTAATCCTGCCCCTTAAATACTTTCCTGCTCTTCCCTCTCCTTCTACCCCTCCCTCTCCCACTTCTTCTCCTTCACCTCCCCATCTCCCCCCCTTTCTACCTCTCTTCCTATGTCCCCCCTCTTTTGTCTTCTTCCTCTTTTTCTATCTTTTTTTTTAAAAAATCATTTTTGTTTGTTTGTTTCAACTAAAGTCACCTTTTATCCCAGAGCTCACATGCCTGCTGAGTGTTCTATGTTCTATCCAGATAACTTCAATTACTACCAGGGTAAGCTCTTTTCCTTAAAAATTATGAACTGTCCTAAGTCTTACTTCACATGAATTGGATCATTTGAGAAAGGCTGGAATTCAAAGCTTTGTGGCTTTTTTAACAAATGAATTCTTACAAAGATTCATGCTGACTAGGTAGGTGTTATCTCCCTTCTGACTCCAGACTAGCTCCACACAAACTGGCCTGCAGTTTTCTTTATTTTGAGGAAAATTCCCTGTGTCCTTGTCAGAGCTGTTTGAGGAGCAGTTTCGGCTTCCGTGCACAGCAGAGCATCAGTGATAAAGACAGTTCGTTTCTTCCTCGGTGAAGGAAGAAGTAAGCAGTATCAAATGGATGTGCAAGAGGCCTTCCGGAAGCTTCCTGGCACCGGGTCATGCCAGACACAGGCTGACCCAGGACATGCAGCACCCAAGTGCTGTGTAGACATGATCCCCAGGAAGTGGGGCAAGTTAGGGAGGAGAACCCTCACTGTGGCCCATTCTGTCACCCGCTGGTACTGGCAGATTTGATGTCTCTGCCCCCTCCACTGCATGGATCCCAAGCATGCTATTCTTTGATTCCAGCCCACATTTGCCCTAGAAGCAAAGCTTAGAACTCAGATTTGGATACAAGGATGGGATGGGACCTCCTCCTTCTCCTTCCCACCCCCTGTCCATCATCCTCTCGATCACCAGACATCCAGAGGGTGCGTTCTGCTGCCTGCACCCTGCTCGCCCTTCAGAGGAGCCATGCCCTGCTCTCTCTCCCGCAGTCCCATCCGCCTACCCCCTCACCGTATTCCATTGACTCTCCGGGCCTCCTTACACAGAGGTGTCTGCACGCATGTCAGTCCTCACTCGGTTTAGTTTTTCTAGAACACATAGGCCATTCTTCCCAAGAATATGCAGCTGTTGGTGAGTTCTACTCAATGACATTGGATCATTTCAGGAAATCTAAAGTCAAAATGCAGTTTCCTTGGGAAATCACTGTTCCTTGAACTAAGTCCTGAATGAGAGGATCTGTCATTTAAAATGTGTCAGCGAGCTGTGTGAATGCTGGTGTCCTGCTGTCCACAAGACTTAGAGCAACTTACTTGCTCAGAACAAGAGGGAACCAAGCTGCTACACCCCTCAGAGCATACTGTGTGTAGGAAAGCAGAAGTGAAGTGACCATGCCTCAGGCTAACATACAGAAGGCTGCACCCCTCCCTATATACCTCGTTCTTTGTTCTCTCCTCCCTCAGAGCATCACTTATAGTGAAACAGATATCTCTGGAATTATTGTTCAAGAGAAATCGATCTGTAGCATTAAATTTGACATTTAGCATTTTTTGGGAGAATCTACAGAAATCTAATAAAATAGGAAGATCTCCACAGTTCCCATCAATAAGAAATTTGGGATCAATTCTTAATTAATTGTCCAGTTTTAGAAACGGTAGTTTTCTGTCTCAGTGTTTGTCCCTGAGGCCTAAGGTCTAACTTGCCCATCCACTGATCTCTGCTTTTATACGTGGGTCAGGCAGTGTATGGAGGTGTGATTGACTGTAGATGTCTCTACAAGACCCCATGGAGGAGGTGAATTCCCCTCATCCTGGTGCTGTGGGACAAAGGGAGCTACAGGTTGAATGCCGGTGTTGATTTAGGATAAGTTGGCATTTTTGAAGTGAAATGGGGTAAGGACTGGAGAGAAAGAGAGAGAAACAAAAGATTTCATAACTTAGAAATGGCAGGTGCCCTAGTTTGCTTTCTGTTCCTGTGACCAAAACACCGTGACCAAAACATCATGACCAAAACACTGTGACCAAAACACCATGAACAAAACACCATCAACAAGACACCATGATCAAAACAACACCTAGGGGAAGAAAGGACTTATCCCGTCTCCACATCACACTCTATCTTTGAGGAAAGTCTGGACAGGGACCAAAAGCAGGAACCTGAAGGCTCGAGCTGATGCAGGTGCCGGAGGAGTGCTGCTCACTGGCTTGCTCCTCCTGGCTTGCTCTGGGAGGCCCATCTTCCCAGGGGTGGCACTGTTTACAGTGTGATGGACTGTACCACATCAATCATTGCCTGGAAAGAGTGCTCTACAGACTCTCATGGAGGGATTTTCTCAGTTGGTGTTCTCTGTTCCCAAATGACCCTTGTTTGTGGCTGACAAAACATTAACCATCACAGCAGGGTGCTTGCCAACCACCATTAGAGACTCCGTATCTAATGTGAGCAGGTGTTTGTGCAGTGAGAACAACTCTCTTGTTCAGTTTCTCAGTCCTTAAAGATTCTTAGACTCATAGACATGTTCTCAGGCCTCTGGTCATTTCCAAAGGTCCAAGCATAAAAGTCTCAGATCCATACGTTGTAGTGCCGTCTCCATGGCCATCCTCTTGGGGTGAAAACTGTCAAATTTTCATACTTCTCAGGACCCTCAGTTAAATAAAAACGTACACAGTTGTCATTGCCAAAAGAGCGAAAGGAGTGACTTGCTATGCAGCTTTATTATTTTGAGTGGGTGAATTCTAAATTCTGAAACATTTGTGGAATCTTAATATCATTTTATTTGCCCAAACTATAACCTAAGTATAGCTCTGCAAGGGAAGAATACAAACAAAACATAATCTATTAATTTTCATTAGCTAGTTTCACTCCGAGGCATGCGCTAAACTCAACCTCCATCCCTTCATGAGAAAGTACACATAGTATATGAATACCTAGAGCCAGCTCTGTTTAAATATTTACTGAGCCTATCATTAATGCCTATGAGCCTCTGAGGCCAGCAGTAGACGGAATGTGTGATCTCTGCATCCACCCCACTGGCACGAGGGCAGCTCCTTGCTGGTGAGACATTGAAAGGTAAAGCTGAGTGAGGGTAAAGACACCCATGACAGAATCTGAGACTCCTTTGGCTACCAGTATCCCGAGCTTTGTGTAGCCTGAAAAGCATGGAGCGTGTATTGGTTGCTTTTCTGTTCCTGTGAGAAAACCTACAGACAAAAGTGACGTCAGGAAGAAAGGGTTTGTTTTGTATGCGTTCCCCAAAGCAGAGCCCAACACGGTGAGGAAGGCATGGGAGCAGTCAGGGAATCCACAATGCAGGAGCAGGAAGCTGGCTGATCACGCTGCTTCCTCACACAAGAAGCCAAGAGCGAGAACAGAAAGGATGAGGTTGCAAACTCTCAACATGCCCCCCACTTCAGTGATGCACTGCTTACTCAGGGAAGCCTGCTCCTCCTAAACTTCCCACAGCTTCCTAAGCAGAGCTACCAACCGAGAACCAAGTGTTCAAAGAAGGAGCCTTTAGAGAATATTTCTTATTCAAACCACAACAGAGAGTATGCCAACGTGTGACTGTATCTTAGTGAACCCCAAAATGGTGCGTGCGTGCGTGTGTGTCTGTCTGTCTGTGTGTTCACACAATCACCAGTCATGTAGTCTTTCAATAGGCATTGCAGGTTTTGTATCTTGTGAGGACATCAGCCCTTCCTAGAATTCTAGCACCTCAGAATGTGAGAATGTGCTCTGTGCAGTAGATAGAAGCCAACAACACAATAGCCGGTGTGCCCTCTGCATCCTGTCACCCCTCCCTCCTACCCCTCATTCCCACCCCTCACCCCTGCCATCATCCCTCACCCTCATCCCTACCCCTCATCCCTCACCTCTCACCCCTGCCATCAACCCTCACCCCTGCCCTCACTACTCACCCCTGCCCTTACCCCTCACCCTCATCCCTACCCTTTACCCTGTCCTCACCCCTCACCCCTGACCTCACCCTTACCCATCACCTCACTCTCATCCCCACCCTTCACCCCTGCCCTCACTCCTCACCCCTCACCTCACCCTTACCCCTCACCTCACCCTCATCCCCACCCCTCACCCCTGCCCTCACTGCTCACCCCTGCCATTACTCCCACCCCACGCCAGCCTGGCAGTTTACTTGAGGACAGGAAAACTCTGACTTCACAGAACTCTGACATCCACAGTCTCTGACCCCTAGACTCTCTTTTAAAGGATCCCAGTCCAGCTGCCAGGCCTAATGTTCTTTCTATCCTTTCTTTCCCAATTTCCCTCGCACCTTAGAGAAAATGACATAGGTGCCCAGTTGTTGCTGAGCGTTCAGCAGGGCCTCGCCTTTATAAAGATCCTATTTCCAAATACAGTGACACCTGGAGTCACTGGGGTCAGGACTCCGTGTATAAATAAGGAACATTGGGACCCTTAAACTGACCCTCAAAGAGCTGAATGGAGAGAGAGGGGCTAGGCCACCAGACAGTCACTGGGGGAAAGGTTGTCACCTGGGCGACCATTCAAGGTTCCTTCCACCCCGTGACTAACCCCGGATTTTCTAGTTCCAGGTCCTCCTGCTGGCGTCAAGGCAGCAGCAGCCTCAGCCTCCATGGTCTTTGTGTCCTGGCTGCCCCCGCTCAAGCTGAACGGCATCATCCGGAAGTACACCGTATTCTGCTCCCACCCCTACCCCACAGTAAGTTGCTGGACAGCCAGGTGTTTTTCCAGCCCCTTTCCAGGACCTCACTGAGGATGCTCTTTCTTTGGCTCCCTCCCACTTGTCCTCCTTGGTGTTTTTTTCTTGTGGGGTTGTCTCCACACACAAAGCAAAGTCCTCATTTACACCTCCCTCCAGAGCAGCCCTGCATCATCAGAGGGGATGCAGTTGCCGGGAGCCACTGTCTATCTGGCAGCTTCCCAGGCACTGCCACCCACTTATCAGAATCCCAGTGCAGAGGCCGTAATTGTGCCTTAATTGTTGCTCACTGGAAAGCACCTATTGGTTGCACTGTTGGGCTCCACATTAAATGCACTCGCTCCCTCCTTCCCTCTCCCCCACATGCTCCTGCCTGCCCTCCCTCCCTGACCTATCTCACGCTGAGGAGCTACAGGACTATTCCTGCTGGGCAAGGCCTGTCAGCAGGGACATGTGCCCTCTGCAACAGCAGCGGCAGGCCTGGTAAAGGCGCTGGGAGTTGGAATGCACAGACCATTTCAAACCCTACTACTTATTATCGCTGCTGTTAGCAATGCTGGGTAATAATTATCAATTTGAACTTCCTGTGTCCAGATACCAAGTCATATCAGGAAAGAGGGGGATTTGGAGAAAAGAAAATATAAAAATAATGCATTCAGATTTACAATGCTCTCGTGGAGATTTTAAGGCAATTTCAAAATGTAGGGATGATGTCTAACCCATCTTTGTATCCCCTGTTCCTGGCATAAAACTTAGAAACATGTAGCCAGGCTGTGGAGATGGTTCAGCCGTGTTTTCCAGACAAGCATGAGGGCCTGAGTGGGTCCCCAGCACCCACAAAAAGAGTCAGGTGTGGTAGTGCAAGTGATCCCAGCTCTGGAGAGGCAGAGATGGACAAATCTTTGGAACTTACTGGCCAGCTAGCCTAGCTGAGTCTGTTTGCTAAGGCGTCCCAATGAGGTTTCTGTTGTCATGATAGGCAGGGAATTACTCATTTGACTTACACAGAGGGCGGTCAGAGCAGAAACTGAAGGCAGGAGCTACTTTCCCTCCCTGTAAATGTGACAACCCTGGGGACCCCTATCAGCAGAATCCTCTACACTTTTCTGCATTGTGACTGGCTTGCTTCACGATTCCAAATGTCTCAATTTCTGTCAATGTGAGAGGGGGTGTTAGGACTGCCTTCCTCCATGAGACTGGACAATATCACCAAATTTATTTAAGAGTTCTTTCATTTAACTGATGCATTTCCTGAGTCCAGACTCTCTTGGAGTGTGGAGCCTGAGGCGTGGTGTGCAGACACAGTGTGAGTGGGTAGGTGGGTAGGAGCCAGGGACCCTGTGCGTGTCTGGGCAGCTGCAGCTCCTGCAGAGACGGTCACACGTGTGTTCTGTGTGTACCACCACCCGCCTCTGCCATGAAGTGCAGTTTAAATCCCAAACGGTCAGGGCTGGGTTCCAGACTGTCTGTGAGCTCTTTATGTGTCAAGTATGCTATTGCCAGCCACTGGGCCCACTTCTCGAAACTCAGAGAGAAAGGCCAGCCTTCTACCAGGAGGAAGCGCCTGCTGTTCTATTTCTCTGCAAGGGTCTGGGCCCGACTCCTCACCACAGCTCCTGAGTTTAGCATTGGTCCTAGCATGTCTCCAAGTCTTCAAAAGAGAAGGCAAATCATCTCTGATGGGCAGAACCCTCGCTGTCCGCTCCAACCACTTCCTTATTTCCATTCCTTCACTCGCCACTCATCCATCCGTCCGTTTGCTGAAACTCTCAGCTTTGCTGTTTTGACTGTAAGAAGCTGAAGGACACTGGCAGAGCTCAGAGAACACTCCCTCAGTCCAGACTGCTCCCCTCCTCTGAATGTGAATGCAGCCTGGCTGGCGATAGTTGCTCACAGGACAGATGTACCAGAGAGTGCTAAGTCCACAGGGGCTGGAGAGATGGCTCTGTCACTAGAGCTCTTGTAAAGCACAGGACACTAATTCAATCTCTGGAAGCCATGTAAGAAGCTGGGCGTGGTGGGACATGCCTGTTATCCCTGTCCTGGAGAGGTGGGGACAGACAGATCCCTGGGGCTCACTGGCTGGCCAGCTAGCCTTATCAGCAAGTTCCAGGTCCCAGTGAAAGACTCTGTCCTTGAGAAATCTAAGTGGACAGTAGACAGTACCTGAAGATTAACACTAAAGGTTGACCTTTGGCATACACCACACATACACACACATGCACGCATCCATGCACATGTGCATGAACACAGCACATTCACATTCACATGCACACAGCACACACTTGCACACAGCACACACACATAGGTATGCACACAGTGCACACACATGCATGTACACACACTTGGCATACATCCCTACTATAGTAAAAAGGAAGAGTCATATGCACCAGCAGTCATAGAATGAACATAAAGGATTCTTACTGTCCTGCACTTTGACACACTAGAGCCTTCTCAAAGGTAACAGGAGACAGAACCTGGTTGTTGCCTTGAAACCACTCTAAAGTTATTTCTGTATTGACTTTTGGTGATATTAAGAAATGCAAAAGGTTGGGCTAGTTCGGCTGCTCAGCAGTTAAGAGCACTTGCTGCTTTTGCAGGAAACCCAGGTTCAGTTCCCAGCGCCCCCATAGTGGCTCGCAATCCCCTTTAATTCCACTTCCAAAGGATCTCACTCCCTCTTCTGACCTCCATGAGCTCCTGTGTATACGTGGTGCAATACACACCCAGCCAAACACACATATGAAATAAGATTAAAATAGTGGAAGGCTGGTGTTGCGGCGCATGCCTGCAGTTCCAGCACCAGGGAACCTGAGAGAGAGAAGAGAGAGAGAGCCCATTTTGTGTTGACCTGCCCTGGAGTGTGGTTGGTATACCCAATGACACTACATTGAAGAAAGCTAACGTTCCCTTTCCCATCAGTTATCAAGTGCAGATGGCTTCTTGCTTCGGACCAGGACTTTATGTCACCTCCCCTTCTCTGTGCTGGGATTTTTGTCTGGCTTGGACAGGTGAGGGTCTTCTGAGTGCTTCCTATGTGCATCAGCCTTGCTGTGTCTAGAAGACACCGTTTCCTTGGAGTTTCCCCAAAGTCTTCCCTCCCGTCCCACATAGATCTCTGAACCGTGAAGGGAGGAATTTGGTAAAGACAGTCCGTTTAGGGCTGAGGGCTCCAGAGTCTCTCACTCTCTGCACATCGTCCAGTTGTGGGTATCTGTGGTAATTACCATTTCCTGAAGAACCTGATGAAGTTGAACAGTCTAGTAATCTGTGGGTGGAACAGTATTTCAGAGTTGCTTCATTGCTGTTAATTTAACAGAATAGTAGCTGGCTTTTCCCTAGAGCCCACAATGTATCAAGTCTTGGGCTTTTGACCTCTATTAACAGTGTCAGAGGTGGGTTCCATCTCCTAAAGTGGACCCTAAATCCATTTTTTAAAGTGGTTGGTTATTCCCATGACATTTGGACCAACAGGAGGCGTATCTTACAGGCAGGTTGCTGTTGTAGCTCACAGCGTTCCTAGCTGGGTGAGACTTATGATTGCTTTTCTCCTCCAGTAGCATGTGTGGCAACTTCCAGCACTGTGAACACTAGTCAGAAAACATAATAATCATTTTCTTTTTGTGACCTGAACATCCATGCTATGTGTAGTGATGGCCAGCAGAGGGCAGCACAAGCTCTGTCATTTTTCTTGTCTGAATCAGTCTGAAGTGTTTAAAATAATTTCAGAGTTGAATGTAGAACACGGGAAGATAAATCAAGACATGGTGTGCCCTCTAATTTGATCTTCTTTTATGAGTCCTTGGCGTAGTTCCTCGATGATGCCCCCACCACTAAATCCCTAGCAGAGCTCCGTTTCTCTCTAAGACCACCTTAAAAGGGGCAGTTTGTTCTCCCATATGTAACCCCCATCTAACAATAGGAGGGTATATCACACTATTTGCCCAGTTCATATCAGAAAAGACAACAATGTTAGAGACCTTGAAGGTGTCCAGACATGTCACCGTAACTGTAAATTAGCCAGGTTTGTTTCCTGGTGATCTAAATGCAGAGCAAATAAAATATTCTTCTCACTTCAAGCACCCAGAAAATGCACTAGCCTCCCAAAGATAGAGAACAGCACCCCAGCCTCCAAATTCATGTAATCAGAACCTCAAGATTCAGGCTATCAAGTAACAATGGTATAATAATAAAATAATATAAACTATTACAAACAATCCAAACCAAAGAAATGAGGTAACCCTTTAAAGTCTCTCTTTAGGGGCTTGAGTGATGGAGCAGTGGTTTAGGACACGAACTTCTCTAACACCCACATACCGGTTCACAGACACCTGTAACTCAAGTTCCAGGGGATGTGACGTCCTCTTTGGCCTCCAAGGACAAAAGTATTCAGGTGGTACACAGACATGCATGTAGGCAAAAAGCATAAAGTAAAACAAAAATCTTTTATAGTCTCAGACTAGGAAGTAGCTGAGCTGCATTTTCCTTAAATTCCATCTGTAAAAAAATATATTAAATTCACCCATGAAAAACATATAGATGAGCACAAAGCTATAGTCGCTATCTACTTCATAATACTAAATTCGGAAATGTGAAATTAAGCAGCAGAAATTCCCCATCGATGAAGAACAGACCTATAAAAATCATTAAAATTCTATCATCCATGAGCTGTGAGTTCCATCAATTATTTCCATCTCAGATATGATATCTTGTTTTGTTTTGTTATTTTGAGACAAAGATTCGTGTAACCCAGGCTGGCTTAAACTTATTATGTACCTGACTTCCTCCCACATCTACCCTGCAATACTAGCATGTGCTGGACTCATCCTTGGGGCTTCCTGCAGTCTAGAAAACATTCCACCCACTGAAGTACAGCAGGTCCTTTGTGGTAGCCTTTAAAAGTAGGTTTCAGCTATCATATGGGCTCACAGAGACTGAAGCGGCAGTAATGGAACCCACATGGGTCTGCACTAGGCCCTCTACATACATGGTTGTCAGCTCGGAGGTTTTTAAGGGACCCCTAACAGTGGGAGCAGGTGTCTCTGACTCTTTTGTCTTCTCTTGGGACTCTTTTCCTCCTACTGGGTTGCCTGGCCCAGTCTTGCTATGAGGGTTTGTGCGTAGCCTTATTGCATCTTGTTATGCTGTGCTCGGTGGATATCTCTGGTGGCCTATTCTTTCCTGAAAAGAGATGGAAGAAGAGTGGATCAGTGGGAGAGGGGCTTGGGGGTGGTAGGAGGAGTGGAGGAGTGGAAACTGCAGTTGGGATGTATTAAAGACAAAAAAAAAATAAATTTTTAAAAAATTCTCAAAAAAAGTTCCAGACATAAAATGCTACCCAGTTCCTGCAGGTGAAAGGTGTGTTATACACATTACTGAGGGAGCTGGCTCCAGCCCACTTCTCCAGCTGACTCCAGACAGTGAGGCTTTCCCTCCATGAGACGTGAGCAGGGTTCTAGGCAGCGAAGAACATGACTCCTACAAAGTCCCTGCCTTCCCAGGACAGTACCTCACAGAGAAAGTGCAGCTAAGAACTTAATGGGAAACCATGTTAGATGGTGTCTAAGTGGCCCCTGGGCTGAGGGCGATGCCACTGCCCCAGCCCCTGGTCTGCAGCAGAGCCCCGCCAGTGTTCCCAGTGTTCTTCCAGCTTTACTTGGTTTAGCGTTCTGATGTGTAAGTGTGTCCCAGCATTCTCCCCTGTCCCCTTTCTGAGTTCTTTCCCATCTTGAGCATCACTGGCTCACCAATTAACGATCACCTGAAGCTGAGTTCACATTTCTATCTCCATCCCTGGCAACAATTTAAAAATAGCATTTTATGAATTCCTTGAGAATTATGTATAGTGTATTTTGATCAGATCCACGTTCTTGCATCCTGCCATTCCAACTTCCTGTCCTCTTTTAAAAACCCATTGAGTCCAATTTGTACTGCAAATAATATGCTTGGATGTGGGCCCATTCCCTAGAGCAGTGGCTCTCAACCTTCTTAATGCTGTCCCTCTTAACTACAGTTCCTCATGTTATGATGACCTACAACCATAAGATTATTTTCATCATTAGTTCATAGACGTAGTTTTGCTACTGTTATGATTCATAATGCAAATATTTTTTTTGTGGATACAGGTTTGCCAAAGGTGTCTGGACCCACAAGTTGAGAACTGCTGCCCTAAAAGGGAGCCACACCTTTAACAAAAACTAACTCCCCTCTCCCAGTAGCTACCAATGTGTCCCACCCCCTCCACATGCTAGGATTTTTGTCTCGCTTGGGTTGGGTGCTGACCTGGATGCTATGAATTCAAATGGGCAAGTGCTCTCATGTTCAGAAAAAATAATTTCATTGCAATTATCCACTTCCTCTGGCCTTTCAAGTCTTTCTGCTCTCCTTTTCCATGGTGATGGCTGAATCCTGGGAGGAAGGTATATGGTATAGACATCCAGCTAGGGCTGGGCATTCTGTAGGCTCTCCTATTCCACATGTTGTCAGTTGTGTGTCTTTGTGTTAATCGACATCTACTGCAAGAGGACCCTTCCCTGATGAAAGCTGCGGGATGCATTATCTCTGAGTGTGTAGCAATGAGTCATTAGGAATTCGTTTAATACTTGCTGATTCATCCGCAACGGCATGTGATGTATCTAGCCACAGGGCCAGCTATGGGTTCCATCCTGTGGGACACTTGGTTTTATGTGTCTGATTTCCTAACACCTACATTTTGAGAGAGAGCCGACCCGTATGCCACATCCAATAGGCCCAGACTCATCCTCGCCCTTTCATTCCTGTTTCCTAGGGCTGCTAATGTTCTAACCATGTTCTTATCTTCCGACTAGAATCCAGACTTAGGTTTGATTCCTTGTCTATCACTACTTATCAGATTGGCTGATTAACACACCCCTTATTCATCTGTTCAACAAATCCAGAAATGAATGGAACACCACTCTACACAAAGCGCTGAGCCAGGCTCTGGGTTCACGCCTGGGCAGAAATCGAGTCTGCTGCATGCAGCCAGGCTGTGCATTAGTGGTCTCTCAGCAAGTGGTTTCTCTTTATTTCCTGCTCATGCCTATTGTAAGTTAATATTGACTTAGCTCTATGTTACCGTCATTCCAGCAAACACCCAGGCAGGACTTATGACAGAGGGAAAGAAATCTTAGAAAGGTTGATAGGGGAATTTAATGCTTCCCCAGAAATCACTAGTCAGCCATCACCATAGTCTTCCCTACCCAGAAGGTCCCCAGAAGGCATCAACAGAGCATGTGTTCAGCAATCCCAGAGAAGGCAGAAGGTGCCAGGGCAGGACCCCATTCTATGCAGGGAACAGAGGACAGCAGAGTGGCGATTGCAGCACACTGTAGTGCAGGAGCACACAGAGGGCTATATGCCTCAGACAATGGCCAGAGCCAGTGTCTTAGGACATGAGTGTAGCCTTGACTTCAAGGAAGCCCCTGTTACCTGGTGAATCAGGAATAAAGATATGGAGCTGAGGAGACAGCTCAGTTGGTAAAGCAATTGAGGAGCTGAATTTTGATCCCCAGCACTCAAGTAAAAAAACTGGACAGTGGTTTGTATTTATCATTCCAGAATTGGGGGTTCCAGGGAAGTAGAAACAGGACGATCCCAGGGCTGGCCAGTCTGGTATAATGGATGTGTCCCAGGTCCTATTGATAGGCTGTTTCACAAAGATAAAATAGACAGCTCTCAAGGAATGCCACCAGAAGTTGAACTCTGGCCTGCACAAGCACATGTACCACACACACACACGCACACACACGCACGCACACGCATGCACACACATGTATATATCCAGAATTTACACACACACATGCATATATACAGACTTTCCATGCACACACACACACACGTACACACACGATGCTAACCAGAGGAAATAAATCAGCTAAGCACCATGGCACCCTACGAATTATCTCTCTGCTGTATCTCTGTAGATACTGGCTGGGTTCCTACCTTCAATAATGCACATTTTCAAAAATATTATTTATACCAGTTATTTCTAATGAGTGCCTTGTGCAGGAGCTACCCTACTGCCTTACTCAGTTACCGAATCTGAAAATCAGACAGTGCAGCTGGCCAGCATCATGAAGCTTCATCCTGAAGGCCCACAGTCTTTCCCCACCCTGCCTGGGTTTTCTCTTAATGGTGGGTTTCAATCTCACCGTTGTTATGACTTCGACCTTGTGCCTTAGTGTGTGTGGTCATTTGACCAAGAGATCCCCATAGACCATATATTTTACTGCTTGATCCTATTTGGTGGAACTATTTGGGAAGGAATAGGAGGCATGGCTTGTTGGGGAAGGTATGTCACTGGGGGGTGGGCTTTGAAACCTCAAGTCATTTCTATTATCTCTCTCTTTCCCCATTCCCCTTCTCCCCAATCCTCTCTCTGTTTCTCTCTCCCTACTCCTTGATGATAAGGAAGTAAGCTCTGAGCTGTGTCTCTAGCAACATGTCTGCTTGCTTGCTGCCATGTTTTCCACACTGATGATCCAGACTCTAACCTTCTGGAACTGTAAACTCCTTTAACTCTTTCCTTTTTAAGTTGCCATGGTCACGGAGCTTTGTCACAGCAATAGAAAACTAAAACAGTCAAGCATGGCCACATAAGCATGGCCCAGCCGCTGTTTCTGATGTACAAGAGAGAGTTTTAGTCTCCAACGTGCCCAAGAGATTTCTAGATGGATGTTTAAATTTTATAGATTGTGACTTTGAGTCACCCAAGGGAGATGGAACCATATATTGACTTTTCCTTACCAAGACAGGAAAGCATCCTGCAGATACTGGCTATTTTCTACACCAGAAGAATGAGGGTTGCATGCCTGAACCTTTTCATGGCTGGCATGAAAACATTCCTCCTTTGTTCTCCCACAGTGACCTGCCTGTAGGTCCCTTTGTTCTTGAATAGCAAAACTAGACATGATGGCAGCATCCCAAGTCCGGCTAACAATAGACCTTTGTGCTTCATTTACACATCTGCAATTTGCCAAGTCCATAAGACCTTTGTTGAGTTTTTTTCTTGGTTCAGACATTTCCTGGGTCTTCTGTATTCTTGGGACCACACATAGTTCTAACCTCTAGTATCCTGACACCAAACACAGGGCTGTAGAAAACTTGGAAATATTTCACAGAAGCAAGGATGCGTTTAAGCACACCAGTCATGAGAAATCAATTCTGGTTTATAAAAACTCTTGGGATCTGTATTCTGGAAGCTTCCCTGCAAATTCCTCTATACTTCATGGCTAATTCTAAAGGATATGATTCTAAATCTTCTGTATACTTTCCATGCTTGTGTGTGTGTGTCTTTTGTGTGTGCACATCTGTTGTGTGTGCACATGCATGTGTTTGCATGCACATGTGTGTATGTACTTGTAGAAGCCAGAGGTCAATGTATGGTGTCTATTTCTCTCCAACTTATTTTTTCTTTCCTTTGGAGACAGGGTCTCCCATGGATCCTGCACCTTCCCTGATTAGACTAGAGTGGGTGACTATTTAGCTCCAGGAATCTACCTTCCAAGGCCTCCCAGTCTTGGGATTATAGACACTACATGAACAGGCCTTATGTGGGTGTTAAAAATTGATACTCGGGTTCTTATGTTTGTTAATTCATCCTTTTACACACTGGGCCATGTCCCCAGCCATGTGTGGTTACCCAAAAGCTCATCCTTCAGAAATGATCTTTCTTTCAGGCATGGTGGGAACACTTGGGAGGCAAAGAGAGGGAGAAGCAGGCAGATCTCTGTAAGTTCAAGGTCAGCCTGGTCTACATGGCCAGTTCCATGGCAGCCTGGACTGCATAGTGAGACCTTGTCTTAAAACCAACAAATAACAAGCAAACAAATAAAAAGCTCTTTCCCTCCATGGAACCACCAATCACTGTGTGATCCTCCTGCTGATTCTGGTTGTAGTTTTCAGACTGTCATCAGTAGCTCTTGGTGCTACCAGATTTGTTAGAATGTTAGTGGGCTGTACCTGAAGGGTGGAGATTACCTTGGCTTGGGAATCCTGAAACCAGTCTTACGTTTCAGAGTCAGGGAGATCTGAGCACACATGCCAATGACATTTGTGGAAAAGCAAGCACATCAGAGAGCTTGCTCATTCTATGAGATGAGCTTCCAACAATAGTTCTTGACGTGGCTTGCACTCAGCCTTGAAGGCAGTAGAGGCTACCCTGAATGTTCATTTTCATTGCTGCCCACAGCTCCCTTAGTGCCTGTAGGCTAGAATGCCCTTTAAAATTGATTTTAACTTTTAGACAAATCTTAGATAAAGAGGCTTAGACTGCGCCTTGTCTGTTCCATTGGCATCATCATGAACCAGCCTGGCCTGGGGCCCATTTGCACCCTCAGGAGTCAAATGACTCCTGAGCCCATGACATGTATCAGGGCTCTCTTACTGGCTGTCTCCCTGTGGCCCAAGGCAACCATGTAATTAATGACAGGTGGGTCCGACATTGTCCTAGCATCCCCAAAGCTTCATGTCCTAGGCATCCTCTGTGTCCTGCCCATCATCACACTATAACCATCAGCATGGTTCGGCTGAAATGCCCTCCTGACCAGCCTTGGCGCCTTTCAGAAATCCTGCTTTGTCGATACTGTGAATCATAAAGGATACACTGCAAGTGAGCCTAAGCCACCCAAGCGAGAGTAAAAAAGTACTCAAGGGCCCCAATTACTAATTCGAGCCTTTTACTGGGTTCAGGAGAAGGAGGGGTTTGGTTGTTTGTAGGTATAGTTTTGGAGGTGCTCTGTTTTGATTGACAGGCAACCATTCTTTTACTACACATGTCCCTTCCTGTAATGTATCTAATTTTAACCATATTCATGCTCAATTGTGCTTATTCATGAGACGGCAAATAGGGGGTTCTCCCAGTTCAGATGGAATTGGTCCACTACCTTTCATACCTGAATGTATTGGAAATATATTTGTAAAGAAAAAAAAAAAAAAAAAAAGAAATCCTGCTTTGTAAATATCCGATCTCTTTGACTTGGCCTAATACAAGCATATTGTGCTATTTAAGGAATTAAGTGGACTTCAGGTATTTTTCAATAAAGAGTAATGGACATCTATATTAACCCTTTTTAGTGCTGTATATTGTACTTAGATTATTGTTATTACTAAGAATAATCGTCACCGAATTTTTTCTCTTCTGGGAGAGAGGAGCGGCAGGATGCTAAGTTTGTTCTTTTGTGCAGAAGTCACTGAATGGGTGACAGCCATAAATGAGACTAACAATACCCCTTTGACAGATAGGTAATTAGGGTGGCAGGTGGTGTGACAATGGGGACAGGATAGTGAAAGGGGGGCATACGGTTAGAAAAAGCCTAGAAAGGGAAGAGGCTGTCGTATAGATTCTAATGAGACAGTGACCTCAATTCTAGGCAGTCTTCTTGCATGGTCTTTCTGGATGTTACGTTTAATTCGCTGCAATGTATAATAGAAATTCTTTTGTCTTATATTTGAAAATCCAACAAGTCAAATATGCTGTGTTTGAAAGGCTCTGTAGAAAGCAGCCAGTGGTTAGACGTATGGATATCTATCTCCAGTGATCTCAGGAAGACACAGAGAGACACAGAAATGGGCCAGGCCAATACACTCCTTCTCTCACAATGCTAGTGCTGCCTCTACTGCCAGTGCGAGCTCCTCGGCCTCTATGGCCTCTGCACCCTCTGCCTTCCAAAGTTTTTTCTTCTGATCATTGTCTGCTGGAGAAGGAAGCTATGAAACAAGATGCTGGTTCTGTCAGAATGAATTATACATGGGGATTTTTTAAATATCAATTGGATCCAGCTAACTTCCTATTCTGATTGGCCTATGGGCCATTTCTCTGCCTCTGAGCAGGAAGACTTATGTGTTCTGGAGATGCCATTCTCTGCTCCTCCATTAAAGCAACTAAACTGCTTTCTGTGTTTTGCTTTTCTTTCTTTCCTTTCTTAAAAGACACTGCTTTAGAACCATGGAATCCGAGCTTTCTAGACTTCAGAAACCATGAGTTAGTTATTAGATGTTAGGCTTTTTAAAGTGCCCCATTTCTTTGATAGAATTAGTTTTTCATTAAAAAGTTAATTGAATTTTTTTAAGTGGAATAAGTTTTACATCCCACAGACAGGGCGAATAATTCAATCTGAGCACATTGCTACACTGTAGCTACTGCACGCATGCATTTCCTTCCAAATTCTTATCCACTCTGGGCCATCTTTAAACTCTCCTAATAAAACAAGCATTTCCTCGATACATTCTAGTGACTAGCTGGTGGTTACTGACCCCATGAGAAGCTGAGGGTTGGGAAGAGTCCCTAGAGAAAGGGGTGAGGCAAATTTCACCCCTTGGTGACCTTGGCTCCAAGTTCGGGCAAGATCAGAGTCCACAGAGGGAAAGGCTACAGGGGAAATATAAAGTAAGGCCACAGAAGGGCCCTGATGGGGGATTGGAGGGGATTTTCTAACATCCAGTAAGCCAAATAATGGAAAGGATTGGGGAATGAGTTCAGCAAATATCCCATAAAATCTGTGCTTACAGGAACTATCAAAAAAAGTCTAACATCCTTAATTGTGGCGAATTTTATGTTATTTACCTATGAAACGGTCATACACACCAGCATTCAAAAGGCAGAAGTACGTGTGAGTGAAGACAGGCCACGGAGGCCATTCATAAGACTGGCACCGACTCACTAAGACAATGAGCTTTCTGAAGACAGGCCACAGAGGCCATTCATAAGACTGGCACCGACTCACTCTAAGACAACGAGCTTTCTGGCAGTTCTGCCCTCTTTCAATGAACAGACAGCATAGGTCTGCGGGCTCTGGGACTCCACCCTGCAGACCCTGGTGCAGAAGAGCCGAGTTCTTAAAATGTCGGCAGTCGTTGGGATGTCACACGATTTATCCTGACAGCTGCATTTTCCATGCTGGATATGATCTGGGGAGGCAAACATGTCAAAAGTCCTATAAAACTTTTCTATAAATATACGTTTTAAACAAGCACACAGAACTGCCATCCCTCCGCCCCCAGACGTCTTGCTGAATATTAAGCCGTGTCCTCAGCCATGACAGGGAGAGCTCTAAAGGGGGACTCTGAATGGTCTTATTTCTGGGTTCCAATAAGAATTCCTCACAGCCCTGTCCTGCCTCATTCTTAGTTAACCCTCTGTGTGCCAGGTCATGATCTTAGAATCTGCAAGCTAAAACATTTAGTAAATGACCATGAGCCCAAACTGAGTAACCACATGCTGGTCACCCTAGCCAACACAGGGAGCTTTGGCATTGACTTCCTAGGAAGCTTGGTAAATCAGTTTTGTCCAGTGGAGTCTCTTGGTATCTTAAGACAGGCTTTCTAAAGTCCTGACCTCCTCTCCCCCAGGCTGAGACTTGACCCTTCCCTATTTCCCATCTCTTTGACTTAGAACACTGAATCTTATCTAATGAATAATTTGTGGGTAAAGATGGCCCTCATTTCTGGTGATGGCCTCAGTTGTATTACAAGTGACTGCCTTGACTTCACAGCTCTCAGTTCTGAAACAAGCATTTGCAGCCACGGCTAAGGAATAGGGGTACAGTGCCTCCTGTTCGTCAGTAACCTGGTGAGCTCTAAGCACACCTCACACTGGAAATGGAGAGTCTCAATCTGTTTCTTACATCACATCACCCACTGGGACTTCCAGACTCTTAGAATTGCATAGGGGCACATGGACAGTAAAAGGAGATGTGGTTTCCTCTAAATAAATAGATAGATAAATGAAATGAAAAACTGCATTTCCAAAGAGAGGGAAGGGTCCAGAGCTGGCAGAAGGTTTGTGAGATCGTTGACCTCATGCCTTATCTTTTACAGGCTACTTTTATAGTGTGCTTTCACACACATTTGCACAGCCCTGGGTTCCCACACACTCTGTTACCAGTCTGCCTTGGTGAAACTTCCCAGTCTTCCTCACTAAGAACTGTCATCTTCATATGCTAACCCCACAACGTTCTGTGGCCCAGATGCTTATATAACTCTCCCCTGAAGTCTTATAATTCTTGATATCTCTTTTTACCCATGGATCCCCACACTCAGTTCAGAGGTGTCTGCATGCACCATCACGGCTTTCCACATTGCTAGATATGATCACACCATTTGAATGAAGAGAACGTAAGTGTGAATCCTCAGAAAGAACACCAGCCTCATTTGGGAGAACACCATGAGCTGTCCCTGTCACAGGACATCAGCTAGAATGGACTCTGTCGTCTTCCATTTTCTCTGAAGACCAAGATGTAAATACCTACTTCCTATCATCTGAGTACTGATTTAGGGACAAGTGTAGATTAATTCTGGACTCTGGTAAAGCCAAGATGCTCACGTTTTGTAGACAAGAAAGGGCAGCCTTTTCCTGAGATGGTTAATGAAACAACAGATGCAGAGCTACCAGCAGCCCAACTCCCAAGGTCTCCCCTGTGGCATCTTGCTGGACATAGAAGGACCCCCTTTCTCACTGAGAACTGAGGAGCTCTCAGAGGCCATGTGCATGCACACAGTGTTCTGGGAAGCTGGGATGCTTGGGCTGAACTATAGCCATTGTACCCCAATCACGGCAGCAGCCTGTTCAAAATCAGGTCACTCTTCAGGCCTCTACTAAAATCTAGAATCTCCTACTTCTGTCCTAACTCTGAAGAAAAGACTGAATAGATAAAAATCTGAGGGAAGAAAATTGTTTAGATGCATGAGTGTCTTTTAAATATTTTATTCTTTAAAAGGTTCATGATGTATATAATACATCTTCATTGTATCTGCTCCTCCTTTCCAATCCCCTCAACAATCTCCCTCCCAACATCACGTCCTCTTTTTTTTTCTATTTCGTATTACTTTAAACTCACTGAGCCCAATTAGTGCTGCCCATCTGTGCCTGAGTGTGGGATCACCCAAGGGGCACAGGAACCTACCAATAGCCATCGTGTGCCAGTAGCTTCTCAACTAGGGATGAGGGCTTATGCACCCATCCCATCTATGCTGGAATTTCCAATTGGCTTGGTCTTGTGCAATAACCACAGCTGCTCTAAGTTCATGTGTGGAACAGAATCTTTAAATGTTTGTTAGGTTTTTATGTGTATGAGTGTTTTACCTGCATGTTTATCTATGCGCCATGTGCATGCCTAGTGCCTACAAAGGCCAGAGAGGGCATCACCCTGGGTCAGTGGGGATCAGATGCCTTCACTACCTTTCCACACACTTCTTTTGCTATCTATGGTCTGTTAATCCCTAATATATCGTATATTAAGCCCCATACTCTGCTTTATCCTCATATCCTGTCATGCTTCATAGGGAAGCCCTGTTTTCCTTTCTCTTCCTCCAGCCTCTTCTACATTTCAGAGTCTTTGAAGTAATTACCACTGATGTGTTGAGAAAACTCTAGAAGTAAAATTCATCCTTTGCCATTGAACATGCCCAGTAATTCAGAAGGGACAGTCATGTAACCAAAACGTATGTAAGAGTTGCCTTGGGTGATACTGGACTATTGCAAACACGATAGAAAGAACATGGTTGAAATGTATATGTAATCACTGCTATTATAACACATATTTAAATATTTTGGTACATGTTTCCTAGGGAATCAAGAGGCAACATCCCTCTTTGGATTGACTTTCTCAGGGTACCATTAGGAAATGCTAAATAGCTAAACTCTTTATTTCCCAATTGATTTCTTGAGAGATGCCATGCCGATTGGAAGGGCTTTCTGCACACAGAAACTTTTTTTCTTTGATTCTTGGCTAATCTTCTGTGTAAATGGTGAAGCAAGCAGAGCTGCATAAGAAATGAATCCTTTTGTTTCTGATTTAGCCATGCTCCACACTGTGGCCAAAACATAAATAAAATGTGTATTTTGGAATTGAAGACTAATTACCCCTCATAGACAGAATACAGATTGGGTTTTGACTAAAAGATATGTTCACCACAGAAAATCTTTATTTTGTGTATATATAATTCCTTGTTGATGTTGCATGTTCAATAAAGATGATTACTATGATCTCCGCATCCCTAAGCCTTGAGACAGTAAGTTGGCAACAACAAAACTGTAGACTATCACGCAGTGCATTCACATATTCTCAGGATTTCCACCTCAGAATGCAGTTTTCAAGGGAACAAGCCAAATTCCCTCCAAACTTCTGGAAGTCTGGGTATGGATGTTTTATGGCGGATGGGGATAGTTAATGCTAGAGTCTATCCAAGTGTGCACTAATGAATGCATGCAACCAGTGAGTAACCCCTGCAGAGGCCCAATCTTTTCTATCTGTCCAGATAAATTTACCTGTAAGCTGGATGTTTGACTGTGAACGAGTTTCTGACATTTTTTGCTAGGGGATTATGGGATTCGGTAGACAATGAAGAGATACAGTTAAACTGGTTTAATAGCAGCGCTAATGCGTCCCCCTTCATGTCTGACCCAGGCATTTGAGGTTGTTGCAGCATTAAGCAGCATTGAGAGAGCACATCTAGAGTTGGTCATAACTGACTGCAGGGAGCATGAGTTTGGACGTGAGAAGTGCAATCCTCCCACTCACCCGGTCTGGTGCTCTGACCTCTGTGTGCCCTCCAGGTTTCTTACCTGTAAGGTGTGTGTAATCCTAGTATCACTTGTTTCTCGTGGCTGCTCATGGAACAGTGGAGAGCTGCCTTGGTCTATGGGTCTGCAGTTCCTTGGATTTGTCTGTGTGTTCGAGCCTTGTTATTAAGTATACAAAAGTACAGGATGGCTCTAGCCTCTTGGTGAGCTGACCTCCTTATCAGTGTCAAAGTGGCTTCTATACACTGTCAGTCAAGAATGCTTTATTCTTGAATCTATTGAGTGAAATATTAAGGAAAATGTTCCAGGTTAACTTTGGTGGTTTCTATAGGATTTTGTTTGTGTTTGTTTGCTTATTTTGATTTTGGTTTGTTTTTACCCTTTTGGTGGCCCTTTTTCAGGTAGAAAAACCTTTGTCTTTAAATTCAGGGGCTCAACCTCATTTGCTTAATGTAATTATGGATGTGATTGTTGTGCCCCTTGGTTTGAAATGTCTGGTCAGGCTCCCTTTCCTTCTTGCTCTGTTCTTGCCTTCGAATGGCTTAAATGTTCCTAAAATTCCAATTTAAATTTTTGACAGGCCCGTTGGCTTTGTTTTTATCCTCAGGATGAAACTTGAGCAGTTTCTTTGAGATTGGCCTTGAGCAGATTTATCATAGTCTGCTTCTGACGCCGTATACCTCACCCACAGCAGAGAAACTTCCAGTGCGCCTCTGACACAGCTTTCTGTTTCCACTCCCCAGTCCCGAGCCATTATCTTGTGTTTTACTTTTATCCATAAAGTAAACCCAGGCCAGGCTATTATTTTTAACTGTCAATAGTATAGTTTAAATAATGAAAAATGTGTTTTTCAAATAGGTCCCTCATTTGGTTCCTTTCCCTCCTTTGAACATCACTAAGCTTGAAAACTTGGCTCCAGCTTCATCTTGGAACATCACACAAGGCAAGCACGTGCACACAGCCTCTGAGTTCTGACATAAACTTGTCAAGAATCAAGCTGAAATCCCCCTGACCTGAAAAATGGGCCATGGGGTTTTCGGGGGTCAGCCAGTGTAGATGTAGACATGCACATGTCACGTGGTGCAGGCTAACGTATGCCCAGGCATCTGAGGGTTTGCGTCAATGGGGACATTTGGGGACATTTTTCCTTCTGTGTGCAGGACCCTTTAACATCTCCCAGACTGTGTCTCTTCTGGAGAGTCATGTAGTCTTTTAAATATCTGAAAAGGTTTTACTTTTAATTTTGGAGAATGTTGAATGTATACTTTGATTCTTTCCCCTTTGGTTAAAAGTTTGTCCTGCAGGCATCTTACTTGGATTGGCTTTGGAATGACATCACCGGCCAGCCTCTTTGTTACTACATACAGCTCTGGGTGTCTCTGAACTGCTTCTTGGCGGCTGCCTTGAGTGGTTGGATTATGATCTATCTGCCCTGCCATTGTTTATGTGACTTTATTTTTTCTGACTGAAGCTCATTACAATTCTTGTGTCTCTGGATCTCAAGGTTGGAAGATTTTCAGCGTTTCTTCACAGCTTTTCTCCCCACAACGCCTCCATAATTGGTTGTTCCTTTTGCTCTCTGCTCTTTGGGGGTCCACCACCCAGCTCCCAAATCAATACACAGAGACTTATTCTTACTTTTTAATGCCTGCCCTTAGCTTGGCTTGTTTCTGGGTACCTTTTCTATCTTAAGTTAAATTATCCCATTTCTTTTTAACTATGTTTTGCCTCTGGGGTTTTTAATCTTTTTTATTCTGTATATCTTTCTTTCCCTCTTACTCCATGACTGACTGCATGGATGGCTGCCTGGCCCCTGGTGTCCTCTCTCCTTCTCCTTCTTGCCCTTCCCTCTTTCATTTCTTTTTCAGTTTATTCTCTCTGCCTGGATGCCCTGCCTATCCCTCTCCTGACTAGCTATTGGCCATTCAGCTTTTTATTAGACCAATCAGGTGTTTTAGGCAGGCAAAGTAACACAGTTTTACAGACTTAAAAAAATGCAATATAAAAGATTGCAACACAACTTTGCATAATTAGTCAAATATTTCACAGCATCAAAGAATGTAACACATCATTAACTAATATTTCACATCTCACCCTTCCTTTAGTACCCTGCTTGATAGCCTCCTGTAGCTGGTTCATGCTGTTGCTTTATACATTTGTCTTGGTTGCCAGCATTTAACCTATTAGGAAGAATGATGCTCACTAGGGGTTTCCCCAAAACATCCTATCTGCTAACAGTCTAGTCTTCTATGGTTTTTATATTTTCCTTATATTTGGTAATTTCACACAGTAAAATAAATGTATTTGCCCTCCATTTTCCCTTCAGTTTTCTCCAGATTTTCTTTACACCCCCTCCCAACTTCATGCCATCTTTTTCTTTTATGACCTACCAAGTCCAGGCAGTGCTGCACATTGTGTGTGAACTGGTGCAATGTCTTTTGAGTTTAGCAAGCATCTTTATGCCTTCCACCTTTCAGTTTAAGCTTTTTACCTATTTAGTTCTAATTTTGCTATAAGACAATTATAAAACTGCTTTGTTAACTTTGCAAAAATCATTCTGTGTTGATTGTGGGTCAGTTTTAGTATATATAATTACTTCTCCACGACTCATGATTTCCATATTCTGGAATTCCTCCTGGAAGTTGTTTTTTTGTTTGTTTTGGCTTTGTTGAGAGGTCATTTACACAGCCCAGATCAGATGCTTTCAAAGTGGGTAGTTCAGTGTGCTCTCTGCGTCCCTTGACCCCTCCTTTCTCTAACTTGAGAATGATCCTGTCTTCCAAAAACATAAAAGCTGTCACCCCCGTTCTCTTTGCCCACACTGCCCCTGAAAATTCCTCAGCTTTCTGGCTGTATATTGTCTATCCTGGACTTTTAAATTTGTGTGATAATTTATGATTGATTTTTTTCACTTAGCAATGTGTTTTCAAGATCCACTCACATTGTAATATTTAGCAGCCCTTCGTTCTTTTCTATGGCTGAGTAATACTACATGGATTGAGCATAATACATTTTACTTATCCACTCATCTATGTAATAATGTTGATGGTGTTCACATAGAGCAAGGGTTTTTTTATTGGATGTTATTAGGGAAGTTAGCTACCTGAGTGATAGATGTTCTAAATATTATTCACCTTCACTCTGAGATGTGATTGTTACTGAGTGATCATTTCATCTTTCTGGTTCTTGATTTTGTATCTGGTAGACCAGGCTAGACTACTGTTGCAGCCTAAGCTAAATATTCCTCACTTTCAAGGTAAAACCCTTATGTCCTAAGCCAGTGCTCCCAGTCTTGATGTGTAGTGTTGGAAGCTGGCAGCATTTCCAGACCTTGTGACTGCTGAGCTCTGACTCAGAGCCTTTCAGGTGGCTCTTCCCTGTCCTGAGGAGTTTCCCTCGCCCATGTGTGTGCACATCTGCTCACTGAACCCCCATATAAACCTCCCTGGATCCCAGGAATCCTCTCTGTGTCTGCCTTTTCCATTTCTAGTCCTGGGTCCGGTGAACTGTTGTTCAGGTATGTCCCTTCAGCTTTGTGGGGCTGCCAGGCTCCTACTCTTGGGTCCCCCATGTACCCTGAAGCCTGTCTCAAAATTAAACACCCCTGCAGCTGAAGTTAGCTGGTCAGTTGACATCTCTGTGCTCTTTGGTGACAAACAGTAAAGGGTGAGTGGTCATCAAAGGTGTGCAGCTGACATAGACTGTGGGCCACCTAAATATACCAATTACAGTTCACAATGAAAATCCAGCCCTTCACAGGGTGCCTTGTGGTAGAGGCTTTACCTGGTAGGATAGGCAATATATTGGTGAGCATTCTTTTAGGAAGCCATTGTACCGCTTCCTTCCGTGAATAAGGGAACATGTCTGTCTTCCCACAGGTCATCAGCGAGTTCGAAGCCTCCCCTGACTCGTTTTCCTACAGAATTCCTAACCTGAGTCGGAATCGACAGTACAGTGTCTGGGTGGTGGCGGTGACATCAGCTGGAAGAGGCAACAGCAGTGAGATCATCACTGTCGAGCCCCTGGCTAAAGGTAAGTGAACCGCAGCAGAAGAACCTTAAAGCCCAGCACAGCTCAATGGTTGTTAGGCCCCTGCTTTCCCTGAAAGAAAGCTTGTGGGCATCACATTCCAGTTAGTCAGTTTCAGGCTCTGTGTACCAGTCGGGAAAGCAGTTTCCCTCGTGGTGAACACAGCACCAAGGACTGATGGCTTCATATACTCTACATGTATGTTTGGGAGAATTAGTGATAATCACTACCTGCCATTTTCCCCAAGTTCTTCTTTAAATCAGGTTCACACTTATTAAAAAGACATGCCTGTTTCACAGTGTGTGAGATTTGAAATGTTACAAACATAAGAATCATCAGATATTGATTAACTATTCTTAATTGCTATACAATGACAAAGCAACCAAGAAACCTATGGAAGAAAGAGTTTATTTTGGTTTATAGTTCCAGAGAGATCCACTATCCTGGCAGGGAGGGATAGCCTTCCTCGGCCAGAGCAGAACGCTGAGAGATCACATTTCCAGCCACAGCATGAAGCAGGAGGAACTGAAAGTAGATGAGGCTATAAACCCTCTAAGCCCACCCCAGAGGAAACTTCCTCCAGCAAGACCTCACTTGCCAAGGATTCCATAAAGTCCCCAAACAGAACCTTCAACTGGGGACCAAACATTCAAATCCATGAGCCCATGAGAGATGTTCCTCATGCAAACCACTGGACAGTTCATTTATAGAATGCCACAGAAGTAAAAAAGAGACTTGGAGTCAGTAAGGACAAGAGCATCCCTATGCATCAGTCTGGGGCCTTGTCTCATTGCAACAGCAGACAGATCATCAAAAGCAGACGCAGCCACGATGCTCGCCGCGGTGGTTGCTGTCAGTAAGTGCTCTCACAGTGTGATTGCGTCAGCCTTTGCAGAGTCTGCTTCCACGAATCCTAATTCCAGTCCTGTCAGGTGATGCCTCTTGACTCTGCATTGGCAATATAGTTCCAATAAAATGTCTAATGAGACTGAAAGGAAAAACCCAGACATTCCAAACTCCAGATTTTTACCTCCCAAAGTCCTTAGTAACATGCTTGTAGGTATGGTAGCTGGGGAATGGGAAGAAGAAAGTTCTACAATTTCAATACAAATGCAGACAGGTAAAACATCAATTCAAGAAAAATACATTGGCATTCTTGTCTGTTGTACTCTTTAGCCATGATATTCACATACCTTCTAACACTCAGAAAGCTGTGGATTCCAGGGAAGGCATGGTCTATAAATTCTGCCCTGTAGGATAAATAGGTAGGAATTCCTGCAGGCCCTTCCCATCTGCAGACAGCCTGATGGAAGTAGTGATCCTACACTGTCAGATGGGGCTCAGATAAAAAACAGGTTCCTTAGGAGTGAGACCCACCAGAAGAGGCTGTATTGAACTTATTTTATAAATCAATACCTGGAGTGGCAATATTCTACTCAGTTGTAAAGTACGTATGAGACCCTGCATTGGTTCCTGGCACCACCAGACAAACAAATAATTATTTAAATGCCCATTATACATTAGACACTAACTGAAATACAAGGAGCTTAGCTCACGGGGTTTGATTGTGGAATCAAATCTTCCTAAATCTTGGCAGTTTGGCCCAGTAACAGCGGAGCCCAACACAGAGACTTCTGACAAGATGGTTCACCTGGAGGGCTCACTTCATGTGAAGTGAAGGCTGGGAAATATGGTCAGGTTGAGTGTTCAGAAGAAGGAGGGTTTGCTTAGTGCAGAACTGTTTCTTCTAAGGATGAGCAGAGCAGACACCCCTACCCCCAGGAAGCTCACAGTTTTGTGGGAGAGGGTCTGTAAGCAGCATCAAAAGACCCACACATAGTGGCCAACTGACCCACACATAGTGGCCAACTGCCCCAAGTGTTATCCAGAAAAACCACAAGAGGTACAGGGGCAGTGGAAGTCCACAGACATGAGACCCCAAGAACAGTGCAGAGGCAGTGGAGGGCCACGAGCATGAGACCCCCAGGAAAGTGGGGAGACAGTGGAGGGAGGGCCACGGACACGAAACCCCAAGGCATGCATCAAGGCTGGAAAAGATAAAGGTGACGTATAAAGAGGAAACCAGAGAGGTCAGGAGGCTGCAGTTAAAAGTCAGCTCTCAGGAGCAGCAGTGTCGGAACTGAGTGGAGCTGCCAGAGGGAACAGCACACGCTGAATACCAAAGGAAAAAAAAAAAAACCTGGGCCTGCAAGGGCATCGGGATTGTGTTCGGGATTTCAGACCTCACTCAAAGTGAAATGCAAAGATACTGTAGGAGATTTAAGGAGGGAAACTCATGCATGATTGTGTGTGTGTGTGTTCTTTCTGTGTCCCTCTATCTCTCTCTGTGTGTATCTGTGTGTTCACTTCTCTCTCTGTCTCTGTCTGGCTGTGATAAACTTTATTTTTCAGAACAGCTTCACATTGCAGAAGTGTAGGGCACAGACAGAGCTGCGCCAGCCTTAGACCATCCCCACCTCCGTGAGTTGTTTCACGCACATGACCAGACAGCCTAGAAAAGTTCCTCACACCAGAGCCCAGCTTCTGAGGCAGCTGACCTTGGCCCACCATGTTCAGGACAATGGAAACAGGAATGGTTTTCGTCATTTGTTATAGTCAGTGATCTGTGCCAGACTCGGTTCCAGGGATCTCAGGGTTCCTGATCTCCCCTCCTTTGGCCAGTATTAAGCCCAGAACCATGCAGGTCTCCCGGCAGTTCTGGTCCCATTTGTATGGCTCCAGAGTAAGTTTGGGGCTTCCTACTTGTGATCTCCATGTCTGAGTATCTAGCCAGGTTGAGCTCCTACAAGGAGAACCTGCCTCTCCTTTCTGCATAATCAGCCTCCAGTGCATGTGCAAGCATGCTGGTTCAAATAAAGCACAGCCTCTGCCTTGGTGTCTGTGCACCAGGACATAGTGCCTGGAGGATGGTACATGTGGGAGTTGTTCTCCAGTCCTGAGAATCACTGAACGTAGTGGCTGGGATGAACCACTGTCCCAAGCTAAATGACCACCCTTAACTGCCCCCTTTCCTTAATGTGTGCTTGAGTTAAGACCAAACTGTGTGGAGAAATGGACAAAGTATCATACAGCCAGTAAATAGCTTTGGTCCAGATTTACTTCCCCTGGCTGTTGGACTTTATGTTTTATAGTGTCTATTCTCTCAGATATTAAAAGTATATTTTAATGTGCGGTTTTGGGGGCTGAGATGAATCATTTCATAAAGTACTTTGAAAAAATAATAGAGCTCATAGAAACTCACAGCTTGCAGTTGCCTGGCTTATGAAACTGAGTATTTAATATACTGTTAATATTTGGTTAGAAGAAGAAAAAGATGCCGCAATGGGGAACTCTCATCCATGAACATGTCCTTACAAGGAAACCCCCTTATAAGGCAGCCGCCAGAGAATAGCACCAACAGCTGCAGTGTTGATTGGCTCTGGGGGGCTACTCTGTTGGGAAGGTCACCTTGGCTCTATATAGATAGTCTGCTCTTTGGTGTTGTAGCTCCTGCACGGATCCTCACCTTCAGTGGGACGGTGACTACTCCATGGATGAAGGACATCGTTTTGCCCTGTAAAGCTGTTGGAGACCCCTCACCTGCAGTAAAATGGATGAAAGACAGGTAACCAGTAACCCAATGTATGCCTTTTAGTGAGTCCTTAGCCAGTATGTCAGGCAGCCTTGGTCTAAGTCAGTGGGATTTTATTCTGTATGTGTGTGTGTTCACACGTGCACACACATGTTCACATGCATACATACTATTTTTTGTAGTCTAAGCTAGCCAGCCCCAAACTCTATGATTAAGGATGACCTTTAATTTCTGATCTCCCGCCTCCAATTCCCTGTAATCCCATAGGATTAAAGGCATATGCCACCATGCCCAGTATATTTAGTGCAAATCATCAAACTACATGCTAGGGAAGCACTCTACCTACTGGGTTACATGCCAACCCCTTACTTCATGCATATTAATTGAAACTGAAGAAACCTAGCACTTTCCTGAAATGAGGTAGAAAGAGCAGCCAGCACCAACCTTCAAGCATTGCAATTCCATCCAGAGAAACTGCTTAAAGCATGCGGCTTTGATCAACTCTATGTATTAGTCCTCTATCAATCCAGAACCAGAAATCTATGAAAACCCTTGTGAGGAAAGGAACCAGACCATCTATTTTCGCAGTGGCGTTTGCTCTGTGTTGCCAAGGCACAGAGACCAGGTGCTCAAGCATCAGGAGCTTTCCCAGCTCTCTCTTCTTCAGAGAGTACGGACAATACAGCCTGAGGCACATGCCCCCAGAAGGAACTTTAAGAAATGGAATTCGGGGGTTGGAGAGATGGCTCAATACTGACCTGGCAGGGGACCTGAGGGGACCCAGCACCCATATCCAGTGCCTCGTAACTGCTTGTCACTCCAACTCCAAGGGGATCCAAAAGTCTCTTGCCTCCATGGGTAATACATTTACACACCCCTCTTCCCACATACACACATAATTAAAGCGAAATAAGGGATGGAACAGAGTCCCATGTAGTTCCAGCTCTTGACAGGTGAATGTAGGAACATTGCCAGTTTAAGGACAGCCTGCTGGGCCACATAGCAAGACCCTGTCTTGAGATAAAGAAATCAAACCCATTTGGACTCAGTCAACAGGAAAACTGGTTCTCCATGCTCTATAGTGATTACTATAATAATAAAACCAAGACAGAGGGAGAGTAATGAGTTCTGTCCACGTGTCTCTTAAACATGCTTTATCACTATGCAGGGGAAGAATTTCAGTTATAAATAGAGGCTGAACATTCATTAATAGGCATGGAGATTTAAAATAACGGATTCAGAAGGGTGCCTATTTTCAAACAAAAGCACTTACAAGCGTAAATGATTGAAATAATGGGTTGGGTCCCGTGAGCAATTTTCTCGTTGCAGTTTAAGTTGGTTAATCCAAAGCAAATTCATAAGCTCCCTGGGTCAAGCTGGCACTCTGCCTTATCTGGGAGTGACCCTACTCAACTGGACAATCTGCCACCCTGACTGTGGTTGTGATGACAAAGAACTCTTCACAGGAAGGTCAGCTCCATGTTCCCTGGAGAGGCCTTGTTGTTCTGCATATGTTAAGTTCATTAAGAACTGTGATTTGAAAGTGATTTTAGGTCTATAGGAGATTGCAAAGTTTAGTTTGCCATGCATGATTTGATCAAGTTGACCTCTCTGCCAACAAGAGTTGCCACAGTGAGAAAGTCCCCAAAGGCTGAGTAGTAGAGGAAGACATGTGCTTGTGACAATAGATATAGAGCACTCGTTGAGATAAATTCTTGGCAATTGATACAGCTCTAACCTTCTGAATGAAAGAATAAAAAAAAAAACTCCACTAGTCAGTAGTTTGGTCACATAATCACAACAAAGTTATTTTATAATGCAAAAATAATTGAGGTTGCAATTTGCTGTTTGCTCCGGAGAAAGGCTTAATGCTTTTTGCCAACCTCAGCTAATGTGGGTTGTAATTTCTTTAATCTGTGCATTTTTCTTCCTGTGAGGTAGTAACGGGACACCCAGCCTGGTGACGATAGACGGCCGTAGGAGCATCTTCAGCAACGGAAGCTTCATCATTCGCACGGTGAAGGCAGAGGACTCGGGCTATTACAGCTGTGTCGCCAATAACAACTGGGGATCAGATGAGATCATTCTAAATTTGCAAGTTCAAGGTACAAAGCTGGGGTCCTCTTGAGTGACCTTTTACTACATGCAGGTAGCAAAACTGAGCCAACTCAGAAATAGCTCATTGCTGTTTTTATTTGGTAAATACCATGTTCATTTAGCAAGATAGAGACTGAACCAATCAAAGTGATGTGCAAGTCCTTCTGTTTTTTTTTTTGTTGTTGTTGTTACGTGTAAAATGTCCAATCTTTTATTTCTATGTGTGAACATCTCTGAAAAAGCCATTCTTAGTCATTTCAACTCATGCATGGTTTACACACACGTGTATAACCAGTACAGCATTCGTGAGAAGTTAGTCTCTGAGTGTGATCACTTATGTCTGCTAATTAAGTCAATAAACAATGACATATCTTGCATCAACTACAAAGCAAAGTAGAATAACAAGAGACTTAGAGTTCCAGCCATTCATGGAGTTGCCCACTGAGGCTCTAAGCTAATTGTTATACTTTTTGATGCAGGACATTTTGTAATTTATTATACAAAAATATACACAACAACTTTCAAATAATGTGATATTAAATCAGTGTGCAAAACCCACATGGCTATTGAATGGTTTCAGATTTAGTTGTAGGAGGGATATTTTTATTAGAGGAAAATTAAAGCATGTGATTCTTTGGATTCAGATATTGTCACGTTAATAGATCACAGCAAATGAAAATGCCACCATTACTCTCCTGTACAGGACAAGATGGCAAGGGACCATATGTTCTAAAGTACTATGTAATCTTTCTTGAAATTTGAGTTAATTGAAGTCAGTATAGTTCTAGGGAATTGTTGAAGGTACCATTAAATTATTTTTCTAAGCAAATGGGTCAGTGTTTCAGGCCTTTGGGTCAACATTTCCGGCTTGCCTACCAGGAAGTGGGAATGTTTTCTGTGAGCCCTAAGTCTGGGATGATTTGATTGTGAATCAATTTAGCGTTTTGTCCAGAATTGAATTAAGGCCATTGTTTAGCAGTCTGTGTCCCTCCATCCTTACATGAGGTTGGATGCACATGGCCACAACCACTGTCACATCACAGCTTTGGTTTTCAGAGTTCTTTGTGCATGTATATGTGCGTGTATACACATGTGTGTATCTGTATTTGTGTGCCAGTGTGTGTGTATTTGTGTGGTTATATATCTGTTTGTGCATATGTGTGCACATATATGTGCTTGTTTCTGTGTATGTGCGTGTATGCTATGCCTTGAAGCATGGAAGTTTTTATAATTATTCTTCCTGCTAAATGAATCTTCCCTTTCCTTTTTCTTGGGAAAAGCAGAATAACTAAGCGAGCGTGTCTATCATTTACACTTAATTTCCTGACTGAAATTCAGAATAAATTAGTGCCTGTGTCCTCAGTAAATTTAAAGATTTCAATCTGTCATGAGCAACTCAGGAGTCTAAGGGATGGTGAGAAAATGAATTATGTGTAAGTTGAGGTAGAAATGTGGTTGACTTTTCCTTAATAACAGATTCACTATATTCTGTCTCTTTAGCCTGGGGTATCAATGAAACAGACACTTTGACAGAAATGAATTGCCTAGTTTGCAACCTAGAATGCATATTTAATCAATGGCTGTTACAAATGATTTGGTAAATGACTGTTACAGAGGATTGAAGATGTGAAGAACTAATTCTTGTTTTCTACAAACTGTTTCCTCTCTAGTTCCACCAGATCAGCCTCGGCTCACTGTATCCAAAACAACATCTTCCTCCATCACCCTCTCCTGGCTCCCTGGAGACAATGGGGGTAGTTCCATCAGAGGTAATGAGATGAGCCATCCAAATCACTGTTTTGTGGAATATCCAATGACCAAAAAGTGACATATCTTCATCAAATAACTGTTGTGTGATAGTTTATTCTCCCCAAGTACTTCAGAGAATTAATTTTCCCATTATCTCTGCATGCTTCTGAAGCATGCATCTGTTTTTATGGTGTTTGTTGAAACTTGGATCATTTATCCAAGGAGTCCCAGTTACAAAACTATCTGGTATATATAAATCTATAGTTAATAAAATTAATAGTGGACCACTAACAAATAAAGGAAAAGGAAATGATAAAGACCAGAGCAGGAAACTACAAGAATCTGTTACAGGTTCTCAATTTAAGTATAAAAAAAAAAAAATGCTCGCTGATACAGAACAGTTTAGATGCCGCCACCACTGATCTAGCTGTCTTTGTCCAGTCATTCTGTCCAGGGGTGAAGAGCAAGCTGCCTGCTCCATTCCAACAACCCAAGTGAGCACGGGAACAAGAGAGGGCAAGACCTAAGCTCTAAAGTGTCATTTCCATAGACAAAACTACACCCTAGCATTCATAATCCCTAAAAGCCATTGGCTAAAGGGACTGAAACCCCATAACAGAAGGCTACCTAGTTTTCTTCACTAGAAGCTATACTGGTCTTGCTAGTTTCCAATCTTAGCAACCCGTGGTCCTTTCTCCTTTCCAGCTGTCCAGAAACATGAAAGTAAGTCATTAAAGTTGTAATAAATATACCGCATACTCATCAAATAACTGTTAGGTGTTAGTTTATTTCCCAGCACATTTTGTCAACCCTGCATCATCACTTCCAGTTACTGTGCCCGTACATAATTAAAGGCACAGAGTGTTCAGGTTGAAAACAACCTGTTTGTGGGGAGACTTTGGATTCAGAGCACTTTAGCAAGGTCTGAGGGAGGCTGAAGCAGAGTCCTTTGTCCAGAGGCAGAGGCGGGAGAGAATGAGTGTCGATTTGTATCAGAGGTCATAAAAGAGGATGGGACTTAGGCTCAAGGATAGGGAGACAGATGGGAAGACTCATGCATTGCAGGGTGGAGCCATGAGGAACTCAGCCAGCTTCTGGCTCCTGGGAGCATGGCATCCAGTCTCCGTTAGCTTGATTCTCAGCACTGCAGCCTTGAGGAGAATCCTCACACTCCCCAGAAATCACAAGTGCCCACATTCAGGACTTGGCTGTCTTCTAGAGCCAGTTGTTGGGTGCTGGCTGAAGGGAGTCTCTTTTATTTTTGTAGGGAAGAAAAAAGTGAGGTTACTCTATAAAAATAGCTGATGATTAGGGGTGAGGCTGTGCCTGTGGGTTTGAGGAGCGTGGGACAGCTTTGAAGCGGCTGCCATGTGCAAGGCACAGGGACTCATTAGCAGAGAAAAAAAGATCACTGCTGCCAAGAAGCCACCAGGACCCAGCTGCAGATACCATGTAGCACCGATTGTGGTGGTCAAATTGCTACAGCAATCCAAAGTGATGCTGGACAGCTGGAGAGGGAAGAGGGTCACGGGGCACCAACATCTGTGAGAGCGCAGTGCGGATGCTGGTCAGGGCAACTGGGCTCAAATGCTTCAGATGGCCTCTCAGAAGGGAGAGGGAAAACTCATGGAGAAAATAATAGGGCTCAAGGAATCCAGGATCTAGATTCCAAATCGTCTGAATTTGTTAACATTCTAATTTGAGAGAGACCTGGGTATCTGCCAGTGTAAAAGGTCTTGGAAATGAAGGTAATTTGGTTGACGAAGAATTTCCAAGTCAAACATCCCAGGAAATTCAGAACATACCTGGAAAATTGTGGTCCCCAAAGCCACTGGCATCGGAGGTCATGATACATTGGGCACCTATACTGACGGATGTCGATGTTACAGAATCCAGCTGCATCAGGGAACAAATCAGGGAGCCAGATTGCTTAGATATAGAAGTGTCCTCTGTGGTAGGAGGTGAGCGCTAAACACAGTCCCCAGGATATGGGCGATCTGGAGTGGAGGCTGCGATCTGAGAAAAGATCTTCTGCCGTGATTGGGTGATCTTGGGGGAACTCAGGACAGGAACACAAAAGTGGGCAAAGAGTCCAGGAAGTGGGGGTTCTGTGGCTTTAGGGAGCCAGAGAGAACAGGCAGGTGAAAGATTATGGAAGATACTGATAACAACAGCATGCAGAAGCACTGCTGCATAATACCCCAGGGAGGGACTTGGGGAATCTGAATGGCACTGGTTTGGGCATGGAGCCTCTCAGTGTGGTGGATGGGAAGTGTTCTGTTTGTGTTAAAGGAGGAACTCCCTCCCAAAGAGAGGTAGAAGATATTAGTTCCCTGGGGCCCTGACACTGTGCACAAGTCAGATTATGTCAGTCTAGGCGCCAAGGGACAGAGCAGAGAGGACCCATCTGACCCCAGAAACATGACTGAACATGTCAGTGACAAGGAATACGAGAAAGAGTTTCCAGAACGCCAGGGCAAGGAGTCCTCACACCTCTGTTTTCACCAGCACTGTGAGGTCAGAGCACAGTTTGTGGCGTTGTACAAGGTGACATAAGCAATGTGCTTAGAGCAATGTCTGATGAGGACACTGGTCAGTGGAGTAGACACCATGAAGAGAGTAGTTCTAGGGGAGATGATAAATGAGTTGTCAAATGGACCATTCACTCTGAGAAGAAGCCAGGTTGCTATAGAAATGTTTGGGTAGCTACGGAGCTTGGAGCCAATTTCCCCTGTGGTTGCAACTGTTCCCCCAGTAATATGTAGGAAGGAGGTAATAGTGAAGGCTCCCACTGTCACCCGTCCCCGTTGTCAACATAGCCCCTTCAGCTTATACCCAAAGACTTGCACATATGCTCTGAGAGGCAGATATTCGATAGCTTAGTACTCACCCTGTACTGTCTAACATGGTGCTAAATGGGCATGGGAAGAAATAGTGCAGTAATGTTACCATAGCGATAATGACTGTGTGGCCAAAGTGGCTCACTAATCAGTTCACCCCCAGCACTTTTCCCAACATAGGGGAAATTTCCTGGGATTGGGAAGTGTTAGAATTATTCTTCTCTGAAAACACCCAGAATTAGAGAACTCGTCCAGTTTCCTTTGTAGAGACTGCTAATTAGGACTTTTCTCAATTCCGATAGGCTACATCCTTCAGTATTCCGAGGACAACAGCGAGCAGTGGGGTAGCTTTCCCATCAGCCCCAGTGAGCGTTCCTACCGCCTGGAAAACCTCAAGTGTGGGACGTGGTATAAGTTCACTCTTACTGCCCAAAATGGAGTGGGACCAGGCCGCATAAGCGAAATCATTGAAGCCAAAACTCTGGGAAAAGGTGAGATGCCTTCCTGCTGCCTGCCTGCCATTCCTCTATTTCTTCTCTCCTGGCATGAAGTGGGGGGGGGGGACATGAAAGACTCAGCGAATACTTATGAGTTGTTCTAGGTGTTTGGATTTCCTTATTCCTGAGATAAGACTGGCAGAGTGATGAGAGGGACCACAGAACCTTCTGGTGACCCAGCTCATTCTTTCACGTGCTACTCAAAGACGAATGCCCCATGAAAGGTCTCAGCAAGAGTGCTCAGGGTGGGCAGTCATGAAATGAGGCCCCTCTCCTCACAGCTTTTCAGCCCGGAAATGACTAGGCTAATAGGTTAACCCTTCAAAGTGAATTGGGATTTTATCTGAAATAAAGTAGAAAGTCAAAGAGATGAAGCCCAAGGAAGTAGCACCCAGAGATCAAGGGTGTAGCCGGAAATGGTAGAAAAGAAGGGGGGACATGAATCCCTCTCTGTGTAGCAAGGAGAAGAAAGATCTAATGAGTTCCTCTCCTACCAGGGGAGTAAACCCAGATGGCCGGAGAGGCGCAATATTTGGATTTAGCTCCTGAGACTTGAATTATAGGACAAGGATTCAGGGATGAGGAGTTGGTCTGTGCAGAATTAGACCTGCTCTGTCAGAGGCCTCGGAACAAAGCCTTTGGGTTGTAGAGGAGAGCTGTTGATCCCTCCCAAATCCCACTCTGCCTTCTCCCAAATCTCCACTCAGTATCTGATGAGAAGGGAAATTATTCAGCTCCACACACCGCAGCATGTGAACCCACTGGAGGATTACACATAAGAAAAATAGAACTGTTCTTCAGAGAACTCTACACTGTGTAAAAATAGCTTGTATCCATTCAGGCTCAGGTCCTTGTGGTTGGGAAAACTTGTTGGTTCCCAAGGTTTTGCTCTTGCTCTGAATGACTAATGATCTGGCCTTGGCCAGAGCTAGGCTTCTCAGAGACAGTAGCCGAGGGCGAGCACCTGAACGCGATGCCGTCACCCATTTACCCAAAGGTGACACTGCCTGTGTCCCCCCCACAGAACCCCAGTTCTCCAAGGAGCAAGAGCTCTTTGCCAGCATCAACACTACCCGGGTGAGGCTGAATCTAATTGGCTGGAATGACGGGGGCTGCCCCATCACCTCCTTCACTCTGGAGTACAGACCCTTCGGGACCACAGTCTGGACCACGGCTCAGAGGACCTCTCTCTCCAAGTCCTACATCCTGTACGACCTGCAAGAGGCCACATGGTACCAGCTGCAGATGCGGGTGTGCAACAGCGCCGGCTGTGCTGAGAAGCAAGCCAACTTCGCCACGCTGAACTACGACGGCAGTAAGCGCCAGGCTTCATGACCTTCTTGTCTGTGGCTCAGGGATGTGCACACATGTGCTGCTCACTCTCCTGTGAGACACTGTTGTTGTCACAGAGTGAGCAGTGCCCCCAGAGCCCGTTAGGGTTCAGGCCTCCGAGCCCCTCTCTGTGGGCTTCCTAGTCTATTGCACACAGATGGCCATCACTGTGTGTCTATTAACAAGGGACTGAGGACTCACGGGAACTCCCTTGGGAGTCTTAGTGAAGGAGCGGCTTCTCTCAGGGCTGAAGGATTCTGCCTCATGGTTCTGTTGGCTTTGCAAATGACTGTGAGCTAACACTGCTTTTGTTGTCTCCCACCCCTCCTCCACCCATCCCAATCCACACAACTTTTCTGTTTGCTCTCATTACACCCTTAAAATGCATGTGTACAACAGTTTTCCATGGCAAAGGAAGTTAGGTTAGTCTGAGCAGAAGCAGGGGCACTGAGAGGACTAGGGTGGTGAGTGGGTCACAGTGGGCCTGTGTACATACATACACATGTGTGTACATATATACATGTGTACGCACATCCTGAAAACTAGTGAGTCTCTTGACCTTCTGTTGCCCAAAACCAAATGATTTAAATTCTGGCCCTTTTTCTAGTATTAGGGGTCTCTTACTGAACACTGGATAGCACCCAGCTCATCGAAGCTGATACCGCTGCTCTAAGGGTTAGTTAGAAGGGCTCCTGGGAGGCCTTGCTTGCATCATGTCCATGATGATTCTGTAGTCTTCCAGTGACCCTCGCTGTGGAATAGCAACGGTACGTTCACCAGCGGTTATTCAGCAGGCTGTTTGGAGCTGTGGACCAGCTCCCCTCTGAGTCTTCTATCCTTTCCACTCCTCAGAATGGCCTGTGGTCCCGGTAGGTCCTGAGTTGTCCTTTCCTCTCTGGCACACGGTGCTAATCCGGCTTGTGTCTGCCTCCTGCCTACAGTCATTGCTTCTATGGTGCTTCTCAGATAGAACCAAACCCCTCTTGCTGCTGCAGGAAGGACTTCTGGTGTTGAAGCCCTACCAGGTGGTCTGCTGTGGCCCCAGACTCTGGCTTTGCACAGCTATCCTCCCCTTCAAAGTCCCAGGTCCCTCTTACCTTGTCCCTCTGTTCTCTATATATCTTTATTTAGAGAAGTCTCATCTCAAGGGTCATGCATAGGCAGAGCAACATTCACGTCTAAGGTTCTTCTCCCAGTGGGGCTTCATTCTCTGTTCTCACAAAACAAGGGGCCAAGATCAATGGCGTTTATCAAGAGCTTAGCATTGAAGACTTCACCCAAGCGCCCTGTAAGCACATACCCAGTTGAGTAGTTAGTAATCTTGTCACTTTGGACACCTACACTCTAGCCATGGCTATGCTCCCGTACGGGCAGAGGCCAGAGAGCTTGCTGAAATGCACACGTGAAGGGTTTGCTCACATCTGATGATGTCACCAGAAGTTCTGTCACAGTCTTCATACTTTAAATGTTCAGCTTCTGAGACAGCTGTGATGTTCTTACTTTACTCAAGATCACTTCAGAAAAGTGCATGTGAGCTGCATTATATTTTCTGAAATAAATTCATAGGGCAAAGAAATGAGAGTCCATATTCTTACATTGTCTTGAAGAAGACAGTAGAGACCGCTGAAATGACACCATGGCTGTGTACCTTTAGTATCTTTTGTTACTTGTGCCTGAAGGTACTGTTTTCATTTTAGGAAAAACAAAGGTCAGATCCCCAACTCCTCCACCTTTTTATCTGAGTCTCCTCTGTTTCCTTCGCCAAAACTTTCTGCATGTCCTTGTGGTGCCCTGTGCCCAGACCAGCCCACAGGTGCCTCTTCTGTGTCTCTCTTGGTATCTGGTTATTTGTAGGCTTAAGTCTGCTGCCAGAGATGCTGTGAAATTGGAAGAACTCTGCTGGGCTCCAGCAGAGATCAGAGAGAGCCAATGGTTGTGTTTTCACTGCTCCAATTACTAAATGCAAGATAAGATCATCTTTGCTCTTGGGGAAATGGCATTATTTCTGCATTATTTTTCCTAAAGCCCTGGCTTTCTGGTTTACATGGAAAAGGCAGTGAGAGTGGAATGCCTTATATAATAGAGAATGGCAAGAAGTGTGCACCATAAAAAAGCAGATGTCTGTTTAGATCTCTACACCCATGTTCAGCCTTGGGGCAGAAAGCATCTTAAGACAGCCCAGAGTTCACTTGATCTCTATTTTTTCTTTCAGTTCTAAATAATGTGAATTTTTGTCAAGCAGTATAGCAATGTCCTGCTAGCAATGCCCTTTTCAGCGACCCAGAAGGATCCACTATGAAAAGTTGCCCTTTGTTCTTCTACCCTAAACTGGGAATCTTAAAAGCAGCCATGAAACTAGGATTGAAATCAAATCAAAAGGTTAAAGGTATATCCTTCTTTAGGCTAGTGTTCCTTACATCCTCCTCTCACGAGATCTTCCATGTAGTTGATAAATCTATTGTTCAAACAGCCTTTAGCAAAAGCACTATGGGTGCGGCCAAGTGGGCACTGGATTTCAGGTGAATTAATGTGGCTTTGGTGAGCAGGAGTCCAGGTGTCGTACTGTCCGGCAGTGGCGTCCTAGAGTGCTGTGTAAATCGCAGTCCTTTCCAGATGAGCTAGCACAGAAAGTGAGTTAGGAGTCTAGACCAAGATGAGTGAGCTAGTCCAATCCACAGAGACTTGCGGGAACGTTCCCCTCATTTCTCATCACACGGACACCCCCGGATCACACCGCGCGGTTTTCTCTGTAACCCGTCATCCCTAAAAACTCCACCATGCCGTCGCCATTAATAGCCATCTAACATCGTGGCCCTGCTTTCAGGTACAATCCCTCCACTCATTAAGTCAGTTGTCCAGAGCGAAGAAGGGCTGACCACCAACGAAGGGCTCAAGATCCTAGTGACCATCTCCTGCATCCTGATCGGCGTGCTGCTGCTCTTCGTGTTGCTGCTAGTGGTGAGGCGGAGACGGCGGGAACAGAGGCTGAAGCGGCTGAGAGGTAGGTTCAGGCTCCCTAGAGAGAGGCCAGCCAGAGGCCACGCCCCAGGGCAAAGATGTGTCCTGTAGGCACCTGCTCTGCCAGCTACGTTCAGCTCGGTGCCTGATGTGGCCTCTGCGAGACTTTAGAGTCCTGGGGTAGGGGAGACAAAAGCATTCAATCACAGGCAATCAGAAATGGAGTGTAAGCAGCCCCTTTACAAGTCCCCTAAATCCTAGATATTGGCAGACATAGAAAATTAATTTCTCATGGGATTTTTCAAGCCCGCTCTGTTTGATTTTCAGTGGTTCTGGTAAAGCCACCAATTACGGCTGTAGCAAGAAAAGAAAAAAGGAGCTTTGAGATTTGCTCTGGAAATGAAAATGATGTTGCCTGGAAGCAGAGATAGGGATTCGTGGTGCAGGGAGCGTGTAGTGAGGCAGAGAACACACCCTTTCCTGGATTAGAGTTCACCTGCAAGGGAGACGCAGCAGAAGGACACAGGCTAGGGAGCCATGGTAAACAGATTCCATTTCTGGGTGGTTCCTGGACAACAGCCCTTGCTTTGCAGTGTGAACTCTGGGAAGGGATCATTCTGTATCCCCTGCTTATCAGGTCTTGGACCAAGCCATTGATCTAGGGCACCCATGGGGTACTTAAGTTTCCGTTATCAAGACAGTGTGGATGGGTGTCACATCTCTGTAGCCTTCAGAGTTACATTCAAGGGGTAAGCCTTGAAACTACCCTTCAAGCATATCCATGGTGCCCCCCAGACCTCAGTTCCATACTTGATCTCGTCTGTAAGTGCTTAATTTGACCGTGATCCCATAAGCTTAGCTGGGCATGATGCTGTGTGGTCCATTTCCCTCTTCAGAGATCTCCTGACATGTGTCCCTCACACCTGTTACTATCAATTTCTTCTCACTCTGCCAACTTGAAATCCCTTTTTGCCCTTCTGCACATTATAACTCTTTCCATTAAATATCTCAGGGCCCAGAAATTCAGATGAGTCAACTTTCTCATCAAAATTTTCTTCCTGAATCAATTGCACTTGGATTTTGTATATAACCTAAGCACTTTGATAGATGCTTCACATAGATCAAGATAACATGCCCCCTAGACTCTAAGTACTACTGAGATATGCCCTCCTCAGCATCTAGCAGGTCGCACGTGCCCCAACAGGGTTTCAGGCAAATCCTAAAGCGTGAAGGAGGTAGGGATGAGAAGATAGTAGAAAGGTAAGAATCTATTGCAAAGATAGAATAATACGCAATGTGTTGAGAAACTTAGTAGAAAAAGGGTCATGTTGCATTGCACTTAGAATATTTGTCACTAAAGTATCAAATGATCAAATGGACATTTTAAGAAACCCTTTCAGCATAAATCACCATGGCCTGGGCTTTGGGGACATTGTCTTTGAGGTATCTATCCTGTGCCAGTTCTCTTTTCATGTAGACAGCAATGTCAGACTAGTTCCATTTAGAAAGCCTGAACTAGTTCCATGAATTGCCTGAGACTCTTCATATGAGCCACGAAAGTGTCCTATTGATGACCTGGGCTGACTCATATGGATGTGGTAGCAGATGGATGAACTAGCTATGCAGGGCTTCTCAGGGCTGTAGCATCTGCCAAACCCCTTCCCTCACTTATTTCCCATTTCCTCTTCCTCGGATACTGTTTTATTTTCATAACTGGACTTATAACGTCAGCACTTAATGCTGTTTTTTCCTTGCCAAGAACATTTCCAACAAAATTTGTTGCCAGCAGGTCAGACTGATGGAGACCCACCATGTTTCAAATTTTCCTCCTTACCAGTCCCCTGACCTTTAGTTGTTGATTTGCAGAGAATATTCTGGGAGTAACATTTTTTTGCTAGCATCTCTACATCTAGACTCTTGTGTTTTGCGATAAGTTCACCACCTCTGAGAGCACAGGCTCTCAGTCCCTGAAGTGGTTTTGTTTTCTTTATGTAGGAGATAAGGAAGAGCCAGTAGGGAGGTTTCTACAGGGAGGTAGCAAGAGAGGCAGGCTGTATTCCCATGAGATGATAAGAAGCAAAGAATTCAAGGGAAGTAGCTTGTTTCAGCAACAGAGTACCAACACTCTTGCATTAAGTGCCCCATAAAAACTTCTAGAACAAAGAGTCTGGCAGGATAGGGGTAATAATGCAAAGAATGTGGTACCCGGTTTAGACCCCACCACTTCCTAATGCCAGACTTAAAGGGCAAGTTGAGATGGCTTTAATTTAGCAATCCACTGTTGGTTATCTACCATGGGTCACATGTAAATAAAAAAAACAGCATTTTCCTGTTCCCCAATTACTTTTGATCACAAGAATTTGACAAGGTCCTGGCAATCAAGAGATCCCCAAGACCCTCTAACAGTAGACAGTGATCCTCTAGGAGTGTAGAAGTAGGGGACACACTCATTTCTATGTAATCCTGAGATATGCTGCCTTAAAAGAACAGAGTAAGTGATGGGCCCACAGAAAACCATGGAGAAGAGGAGAATCATGGAAAGCCAGGCCAGTCCCCAGAGAAATCTACAAGCTCCCTACCCTCTTGAAATGTCCATTAACTGCATAAATCGCTTCCAGCTCAGATGCAGTCACGGAGTTTGAAGTCATGAGTGTCTATTTAGCAATGGTGCTCAATTAAAGGCTGGCCCACGTACAACAGATCCTGAGCTACATTCCAACCAGTCCCTATAGGTTAATAGGTTCCATGGATAAAACTGTCTCCTGCCACGCTTTTTTGTCCAAAATAAGGCCAGCCTTTCTAGGAACACATTGATGTTGCGTGAACATTCACTTAACAGGATCAAAACTGGGGCAAGCCCATCTGACTTAGGAGAAATAAGAGCACCTCGTGGATGCACTTGAGGTTATTTGGGGCCACGTTCAGATTGTTCCCCTTCTTTAGTGGCATTGTCCAAAGTTAGACATAACTGAAATGCTTGTGTGGATGGCGCATCGTGCTGTGCAGAGGATCAACCTAGTTAGGGGAGGACAAGGTAATCTTCTTCTATGCAAAAATAAAATGAAAGGAAGTGGGACTCAGGCAGCGCAGCCAACCTATATTCTCCCTTCCTGAGGACTTACTAAATTTAGAGCACAGCGACCTTCTAAATTGTCTCCAAGTACTAGATTTTTTTTTTAATCTATATCCTTATTCAGGACTTCAGAAGCTGTGTCTTCCTTTTAATGATGCCCTGGTTTCCCCCAACTCCTAGATCCTTTGAACTGCAAGGTTAGAGAGTGAGTCACTAGCTGGACCCAGAATCCCAGCAGCTCCAACCTAATAAAAATTTGATTTTGGGTCTAGTACTCCCCTCTGATATTAGTAAAATTTCTGCTATTGGGGGGGGTTGAGGGCCCCAAATCCTGTGTTGGTGCCACTTAGCAGGGGTCAGATGGCATTTCCAAACCAGAATTCTACCTCAAGTAAGATAAACATAGCGATCAGTTGGCATGGCTGTCTGGCAGCAATTTGACTACTTCTCTAGAAAAGTACCATCTCCCCTTAGGACAGAAAGTAGTCACTATGTCAAACATGCTCCAAAATGAATGAAGATTTCCAAACTGACCAATGCCAGGCAGCCATTCCAATGAGAATCTGGGCTCTTGGTTTTCAAGGTGCAGACTTCAGGGGGTCTGTGAGGAGCTGTTTCCATTTTCTTAATCCTACTGACTAGTTTCTCCTGTAAGCAATCAAAAGCTTTCCCCATTTCTAAAACCAAAAAGAACTTGAACTCTCCTAAGCTCAGGCAGGCTTAGATCACACTGGCACTTAAACTTGAGAAGAAAGGAAAAAAGCAAACTCCCTACCCCAGGGAAAGGGGAAAATGCAAAAAAGGGTGACCTTGGGGGGTTCATTGCCAAGCCAACAAAACATGGTATCGGTACTGAGGGTTGTTTAGTTAGGTATCCACCTCATGAGCATGGGCATCTCAGTTTGGTCCTCAGATGCTACTAAGGTATTTGGTGGTATGCACTTGGCAATCCCAGCATTAGAAGGTAGAAACAGGCAGATTCCTGGGGCCCAGCGAACAGACAAACAGTCTTCTGGTCAAATTCCAGGTCACCTGATAAAGGTGGACAGACTGATGTTGCTTGAGATGTAATGGCCAAGAGTTTCTTCTGGTCTCCACACACACATGCACACATATATAACATGAGCTACCACCACGTGCGTGCACACGCACACACACATGTGCACACACATGTGCACACACACATGCACACGCACATATGCATGCACACTCGTGGGCGCACACACACAAAAGCATGCACACACATGCACACATGGACACACACACAAATCAGGATCCTTTATCTGAAATCTTTCATTCTTTCATTTTCCTCCCCTTTCCTCTTTCATCCTCTCTTTCTCGAGCAATCCTTTCCTTCTCCTTCTCTCCCTTTCTCCACAGTTTTCAGAGCAGAACCAAGAAGATGAGAGTTTCTGTGTGAGGGTAGAGAACAAGCAGGCATTGAGATGAGATGGAGGTGAACCAGGAGCAGCTGGTGAGCTGGACACCACAACAGGCGGTCAAGAGCAGGCACCGTGGATGTCAGGCTGTCCCTGGAACCTTGCCTGGCTTGCCAGGGTGCTCTGGCCTGACCTTATTTGCTCTTGCGATTTTCTCAGGTCACGAGCACGTAAGACTGTCTTTGGGGACATTTATCTCTCCTCAACTTTAAAATCTTCCACACGAGCATGCCAGTCATTAGAAGAGAAGTTCTGGCTGGGATCTTGTAAAAATCCAAATGCAGGTTTACAGCCCTTGCAAAAAATAGCTACTTTATGATATCCTTTTTTCAGTCGTACCAAGACTGGGGCTGATAGTAGGGAACTTTCAAATAGGAACTTTTGATGAGTGGAGCAGCAAACTGAGATCCTCTGTCCATAGATGGTTTCCTCTCTGCTTTGAGGTGTACTTCACAATAGAGGTTAGTCCAAGCACGCTCCGCTTTCCTCAAGAGCTTCAGACAAGCAAACAGACCTGAGGCTCTCTCTCTCTCCCTCCCCCTCCCTCCCTCTCTCCCTCCCCCTCCCTCCCTCCCTCCCTCCCTCCCTCTCTCCCTCCCTCCCTCCCTCCCTCTCTCCCTCTCTTCTCTCAAAGAAACATAACAAACATACAGGTGTTTAAAATATGAAGCTGTTCAGACTTTTAAGAAAGCCTTGCAGGGCTGCAGGAAGGGGGCTGGCTGGACCACTCCATGACATTATGCAAATCTAGTAGTGTGCTCCTCACACATAGCAGAACCAAGGTGAGAACAGTATCCTCAAAGGGTGCATAGACACTGAACAAGGCCAAACTGTGATGCTCCTGAGACCCCTGGGGTGTGTCTCCCAGACCTGACAGACCTGTGCACTTCTAGAGTCCTCTCTGGACACCTGGGAGACTCGATGGGATATTGGCATATTGGCATTGCCAATGTCCATGTTGTGGACTTGAAAACTAGAGGCCAGAATGGAACTTTCATGAGTGAAAAGGTCCAAGACAACATTATGACAAAGAAAAGAAGAGAGTTCAGATCACTGTTCCAATCCCTGTCCTCCCAAAAAACTTGGCATGTGGAACTAAGAGATAGGCTGTCTCAATAAGTTCAGTAAAATTTTAATGACTAGCAATGACTCATGGAGTCAGAAGTAAGCATGCTACCAAAACCCCTTGGTTAATCCATTTTAACTTGATTACCTTGTCCTGTCATATGGTCCCTAATTTTATCAATACATTGATATATAACTTGTGCCTAGCATATCTGCCACACTTCTTGAGTGTTTTCACCACTGACCACTTGGAAGCCAGGCAGTATCATGGCCTCTTGCCCACTGGCAGACCCTCATAGTCCTCTACCTCCTGCACACATGAAACTCTTCTCCACAAGGAGATGAGCAGTGACAGCCCAGTCATCATGAGCATCTCTGTCATTATTTTCCAGTCTCCCCTGTATTGTTCAGGAGCTGAAAAACAGCTTCAGAAACCCCTTCCTTACACACAGTCTCTATTACTGGACTAACCTGGTAGACTTTTTCTATCATTCCCTACACAACAGATTAGTAGAGGAGTCAAGAAAGGTGTGTAGAAGTAGCTAAGGACTTCAGGAGCCATTTCACCCAGTCTTTATCTCTGATCTGAAATATGAACATGTGAAAACGTAGAAATCTATACACAGGGCTGCTTTGACTGTGTTTGGGCAGGAAGAGCAGGGCTCTGGGTGATGTTCCCACAGAACAGATGGCAGGTGGAAGGAAAACCTCCCAACATCTGTTCTGCTGTGCAGCAGGAGGAGTGCTGTTTGAGCCGGAACGTCAGGACCAGTAATTATAAAAAGAAGGAAAGAGAGGGAGAGAGAGAGGGAGGGAGGGAGGGAGGGAGGGAGGAAGGAAGGAAGGAAGGAAGGAAGGAAGGAAGGAAGGAAGGAAGGAAGGAAGGAAGGGTGGACAGGCTGACCAAAGGAGATGAGAAGAGAAAGACAGACAGAGACAGCTTTAAATGACTAACCATTACTAGAGCCCTGATTAGCCGGCTGTTTTCCCCCAAACCTACAAGTAGTCAATGTTGCTGGGAGCTAGTTGGTTTTTCAGTGTTGAAATAAAACAATCACACATGTCTCAAAAGACAATGAGCAAAACGTAGACACCAGTTAATGCTGTGGTGTCTCACTGAAGATTCCCCACGACTACCACAGGAAAGATTAGGAATCAGATCACAGGGTTCAAGTTCTGAGAGATCCCAAGGGAGACCATTTTAAGTTTCTAAGCAAAATCTTTCCACCGTGACCCACAAATTTTTGTGGAGAGTCTTTGGATCACCAAAGGTGAATGAGAGATGCTAGGTGATGGGTAGTATCTACCCATCTAAGAATTAATCAGTTCAGAGCCTTTTATTTTGAAGTGAGCTAACTTAAGCCAATGGTTTCTGAGCCATCAAGAAATGGAATAGGAGCCATCAGAGATCTGGGAGAGACCCACTCTCTGTTTTGACAAGGCTGACCAATAAGGAAGGAAGTCAGTTGTGGTAAGCCCTGTGGAGGACTGGGCAGACTGTGGTATGTAGCTCATACAGACGGGCAGGAAGACTAAGACAGAGAGTGAAGAGTCCAGAGAGCATGGAGTTTGAAAGGCTGCAGTCAAGAAAGTGACATTTAATCAGCAGAACTGCAAAGTCTTCTCTAGGAGTTGTAGAAAATCATTTGCAGCTCCTGTAAGGGATATGGCACTCTCAAGAGTGTGTGGGAAGATATATATATATATATAATTTATATACGTACAAAACCATCAGTGTCTGCGCTCAGGCTGGTTGAATAAAGGACATTCTGAGATCATAAGCCTTTCATAAAAAGAGAGCCCAAAGTAGGGAATTACCTAGAAATTAGGCCCTATGAGAAGTACTTGAGGATTCTAGAGAATTTAAACTCAAGAAGAGAACACTCAGCCCAAGCATGAGAACAGCAGTACTATTTGGATGGCCTCAGAGGCCCATCACTGTAGATAGAAAGTGTTTCAAGAACTTCAGTACCAGTGAGGGAAACTGTATCCCTGGAAAGTCAAATGAGATGGTACCCACCTGTGTTCCCAGCTCAGGGGAGGCTGAGACCAGATCAGGAGTGTGAACCAAGACTGGGCTATATAGCAAAACCCTGTCTGAAAACAGCAATAAAAGAGGATCCCAAAGAAGTCTGAGGACTAGGCTATACCCAGGAGGCGAAGAGGAAGAGGGAGAGAATATGGGTATTTGAACAGGTGCCCACAAGCAAGATTGGAGAGTGTTCAGCTCCAGGCTCAGAGTATAGCCACAGTGCCAATTGCCACTGGTACCCGGAGGGGACAGAGAGCCAACCTAGAGCTGAGGGCCTTGGAGAAGTCCAGTCATATTACAGCAAGTTCAGGGAAGAGAGGGGAGGAGGAGGAGTGGGAGGAGGGGAGAGAGAGAGTGTGTGCCAAAGGCATAGCAGGAATCAAGAGCAGACAGGACACCTAGAGCACCACAGGAGCTCCCGCTGAGCAACTCAGTGCTGCAGATCCCTACTGCATGGAGTTGCTTTTGAGTGTCAATCATAGGTGTGGCCCTGGGAGGCATAGTGTAAGTCAGCTGTTCTTCCGGTTCTCCCTTATGACAAAAATAGACTAGACACTGATTCTGGGGTTGCTCCAGTTAGTAACTGAGCTGAGAAGAAGAAACAAAACACAAGGTCCTATGGGGAGATGTTGGGGGAGCACTGAATTTTGGGTATCCTGGAATGCCAGGGGGCACTTGGTGTACAACAACAGGGGACAGTCACCTCGGTGACCCATCACCCCAGCTCTGGACCCCCTAAAGGTAGCGCACATTCTAATAGCCGCCTGAGACCCATGGGAAGGGATTTTAAATTTCATTAGGTAGCTAATTTGAAAGCCTCTGTCACCGTTAAGATCCTATATTCCACAATTATTATGATGTACTGACTTGATCCAGATTCTCTTCTTTCCCTAAATCAAAGTACAACTGAGATGTGCCACTGGGCTTTACCCTCTCTCTATAGGAGCATGAGCAATGCCCCAACCCTTGTTTTGCCCAGATCTCTCCCTAACTTGACTCCTAACCTGCCTCCAAATAGCCCCACCCAGCACCTCTAGCGCCACCTCTAGGTGAGGTCTCCTCTGCTGTCCACCCAAAGCTAGGTTCCATGTCCTACTAGACTCCTGGTCCTATCCCCCACTGAGGATCCCCATTCTAGCCTTTGTCCTGGGCTCTGTGCAGTCTGTCTGTCCTGTCCATACTACCACTGTCAGGGCTCTGACTTTTGGTGGGTGCTTTTCAATATCACCTTGTAATGTCATTCCCACTCCTGGGCCACTTGCTTCCTTAATCCAAGCCTTACAGGTTCTCACTTGCCCCCCCCCCGCCCCGTAAGAAGCTGGTTGGTGGGAGAACACAGTATCTAACTTCCTATCCAACCCTCCTGAGTAAGAGGCATGATGAACACCAGTGTACAGCCCTCTCCTCCCCGGCTACCCCCTCTGCCATCTCCAGCCTTATCTTAGCCAAACAGCAGCTTTCAGACCATGCTAGTCACCTCCATAATGTTGGGGCCACCCCCATCCATCACCAAGCCAGTGACCTCTCTATCCAGTGAAAGAGACACATCCTTTCCTGAACAAGTTCATTGTCCCCGTGCTGTGAGTTCTCCATTGACCATTCAAGTCTACCCCTCAGTTGAGGTTCCTGGCCCCTTCCAAGCAGAGGTCAGTCTCTTTCTCCCCAGATTGGCTCAGTCTGATGCACTAGTATCCTTGGATCCCTTAGCCCAATGGGGCCAGGTGTCTGCTCCTTGGTGTCCCTGGGGGTCTACCACTCTTCACTCTACTCCAGGTACAAAGCACCATTAGGACGGCAGAGAAACTGTGTGAGCCACCAACAGTGGACATGCTACTCAGAACCTGTGTCCTCATTTCAACCGCCATGCAGTGATACTAAAGGAATTTATCTTGTATTCCTAAGATAATAAGTGTGACATAATACAAGTCCTTAGAACATGCTCCAGGGTCACATCACCCAAACCCAAACTGTGCTGAAGAGTTGGGCTTCTTAGCTTAGTTCCAGAGAACTTGTAGAAGAGAGGAATTTCAACTAGTCCAACTTTCCCAAAGTTTCCAACTGAGATGGAAGCAGAACACAATAGCTAAGATTGAAGGAAGACATGTGTTCTCAAGGATGGGCTTCAGGGTTGACTGGCATGGCTTTGGGGCCCAATCCTAAAGTAATCTTAGCCCACGAAGGAGACCAACCAGCTACAGCCAAGGTCTGTTCAATCAGAGGGGTACTTGAAAATTCTGTTCTCCTTTGTGAAGCCTTGGCACCCTACACATTAGTGTGAAAAGCCCCCAAAGGAGTGCTGGTGGCTAACCTGGAACAAAGATGCAGTGTAATGGCAAGTGTGTGGGGATGGGTATCTCAGATGTACATGCCCAGTATGAGCTGGAGACAAGTATTTACTCTGTAAAGTTCTGTCCTCTTCCTTAGCATATTGTACTAGCCACTGTTGGGTGTTACATGGAGCTAATTACTCTCCAGCTTCTGGCATCCCATAGATATATTTACTTTGTACGTGTTAAATCATTCAGGAAGAGTAGAGATTCATGCTATTTACTTCATCTTTGCAGACAAATATATAGACATGAGCTGGGAGATTCGGTACTATTTTGCTTCCTGTGTTTTTCCATGTGGGTGGAATAGAGGGGGCAAGTTTTGTCTTCCATACTGAACCCATCTGTGCACAAAGCTGGGGCCCCCACGTTGAGGCTTCCCAAGGGAACTGGCATGGTCTAGTGGCGTAGAGCGATCTCTCAGGGTCATAGGGGCACCAGGTGCCGGATAATTGATCTGAGATTGTCCCCACGTCCTGGCACATGGGACAAAACAGGCAAATCCCAGCCCCCAGAGAAGGAGGTGCAAATGTCCCTGTGTATGCCTTTCTTCATCAAACAAATCCATTTCCAGAAAGTTCTATTCCTTGAACAGGGTGCCTAACATAAAATCAGAGAGCAGTGAAATAAATGAGAGAGAGAGACAGAGACAGAGAGAGGAGTCAGAGACAGAGAGGATTTTGTGTTCCAGGAAAGGAAACTTCACTTTTGCCAGGAGAGAATGTGTAAAAAGCATAAATCATATTTTAGAGCCATCTCTAAATAGTGTTACCAAATAAGTCGATCTTATTCTGAGATATGATTTCTTGTGTCAGAGGTGATAACCAGGTCTCTATAAATAGTGTTTGGGGTTTGGGGGAGGGGTATTCCACAATAAAGTTTTATTTCTGAGTTTGAAATAAAACATCCAAGTTTGTAAAAAATCAGTGACCAACCTGAGGGAGGGCACAGAGCTCTAGACTGAATCCCTTTAAAGCGAGGCACCGTGACTTAAATTTTCCATTCTTGTCTTTCATGGGTAATGAAGAGTCAGTTTGTTCTACATAAATGATTTTTCCCAAACGTTAATTTTCTGAGTATTGAATATAAAACTGGGTTTTCTAGAAGTGATAAATAAATAGATTGGAATAAAAACTTTAATAGATGTCTGCAGTTTTATGGGCACAGGATCCTCATGCATCTTTCTGCTATAAATAAAAGCCATAAAAGAGTCCTATGTAGAAGAAATAAAGGAACCATAAAGCTTCTGGTCATTAGTGTAGCATTGGTAAACAAATGCACTTAAAATCGCTTGCCATCTGACGGGAGGGTTTGTTATGACCACATAAATGAGTTGATTTCTTCTAAGTGTATATTAATTATGGTTGTTGATCTTGTACTAACACCAGCTTTCTCTCCCCAGATGCAAAGAGCTTGGCTGAAATGCTCATGAGGTAAGAACACAATGTTCTAATCATTCCCCGGGCATCATGTGTCAAAGAACAGTTCCACTTTGCCTTGCTTGTTTCTTAATGATAAGAATGATCAGAAGTTGGTATATTTTCATTTCAACTTACAATTTCCATTTATATTCCAAACCATCCATGTAATGGGTGTCTGGCTACACGGACACCGAATGACTGCTCCACATGTGGGCTGGGTTCAAACAGTAGGTTGTGTTACAGAGAGCTGGAGTTTGGCTTATATTAGGTATTATATTAGGTAAGCAGTCTCTGAGATCAAAATTTCTTTCTACAGAGTTAGCCCAGTTCAAGAAAAGCTACAAAGGAAAATGTGTTGTACACAGTGCTCCAAAGGCCACAGTGGACTGAGAGACCCTCACCTTCAGTTCCTAGGTGCCTTCTGCATCGTTTTAGTTGTGTGTTCTCCAGTTCCTACTGCTATTGTCCCTGCATTCCAGGCCTCGCTGGAGCCTGCGTATTTTATCCTCAGCACTGTGGCATCCCCATTCATCACTGATGTGCAGATGCAGTGAATAGGAGCCATGGAAGAACTGTCAAACATAAACTGCCTCCTTTCAAGCTTTACCTGTAAATGCCCATGGTACCAGTTGTAGACAATGGCATGAGGAGGAAGGGCATGTCACTTCCATGCCCCCAGACTGCATTCTTCCTGTCCCTCAGCCCCAGCCTCTTGCCTTCAAACATTCCCTCCCCTGTGCTTTCTAACCTCTGCACTCTGTACAAATGGGAGCAGTATGGGACTGAGCATATGTGGGTTAATCAGATGGCATGTTACCTCTTCCCTAAAACTCTTACTAAAGGCATTTTAATAATGTAATGATCAGCCGGGCGGTGGTGGCACATGCCTTCAATCCCAGCACTTGGGAGGCAGAGGCAGGCGGATCTCTGGGAGTTCGAGGCCAGCCTGGTCTACAAAAGCTAGTTCCAGGGCAGGCACCAAAGCTACAGAGAAACCATGTCTCAAAACAAAACCAAACAAAATAATGTAATGATCAAATAAAAGGTGAAACAGTAAAATACGCATGTGGAAAACAAGAAAATTATCAGAGTCCCTAGTAGGCAACATGGGTTGCCATTTTAGGTTGCCTTGATTGGGAGAAAAAGAGGATGAGTTGGAGCTCTTTCCACTCTGTGTGCTCTGTGGTTGACTCCCACTTTCTGTCCATCTACACACATAAGTTGTCAATTTGTTATTCACCAGGAGTCCATGTCCTGTGTCACCAGTATCTTTGGCAGCATAGGAAGACTGGATGCCTTTGGTGTACTGAGATTGTTTCTCAGAGACATCTTTGGAGATACTGTGTTTTAAACCTGTGTGAAGAAAGCAATAGTATGGCAGAAATCCAGGCTAACTCTGAAATGTTGGGTGACAGTAATTCGATGAATATTGATGTCATTTGCTAAAAATGGGAACATAAAGGCAGGGTACAGGCATTTTGAATTTTAGTGATTGAGTTTGGGAGCTGGTATTTATCAGAGCAAAGGGCCTGTGTGAGTCATGTAGAATTTAAAAGTTTTCATAGATCAATGAATTTGTCCAATGGACAGATGGCTACGAGAGTCTGGGCTTGAATGAAAGGCAAACAAATCCAAGTTTCCTCAAAATATCTCCTTCAGGATATAGTTCTAATCAGAAAACGTCAGACTTCTGTGAAAGATTCTGCACAAATCTGCATAAAACCCTTCACGGCCATGCTCATCTGGTTACCCACATTGTTCGCCAAGGAAGTAAGATGCCTTGCAGTCTCATATGCTGGATCCGGGCCCCTCCGGACTTATCAGATGAAGCATCTAGAAAGTAAAGACGCAGAAGCTACTTGACTTATAACGACTGACTCAGCAGAACAAATTTTATAATGTAGACTGGAAAACTATGAATTGACATTTAAAATGAGGCAATCTCCCGTACAGTTCATTTTTTTTTCTTTCTGGCTGCTCTTGCAAAAGCTCTGCCATATACATAATGAACCGTGTAAGTGATGAGAGCCACCTGGAGCTCCATACGACATGACCACTGCTTACCTCAACTGCCCATTCGCAGGGGCCATTTTGTTAATCTGGCCTCCAATAGGGCTTCTGCATTCTCCTGAAAAGTTGGAGGCAATTGTAGGATGCTGTTCCCCTGTTGTGTGGATTTCCCAGCCCCTCCCTCCCCTTAGCGTCTCTCCTAATATCCTTGAGGTTTCCATATGCATAACTCACACCTGTACTTGAAAGATGTGAAACCATAGCCTGTGTTTTCTGTTTAGTAAGAAATACGTGTGTACACCAGCCTCCAAGCTGCAGAGACAGCCATGCTCTGAATAGTTATGAGCTTATGTCAGTGTCCAAGGACCAGCAGCAGTATGAGAGCTGGTGCTAGAGAGAAGAAAACTCAAACTTAGAATTTAAACTAGCTTAGACTTTTCATGTTCGCATCTCTATACATATCTCAAAATGTCCATCCAGAAGTCACAACCGGGTATGATTCTGTCTGTAGTTATTTTATACTTCAGTCATTTGATCATATTTGGAGCAAGTACATCTTCACTGGTACCCCCGAACTCTCTCTCTCTCTCTCTCTCTCTCTCTCTCTCTCTCTCTCTCTCTCTCTCACACACACACACACACACACACACACACACACACTACTCAGATACACACATTTACTCATATTCATAGACATACAGACATGTATAAACACACACACAGACTTACAAAATACACACACCCATATACGCTCATATACAGGGGCGCACACACTCATACACAGATACACACACATTCTGACACATGAGGCTATAAGGAAATATGAAGACTTTAGAGAATTATAGTGACAATGAAGTCACTGAATGACCTGGGGAAGACCATGTCATAAGGCTTCCTCAACTTTCCCCGCCGCTATCATTTTAATCAAACAGTGAAATGTAAAATGGCTCACCAGAGGTCACATTTTGACAGCTAACACATTCAGCTGGGTCCTTTGCTATGTCAATTGTTTTTTTTTTTTTTTATCATCATTTTGCTTCCTTAGTAAAAATGTATAGAATGCTCTAGGTGTTGCCAATGGATATCTTCTAATTACACTGTTTAAAGGTTTGATGTGGCTCTAATGACCAATGGTGATGATTTTTGAGGATTGCCCTTTATATGTTAAACAATAGAAAACCAAATATGCAAGTAAATATTAATATCATGAAACATCTTAGTTGGAGCCCAGCATTTTAAACCAGGAATGGTATCAACTACAGCACAGTCTTTGGGACTAGGTTGCTAGGCTCATGGTTCATTGCCCATGATAACATGACATGTTTAGAATATACTTATAGAGTACCTCCTTTGACCACCAGAACAGATGAGTATATCCCTGTGGAGCTGAGATTCCACTGGGAGAGACAGATAATGAACAAGATAAACCAATTACATATGTTTAATTGACTTGATTAAACATACACCGGAGAGTAATGGTGCCAAGAAAACCAAATTAAGTAGAGAATGGGGTTAGGGCGGGAGGGATTCCCCGAAAGGGTCAGCCTGGCCTACTGATGGCTGCTAGGCAAGTATCACAAGGACGTTGTGGGAGGGCTGGAGATGTGCTTCCTGCAAAGGGTGCACTGGAGAGGCCCTGGGTCCCAAGGTTCTTCAGTGGAGAGGGAGGACTCCCTCTCCAGCCCTCACTACCTCACTGTCTTTGTCCATGAAGTGTCACTGGCTTGGTGCCAGCAGCGACCTTCAAAGCAGTTTTTAGCTTGCTCCCTGGTCCCTGTGACAGGGGACCACTTATTGTTACTTGAGTGGAACCTGTGACGGGTGCTCATAGTTTGTCAGAGCAGCTGCTGGCTGCCTTGGAACTGTGTTTGAGGAGAAGTAACCACTCGTGTTTCTATTTTTGTGCAAGGACATGCTCGAGTCCTCTGTGATGCTTCTAAACAGGTCTTCTGGATATTCACAGTGGAGAGGCTGCCCGTATGTTTCTGTGGAAACTCAGATGGTGGAAACATGGCAGGCACATAGGCCCCCAAGGATCTCAAATGCTCCTCATTTTCTGCAACTCTGTGAATCTCTGCACTTTTCTCCCTTCTTTTTCTAACCACAAGTGCAATGGGAAGTGAAATAATTTGAAAGCATATAGAGACCATGTGAAAAACCAGGCCAAAAGGCTTGAATTTGGGCTGCGAGTGATTGGCACAATCACAGAAAATAACCCACTTACACCCAGTTATGAGTCTGCAAAGCAAGGAATTTGGTTCAAGATCAAGCATTCAGAGAAGCAGTGAACCTTCCAGGAATGGCCTTGCTTGTGGGGTGCTTTGTGAAGAAAGGGGCATCATAATATATCCAGTTGTAACCTGGGCTTCAACAGGTTTCTCAAAATGGACCTGATGTTGGTGGTTTAGGTCCCATCCGTCACTTGGTTTAGGAATAGGTGAGGAAGAACAGGGGAAGCAGAGGCCTAAGAATTCCTTCATTAGAGAGAAAAGCATTTGGGACGCACTGGGCAGAGCTTTCTGGTGCCCCCTTGAGAGTAACTAGCAAATGAGGCTGGGGAGATGGTGCAATGGGCAAAGAGCCTGCCATGCAAACTTTGGGGCCTGAGTTTGAATCCCCAGCACTCATAAAATGTTAGGTATGTCTGTGTCTGAGTTACTGGGTACTTGCTGGCTGAGTAGCCTAGAAGAAACAACAAGCGCTGGTTTCAAAGAGAGACTCTATCTCAAAAACATAAGATAGAAAGCTACTGAGGAAGACAGGCAGCGTCAACTCTGGCTTCCACGTGCACAGGCATAAAAGGCATGCATGCATACAGACACAAAAAGCAAGGAAGGAAGGAGGAAAGTACCCATCAGGTCAACCTGCCTCCAGAAATTGTCCTCTGTAGACTTTAAAGACTCTGCCCTGGATCTAGGGCTGCCATAAACAATTTCACTGATGAAGTCTACCAATGCCTTCCACTTGCGAGGGGGGTGCTTTATAAAACATTTTAACATCTAGCAAATCCTCATAAAAGCCCGAACCACCCCTAAAGTGGATTGCTAATTAAGGCCCCTGTCGGCTCTTTCGGATTTCTGATCGGCATGAAAGTTTAACTTCGAGCTGCAGGCTGTAACGGGCGGTGATTACACCAGACAGTCTCCCCACCTACTTCCATTTACTTTCGGAGAATTCGCTCTCAGTGTAATTTTCTGGTACACAAATTTCGAGATAAAATTATTTTAGTAATTGAAGTTTTTTTTTTCCTCTATTTCAAAATACATGCTCAGCTAGGAAAGCCAAAGTGATGCTGGAGATGCTAACAAGACGAGTGATTTGTCACTCGAACAAAAACCAAAGGACACGAGACATCAATACAAATCTGTTAGTGAATGCACCATCCAGTGCCCAGCTGGCCCACAGACTTCCTCCCCTGCTGTCTTCACTGTCACGTGCCTGAGAAATGAGAATGCCACTGTCTGAATGTCCCTTTTCTACATGTTCCGTTTTCACTCTTACCCAAGAAATGGGGATTTTTCTCAAGGTTGATTTGTTATTGATCTCATCTATTAGAAATTTATATGTTCTGAATCTCCTTTGTCTGCTGACATTTAATTGTGATAAATTTACCTTGAAAGAAGGAAAAGCATTTTTCTACCATGAACATTTCCCTCTCTTCGAGTTGTGTTCATAATTAATAAATATCTTGAGACATGCTGGCATGATGCCTCACTGAGTTGGATTGGCTAATGCACCCTCTCTTTTATTCTCAGTAAGAACACGCGGACTTCAGACACCCTAAGCAAGCAGCAACAGACCCTGAGAATGCACATCGATATACCCAGGGCCCAGCTTTTGATTGAAGAGAGAGATACAATGGAGACCATAGGTGAGGCGCCTGTTGGTACTGTTACCCAGAGTGGCTGCTGGAGCCATGCTTTCTCATCCTTACCTGGGAGCATGGGAAGTACTTGATCAAATATCTTAGCTGCCCCATGAGTAGACAAACTGAAAAGAATTAATACTAGTAAATGTACTTTGAGAGTTCCCCAACTCTGCTAGCTTTGGAACTTTCCTGAAGAGACCATTGTCCCTCCAAAGATGAAAATTTTACAACCCAGTGAGCCTCTGGGGCCCACCTCCTAAAGCTCCATCTTAGAAATCGTCTGTACTCTCCTCGCCAACTCCAACAAGGTCAGCTCCCTTTAAATACGCCTTCAAAATCTGATTAACACTCACATAAATAAATGCCTTCATGTCGGCGTTCTCCTCCACGCCATTCTCCTCCAGTGACAGGCTGTTGCCACCTGCTGTCCTACCAACAGGATTCTTCAGCACCCTCGACGTCCCGTGAGGCTTTGAGAACCATGAAATAGACTAGTATCTCAGTAGACAGTTACTGGCACCGCCTTTCCCCATGGCCTGGATACACGGCCTGCCTCCCAGTCTGGTCCCTGAATTCCTCATGCCAGGAAGGCTGCAAGGGCAGGGGGCAGGGAGGGAAAGTCTCCTGAGGCACCTTCACCCTTTCCCTGTCCCACCATCCTGACAAGTCTCTTGAGATGATGGCTTTGAAATGCCAAGGCCCAGGCTGCCCTCCCTGCATCAGCACTCAGTCCAGGCATAGCCTCATGTAGAAAAACTATGACCAAGTCTAGTCCGGTCCTCAGTCAGCTGACTCCCATTAATTCTTAGGTCCTCGTCAAATCGTAAGCCCCTCTTTATCTGAAATGCAGCAGTGTGTGTTAGGTTTTCTCAGTGCAGACAGAAGAGCCAGCTTTGCTTCTAAAGTTGTCTATCTTTTTGCTGCTTAGGTTTGTGCAATGCCTCTCATTGACCTCTGGAGGTGGGGCATTAAAACTAAAATCGTCTTTGGCATCGTACTTCTCTAAGCCACACCCTGTGTGTTCACTTCAGAATACAGGGAGACTAGGAAGCTTGGCCAGATCACAGCTTTAGATAAGATGGTGAGGACTTAGAAAGGATGTTTGTGAAATGCTCCTCCTTAAACCTTCCTAATCCTTTAAATGCCTGTTACAATGGGATGGAGCCTGTCAGTGGCACATAGCTTCCAGGGTCTCTTTGTTGCTGGCTGAACACCAGACGCTCTACCAGTCATCTCTGTATGTCTCCATGACCTGCGGCCAGAGATTCATCACAATCTGCCCAACATCATCTGTCACCGACCTTCCTTTGCCTCCTGTAATTCCCCAATAGTGGGTCAATGGCATTTCCTAATTACTAGGAAACAATCCGGGTTTGGGTTATAAAAAATATTAGACCGCCATACATCTCTGTACGGAATGGATGGCTAACTTCCTAAACAGACAGACACTTGGCATTTCCTGGGACAGGTTTATAATCCAACCATGAATCTCAGCTTAGAAAAAAAAAAAAAAAAAAAAACCTGCCCACCAGAATCCACAACACAGCTGTGTTATGAATGACCAACCAATGCAGAGAGAGGGCCTCTGGTGCCAGCTCTAATTGTGAGACTCCATCTCTGTGCAGATCCCACTTTCTGTGAGGGGTCAAATGATAGCTCGAGAGCCAAGCCTCCCAGCCCAGCTCTGGCACTCAACTCGGCACCAACCTGTGCTGTGCCACCCGCTGGGACACTCACAGACAGCTTGGCAGCCTCCTCCCCAGTTCTCTGCCAAGAAATTTGATTCTAACTTCAAGAGGCCTTTCCTCCCCTGCCAGAGCCTGAACAGCAACGGGGTTTTGTAAGGCTCGCTCTGTTCAGAGCCGTTTTTGGGCACAGAAGCCTTGCTGTGTTGTTTATGAGCACAGCATTAGTGCCCCCACCCCTACCCCTTCTAACATGTTGTAGCAGGTCCTGGCTAACTGGTAATCAGAACCTTACCTTGAATCACAGTCTTTGAAAATGTACAGAAACTATATATATATCCCAACCAAAGTCTCCCTTTATGTCAAAGAACTCTAAAGTAAGTGTGGAAAACAATGACAGTCCTCAGACAGAGAGTGGCACACGCCTCACAGAGCTGGTCCCCTGAGAACTCGGAGGCGGACAGAATCCACCTAGGCCCCGACTTCTGCCTCCCCAGCCCTCAGTCTGAGCTCTGAGAGTTCTCTTACAAGAGAGACATCCTGGAAGTCAGTCAAAGCATGTACTACAGATTAAAACTCAGAAGGAGCAGGAAAGGAGCAGGCCTCATCCCTTTAAAGGAGAGGAAAAAGCCCACCAATCTCTTCAGGAAAGCCCTTCTCTCCTTTGTCCTCCAAACTCTTAGGACAGTGTGGCAGCCAATCCCGGTGTGGAAGACTGCAAGTTCCCTAGTTCCTCAGAGTGTTCCAGCAGCCAAAGGGGCCTGTGCCACAAGGCCACCCTATCACTGGGAGCACTGACATTGCACACTATCTCGGGCAAGCTTTGGACAAACACATAAACCCAAGGTGTGTTAAGTTGTCAGCTACCCCACTGGTGTTGGTTCAATAAAAAACTGAGCCCAAAGAGAGAGAGAGAAAAGAAACACGCCTCAGCATAGCTACCCTTCTCTGTACCAAAGTGTGTTTGACTCATTAGACGGACACAAACACAGTGCTGGCATGTGTTCCTATCCTCGTTAAACACACTTTGTTTTTCTGTGTGTCCCCTCTTATAGATGACCGCTCCACGGTCCTGCTGACGGATGCTGACTTCGGAGAGGCAGCTAAACAGAAGTCACTGACAGTAACTCACACGGTGCATTATCAATCAGTATCTCAGGCCACCGGGCCCCTAGTGGATGTTTCAGATGCTCGGCCAGGAACGAGTGAGTGGTCAACGGGTGCTCGGAATGTGTGGTTGTTATCAGTGCTGACAGTATCCATGTCCCTAGCAAACAAAACCATGGGGCTTCTCAACTGCACACCTAAGTAATAGATGAGGTGAACTTTGAATTGGGATATTGAGATTTTTTTTGTTATTTGACACTGGTAGATGTGTGTCAACTCAAACCAACAAGTCTTAGTCTTGGTTTACTGTAGATATTGCTAGAAATGTCAAGTGAATTGAATTCTTTGAACTTTCTACTACATGGAAAAAGAGAAGGGTGATTGACTTCAGCGTGTCTTGGCAGTGTCCCATTTTGGGAGAGAAACAACCTCACATGTCTTATCCTCAGCAGCTTTTCAAGACCCTGGCTCATAAAGCAGGTGTCAGAGTCCTTGTTTCACTATTGGAAGATGGAGTTTCAAACAGACAGCCCCAAGTGGCACATATCAAGTGGGAAAACCAGGAGGCTGCTGCTAACATGTCTGACCTCATAGCTTACATTTTTCTCCTACACACTGAGAGAAAAATGATGGTTCTGGTTAATTTAAAGATTTTGTTGTGCTTAATTATTCATATTTGCATCCATAATAGATGGAAATTAATAACTGCAAAGAAGTTAAGTCTCCTAAACATGCATCTAGCTTGTTAATTAGATAGCCTTGTTTCTTCATAATTGAAACTATTCTTAAATCCCCTTAAAGGGTGAGAAATTAATGTCCTGATTGCTGGCATTTTGGAAGCTTTGCTGCTTAGCTTTTAAGTCCCTAATCACTCTCTTTGCACAAAGTCACACTGTAGACCGGCATTATATCATGAGGAAAATCCATGATGCATTGCTGAAAGCTGCGGTTTGCAAGTTCTAGCTTGTGCTGTGCAGTGAGCTTCATGAAGTGACTGATCAATTCCCAAACCAGGTTGTCATAGGAAGGCACTGAACGAGGGCTGAGAATCATCTGAAAATGTGCTTTGGCTATGCTGAAGCCATGTTTGGTTTGTCCTGTGTGCGAAGCGTGCTTCCTTCCTTCTGAGGATGTCAGGATGTTCTGAAGACACACGTAGTGTATGAGTGGAACTACTAGGTCCCTGGGCTTGTGTCTACAAGCTAAGAGCCCTGTTACTAAAATGCTTCCAGGCCTTTGACCTCTCTCCAACCACAGTCTAGCTCAGGGCAGTGCCTGCTTGGATTTCTAGGCTACCTTTTGCTCTTAAATTGGGGGAAAATTGACATATCTGGGAGACACATCTTGCCTGCCTCGATCGCAGCACATGGGGTCCATCTGCCAGGTAAAAAGCAACCCAGAATTATGCTTTCCTTTGAATAGCCAAACAGCAATGACGTGCACAAAGGGAATCACAAATAGTTAACACAGGAGAAGAGACAGGGACAGGAATGTACCAGAAACTTCCATCTGTGTGAAGAATAAGCCCTGGGATAATGGGAAGTGGTTTCAATGGCATTTAAAATATCAACAGAGATGAATTTGCATCATGTACAGACACAGGTACTCCAGCAAGCAGTCAGGCAACCTGGGAGGGGTGTGCTACATGCCTCAGGACTATCAAGTTGTTAAACATCACTGGGGAAATGGAGGAATTCATTCATTCAGCATTTAGAAATGTTTGTTTGGGTTTTACTTTGCATATATGGCTCATACTCGGTGGCAGAAATGCAAATAAAATGAAGAAAGATGTATGCTTTCATCCTAGTGGGGAAAGCAGACGTTAAACAAGGAATATGTTTTCTTCCTCAGTAAATGCTAGATAAAGACAAGACAGAATGAAGAGATTCAGGGTCAAGGAAATCTGGCTCAGGGACAGTGGGAGGGAGCTTCCCAGACTGGGGTCCTTTGGGAAGACTTCTATGGAAGTGCTGACCCAGGACAGAGGGTACCATGGTTATTAGACAGAGAACTGGAGCTGGCCATCAGCAGAGAACAGGAAGGGAAAGACCCTTGGACTCTCCAGAGTGCTGGAGTAGATACAGTCCTGCGGTGCTGCCATAGAGAGAAACAGCTGCCCAAGCCAGGCCAGGCACTTGGGTTTCATTCTGATATTCTCCCAGGATCCAGCCTGGCTGTCATCTGGAAACACTGCAATTTGAGAATACGTTTGTTTCTTTACAGTGAGTTTCCTTAAACCATGCTGACAGTGAGGAAAGGTATTCAAATGCATGCATCACCCTCCTCCCATCCTAAGATGGATTTGTTCAGCGTCATCCTGAAAGCCCTCTGTTGAAGATGTTTGGAATATTTTAATTTTCTCATTAACTATTTTGTCAAAACTACAACTATGAGAGAACAATAGTATTTGGGTTTTGTTTTGTTTTTAATTATGACAGTGGGTGAATGGCCCCGCAGCAGCTTAAAAGCTTGAAACTCAGAAATGTTCTGGAACCCAGGTTCTGCTCCCTGGAGCTTGTCATCACCTCTGGCCAGGTGTCATATCTGTGTCTACACAGTCGTGTGGTCCGGTGGCGTAAGCTCAGTTCGTTACAGCTTGGCTTGTTGTATCTGCAGAGATTCATTCTTGCAGCCAGTTATGCACCTAGGGTTTCTGCCTTTGCCAATGCAGCTGTACACAAATCAAACTCTTTGTAGATGAAGATTCTACTTGTAACAAGCAGGGCTGAGGCTTCCTGATCACGATTCTCCCTCAGACACGCAGTGAAACAGAGTTCTACGGCGTTTGCATTAAATTAGGTGCTATTAGGAATCTGTGCTTTGAAGTGTGTGGGAGGACACACACAAGTTCTGTGCAAACACTGTGTCATTTTGTCAAAGAGTCTTGAGTATCTTAAGGCTTACTATCCAAGGAGGTTTTAGAATCCAGTCCTGATGGATGCTACGGTTTCTATGATCTAACTATATTCCCCATGGTCTCAACTACAAAAGACAACATTCTTCTATCCTCTGCGTTAGGATCATGTATTTCAGGAGCCTTTGTTTGTGACTGGAGTGTCTGAAAGCTGTTGTTTGTATACAAACGTGATTGCATTGCAGAATGTGTGTTCCTAAGTATTTATTAGCCTGCCAGAGAGTTGTGCCAATTCTTACCATGGCTGCAGAATATAAACAAGGCGCCATTCGTGACTTTCTGTGTATGAATACTCATCCTTTGTTTATGAGTTCTGCTCAGTTCACATCTTTTCTCCTGCATGGATGACAGTGATGTTGCACCCTTGAACCCAGGGATCATTCACATCCTGCTCCCAGCACGTGCCTTAGTACCTGATATACCTTAGGCACCTGCTAAAGATATTCAAGTGCTTATCAGCTATGGAGTGCTGAAATCAAAATAAGAATAGGAATCAAAAGATATTTAACTTATTCAAGTAGGGTTGGAGAATTAAATTGATGTCCCCTCTTTCTTACCCGTCCCCAGTGATGGCGTGATGACCTGTGAGGTTTTAGGGTCTGGATATCATACTTACCTGAAAGTTGTTCATTCATTTATCAATGTACTCACTTGTACACAGAGCATTTGCCAAGTGTCCTTTAAATATCATTCTTCCTTGGGGTTCCAGGACCCCCAAGTTGCTAAAAGCCACGGCTGCTCGAGTGTCATGTGTAAATGGCTCTTAGTTTTCTATTGCTGTGATGAACATCATGACTAGTATCCGCTTACACATCACGGATTATAGTCCACCACTGAGGGAAGTCAGGGCAGGAACTCAGACACACCAGGAACCTGGAGGAAGGAGCGGATGCAGAGGTCATGGAGGGGAGCTGCTCACTGGCTTGCTCGCTTCCTTATACTACACAAGGGCACCTGCTTAAAGGTGGAACCAACCAGTGCGGTGGACCCTCGCCCCCATCAATCACTAAGAAAATGCCACACAAGCCTATCTACAAGTCAGTCTGATGAGGGCCTTTTCTTAGTTGAGGTTCCTTCTTCCTAGATGGCTCTAGCTTGTGTTAAGTTAACAAAATAATAACCAACACAATGATCTATAGATCATTTCTATAGAACATGTACTCATCCTCATGTGTACTTTAAATAATCTTCAGATTCCTTAAAATGCCTGGTATACTGTATATCCTATGTGAATAGTTGCTATCCTATCATAGTTAGAGAATAATGACATCTCTACATGTTTAAGATGGACACATTTTGTTTTCTAGATATGTGTGATCTGTGACTGGCTGAATCTTTATGTGTAGAACCTGTAGAACCAGTGGATGTGGAGAATATATAATATATTGAAATGTATTATATATAACATGTTGAATTCAGCATATTATATATATTTGAATACATTATATATGTTGAACTTTTATGCATCAAATATATATTTAAGTATATTATATATGATATATATTCAAATATACATGTATATGTATATATACTCTATCACCCAGAATGTTACTAGAGAATTAGTACAGGGAAAAATAGCTCCTGTGGGCAAGGTGACCCAGCGATAGAGTGCACCATAAGCCCTGGATAAACATTTGCTATTTAAATAGGGAACTGGTCAGCTCTGCTCACATGCATGAGAAGACTGCTGAGCTCCCCATGCATAGCTGAATTCTCTTCTACAGGGCCTGCAGAGGATTAAAAGAAGACTAATCCAGTGAGCGCAGCACACGTGACATGCTTTGTAACCACCTATTACCCACACAATCCTCTCTGATCCCAAATTCAGGATAATTAAAATAATTTGATTCAATGGGCAGAAACGTAATGCAGACTTAGACCCAGAGTTGAGAGGCCAGGAGTTATTTATAGCCCTTGCCCTCTGACTCGTTGGCTGCTTAGCAAGTGTGCTGCTTAATCACCAAGTTGTATTTATATTAGAGGCTTGCAAGCCAGGCAAAGATCTGCCCTGCAGGGGCAGAAAAATCCCTAGATGAGCTAGTAACTATGCAAAGAAAACACCGAGCAGAATGCAAGTATTTGCATCTCTGTCTTGGAAGCTGTCACACCTCATTCAGTTAAGTTACAAAATAATAGTCACCCAAACCTGGTTATTTAAAAAAAAAAAAATAGTGTCAAGTATCCTTGTCTTCCCACAGCCTGACACAATTCCAACCCTGGGACACCTACATAGCACAGAACAGAATTGTGGCCTACGGCTCAGAAAACTAATACCATGACCTATATTTTCAATATTATCAGGCCACTGCCAGCACTGTCCTCATCCAGGGGGAAAGGAAAAAAAAGAAAAAGAAAGGATAATGAATAGAATTAACTTGAAAAGAGTTCTAGCTTTGAATAGAAATTTTCCAAATAGGGAGGTCTCAGTGGGGGAGGGGCTGCGGGAAGGAAGGCCTGTGCCCTACCACTGAGGAGCCATCTTTCAAACGCAGGAAACAGGGCAAGAATGTGGGAGACTTGAAAAGACAGGTAGGGGCTTTGAATCTGCCCCAGTCCCAGCATCCAGGTGAAGAGAAAACTCAAGAATCCTCTACAAGAGTGGCTGCAAGAAACCCAAAGAATAAGCACGAGATTCCTCAAAACTTACATAAGGGGCTGGGTAATTTTTTTAGAAAAGACTCATTAGCATTTAAATAACAAGCTGTACTTATTTAAGCTCCACTTATCAAAGGCATTTAGACTCCTACCCATGACACTGTTTTTCTGTCTTGTGGAGGACCTCTCTGGAGTGTTCCTCTTCCTTGGGAAAAGCACGGTTATCATTCACACCTTGTTGTGTGCTGGGCATTCGCATCAAGGCCAAAAACTATCTTCTAATAAAGCCTTCTTCTACCGAATTTTGCAAGAGATGAACTGTGTCTAAAAAAATAAATAAAATAAAATCAATGCAGCTGAGAGCATGCATCAGGACTGGGTCTTTTGATGACCCAGAGAATCTTAAAATGTATTGATTTGGCCATCTTCTTAATGTTTCTCTCCCGAATCTTAGAATGATGGATTGGTTCAAATACCAATAACTAGAAACCTGCAAAGGGGAAAATTTCTCTCTCTCTCTCTCTCTCTCTCTCTCTCTCTCTCTCTCTCTCTCTCTCTCTCTCTCACACACACACACACACACACACACACACACACACACACACAGGCTCTCCCCTGATGTCCAGTGTCAGCATTTCTTGTTCCAAAAAGGATTATAGACAAGTCATGGTCATGTGGCCACCTAACTACAGACCCAGACAGCCAGGATCAGGCTACATCTGGTTGAGAGAGACAGTGCCTAAAGAGCTACGTCATGCCTAATCTGCCATTGTTCATCCATGAAGAGATTTCAGGCTGTACTGTGGGCCATAGAGATAGCTCCAAAGGCAGACCCTTGCCTCTGCTCTGGAGAGGCATTCAGGTTCATGGGAGCATGTAATTAAGAATAGGCAGCGGTGTCAAAAATTAGATCTTAGTTTGCTCCTTTGAGATAGCTGTATCAGCAGTGAGTACAGAGTGGCCAGACCATGCCATTCTAAGACGCAGAGAATTCAGTAGTGGGAGGACTCCTCCAGGACCCGAGGCTACTTTCAGTTGGAATCCCAGAAAAAAAAATCACTCCAGGGAACAGGACACTTCCCCTGGTCCACAGAATTTCAGGAAAGGTAATAATATGCTGGCCCATTCTAGGGTCCAACATAGGTAGCCACTAGTATGTCCCTTTATTTAGTTCACAGGGTTTGAGTTAAGAGCACTCTGCCCTACTCGCCTGTTGCCTTCAGTTCCAGATTTAAAGAAGACACACACCCCTGACAGCAGCCTGCTGACATGTGGACACATGTTATCCAGATAATATGATCAATAGATAGTTAAATAGTAAGCAATCCAAGTCTTGGTCATCGAAGTTCCCATGATGCTCACTCATCGAGAGACTTGCTATCACGTGCTGAGAGAATGCTGGACCAGAAAGAAGATGCAGTCTTTTGTCTCCAGGGACTTCAGCTTAAATAACTGGATGGAAAATTGAACTGATGAGTCAATATGAAACCACAAGTCTTCCAGAGACTCTGATGTCAGTGTCATAAGGCTTCAGCTTCTGTTTATTGGACATTCCGAACTCAGATGTAGTTTTTGTGTTCTTTGCCGGGGGCAATCGTCTCCTGGGTCTATTTCATAAGCCACCGTCATGAGGACCCACCCTCTTCCTGTTTGACCTCATCTTGACTGATCCTGCATGAAAGGACTGTTTTTCCAAGTGAGATCACATTCTACGACCGTGGAGTCAAGATGAGAACATAAACTTGAGGGGAAGTAAGGAACAGGGTGTAATTCAGTCTATACCAGCACAGGAGATTGAACGAACCTTAGAAAGAAAATCTTGTTCACATACATTTGGTCAAGTTTTCTTGTCTTATGGGAGGTGTTGATACTTAAAAAGTTTAAATGAATGTTTCTGGTCATACAATTGTTCATGGCCACAAACAAGGTTCTGATCTATCTACAGTTTCCAAACCCAAATGGGTTGTTCTTCTGCGTATGGAATTTAAATTAAAAAAAAAAAAAAAAAGTATGTGGTGAACCTGGTAAGCCATGAAAGAAAGCAAGAGGACTTTTAATGGGAAAAGCCAAGGAAGGCTTCCCTGGGGCGTGGCTGAGTGAGGGGGCGGGAGGTGGGGGACAGCAGCTGCATGCAGTACTTAACCCCTGAAGACAGATACTCATTACCTCTCACTCCTTGCAGATCCCACCACCAGGAGGAATGCGAAAGCTGGACCTACAGCGAGAAACCGGTATGCCAGCCAGTGGACACTCAACAGACCCCACCCTACCATCTCAGCACACACCCTCACCACAGACTGGAGACTGCCCACACCCAGGGCTACAGGATCCGTAGACAAGGAGAGTGACAGCTACAGTGTCAGCCCGTCACAAGACACAGGTGGGCCCTGCATTCTTCTTCCCTAATCACAGCAGAGTTTCCCAGGCTCCCTGAGGAGCCTTTCTTCCCTCCTGCCTAGCTTGTCTCGTGAAGGTCACTTTCAAATGGCACCCGTTTCTCTGTAAGTTCTCGGGCCAACTGTGCAGCTTTCCCCATATGCAAGACCTCCCTGGGTTCTGCAGGATTTAACTGAAACATCTCTTGCAGGTGTCTTGGGTCTCCCACCCATGCTGCTTCTCCGCTTTTAGTTTCTATCCTACAGAGAGAAAGAGACACTTTTACATTCTCACCCACGCAATGGCAGTAACTGCTGATTGCACTCTGAAGGCGTCTGACCCACTCCCACCTCCAGGACTAAGCGCCTGAACTTGACATTCCTTCCATAACAAGGTCACAGCACCCCCTATAAGGGAACATCGGCTGTTCCTTTTGGCAATGAACCAGGTTGATTGGAAGGTAAACAAGCCATGGTGTTGATGGTGTCAACCACCAAGATTTCACTTCCAACGTGAACTTCCCTAATCTTTGAAAAGAAGTTATATCTGAATCTAATAGGTATAGGAAAGGTTAACAGTCATTTTTCTTCCTTCACAATGCACTTCAAAAACAGGGCTCCAAAGGCGGTGTGTCACTGTGGGATTTTATTTTTATGTCTGTTATTTCTCTTAGAAGATTCTCAGAGTTCCATGGAGGTGACTTCAAAACTTTGCTGTAGATGTAAAATGCAGGGGTGCTTTTAACAGAAATGAAATGGCCTTGTTATTATCATAAGGCTTGTTTGTACTGGTTTCTGTCCTATTTTTTAGTTCCCGTCAAGAGAGGTAACAATAAAAGATACATCCTAGATACCAAGCATTGTTCTGTCTTGTGAAAAAGTCTTCAGAATGTGTGCTTAATGTGTGTGTGTACGCCCATGTACACAAGGAGACCAGAAGTTGACACTAAGTGTCTTCCTTAATCACCCCCATCCTGTTTCCTTTGAGACAGGGTCTCTCACTGAACGTGAAGCTCACTAATTCAGCTAACCTGGTTCAACAGCAAGCCCCAGGGATCCTCCTGCCTCTACTAAGTGCAGTTTTTACATGGGCACTGGAGTTCAAACTCATATACTTGAGTGACAGGCACTTGACTGACTCAGCCACCTCCGGCCTCTTGCCTTCTGTTCTAAGACCCATCCCAGCTTCCTTCCCAAGTTGAGACCCATGGAGCTGAACCACAGAATTTGGATATCCATGCCAATTACAGAGTCTCTGCAGGGTAGACATGTTTGCAGATCAGAGTAGGAAGGGCAGCTGTGGCTTTGACACTGCTTCCCAAAGCAAATATCTTTGCTTATTTATGAAAATGCCCAGTGCTGGGATATCTGACCACAGCAGCTGAGTTGATGTAAAGTCCCTGAGCTTTGTTGGTGAAATTGGCCTCAGAGTAGTAGAAGACGAATCCTCAGATAGATCCAAGCCTCCCCTAGGTCCTATGCCTCTGCACATTACAGCCAGAGACCAGCAAAGGTCATCCAGCTGGTTCACATGCAGACCACCAACTAAGTCATTCCCCCTCTTTTCTCTCCCCCATGGTACAGACCGAGCCAGGAGCAGCATGGTCTCCACAGAAAGTGCCTCCTCTACCTACGAAGAACTGGCCAGGGCCTATGAACATGCCAAGATGGAAGAACAGCTGAGGCATGCCAAGTTCACCATCACAGAGTGTTTCATATCCGACACGTCCTCCGAGCAGTTGACGGCAGGGACAAACGAGTACACGGACAGTCTGACCTCCAGTACCCCTTCCGAATCGGGGATCTGCAGATTCACTGCGTCTCCGCCGAAACCTCAGGATGGAGGCCGAGTGATGAACATGGCGGTTCCAAAGGCCCATCGGCCAGGTGAGGAGGTAGGGTGGGGACCTGCTTAGGTCATCCGTCTACAGGGCACTCTCTCTCAGCCCTCAGATGGGGTGGGTGCTCTGCTTGCTGAGTGACTGTTGCAGAACAAATCACTCCACAGTTATCTGCTGCAAACAATAATATTCACTTGTTTTATTCATGAATCTGAGATTTGATCAGAGTCTAGAGAGGAAAGCAAGCCATAACTGTGGGATCCACTTCTAAAAAATGACTTGCTCAGTTTCCAAGTCTTTACCAGCCCTGTTTCCCATGTAAGTCTTTCCAGAAGGTGGCCTGAGCATCCTCCTAACATGGTGATTGAGATCTAAGTGTGTGCATTCTAAATTGAGAGGAAGTGGAAATAGCCATTTTATTAAGGTTAGTGGGGGAACTATATTAGTTAATTTGCTATTACCATAACAAATTTGCCTAGGCTGGGTACTTGGTAAGGAAAGAAGGTTTATTTAGTTCTGAAGTCTGATGGTATGGTGTGCCATCAATTACTATAAAGTGAGGGCCTCATAGTAAATATTTTGGGGGATGGGTATATCTGTGCAGAATGACCATACAGCAAGATGGGAAACCTCTGTATGGGAAAGAACTCTTATAACAGCTAGCTCTTAAGAGAATTAATGCAGAACCACCTCAAACCTTGTCCACCATGACCTACTGAACTCCCACTGGGTTCCTACTCCCTACAATCCCACCACCTCCCAGCATCAGCATTCTGAAAACTAAGCTTCCCACACTGGGGTCCTCAGACACACACTCAGCCATCCCCAGCACTAGGACTGATGGCACACCTTCCAGGTAGGCTATTGTCCAAGTAGAGCCCAGGAAACGGGGTCAAAGGAAACACATCCCATCTGCTTGATGAGAGAGTCAGTGGTCAAGAGCTGTTCTAGGACTGTTTCACTGGGGGCTTTTGAAAGGAGAGAGGTCTTAGCAGGGGAACTCCGTTACCAAGTTCTTCACTGAAGATAACAGAAACTGGGAAACGGAACTCTGGTGCTAATATGACTTCAGCTTGACCTTGTGCGAATACACTGGGCTTGGGAGTGAGATCTAAACTTCGCACTTGATGAGGGCTGACAGACAGAGGTCCAGTCTTTCACAGTACTCATGAGTCTGAGGACTTTTATCTAGTCTGAGGTCTAGCTAAAAGAAAAGACCCACCACCACCATCCACCTGACCACAGTACAGGGGGCCCTGGTTGGGCATTGTGTCAGAAGTCTTGGTTTTCTATAGAAACTCAATTGTTATGTGTTGGCTGTAGTATTGAGAAACCATGCCCAGCACAACTGAAGGAAAGCTTCGGTTTGAATCTGCAAGGCCAGTAGGCTGCTAACCCAAGGAAACACCTTTCCCATTGTTTCCCACCTATAAGAGATGCCCCCCAGCCTTTCCTTCACAGACTAGCCAAGGAGCCACATCCAACATTGTACTTCTTTGTCTGAGCCACAGCAATGGCACTTTTTAAAAATATTATGCCTTCCCTTTTAAGTTATGACCACTGCTGAAATAAGGCCCTAATAAGTATGTATAATAAAGTATGTAAAATAAGAATTATCTATCCAGCAAGTAATCTCCCAAGAGTCATGGCAGATACTAAAGAGTCTAAAGAGTCGGAACTTCATTTGTTTTTACGTTGTCTACCTCTGCCTGGGAGAGGACAAGATGTTATTTGTGGGTGTTTTTATTTCATGTATTTTGCTGTTCTTAGTGTTTATTTAAAAGGCAAATGCAGATACGATGTGATAAACTTAATGGCTTTTAGACCTTGCTCATCCTAGAGATGTCAAGAGCAGCAGCAGGAAAGATGACCCAGTAGGCATTTTGTCTAGCTTCACTGGCAACTGTAGGTGGGCGTGGCGCTGGTGCTGTAGTGGGGGTTTATACATGAGAGTGCTGCAAAGTGCAAAGAAGCAAAGAGGAGAGAAAGTGCTCTGGGTACCAACCTACTTCCAGATAGTTGCTAGGACCCCTGCAATGTAGGAGGCTCTGAAACATGTCACCACTTCCCCTTCAAGTGCGATTTAGGGCATAGAAAGCGCTTCCAGGTAGGACGGCCGCCCTACTTTTGCAAGCCTTTAAATTATTGAAGGTTTGACCTTTCTCTCTGATGACATGTTGTCTGTATAGATGGATTAAGAATTTTTTATTTAAAGTTTATACTTTTGTTCATTGTTTCCTAGATCCTTTAGGGCGTCCCAAAGATCACCACAAAGTGGCTTATTGCCTTACTGAATTATTTAAAGTGAAGTGATTTTATAACTTTAGATATGAATAATTTCTTAAATCAATATGAGTACTGATATCCACAGACTTTGTTTTGTCTACTCCACAGGGCTGGGTTATTATTGGATTTTTAATATGCTCTAGGGAGAGGGTCCCTTTTGTTGTCTTCTCTTAATGCAACTAAAGTTGATGTGGACGGAGAATCGGCCCTGGAGAACCCCAGGTCCAGTGTGACAGTAGGTCTGCAGGTGGTGGCACCCAAAGCAGGCAGATCAGCACAGGGGACTTCCTGGAAGAATCATGGTCCTTGGTGGCAGGGAGATCAAGTTGACCTTTGTGATTTGGGTCAAAAAAAAATTAGGGTTATAAGGTCAGGGCAAAAGTGACGTCACTCAGTCCTAAATGCATGAAGTGCATGCATAATTTCTGAGCAGATGACAAGAGTCTGACACGATTCTGGGACCAGAATCTCCATATCCCACTGCAATAGTCATCTCTATTTATCTTAATATTATGCTGGGAAGACCATGCAGGTTCCCTCAGGGGTAGTAGTGGTGGGATGGGCATGAGTAGAGATGGCTGCATTCATGTCAAGTGGAAGACATGCAGAGCAGAAGGCTGCCATCTCTTATGATGCTGACTGCAGGGTGCATTCAAGCTGCAGCTTTTCACCTACCCTTCCTCTGTGTCTCCCTGAGTTCCAAATAAGGCATTCCATTTTCTGGTTCTGGGTGCAGCCTTGCCATTCTCTGGCTAGCTTGCTCCTCTCCTCACCAGCTCTTCTTTTTATCTCCTTGTCTTTTTACTTTGCCTGACTTCAGTACCAACAGTTATGATCCCAAACTTTCAGATTCCCTACAAATAGGAATCAGGTCACAAACACAACTCTAAGAAAAGAGAAAAGGGGTCATGGGTATCTTTATCTTTTTCTCTCAGGGTCTATAGAAACCCAGCGAACACCTAGACAGTGTTCAAGAAATAGTCTGACGTGAATTAACAGGGTCGGAATCTATGTATAATGCTGTATAGACATTATCAAATATGTGTGGTTGCATTCACGACAAGATTGGACAAGTGGCTCATATTTTAATTACTAGAAATGATTGGTCAGATCTATTCAAATACAAAAGGAAATCCAAGTTTACTTCAACATACTTCTAGGCAAATTGATGTATTTTCTCCTCTTGCCCTTGATACATCCATACAAATCACTTAAAGACAGAGGAGAGGATGATCCCCCAGTGGGTCAGAGTCTAGCTTTACATTTAATACTACCTAATTTTAAGTAAATTATCAGAATGTGCCTGCTTACTTCAGTCAGCTAGCTAGTTCTATCTTTTAAAAGACAAAAAAGTTCAAACTCTATATTCTCTGAGTAATTGGTGGTAAGTTTAAGGGATTCCCTTCTCCACAATTGTGGAGCCCTTCTTGGTTTTACGAGTATTTGAGCCACTTTCTGTCACTCTTAGGCTAACCTGGATCTTTATTCCTGATACTTAACCTATGCAACGGAGAGATGTCACTGCAAGGGGACAAATCAGCTCACAGCTCTTCATGCTTCCTTTATACCTGGCCCAGCAGCCTTGGGGAAAACAAAGACCCTAAGGTGTCTATACCTGTACCATCTTTAACCTGGATTTAGATATATTCACCCAGCTCTCCACCAAAGATGCCTTTGAGATCCCAGCTGGTAAATGGCTTGCTCATCCAGCTAGCTTCTATCTAGGGGGTCCATTGGATAACCAGATATCCGAAGTAGCTGTTGGATTATAATTTTAGGATCCGTTCTTCTCATTTCGTCTCCCTCTCCTAAAGGTATGAATTATCAGAGAGAGGAGGGGGGAGAGCAAGGCAGGACTCATGCCTGAAGGAATGGGTGCCTAGAGGATGACCCAGCCTCTGAGCACTTAAGTACTGCTTTGACCTTAGACTGCCTATCATTCTGAACATGTGCTTTTCATCTCTGAAGCCTCAAGGGCTCTTTTTTGGCCTCAATGAAAATTAAACTCCAGAACTCTTGGCTAGCAAGTAGTTGTTACTATGACCTCCCTTGACTCTCTCTCACACTAGGGTCTGGTGCTCCTTTTCTTATGAGAAAATGTGTTGGCTGCTGCTTCTCACAGCCAATGCTTCATACATCCCTCCTGTATTAGTCATCTTTCTAGTGCTGTAACAAGACACCATGACCAAGGCAATGTGGAAAGAGTTCATTTGGGCTTGTGATCCCACACGGCATCATGAAAGCATGGAAGAAGCAGCAGGAGGCAGAGACGAGAAACAAGGAGGGCTCACTAGAACATCCCCCGTGACACACTTCCATTTGCAAGGCCATACCTCCTAATCTTCCCAAACATGGCCATCATTTATTTAAGAACCAAGCATTTAAATGCCCAAGACTATCTGGGGGACATTTATCATTCAAACCACCACAGTTCCCCTCAAGCAACTGGACCTCCTTGCCCTGACTTCTGTTTTGGATGTTCATCTAAAGGTTACACACGTAGGTTCAGCACATTCCTCACTCAGATTTGACATTTCTACCTTGAATGACACTCCAAGAGCCAGGAAAAGAATTCCCTTCGAAATACAAGTATCTCTGATACTTTCATGTTGGCACATGTGTGTATGTTCCTACAAATGAGTTGAAAATGAACACACGCAGGCATAGATAAAAATACATGGGTTCAAAATCCCATGTACATGGCTCATACACACATACACACTCCCAGTGTCTCTGAGCACCACCTTCCTGGTAGAGCACTGCTTTTTGCAGCTTGGCTTTAGATTTTAAGGATATCTGATATTTGACTACAATGTGCTTTTTTCAGCTTGTACTCTTAAAATACACATCTTCCTTTTATTCCTGTAAATGGTTTGTTGGGTATCTGCTAAATACTTTGGGAGCTGAGGATTAGGTACTAGACAGACTCAGAAAGATCCCCATCTTAAAAGAAGCTGTAATGATGTCATTGCATGACCCAGCACAATAGCTTTGCCAGGTTAAGTGCTTAGAGAGAAGTAGCTTATGGGTGGGGTACAATCTGTCAGTGGATGTTTTGGCACAGATGGTAGAGAAATCTCTCAGAGGCAATGAGATGTAAACCATATGAGAGGAGGAGCATAGAGAAGACCCTGTGGGGCCATGGCCCAAGCAGACAGAAGAGTGAAAATAAAGGTTGGATGTGGGAATGTGTTTGGTGTTTACAGTTTGAGTCAAGAGATCCATCTGACCTACCAAACGCAGGCAAACATCCAAATGCCCGCCAGGGATGTCAGTTTTGGAGCTGGCCAGCAGATCTAAACAGTGGCTCTTCTGCCCACTCTGCAGTTCTGAGTGGAGCAGTGTACTCATTCTTGCTCCTTCCTAGAAACCAGATCTCCCTGATGGGAAGTTGCAGCTCAGCTTCTTATAGGTTTGCCTAGTATTCTAGTCTGTTCTCAGTGATGGTCCCTCAGCGCATTCGTTACGGAAAGACTTCTTCTCAATGGCCCTATTCTTAGAATTCTAAGTACATGACCTAGTTTGCTTTCTATTGTGATAAAAATGCATGACCAAAAGATACTTTGGGAAAAAGAAAGGTTCATTTGGCTTACACATCTCAATCTATTGAGGGAAGTCGGGCCAGGAATTCAAGCAGAGCAGGAACCATGGGCGAACACTGCTTATTTGCTTGCTCTCCGTCATTGTTTATCTGCCCAGGGTGGCACTGTCCTCAATGGGCTGATCCCGCCTATCACTGATCTGAACAGTACCCCATAGACACGATTGCAGCCCAATCTGGTGAAAGCACTTTCTCTAGCCCCTCAGGTGACTCCAGTTTGTGTAGAACTGACAGAAACTAACTAACCACTCTGTTTCCTTGAAACCAAAGCTGAGTAACCTTCTGCAGCCACCTCCCCTACTGTCCCTTCTTTCAGGAGGAGCCTCCTGGGCCTGAGGCTCTCACGCTGCCAAGTGTTCCGCAAAGTATACGTAGCCACGGTTGCTCCTTGGGCGACTGCCCATTCTTCTCACACTCTTTGTGTTCTTGGCTACAACTGCATTTTCTTTAACTTCTGAGGCCCAGTGGACAGCTCTCTGCTTTCTTGGTTGATTTGTGGGGCTATGTTCTAGTTGCTGGGAAGGTAAAGGCTATTTCAGGCTCCCAAGAGGTGTTAAGTCTCAAAAAAGCTTTACCCTTAATGGACCAGTGGTGTACAAACAAGGCTACCTGTGTCCCCATGAGTAACCAGAGGCAGCTTCCAGAGTTCTTCGCCACAGAAGACAAGCAAAAAAGCTCAACATGGTGATTTAAAGCTCACCGTGTGTCCAGATATACCCCGTCAGAATGCATATATGGACCACTACTACTGACTGAACATCTTTAGTATAGAAAGATATTACTATTACCCAAAGCCATAAAAGCATTAATAAATTTACCTAATACTTTCCACTATTTGATTGGTTTATTTAAATAGATTGTCATAAAAAAAGGCTGCAGATAAAAAGATCCTGAAAATACAATTCAGATAAATCTTGAAAAAAAAATCTGAGAAATAGGACAAAACCTAGGTTTGGAAGACAGGCAGTCCTGTACACATATCCACATGCATACATGCACACACACACACACACACAGAGAGAGAGAGAGAGAGAGAGAGAGAGAGAGAGAGAGAGAGAGAGAGAGAGAATCATGGAGGTCTACAGAGAATTCTGGAAGAGACAGTGTTAGAGAAGACCATTTTTTTTAACATGGTTCCATACGGCTTCTGCCAATATCACATTCTAATGCATCCCAGATCCCCAGCTGGAAAAAGAAAAACATGATTTCAAGACATTTAACGGTTAAGCCTTTCATTGGCTTCCTACTCTTCTCAGGGTAGAAGCTAACAAGACACTGAAGAATCAACCCATCTTCCTTGCCAGCCTCCCCGGCTCTCCAAACTCCAACTTGTGGCCTCCTACAACCTGAGTTAGAGTAAAACTTTTTTATCAGGCTAACTCAGCTCACCTTGTGGGTGGATCTAGGAACACCAATCATCTTGTTTGCTGTAGTTAGGAGGCCCAGATTTCTCAACCTATTTCATGAACTGAGAAGTACAAGCTCCTAGTCTAGGCTCCTACCTGAGTCCATTGTCAGTTTGTGCTGCCCAAGAGGACCTGTGGGAAGGGATAGATCTGTCTTAGAACCTCATGCCCAGTGGGTAATCCATTACCCCAGATCATGAGCTCTCCTACCGCCTAAGGCCAGGAAAGAGTTTCTGATCCCACTTTGGCATAAATCAACAACTTTACTGCTGAGGACACGTGAGCTGTGACTAAAAAGTCCTACCTCAGTGTAGTTTTTAAAGTTCATAGCAAGTAGGAAGACCACAGTATCAATGTACCCTTAAAAATGCATGAAGACTCCAAAGCACAAGCCAAGAACAGTAACTGAGCCCAAACAGTGGCCCCTCCGATATTAATGCCACATCATTTATTTAGGGTTTTTCCTGGTTGCTGTTTTGGGAGTGAAGATTCATTTACAGAGAGATTGGTTTACAAGTTTTTCATTACCATGGTGTGACATTAATATTAAACTAAAAAAATGTGTCAGATCCCGTCTGCCTGAGGTGAGGGCAGACTCCACAGTCGCCTTCACTCATTAGCTCCTTGGCTGCAATGTTGCCGGTCTCATCTCCATGGTCGTGATTGAAATTGTTAGAACTCGAGGTCTGAGTGCCCTTTGAGTCTTGCTTCTCCGTCAATACCCAGCTGCATCCAAGCACAGACATCAAAACCTTGTTAGAGATTGATGAAAGATCCTTTTTATGTCTCCCAGGAGGCAATCCGAGCCCCTGAGAACTGTGCTACACTTAGTTTTCCATGAATTTGGGACAGCATTTACGCAGCTTCCCAGTTCCTGGATAACAAGGTATTGCAGAGGAGGAAGAAGAGGCAGCATCATCGTGCAATATATCCAGGGATGCTCAGCTCTTAAAAGTGCATGGATTCCTTTCTTCCATGGGACACACTGACCTGACAACTTCCAGTGCAGATAGACTTTACCTATGTTTATAGGTGAGACAGCATCTAAGAAAGACCTTGTCAGGCTGAAAACTTCAAGACATTTCCATGCCCCACACTTGACTGTGGTGCCTCAGGGGTTCCCAGAACTGTTTGGAAGCAAAGGGGGGATTCTAACATGAACTTGCAAACCCTGGCCCTTCCAGTTTACTCAGCAACCACCTCACCAGGCTCAGTGAGAGAAATGCCTGGGTTTTGTCTCAGAACTGTATGACTCACCCATCTTCCCATGGTCTTCCATGAAAGCCAAGCTCCTTGGGCTGATACATTGAAAGGGATACTGCCCTACACAGGTTGAGACCAGTAAGTCCCATGTAGAATTTGGAAGGAGAGAAGGGTCTGCTTAGGGTTTTTTGAACTTTCAACATTTATAGTGAGGGCTCTCAACAGCAGTGATGTCAAGGTGATTATCTTGAGGCAGGTGCTGGGGGAAGGGTCTTGCCCACCCCCTGCCCACTGACCCATAGTTGCTAGTAGCCTACTTCACTACCCCTCACATAATGACATTGCCACATTTCCCCAGGGTGAGGTCAACCTCAGTGAAGGTTCACTGACCTGGACCAGGTGCCTCTGCTTGTGTGGTTTATAACAGATGGTCACGGGGTGGGGAGACAGAGCTGAGATGCATGGACTGGTTCCCACCACAAGATTTTTGCAGCCGTGATGACGGATTTTTGCCCTTCCCTTTCCAGGACTGAAATACACTCAGACTTCGTGCATGAGTCTGAATACATTGAGACAGCTCGGGAAGTTTTTAGCTTCAAGGAGGCAGCATATGCATAGAGCGGTTTTCACACCATCAGGACAGACAGCCTGACTGCCCCCTTCCTTCGTGGAGGATGACAGGCTCTAAGCCTCAGGTGCTGATGGATGAGAGGGAGGAATCCTGCCTCTTAGGGGCCAGGGGGCAGTAATTACATCTGTGTGCCTGCCAGTTAGGAGAAGTGCGGAGATCGATGCCAGTTTACTTAATCTGGACTTTCAGAGACATTACTGTCACTGAAGGTCCCCAGGGGGCCATGGCAGAGGATGAGAAATGAAGCATTGTATCGGAAAATAACACATAACACTGAGTTAATAGCTAAATTGTCTTCCTCCTCGAGATGCGAGTCAAATCCGAGGGCTGGACTCCTCCCGGTAGGGCAGTAGTGGCTACAATTTGCCATCTGTAGAGACACCCAGGGGGGGAATGTGAAAAAGGGGGCCTAGAGTGAGTGTGTATTGTTCTGGTGGGGCACATACATCTCAAGCTGAGAAGGGGCTGGTCCGTGATGGGTACTCCCAACACACCCACCTCTCTGATGGCCTGTGAGTTGGAGCAGGCTTCCCTTCTACCTGTGATCCCACCTTGAATTTTCATCACTTTGTGGCTGTTTCCTATTCTTGCCTCTGCTGCCATCGTCCTGTGTATCCATCCATCTCTTTGATCTCTGTTTCTTTGCCCCTGAGGCTGTCTCTCACCCATCCCCCCCCCCCCAACGCACCCTGTCCCCACCCAACTCAGCTTCAAACACCACCCTGTGCTCAACATCTTGAACTCAGCTCTGGCTTCCCCAGTGCCATTTCCCCGAAGTGCCTCAGCTGCCTAGTGTCCTGCTGCGTTGCTTCTGAGACAGGTGTGTGGACCCCAAGAGCAGAGGCTTGACGGGTGCACAAATGTGTGCTTTAAGTTTGCCTAAGTCAAGAGTTGAGTATTTCAAAGGCCCAGCTGGGACTCCAATAAGGCCCTGCCAACAAGTCTGTGTTGCTGCTTGGCTTGGGAAAGAGGCACTAACTGGGTTGAGGTAATTTGGGGGAAAGTAGACATGCAGACAGTGGGGTAAACAAGGACACACACACACACACACTTTGTTGGCTGTCTGGGCTGATTGCTACCTTGCACTCATCTCTCTCCTTAGCCCTCTCCTACCCACAAGCCCTGAGTTTTACCCTTCTGTATGGCTTTGACTTCATGAATGAAAGCATTATCCAAGAGAAACAAAACAGAAGGAGGGAGAAAGAGGAGGAGGAAGAGAATAAAGGGAGGAAATAGAGGATGGGGAAAGAGAAAGAGTGAGAAAAAGGAGGAAGAGAGGAAAATGAAGAGGAGGAAAGGAGGGAAAGCTACGCCAGTGGGAGGCCAAGAGGAAGAAGAACCAAGGATATGGAACCTACAAATGGCTCTGGCACCTCCCACCGGCAAACCACACTGCAGAGAGTATGAGGACTGACTGCTCTGATTGCCTGTGCAGCACCAGATCCCACACGCAGGATGCCCAGGGTGTGTCTACCTGTCAGAGGCAGCACCATGGTGTATAAACAATGTACTCCTCAAAGGGCTCTTGAATTGCTGACTACCGGTGCTTTCAAATGTGTGGGGAACTCAGAGGATCCTGGCTGACCAGAGTGGGGGATATATTTCCCCTGTGGAGTTAGAAACCCTCATAGAGGATGGTGTTTCCGTGGGGGTCCGGGAGCTGAAGGAAGCCAAGTCCAAAGACCCCTCCCTGCCCAGCTCTGGGTTGTCTCTCTCGCCAGATACACAGGGTCTGTTTCTGCAGGGCTGGGAAAGCAGGCACAGGTCTGTGGCTCAGGCTTGGTGGAGGAGAAAGGAGGGACTGCAGGTGGCACTAGCTCCTCTCTAGCAGTGCTCCAGCCTTTGCAAGAACCTTTTGTAGCTCCCTCAACTCTTTTCTCTTTCCGCGGCTGACGGAGGCAGAAATGACCAATGAGAAAGGAGGGGGTGTGTCTGTTGCTATGGAGACCCTAAACCCATCACAAAGGAGAAGAAAAGGTATCCGATTCCCGAGGCTTGCTGGGACAAGTCACCACAAACTTGAGAGCTTAAAACAGATTTATTCTCTCACAGTTCTAGAGACCAGAAGTTCAAAGTCAAGACACCAGCTGACAAATGTTCCTCTGAGGGCTCTAGGTAAGAGCACACTCCTGGCCAACCCCAGCTCTGCTGGTACCAGGTTTCCCTGGGCTTCTGGCCCCACCACTCTGGCTTGACTTCCATTCTCCCATGGTTCAATCCCCATGTGCCTCCCATGTCCCTCTGCCTGGCTCTTATAGAGGCATATGTCACTGGATTTAAAGCCTGTATTAAATCCAAATGACCATTTCTCAGGTCACCTAGCTTCATCCCATCTGCAAAGGCCACTTCTCTGGGTGGAGCTACACTCAGAATTCTGGACCTGGGTCCATGGGTGCCACTAATCAGTCCCCCTCTCATTCTTCTGAAAGGCCTGCACCTCTAAACCCCTGTCCTATGGTGAAACCTGCATGTGGCTGCTTAACAGAGTCATTGGCGCAGCGCTCCATACTGGAGACAGATACTCCCATCTTGAGACAAGGCCACCTAGCCCTGGTCCACGCTGGTCATGCTCGGAATGTCCTCCCAACCTCCAGGAGGCACTGCTGCCACTGGAGTCGGGAATGAGTGTCTCCCTAAGAAACAGCCAGGTGGAGGCAGACACGTGAGCCAGTGTCCAGCGTCGCCTCCACCCCAGACTCTGTCTTCCTGCAGCTGTCATCTCAGTGGTGGCCTTGGTTTGTGTAGGCACCTGAGGAACCTAGGCTCTAAGCAGATTTCCAAACAACCCCATCTCTCAACTGGTGTTCAAACTTTAGTGTGGACGGAGATTTCAAACAGAAATAAAGTGCTGACCACCCTGGTGTGTCCTTCCCCATCAGCAGGTGCATTATTAAGCATGTTCATTTGATACATTCACACAGCAAAAGAGCTGCTCTGTACGCTAATTAGAAAACATCATTCATATTATATATATATATATATATATACACACACACACACACACACACACACACACACCAAGGAGAGAGAGCAGCTCTTCAACTCTTTAAACAACCATCTAACTTCATAAAGCTTTACTTGTTTTTTAACTCTGGTTCTTTATGAGATATTAGATATTCAGAGCTGCTTGGCAGACCTGCAAGGAGACCTAGCTGTGAAGATTTCTAGTTCCATTATGAAAGATCAGCACTTCTAATCAAGCTTTTGTTTAGGCTATCAAATACTCTTGGTCAGTGCACCGAAAGGGAGAGCTATGATGAGCATAAATCTTGGGTGCCCTGTTTTTAAAATATTTATTTGCCATATTCATTGTGTGTGCAAGTCTTTTCTTGCCTTCCACCATGTGGGTCCTGGGAACCAAACTTAGGCCTCCAGGGAAGATGACCAGTGCCTTGGCCCATTGAACCATCTAGCCAGCACAGGGCATTGTGGTCTCATTTTAAACAAGTATGTCTTGACCTTTACAATCACACATCAGAGAAATCTATAATCTGGCTGGGACTGAAAGGCCACAGGCTTGTTGGGGCTCATTACCGTTTGAGAAATATGATGGAGACCTCCTGGGGTAAAAACTGAGGCCCGAGCAGATCATAGCGCATTACAGACACACCAGGCATGCAAGATGGAGTCATATATCAGCAGCAATCACCCATCTTCTTAACCTGTCCCCTTGAATAACACTGGCATATATGTGATCCACCTGTTCCACGCATTGGAACAACAGGATAAAAATAATCACACAATCAAATAAAAGAGTACATCAGTCTAGTTTGCTTATTGAACTCTTAGGAATACTCATTTTTAGGGGGCTAGATATATAAACTTTTATGTGTTTCAAAATTAGTCAGGTAGCATGTACTGATACACAGAGCAAGTGTCCCTCACATTGAAAAATAATTCTCCATCTTGCATTGTTTGCATGTAGGCATGGTATGTTTCCACTCTCCACAATATTCATTAAGGCAGGACCCCTCGCTTGACTCCAGAGCTTGCCAGTATGGCTAGTCCTGCCCACCCACTTGCTCCAAAGAGCCTCTGTCTCCATCATCAGAGCTCTGGAATTACAAACAGGCAAACACAGCCACCCTGCATTGATCTGAGTTCTGAATATCAAAACTTCAGGCTTCGTGGTTGCATGAAAAACACTTTTTCCACTGGGCCATTGCCTTAACCCTCTATCTCATTTATAAATGGCATCTCTATTAATGGCTTTGTGTTTGTTTCTGCATACATTAGTCATTTGATGACGAGAACTGAAGAATATGTCCATTACTATAATGAAGATAAGGAATTTTTAAGACCATAAGGTTTCATTTTTTAAAAATTAAATCCTTGGATTTGTTTTCAGGAGCAAATCTAATCTTCATGTACGCTTCACAGTAGTCTCTGCAGAGGGGGCATCTGGTTTCAATAAGTGCCCCAAACCCTGCTCAGAAGGATAACAGAGTGTGTCATTTGCTCTACCAAAGGGTCACAATCAATTTATTGAGTATTTATGACTGGACCTCCATAGGACTCAATCTTATGTGTAAAACCAGTGTTGAACTAGAGTTGAATTTATGAGCTTGGCCAAGCCATCTGAATGATGACAAACCGTGGTTCTTAATGAAACCATGTAATTCCTTACCAGTCCTTACAGGGCGAAGAGAGCCCCAGGAGGCCCACAAGAGAATGTAGGTAAATCTTTACACCACCAATACTAAGAGGCAAGTTGTTGCGGCACACAAGAAAATCACTTAGCAAATTTCCAAAGAGTAGGGTCATCCTTCCTCATATTCTGGGAGAAATCTTACGAAAGTAGTACCATTTTGAAAAAAGAGAATGCTTTTTAAGATGCTCTGAGGTGCTTGCCTTGAGTTGGGTTTATTTCTTTCCTAGAATTCTTAAACAGTAGACTATGGTCCTCGATGTCCTGCTGACTCTTCGGTGAGGAAGACAGAGAACTTTCTGGGATGCTGGGTTTACTCCTGCCACAGACAATCAGGATTTGTGGCATTGAACTTATATGAAAAATAAGGAGCCCCAGGAATATCTTGAAGCAAAATAAATAGGGACTTTCAGCCATTTTAGCCTGAACTGGGGTGGGAGTGGAAGTTGTGCCGGAGATGTTATGGAAGAGGCCCAATCCCTCCAGACTCAATGTGTCTGAGATCAACCCATCCTCTCTAGCTTACCACCTTTTCCCAATGCATCATTTCGTAATTGGTGGCTTGTGCTTATTTGATTTTGTTAATACAACAAATACCAAAGGCAAGTTAGATTTATGAGGAAACTACATTGCTTTAAGTCAGTGTGGAAGATCCAAGCTGCAAAAAGCATAATGAGAACTCTGGAGAGGGCCATGGCAGATGGAAATGTGATAAAGTGGTCACCTCTTAGACTGGGAAGCCAGTTAGAGACCGAGACCCCCATGTGTCTTCCAAGGCCCATCCCCAGTTGTCCTGAGGCCTCTCTATTAGACCACATCCCTTAAAGACTCTACCACCACAGTAAGGCCCAAGCCTCCAATGTATGAACACATTTAAACCATTTTATAGTCAACTGTCTCCCCTATCTCCTGAGCTTGAAACCTAGAGGGAGTCACAATGGGCTCACCCTTCTCTTTGGCCATTGTTGCTTCACATCGGAAGCCATTTCTGACAGGTGTCCTTCCTATCCCAGTTTCATTCTTCTCTCACATCCCATAGCTGCTCCAACCCCCAGATCAGGCTATGCCATGTCTCTCTCATCAACACACTCCCCTACCCATCCTTGCTGCTGGAGAACTGCACATGGCCGCCATACTCTCTGGCCTGCTCACCTGGTATGTGTGCCAAGACAGTGAGTTCCTGCAGCCTTGAGATAAACAGAAACAGATGACCCCTGGGGTCATCTCAGCCTGCTGCACAGTCCTTACCTATATGGGTCTTGAAGTGAGAAAACTAAGATGTTTAGATAAGCTAGAGGGTGGTCCGTGTGCCTTCCAGGAAAACAGAGGCTAAGTACCAGACTGAGTCCAACTCAAGCGGCAGAGTGTGGCTGCCTCTATAGGCTCACCCCAGTGTGCCAACTCTTTGCGAGGGTGGTGGGATGGATTAATGTCTCTAGACAGGCTCATGGAGATGGGGATGAAAACAAGTCACATGGTAATATTCGAACAAAGTAACCAGAAGAGGAAGGTGCCCCTCCCCCCATAAAAAGAGAGTCATTAAAGTCTGGACACAATGGAGAGCAGGATGTTTAGGGATGAGTGGGCATGAGGCTTTCTGACCTGGATTTGTGGACTGTGGCATTTCAAACTCAGAGTGGATATCTATAGGCAAATGTTAGCAGAGATTCTGACATTCATGCCTGGGACTCGGGGGACAACAGAATGGAAAGGATAATTATTGATAAAAACAAACAAAAAAGATGACGCAAGCAACTGGCCCTCCCAAGGAGGCTGGGGACAGGCCCTTGGGAAGGTTCTAAAGTTCTGCATTGTGAGGTGAAGATTGAAGAATGGTGGTCAGAGGTGCAGAGGCAGCTGGGAGGCCACAGAGGTGGGGCAGGAAAATACTAATAGCATCAGATGTTGCCAGGGTTGGAGCAAGTGAGGACCAGGAAGAGACCAGAGAATACGGCAACTGGGCTGGAGGGAACTCCAGGATGATGCTTCTGTACTCGAGAGCCAACACCGTGTTGGACAGTTCAGAGTTGACAAGAAATGCATGGCAAGGCAGATGAAACAGACAAAGGATTTGCTAGGGAATTCTCATGGGGAATTAAGAAGAATGGGGGAAGCAGGGGTGTGTGTGTGCAGGGACCGTGGTGCAGACCTGAGACCTAGAAGAACAGAAGGTAGGAAGAAGCATAGACTTCAGTGCTTTGCTCAGAAAGCCACAAGCCAGGTAACAGGACACCATGGAGAAGGAGGTAGCTGGAAAGAAAAAGCCACCAGAGGGGCCTTACCTTGCCTGTGACAATAGGGGATCCCAGAGGAAAGGAAGCTTCCATAGGTAGGGGGATAAGTGGAGGCTAGCATCAGGCACCCTTTTTCCCCAAAGCCAGTACTCTCGAAGGAGAGAAGAAGATGTGTTGCCATGGTACCATGGAAGCCAATGGAAGTAGAGTCAACTCAGATGTTCTGATCTTCACCCCAGCATGGCCAAGACAGAGGAGACTAAGGAGATGGCCAGGGTGGTGAGAAGGCTGGGCCCGTGCTCTCTTTACCTCAGTTCATCACACACAGCTTTCCAAGGTCACATGGCTTCATGGATCATCAAAAGGAGAGCGTTGTCATTTCCTTGGTATCCCTGGCTCTTTCTTCCAGCCCCATGTACACCACACTTCTAGTCACATGGAGCTTGCTCTCCCTGTTCATATCAGCAGAAGTGTTGCCTCCAGTATACATAGATACTGGTAAGGGTGTCGGGACTTGTTAGCTCCATGCCTCAGGCTCTCAAACTGCAGAACTACAGTTAGTGTTCCGTGGCTCATGGGAGAGAAGTGTGAAAAACATCTGCTTGCCCCTCTGGAGCTCACTCCAATGAGGTGTCTTAAGAAATGTCCCCTGACACGGTGATAACTCTCTCGAGTGAAGTTCCCACTTCTTTCCTGAGGTGTTCTGCCCAGAGAAGCAAATGAGGGCACCGACTAACTCTCTGTGTTTGTTCCCAGGTGACCTCATACACCTGCCTCCATACCTTCGAATGGACTTCTTGTTAAACCGGGGGGCACCAGGCACCAGCAGGGACCTGAGTTTAGGACAAGCGTGCTTGGAACCCCAGAAAAGTCGGACCCTGAAGCGCCCCACGGTCCTTGAGCCCACCCCTATGGAGGCCTCCTCCTCCACCTCTTCCACAAGAGAAGGACAGCAGTCGTGGCAACAAGGGGCCGTGGCCACCTTACCTCAGCGAGAGGGCGCAGAGCTGGGACAGGCAGCTAAGATGAGCAGCTCCCAGGAGTCACTGCTGGACCCCCGAGGCCATTTGAAAGGAAACAATCCCTACGCAAAATCTTACACCCTGGTATAACACATGGCGTGGCTGGACAGCGGTTGTAAATACAATTTAAACGATCCAATCAAAGCTACCTTTTTTTTACGGAATTCCAATATTTATAATTAAAGAAAATTGCCAAAATATATTAAAAAAAAAAAAGAAAGAAAATACTGAAACCACAGACAGTGCAAAGACTACTCTGTTTTCTTCCGTCTGAGTGTGGGCTCCATCTGCCTGGGCATCTGATTTTTGGGGAAAGAAGTCCAGTTTTATGATTTTCACAGGCTATAGCATTTTTACTGATTTTCTACAAAGTGCATGGGGACTCGTTAAACCTTCTGAACAGAAGTTCTAGCACACAAGAGTCAAGAAAGGAAATGGGGGAAATTAGCCTATTTGTGAATCAAAGAGGAACGTTGCTCTGGGGGCAGGGGAAGCTTTCATCACCTGTGCACACCTTTCCTTCCCACTAGGAACCAGGTCCTCGGTTTGATTTTCTGTTATTAAGGATGAGTGCTGTCAGTGAGGGGGTGGGGGGAAACCCATTCGGTCTTCTTTTCTGTTTATTTTTTAATTTGATGAGACACTCTTTGCATTTTGTCTAAGCGAAATAAAAGAGAAAAGGTGGTCTGCCTTTATTTGCATGTCTACTGATACCTCCTATCCATGGCTCAGGCCTCCTTCCTGCTCATACTGTTTGTGAACAAAATGACTGGACCCAGTGCCCAATCTAGGAAAACGGATGCGAAAACTCTGAGCAGAAGACACGGCGTCAGCTCTGCGGCTGGAAAACAAACAAAAGGCAGCCTGGTCTCCATCCAGTATTCTAAGCCCCTCGCAGGACTCAGGTCCTTGTCCCATGCAGGACCTGCTGCCAAACTCATCAGGGTCAGCAGACCATCTCCAAATCCAGCGTACTGCTCTTTGTCAATAAAGTTTTATTGGAAGAAGCCCAAAGGCCCTTCGCTCCATTTGCATTATCTGTGTTTGCTATTGTGCTGTGATGTCAAGTTGAGTAACAGTATGGCACACTAAGCCCAGAGTATTCTCTGGCTCTTCACAAGAGATGCTTGCTCACCCCTTAAGTTCCTCGTTTTCGCCCTGACTTGTGAGGGAAAGGAAGGAATGTTGTGTCTCACCTCCCTCTCCCTGCCCTGTCTCCACTGTGACTGACAGGTTCACAGTAGACCGTCTTCAGATGTGACTCCTCCAGCCCTCTCCTTGGCACCCACAGGAATATCAGTCCCTATATGGTGTTCCTCCAAATTCTGTATTTCTTTTCCTTTCTCTCTGTCCAAATGCCTTGTCATAGGGCTTATGCAAACAGAGAGCCTACTCACAAATGGGAGGTACCATACCCACATCCCTTGACTCTTACACAGTGTGCCTTAGAAAGAGCCTGCCATTCTCTGAGGCAGCAAAACCTGATTCCAGATGCCTCCCCTAACAGGCAAGGAGAACCAGGTCTTCACATTAGAATTTTGGCATTGACTGGAAAAAAAAACTGACCCCACGTCCACAGCTTCCAACTTCCCAGTAATGCCTCACACAAGTTCCTTCTCAGACCTTCTTAATGCGCCCCCATGGAATCCATCAGCAAAAGCTGGTGTGGTGATTGCTATCTGGAACTAGACTACAACACTCCCTTTCCCCTCCCTTTCCACCCTTCCCTCTTTCCATCTCTTCCAGGCAGACTTTGTGCCTCCTGGGCTTCAGACACACAGAGCACAGGCAGAGCAGGTACCAGACTCCGTCACAGCCATACAACAGTTCCGACACTAGGGCCTCTGTGGATGGGAGCGATGTGCTGCTCGCCATGGTTTCAGAGCACAATTTATCCTTGACATCCTCACGGATGTGGAAGGATCAAGATGCTACTTTCTAGAGAAAGAAAGACGGACCCTAGCATCAATAAGTTTAAAAAGTTGTAGAGTTCCCACCCTTGAAGTGTATTAAGTTTTTTTTTTTCTCCCAAGATGTACAAAAATAAAAGATTCGACAATGTCTGCCTCTGCGATGGATTGCTTGCAAGATTCCCGCCTTGGAAACGCTTGTTAAAATGAATTCCACATGCAAGCACTGTATCAAAACCTTGTCCCCCTGCCTCAAATAGGGGCCTGATACTGTCTACAAAGGGGTGTAGAGCTGTGAATTAAAAGACCATTATGACAGCAATAACAGTGAGTTTTCCTCTGTATCCTCCTGTCTCTATCTTGTTTGTGTCGGGGAGGTCATTGGACTATCCATGTCCTCACCAGGTCTATGGGAATTTAAAGTTCCACACTGGAAAGTTTTGTTTTCTGTTGCTAAGGAATATGACCTAGGAATACCGCCCCCCCCACACCCCCCCTCAGCTCTCATATTCTTATCTTATATCTTATCCATATTTTAGAATGCTCAACTCAGATTAATTCTTTAGCCTCTGGCTAACAACTGTTGGGTGAATGGGGAAGAGCTGTTGGTTCGATGGACTGGGTTTCCTTTAATCCATCCAAATTACTGGACAATAGCCCCTTTGTAAAGTAAGTAGAGGTATTTGTAAGCCACACAGCATTCCTACTTCTGCCATCTCCAGAGCTGCTGGGGCTTCCATTGAGTTCACGAGTCTGCCTGATGCTTCACTGATCCCCACATCCACAAGGCTAAGAGAAGAGGGTGGAAAGTCTAAACAGTGAGATAGCACAAAGCTGCTCATGAGCCCATCCTGTGGCAGGACTCCTAGACTGTCCCTAAGACACAGGAAACAGGCCATTGCTTAGACGGCTCTTAAAATAAGCAACTTCTCAATGAAGGTCTTTCTGACCTGGGCCTATAATATATGAACAACCTGATTTCTTTTATAAAAATCAACCGGGACATTCCAGAACGATGTAATAAACCCATTTCCAGCAATGATGCACATCTATCTGGGATCAGGAAGCCAAGGTCTAGTCTGTCATAGTCCAGCTTCAGATGTAAATAAAGTCTAAAGGAGTGTATCCAAGTTGGAAAGCCTTATTTTAACCTTCTAAAGAATATGGCCCAGAGATGACCTCAGCTCTTAGATAAACACATTAATACGCAGGGCTTTGAAGACCCACAAAGCTTCTCAATTGTTGGTCAAAAATGACCATCAAAACGGGTGAGATGACATGAAAAGAAAGGCTGTATTTTTCTCATACATCAAGGAATTGTAACCTTCAACAAGGGCTTTAAATCAAGAAGAAATACAAAAGACCACATTCATCCACATTCTGAAGGAGAGGCAATGAGGTGACCGAGCCCTAGTAAGACAGGACCACGTAAGGGTCAGATAGTAGCTAGAGAAAGGATCCCACTGACTGAAGACAGGGTGAGTCCAGGTAATGAGATCATCTCAGAATCTTCAAGCAAGATCTAGGAAGTATGTGCTGGGATACAGTTCTCAGTGTCCCACCCAACAGGCACCATAAATTAAGAACATCTCTTGTAGGGGCTTTGGTGAAACTTTGTTCAAGGAAGTTTGCATTGAAAATAAATTACAGAGTCAGGGTGTTCCTGATAAATAATGAGAATATTGTGTTAAATTAAATGTGTTCTTGTAAATAACGAAAACATCTCCTGAGGCAAAGGCCTGGCAGGGTGGCCAGATGCTCTGCTCAGACTTTGGAACTACCCAGACAATGAAGAGAGGAAGTCCAAGTTCACACCATCCCTGGTCCCCAAGATCCAGGAGGTCAGAGAGTGTCAGCTTACCTCCTCCATGAAATCCCTATAGGTTCCTGTACCGCACCACAGTGACCTGTCCCAGGATGGCCATCTACAGCAGCTCTTTTTCCACATGTTTATTATCTTCTAAATCACTGTGTAATTTACTCCTTATAAAGTTATTATCAGTTCTCCTACCTAAGAATGCCTACTCCATCAGGAGAGAAGTCTGTCTTATGCATGTATCCTCAGAATAGAGCACAGTAAGCACCCTACATTCAGAGAATGTCAGCTATGGCATGAGCTCTCTGCAGACAAACCATCACGTGGACTGCTTGGCTTACAAACTGGCAGTGAACAGCCCCAGCTCCCTCCCTGAACTCTGTAGAGGCAAGATGTAGGTTAGACCTGCAAGGGATCCACCCTTAAGTGTTTTGACTTTGCTGGGAATGTTGGTCAGGTTTTCTTTTTCTTTTTCTTTTTTTTTACTTTTACTTTTATTATTCCTTTTCTCTTCTCAACCTTTCATTTTCAGACAAAGCAAATTATAAAACTTGGGAAAGTCACTTTGAACACCTGTAAGGTGCTTGCTTCATCTCCCCAAACAAAGCCTGTGAGCCTTTGTGCTCTGGAAACTTCAAACAAACTGTTAAGAAGACATGTTTATCAGTCCTAGCTCTGTCTTCCCAGAAAGGACAGAATTCTGTTTCAAGGAGACAGCCCTTCCGGAGTGAAAAAAAAAATACATTGAGGGATGCAATCATGTGTATCAGAGGCTGGGCAGTGCTTAGAAGGGTCACTGGGCACAACAGGGCCTGAATTATATCAAGACAAGCAGAGTCTCTAAGCACACTATGTGAAGATATAGGGTTTTACTTCCAGAGTTTATTTATTCTGAGGGTCCCCTACAGCTTAACTCTGTAGAGTGACCCATTTCTTAATGCAAAATTGAACATGTCTTATGAAGTTCCTCTTCTCGGGTATAATAGTGATGGTGCTACACCTTGACCTGTGATTAAATACCAGACACATGGAGCACAGTTCATAGAGCCACCAACAAACCCAACCCAACAAAGTGGCATGCCTTCCACCACCACTACGTTCCATCATCCTCCAGAGCGAAGTGTCAGTATGTCTAAAGCCAGCACTCTGGCCGTTCTGACTGGGGGTGTGATAAAACAGCATCCTTTTCCCTCTGGAATGAACTTCTCCAGTTGGCTGTTTGTGAAACCCTTCCATGTGTCTCAGATTAGAGGGTGGCACTTCACCCACTCACGTACAAGATCTGACACTCAACAAGGTGCTGATATTCCCAGGGGGAAGAGCCAGAGCTTTGCACTGAGCAGAGAATCACGACAATGCTTTCACAGAGGCCTCTCAGAGCATATTAGAGAGAATCCCCATGGCTATGTCACTGACTGACCATCCATCAAAGATCTTCCTTGAGGTTTTTATCTGCCTTCCTGATTCATGTGTTGACTCTTCAGAACACAAATTTGCATGGAGACTTTGAGATTTAGTGAGGCACATGGTATCAGAGCAAAAGATACTCAGTGTGCTTCTATGTACCCAGGCTTGACACCAGCACCAACTGTTACAATAACCCATCTTTGGATTTTAAGCGAAGTTAACTTCTGTAGTGAGACAGCTGGCCAGACCAGAAGATCTTTGTATCCTGATGACACCCCCAGGGAAATGGATCTTCTTGGCATCTATCTCCCTGGGAAAATGTGGGAAAGTCATCGTGGTGCCAAGGCTACTTCTCATTTGTTTTTTGTTTTTGTAATCCTAGCACTCCACACAAGCAGGTAAATGACTTCAAGGTTCATTGTGAAGTGAGCGTAAGGGTGCAGGGGTATTATGGGATGTAAAACGGTAGTCTAAATGTCCATGAGCCTGGTGTAGAAAGCCGATTTTAATCTTTTTAATAAATCCGTAAACTCAGCTTGCTGTGTTCATTCATTTGTTTGTTTGAGACAGTGTAGACCAGGCTGGCCTCAAACTTGCAACTATCCTTCTGTCCTAACTTCTGGAATACTCAAATTATAGATGTGAGCCTCCAAACCTGACTTCTGTGCTTGCTCTTGGTTGGGGAGGGCACAGGAAGAAAAGGAAACAACAGCTTGATTGGTAGCAAGGTAAAGGCACTAGAGTCTTTACTGTTGTATAATATCTCACAGGCTGCTGCAGGAAAGCCCAAACTTCCCCATGGCCTTACAAACAAAGCTGCTCGTTAGGCAGGGTTCTATTCAAGAATCACCCTTAGCAGATTTTGCTGGATCCTCTATATCATCCATAGAAGTGATTTAAGTTGTTGCTGGCCTTAGTATAAAGACACATGGCCTGTCCAGAATGATGGGGTCCCTGTCACTCCTCAGACCACTGACCCTGTCGATAGAACATCTCCCTTTTCCCTATTGGAAATGGAAGCTAGAGGACCAGAGCTGAGCCAGCTCCTGTGAGGCCAGCACATCCAAAGCCAAACTGGTTCTAAACAGATGAGGTGCAGCTTTCAAGGCAGTTCTTAAATTCTCATTCCATTTCCTTTCCGCTTCTGTTCCTTCTGACCCTACATCCTTGATGACCCCAGTCCACTCAGGACCAGAGGAGAGTGTCCTCCTGCCCACAGCTAGTATCTGCCAGGGTCTGAATGGTAACAACTCCGATTCCCTGGATCCTCACAGCCCTCTTACAGAGTCTCTCACTTCTGATGTGTAAAATGTCTAAGTCTCACACAAGAAAAATTGTACAGGGGAAGGAGCTAGGGCCTGACTCAGCTTGATACACCATGCTAAGTTCAAGCCCATGGGAGTCGCCCCTTTCTAATGGAGACAGAGGAGGAATGGATGGAAGGGGGAGAGGAGGGAGGGAAAACTGTGGTTGGTATATAAAATAAATGGAAACAATGTTAATTAAAGAAAATAAAACTAAAAAAATAAAGAAAAAGAAAATGTCCCTTTCCCTCACCTTGTAGACACTGCTATTCCCTCCCTTGGTTAGGTCATGGTTCCCCTTCACAACCAGCATCATCTTCACAAGCACCATCGTGGCTCCCTTCATAACCACCATCATGGTTCCTTCCCTTCATGGTTCCCTTCACAACCAGCATCATGGTTCCCCTCCTGCAGTGGTAGAGCCATGGTCTTCCTTCTGGGTTCTAATTCTTTTCTTCTTTGCACTGATTCCTAGTTTTATTGCCAGGGTCTTCATTCTCCAAAGCTCCTTCAAATCTGTGAGCTCTCAGAGTCTGTGCCCCAGGCCTGGCTATTTCTACTTGGTCATCTGCTCAAAGCTCCATCTCCACCTTGAGGCACACTCACCTGCCTCTCCTGTGAGTCACTAGAACCCTGCCTTGCCACCACGTTCTCTCCCCATGCCCCATGTTCTATTATCCACCTAGAATTGCTCTGTTTCATGTCCTTCCTCACACAGATTCTTGCAGAACCTCCTGTCTAGGTCAAGGCAACTTCAGGACTTTAATCTTCTCCTCAATTCCAAGGCTACCCTGAGTGCTCGAGGACTGTTGAGGTACTGACAACAGTTTCCAATGATTGTTCTCTAGTTTGCTTAGTTTCCAATGATTGTTCTCTAGTTTGTTTAGTCTACTGAAACCTCTGCACCCCTGGCACCCACTCAAACTCAGTATTTCCCACAGTGGCCAACACTGGTAATTGCTTTATTCTGAAGACTTTGCATATATACTTACATACATTAAAAGGGGATTTATTAGAATGGCTTACAGGATGTGGTCGGGATAGTCCAACAACAGCTATCTCCTGACAGAAAGACCACAAATCTAGCAGTTGTTCAGGTCATGAGGCTGGATGTCTAGGCAGCCCCAGTCCAAGGCTGGGGGATTTCTAGAGAGCTGCTGGTTGGTGGCATTCAGTCAATGATGGAGTTATCTTAAAGAACCCCATTCTAATACAAGGAAAGGAAGGTCTTGGCAACAGGAGAGATGAACTTGCCAGCAAAGTGAGGGCAAACAGGCAAAATTCTTTTCTGTTTCAGTCCTTTTATGTGAATGACCACCTTGTAACCCAGTTTTTTAATTTAATTAACATTTCTTATTTATTTTATATACTAACCCCCATTTCTTCTCCCTCCTCTCCTCCTGTTCTTCTCCTGTTCTCTCCCAGCTCTTCCCATTTACCACCTCCCTAACCTCTCCTCCTCCATCTCCATTCAGAAAGGGGCAGGCCTCCCATGTGACCCAAATTTAAGGTGGGCTTTTCAACCTCAAATGATCCAATCAGGAAAAATCCTTGGGTTTTAGTTGATTTCACATGTAGTTAAGTTGGCACACAAAATTAGCCATCACTCTCCCTCACATTTCACTACCCAAATCCCCAGGTCTGTCTTACTCTTCCCTGCTTCTGTGTACTTTTCCTGTGATAGTGGCACCTACAGCTTCCTCCAGGGAATTGCATGCGAGTTATGAGAATTGCATGTCCTTTTATATACATTTCCAAACTGCCTAGGAGCTGACAAATCCCCAGAAAGCTATTAGCCAATGACTGACAGGTACAGGAACATAGAAGTCCATCCTCCTTGCCCCGTACATCTTTCAGGACCACTTGAATTCATACATTTGTTAGACGTTATGTCTTTACTGAGAGCCTTTCCAATCCTCCAGCTCTCTGGTTTTCCCTGGAAGCTCTTTAGCAATGCACATCTCAAGTTGTATATATGAAGAAGTCTATATAAAGTTGTATATATGAAGAAGTCTATATAAAGTGAATTCTTCAATTTGTCCCACTCTTGCAACCAACCTAGTACATAGAATGTGTCAGACGTTCAATAAATATTGACAAGAAGGAAATACGCAGTGGAAGAGATGAATAAGAGTAAGTAGCCTTGCAGAGGTCAATATCACTTTTCTTCTTCTCCCCAAGTGTGATTTATTCAGAGAGATGTTTGTCTGAGCTTCTCAACGTGTGGTTCAAATAGATTTTAGTTAAGTGTGAAGAAGGGATAGGGTCATTTCCTCTTGAAAAAATCCTCATTTGTGTTTCTAAAATAACCTGGAGGACTGCTACACAATTGCCCACAGTCCAGGGGAAACAGACACGAGAGAGGCCCTTGGACACTGCAATACAAAAGTTAGATGAAGCATTGTCCTGTGTTCAGATCTCCCACACACAGAGAAACAGAACTGTCCTATGATGTAGGCACTCAGAAAAAGGTCTCTCGTCTATACTGATGTATTTTAGGGAAAGTGAGTCCAAAACAGCTTTGAAATCAATGAAGGGTGGTCATCTGATTTCTTCAGCAGGACCAGAATCATCCAGGAAGCATCTATTTTTAGCACTGTCTTTGATGACAAAAATCCATTCAGGGCTTACAACCTAATGAGGACTCACACTTGGACTAGCAGAAAGGGCTTTAAAAGACAGCTCATGATATTTAGAGCCTGAATCACTCCTGCAGAATCTTTACTGCATTTCCAGAAACTCGAGTCTGACTTCCCTTTAAGGTTCCTTTATGGTGTCTCTATTAATGCTCTGTGTTCCCAGCTCCCTGCTAAGCAGAGTCCACTGCTTCTAACACCCTGGGCAAGCGCTTTTAGGGGAGAGCCAAGCAACATAACATTTCCAAAAAGAAAAAATGAAATGGGTGGAAAAAAAAAAGACATCTCACACAAAGTTAAAGTGAGCTAGATTTTGGTCCAAAATAATAATCCTAAGAAAATATATATATATATATATATATATATATATATATATATATATATATATATATACTCATTTAAGGTATTATGTTTATAAAGCTCATTTAAAATGTAATATATAGTTAAGAAACACAAATTAATAGACATCTTTATAGTCAAGCTTATAGTCATGTTAGTTGGTTTTCTAGATATAAAGAGATATATCTCAGATGGATAGGTAATCTTCAAACACTTAAAAGACATACAGAATATGGCATTTAAAATGTTTTAAAAACTTAGACTTTTCTTGACAGTGAGACACATCTGCTCCTGACAGCACCAATTACTCAAGAGGATGATGGGCATTGAAGAAACTTGTTACGGAGTTTGCTTTCAATGTGACAAGGCTTGACTGGACTGCTTGACAGTATGCTTTAAGAACTGGACATGTAAGACCCACAGGAAAATGACCACTGAATTTTGCCAAAACAAAGCAGGATGGTCCTTCAGGTTCTTGTTTCACAGAAGCAATTGGCAGACATTCTGCAGGACACAGAGGGAAATTACTGACAAACTGCCACTATAGGTGGAACAGTTTCAAATTTCCTGCTTCACTGAAAAGTTTGCCAGATACTCTAGGCCTAAAGGCTGAATATGGATGCCCCAATATTACAGAAGAACTTAGGGTGACTGTTCAGACAGCCAGATATCTCTGACAATTTCTAGAATTTTGGAAGTTGCTTATAGTGCACTTCCTGTTTACACAGGTAATAGTATATCCTTCTGAGGTCTTTGATGGAATTTAAGATTGGATATCTATAGTTTTCCTTAGTTATAATAAAAGATTAATTATATATAAAACTTTAGACTCACAAAGAGAGATGATTGAGTATTTTCTTTAATTTTGTCAAATACAAATATACTAAATATTATAACTGTAATTCTTGCTTGATACCTGTTTTGAAATAGGTAATTTTACAATGTTAAAGTTAAAACCTTCTTTTTTAATTAGACAGAAAGGGGGAAATGATGTGGGATGTCTTTCTGTATGCTATGAATATGTGTTGCTTTTAATTGGTTGATGAATAAAGCTGCTTTGGCCTGAGGCAGGGCAGAATAACTAGGTGGAAAATTCAAGCAGAGATGCAGGGAGAAAGAAGGTGGAGCTGAGTGGGATGCCAGCAGCCACTGAAGGAGGAAGATGTCAGAGCATCTACAGTAAGCCATGGGCCATGTGGCAATACAAAGACTAATAAAAAAATGGATTCATTTAAATGTAAGAGCTAGCCAGTATAAGCCTGAGTCATTAGCCAAACAATTATAGTTATTACTAAGCCTCTGAGTGATTATTTTATAAGCAACTGTGGGACTGGCCAGGACACAGAAACACCTCTGACTACATGTTATCTGCAGGACCATGGGCAACTCACTCACAGGAGGCTACACCATTTAGTTCTTCAGAAAGGGATGGATCTTAGGGAACTGCTGCCTCCTCCATCTGTAAAGTGAGAATGGTTTTCCTTAGTACTTCGCAGTCTGTGAGTAAAGTACACCCTGAAGTACTCTTGTATACCACAGCAGCATCTTTCTACCTATAACAGGGGTTTTTTGCCTCTCTCTATCATCCCAGACTCTCCTGTATTGACTTCCTGGCGCACAGCAGCCTTTTGAGAAATTTAACACACTGTGTTGACAACATAGGATCTCCAGGCTGGCCTCAGATCTATAGACCAGGTCCAGACATAGTCTGTAGTGTGGGTCAGTTGTGTGAGTTGTTGCTCACATTTCCATTTCCTCATCTGTAAAGCACAGGAATGATTGTGTCCTGGTTCCTTTTCCTGTTGTTTACTAAACTCTCCCGATGGAAGCAACTTAAAGGAGAAAGGGTTTATTTGACTCACAGTTTGAGGTTCCAGTCTATCATGAAGGGGAATGCGTGACTACATGGGTTTGAGGTATCTGGTCATGTTGCATCCACAGTCAAGAAACAGATAAATGAACATGTGTACCCAGTCCCATTTTCCCTTTCAACAGAGTCCAGGATCCAGCCTGGAGAACAGTGCTACCCCCAGAGGAAAGCCTTCCCATCTCAGTGAGACTGATCATGATAAGTCTTTAAGGCATGCCCAGAGACCATCTCCAGTGCGATTTTAGATCTATGATGATAATTGAGATTAACAATCACAGGTTGTCATTCCTTTGAGGCCCTTTGTAAGTACAGAATGAGATAATACACCTAAAAGGCTTGGAATAATGCCTGGCACTAAATAAATTCTTTAAAAATGTGAGCAGTTGCTATTTTAACCCACACATACTCGGTAGCACCTGCTGATGGAGAATGTCCCAACAAATATCCCACTCAAAGACTCCAACACTGCTTCAGCATTTGGTCTGAATAGGGTTATTTTGTTATATTTGGACATAGGAGCATAAGGCAAACACTCCCACAGGACTTTGGATTGGGCAAATGCCCATGGAACCAAATTTAATTTCTAATGCAATGACTCATGTGTATGTTGAACCACGTGCTTCTGTGGTTTATCATACACTTCCATTCCCATCTAGTCCTGTTCCTAGGGACATCATAGGCTAGTCCAAATCATAACATGAATGATATTGCCACACTCTATGGAGGAGGAGGAGGAGGAGGAAGAGGAAGAGGAAGATGGTAGGGACAGAGAAGGAATAAAATTACAAGAATCTGTTCCCCAAATGTATAAATAACAGCATTTGTAGCTTAAACTTTCAAAAAAAAAACCAAAAAAAAAAAAAACCACTGCTTCTACCCAGAAAGCAACATGTTCAATATGTGAAGTCAAGTCATCACTAATGTTGTGTGACTACATGTCTTATTTATTTCTTATCTATTAGACTTAATAAAAGTATTAAGACAGGTTATTTTTCAAAAATGTTATATCTTTTTTGAAATAAGCAAATTGCATTGAGAAATACTTTATTAAATAAAGATAGAACCCCATCTTGCTCTGGAGGGTTCCACATGCCCACTGTGCTCAGTTATAACTTTCAGGATACCTGGTCTACCTTGATTCAGGACCCTGGGACTACATTTGGATATCTCCAGCTTAACACTCTCCTTACCATGGGTGCTCCTCACTCATCCATTAGAGGAGGCTTGCTGTTTCTACCCTATTTCATGGAGTACCCAAATCTCTCTACTTAATTCTTGCCTCTGTGGGATGTACACTCTGGTAGGGAACAGAAAGAGGGTGGTTTATACTCTTCAGTCCCTAAGGCCTGCCTTCTTAGTTCCCTTATAAGCACCTTGCTCCTTGAATTCTTATTTTCTTTTGTGAGCTCTTGGAAATCCACCCTTGAGTCACAGCCTGGGTCTTCTCTATCCTCGTGTTCTTATTTTATACGCTGTGCTCTGCTTTCTGCAGGAGCTCACAAATCCTTTGGTCTCTCAACAAACTCGAGTTCTTGGCAGCCAAAAGTCCTCTGGCTCTTAGCCTATCTTCACAGTGGATTTCAAGAGACTGTTTTGAAACTCAGAAGTCAAGGATCTGACCTCTGTTTTAGACATTACATCTCTGCCTCTGAGAGCTCTGACATATATAGCAGCTAGAAGCTGGTAGAGAGGCAGGGGACAGAGAAGATGAAACAGCAAAATGATTCTTTGCCATGCATAGCCATGCATAACAGCTGCAAGGGCCCACAAAAGGTACATTGAAACCCTAAGTGCTGTGCCTGGGATGTGACATTGTGTGGAAAGAGGTTCTCTGAAGACTGTACTTATGATGAGGTCATACTTCATCAGCAAGGGGCCTAATTCTATAAACTGAGTGTCTTTAGAAAAGAGGGAGAACACTGCCAGGGACACACAGGGAGGCTGACAGTGTGGTGAAGGAGATGCAGGCAGGAGTGGTCGATCTACAAGCTAAAGAAACCCAAAGACTGGTGGTCACGTGTAATCTGGGAAAAGGTGAAAGCCAGTCACCCCCTCTCCATGGCCCTGCCCAGGCCTCTATTTCAGACTTCTGGCCTTTAGAACCTGTTGCTTTAAGCCACATAGTTGGTGTAACTTGATGCTGCTACCCTAGGGAATTAACATACAGATCCACAGAGCACTTGGTGTTACTGTGTGGTAGCAGTTACTCTGCTTTTCCTCTCCTGTAAGAGTCCTAAATAATTAATGATTTGTCTTTCAGAAGCAAGTCTGTGAACAACCAACTGCTTGGAATTGAGCAAGAGAAAAAGAAAATCTATTGTCTTAACCAAAAGTGTGGGAATATCTTCCTCGCCTCAGCAATGCCCATGAGCCTGGACTCACAATCACTGTCACCCCAGGTCTTCTTCCCCTTCTCTTGCTCTTCGTCTTTGGCAGGTGAATACTTATATACATGGATTTGTGAAAATGTTTTACCTAGGTTTCTGTTGCTGTGATAAACACCATGATCTAAAGTAATGTAGAGAAAAGGATTTGTTTCAGTTTACGGGTTACAGGCATTGTGAACAGAAATCAAGGCAAGGACTCAGTGCAGAAAACTGAACTCCAGGAGTTGAAAGAGAGGCCACGGAGGAATTCTTTAATGCTTGCCCCTCCTGGCTTGCTCAACTTCCTTCTTTTTTTTTTTTTTTTTTTTTTTTTTTTTTTTTTTTTTTTTTGGTATGTGTGCCATTAAAGACCACCTGACAGGCATGCCCACAGTAGGCTGGACACTCCCACATCAATCATTAAACAAGAAAATGACCCTCACAGAATTGTCTACAGGCCAATTTGGTGGAGCCATTTCTCAATTAATGTTCCTTCTTTCCAGGTAACTCCAGTTTGTATCAAGTTGCCAACAGGTAAATAAATAATCAGTACAGATGTTCATATCTTCTTTGTGACAGCTTCCCATCTTTTTTTTTTTTTTTTTTTTTTTTTTTTTTTTTTTTTTTTTTTTTTTTTTGCTTTTTCGAGACAGGGTTTCTCTGTGGTTTTGGAGCCTGTCCTGGAACTAGCTCTTGTAGACCAGGCTGGTCTCGAACTCACAGAGATCCACCTGCCTCCCAAGTCCTGGGATTAAAGGCGTGCGCCACCACTGCCCGGCTCCTTCTCTTTTCTTATTCAATCTTTACATCAACTGTTCAGTGTTTCTCCTGAAAGTCTATTTACCATGAAGTGGTATTGCATGCACAGTGGTCGATACTGTCAAGCTGATCTCCCTGCCGATTACTAACTCTGTGTCCTTGAAGAATTGCTTAATCTCTCTCTGACTTGGTTGCCTCATCTATGAAGTGGGGATAATAAATAATGACCCCATAATCTCTTGAGAATTGCATGACTAGATATTGAGTGTACACAATTCAATGAGTTAATAGGCATTGCATTCAGGTAATGACACCGGACACATCGTGAGCATCGTATCCTCTTTCCCCATGTATAGGTTTGGTCAAACAGAGCATAGCATTCCAAATGAGTCTTTTACAGAAACTCTGTGTTCCCCAAAATGTACACAAATGAACAAAGCAAAGTTCAGAGGATTTAGTATCTTTCACAAGGCCACCATTCTAGCAAGAAGGGGAGCCACGATTCCAAGAGCAGCTCCCCTTCTCCAAACGTTGAGCTTATGCATATATTTGATTTCTCTATGACCCTCGCTCTTCCTCTTCTGCCAACCAAAATGCCAGGTCTTGAAAACATCCTTAGACTTGAGTGGCTCATCCATACCCTAAAGTTTCCATCAAGTCTTCCCCTTTATTACTGGGACCCTCTATGTTTCCATTGCTGACAGCTTTCTCCTGTGCATCACCTATCAAAGCCTTGTGTGCTTTCTGACACTCTTTCCCAAATACCACAATTATCAGTTACCAACAACAGTCACCACTCAACTTTCAAGTATCACATCAAATGGCTTTTCCCAAGACCGTAGACCATAGACCATAATCTCTAAGTCACCACCCCTGTTGCACTGATGCATCCTATGAACCTTCTCACCTTGGCTCGCAGAACCCTGCCCTTCTCTACTCCAGATAGAAATGTGAGCAAAGGAATACATTTACCAAAACAAGGACCCCACTGTGTCCATGATGAATGGAAGAAGAAAGGGGAGATGAATGAAGGATAGACATCTAATAATGACAGAGAAAGATCTAGGAGAGAAGAGTAGAGAAATCAAAGAAGAGAAGGGAAGAGATGCAGGATAAACCCTAAGAGATTCTGGTAGGAGAGGGAGAATTTGTTGGGATTTTAATTCCTATGTACTATGCATTTGCATCTCTTCCCGTTTCTCCAAGAAGATGTTGATCTTCAATGCTGACATGAGAGTGCAGAGTGCATGTGTGAAAGAGTGCGTGAACTGAAATGTGTGTGTGTGTGAAAGCATTGTATTAGTGTGTAAATGTGTGAGTGTGTGAAAGTGTGTGTGCAGAAGTATGATGGAGGAAGGTCATTGGTTAAAAAAAACTGCTTGGCCCTCATAGGTTAGAACATAGGTGGGTGGAGTAAGCAGAACAGAATGCTGGGAGGAAGAGGAAGTGAGCTCAGACCCGATAGCTCTCCTCTCCGGAGCAGATGCGATGAAGCTCCGACCCAGGATGGACGTAGGCTAGAATCTTCCCAGTAAGCGCACCTTGGGGTGTTACACACATTATTAGAAATGGACTAGCCCAGATGCGAGAGTTAGCTGAGAAGAGGCTAGATATAATGGGCCAAGCAGTGTTTAAAAGAATACAGTTTTTGTGTTGTTATTTCGGAGCATAAGCTAGCCAGGCGACCAGGAGCTGGGGCGGCAGGAACACAGCCCGCAGCTCCTACTACACAAGTATGTGTGCACGTGTATGTGAGAACGTTGTATTAGTATGTAAATGTGTGTGACGGTGTGAGAGTGTGTGTGTACAATTGTGTGTGTGTAACATTTATGACAGCTGCCTGCCAAGAGCACAGTTACACAGGTGTTTCCTGCCACCTCCACTGCACCTGTGTACAGCTTCCTGAACACCTGGCTTTTGTTAGCTACAAGAGTTTCAAAAGCCAAATTTTTGTTTGAGATGCTGGTGAGGTGGAGAGTTTTAACAATATTCCAGAGGCAAATTAGAAAGAATTGGGTGCTTGATGATGTGAGAGGCAAGGAACGAGGAAACATTGAGTACGGCTCTCTCATGTTTACTGAAGGGACAACAACGCCATGACACACACTGATGGGAAAAGAAGAGAATCTATGTTTGGAATCTTAAGTATGGGTTGCTTAGGTGCCTCAAGAGGCCAATGAAGCAGTTTCTGTGTGTGGCTCCACCACTCAGAACCTTGCCACCACTGACTTGGGTAGACAAGTTGCCTCTCTCAGGATCTTGTGGTTTTCTGACTTACAGGGTGCAGAATTTGAACCAAGACATTGTTTCACCAATTCTACGAGTTTCTTACACTGGGTTTGAGCAAAAGAGTTACAAGAGAGACATTGTAGGGGACTTTGGGGAGTGAGCCCTTGTTCTCTAAAGCAAACCACTGGTAATGTTGGTGGCTGGTGGTATCAAAGGAATTCAGGTTATTAGAGTACCCTTATCTATCGGTCCCCCAGGGATGTGAAGACCCAGCCTTGTCTAACAAGCCCCTAGAGAGCTATCTCCACTTCAGGGCTCCATACAATTATAGGGTTCACCCTCTCCTTTAGTCCCAGCCACTCATGTTAGCTTTGGAACTCAACTCCCTGGTACCCAACTCAAGACATCTCTTCAAAAGGAAGGGACATTCCCAGGTGGCACAGACCTTCCTATGAAAGCGAGGAGAGGGGCAGAGATCTTTACATTGCTCCCTCTGTTGCAATATGAACCTGGAATGTCCTCCAAAGATTCAGTTATTGGTTCCCCCACTAGGGAAGCTGTCCTGGGAGGCTTGACATGGGATCTAGATGGCACATATAGGCATGAGAAGAAATCTTTGGCACCATATCTGCCCTGATTCCAGACCAGCTTTCTGCTTGTTGGTCCAGCCGTGATGTGAGGAGCTCTGTCACATGCTCCCGCCACCACGGAACCACTGCCCTGGCTTTACCCTCTGCAAACCTTCACCAAATCAAGCCCTCCCTCCCTCAAGTGGCTCCTGTAAGGAATTTTGTCATGGTGACAAGCAAAGTAACTAATGCGGCCTCTGACACCCAGTAGCAAGAGCAGCAGGCAAAGGTGACACTTTCTGATGTGTTTGGGAGCCTTGGGGACTCTTCTGCCTCCGTGTGATGAGAGAAAATCAAATTACTATCACCCCCCATCCTGGGATGGAGTTCAAAGACTGGTCTGCATGTGTCACTGCCTGGACTTGGGAGGAATTGGAGGCTCCATGGGACAGCATCAGACACCTGGGGTGGGGCCTTCCCCAGAAGTCTCTCCTTTCCATCACTCTTCTCCATCTCAGGATGGAATTTAGGATCTCCTGACACCATCCTTGCCATGGAGACAATGGGGCAGGAGGGCCATAACTTGAAGTCTCAGCTCCTCCATCTGCACAGACCTCACTTAGCACCCTTTCCCACACATCATAACCCAAAAGGTCCAGACCACTGAAAACTGTTGTACTCTCTGCACAGCTGGTTACCAGAAAATGGGATGTAGACTCAGAAACTTCAGGGACCAGGTTCCTACCCCCAATGGAGCACTGATGGAGAGACTGGGTCCAGGCTGTGAACTTCCGTATCAACCTGCATGGAAAAACTTTACATAAATGTGGTCACTGTGCCCAGTGTGTCAGGAGATGATGTGGGATCCCCCTTCTGTACACTATGAATATGTTTTATTGCCGTTGGTTATTAAAGAGGCAGTTTTGGCCAGGTGCTTAGCAGAGCAAAGCCAGGTAGGAAATCTGAACAGAGATATAGAGAGAAAGTAGGCAGAGCCAGATAGACACCATGTAGCTGCCGAGGGAGAAAGATACCAGAACAGACTTTACCCAGTAAGTCACAGCCTCATGGCAATACACAGATTAATAAAAATGGGTTAATTCAAGAAATAAGAGCTACCTAGAAATATGCCTAAACTATTGGTCAAACAGTGTTGTAATTAATCATTTCTGTGTGATTATTCTGAGCAGTCAGAAAACGAACAAACAGTCTCCACCTACAAGGGGGCTACCATCTCACTGAATCAATAATATCCCAAGCTTCTGGGGAGTTGAACTTAGGAGAGTGTATCAGCACGGTTTGTATATGTGTGCTATTTTCATGTGTAGTATGTGTGTATATGGTGCATGCATGACTGTGTACAGGCCTCTATGCATGCCTTGTGTATGTGTGTGTGCAAGCATGCATGTGTTACGTAGAGTATATGTGTATGTTATGTGAGCTTTTGTGTGTATGATGGCTTGTGGTTTGTGTGTGTGATCTATGTGAGTGTATGTGGTATATATAGTATATGTATGTTGTTGTTTGTGTATTATATGGGCATGAGGTATGTGTGTCACTGCATATGGTGTGCTGTGTGTATGTGTTGTCTGGTTGCCTATGCAAGTGTGGTGTGTGCTGTTGGAAATAATATTGTCTGGTGGCATGCTCATATATAGCATTGCATGAATTATATCTGTTGTATGGCCTGTGTGGAGAAGCAGTTCAGTCTAGGAAGGTCAGAGTGGCCTTGATCATGTACACTGTGCCATCCTGCTAAAGGAATGGACCATGTGTTGTAGGATGAAAAGTGACTGATTAAGACTGAGATCCAGAAGCTGCTTCACAGAGAACAGGCAGGCAAGGAAACAAGAGGGGAAGGCACAGGGGACCAGCATTGTTAACAACCAGCTGCATGTGTGTTCACAAATGCACACATGTGCCTGCCTGTAAGAATGTTAAAATCAGCCATATATATGTTAATACATATGTACATGCTCACATATGTGTGGAGTGCATGCTTATTGGGCCTTTTCTGGAAAGAGTTTGTGAATATTCATATTTCCCAGTGATTCTTGATGCCCGCTTTCCCACAGCAGCAAACACTGAGTGTCAGCCATCATGCTGGAGGCTGTATTATTCATGTTTTGAGCTATCATTTGCCTGTTTTGCAAACATGAGGGACTAACTTGTAAGTTCAAAAGTTGCAGCGAGTGGATGTTGACAGTTAAGGTACAATTCTAAGCTTTAGTTCTCAACCCCGAGCCTTCAGTCCAGGACACTGCCTGCCCCTCAGGTGAGAAGCTTGTCCCAGTCCCTGCTTTCCAATGGCTACCATACCACTGTAGTCACCTTACCTTGGGGTTGTGGATCAGGCGGGAGAGAGGCTACAAGAGGCAACTACATCAGGCTGAGAGGCCAGTGAGAAGGGGCTATTGAAGTAACGGAAATCCAAACCAAAGAAATGGAGAACCTCAAGAACCAAACCGTTTCAGCCCTGCGCCACTCCTGATGAAACTTGACCCAGGTAATATCTCCACAGGTACACACTGACTGAGCAAGAGCCCCTGTGAAGTCATCTGGTCGCCCCTGAACTATACTCCATCATCAGAATCTCCCTCTTATTTAGGGGCTGAGTTATTTTTTCCTAGCTTGCCTCACCAGCTGTTCATTTAAATCTGTCTCTGTTCCTCGTCTAAAATCTGTGTTTCCCAAACGCAAACCCTGCTGCTTATTTAGAAATGTGATTATTTTTATAGCTTATGAATGTATTTATGAGAAGTTTTACAAGCATACAAAAAATAAATTATATATGTTTAACAAATTGACTTCCTTGGAAGAAAAAACAATGAAGCTGCAGGGATTCTGGAAAATCCTGAGTGGGGTCCTCGGGTTTAGAGAGATTCCCGTGGGTGCTTCTAGTGGGCAGAGAGAATTGACCCAAGATTTGTTGGTTCTTACTGCATTGGGGCCTCAGTTTCAAAGAGCAAAGGAATGGGACAGGAAAGAAGGAGAGAAGGGGAGGGTGTGGGAAAAGGAAGGTAGGAAGGGAGAGAGGTGGGGAGGAAAGAGGGAAGGAGGGTGGGAGGGATGGAAGAAAGGAGAGAAGGAGAAGAGAGAGGGAGAGAGAGAGAGAGAGAGAGAGAGAGAGAGAGAGAGAGAGAGGAGGGAGAGGGAAGAAGGGGGAGAGGGAAGGAGGGAGGGAAGGAAGAAGAGAGAGAAAGGAAGACAGGAAGATGGGACAGTATTGCACTGGTGCTATTTCCCGGTAAGCAGTGGCCCCGGCTTCTGATTCACCTAGATGCCGGTACTTCTGATTCCCCCACCATGTTCCACAGTGGTTACAGTATGTGGCCTTTAGGGTTGTGCTAGTTGCTCAGGGTGCATGGTGGGTAATCTAGAGGCTTTCCTAATCCATGCTGCCACCTCTTCTCTTCACTTGGATATCTGACTCAGCGAACTTACTAAGGGTCATTTAATGGGCAGAAACAATCAGTGGGAAATTGTCCCTTGATGTCCTGAGAAGCATCCTGTTGAAACTTGTACAAAATCATAGACAATTGCTGATCCCTCATTATAGAAGCCAGTGTCACCGTGGCCCAGCTGAAAACCACAGACAGGTGCGGTGTGATGTCGCCTTAAATCTGAAGCTGAAATTTAGAAGGAACCCGTTGGACAGTCTGTGGGCTGTTGGACAATGGTGAGGGGCAATGACCTCACACCTCAATCATGCCCCCCTCATTAAACAGTTTGTGACCCAGATGCATTCTCTATTATGTCTGTGTGTGTAGTGTACATGTGTGTGACACACAGATGTACTATTTTTATTTATGTATCACAAACTGTTCTCTATTTTTATCCTTGTATGTAGTTTTCATGGACATTTCATCAGGAACATGTGGAAACCAGAGGGCAACCTCTGGAAGTTATCTCTCTCTTTTTACTAAGTGAGTATCAGAATAAAGCGTGTTGTCAGGCTTGGTGGCAGGCTCCCTCCCTCACTGGGCCATCTCCCCAGCCCAGTGAGTGCATTTTTAAATGTCTGCTAAGGCAAGAAATGATGCTTTCGTCATGTGTTCCATTAGCTGACTCCTGTAGCAGCTTCTCCCTCATCCTTGTGTGTGTGTTGTGTACATGTGTGCATCTCTGTGTGTACATACATGTGTGCTCTCTGTGTCTGTGTGTGCATGTGTGCATCTCTCCGTGTGTCTGTGTGTCTCTGTCTCATCTATCTCTGTATGTGTCTCTCTCTGTATGTATGTGTCTCTCCATGTCCATGTGTCTCTATGCCCAAGTGAGTCTCTCTCTGTGCCCGAGTCTCTCTCTGTGCCCAAGTCTCTCTCTGTGCCCAAGTGTCTCTCTGTGTGTATGTCTCTCTCTGTGTGTATGTCTCTCTCTCCGTGTATGTCTGTGTGTGTGTCTCTCTCTCTGTGCCTCTCTCTATGTATCTCTCTATGTGTGTCTCTGGCTCTCTTTGTATTTTTGTCTCTGTGTCTCTGAGTCTCTGTCTCTGTCTTTCTCTGAATCTCTATGTCTCTCTCTCTGAGTCTCTGTGTTTGTGTGTGTCTCTGTCTCTATATCTCTGTCTTTGTCTCTCTCTGTATGTCTTTCTGTGTCTCTGTGACTGTCTCTGCATCTCTGTCTTTTTCTGTGTCACTTTCTCTCTCTCTCTCTCTCTCTCTCTCTCTCTCTCTCACACACACACACACACACACACACACACACACACAGAAGTTGCCTGCATGGTTAGGAACTGGAAAAGCACGTAAAACAAAGTTGTCTAATATTAGGAACAAAGATAGAGAAACTCTCTAAATCATCTCTGATAATAGGCAGGTCCTCAAACTCTCTGACTATACATATGAACCTACGATATGAAGCAAAAGTATGTACATCTCTATGTCACTCCCAGTAAGAATAACTTGGGAATTCATGTTCAATATTATATAACCAATGGCATGCAGCCTGTGTACAAATCATACTCACCAGCTAACTATGCATTTATTGCCTGCAGGAGACAGGCATACAGATGCAGCAATGAGCAATGGCTGCAACCACAGCCAGATGTCTCAGAGAAAGCAAGAAACAGGGACCGGGGCTGAAGGGATGACCCAGCACTTAAGAGCACTGCCTGTTCTCCCAGATCACTCAGGGTCAGTGCCTAGAACCACATGGAGGCTCATGAGCTTCTGTCACTCTAGTCCCAGAGGATCTGACATCTTTCTTTGGCCTCTAGGGATATCACAGACTGTTGGCTTTTTGTTTTTTGTTTTTCTGCATAGACTGATTCCAGTGACGCCTGAAGACGCTGATCTATACATAGCTGAATTCCGTGCTGGAAGCATCTCCATGATGGAGAATGAAGATGTATATCAGGCTAGGATACTCAGCTTTTCTTACACTCCTAGAGTCAGCGTTTTTCTTGTTAGGGTATTTAAAATGCTTTCCAAGCTCGGGAGTTATGTTAATTTTTACTAAGAGAGAACATCATCGTTTAACTTAGAAATCAATAGAAATAGATTTGAAAATGACACAGCCTAAAATCTAATTATTCCCAGAAGGACATTAAGACCATGGTGAGCAGTTAGAAAGGAAATTATTCTAGGACTTGCAAATGTGTTTATGAATTGCTTTTATAAACAAACAAAATGAGTTATGTATGCTCAACAAATTGACTTCTTTGTGAAAAAACAAAACAAAACAAAACAAAACAAAATTAGATGAAACCACAGAGATTCAAAAATATTCCATGCGAAGATTCGAGCCAAAGCTTGGCTCTTGACTCTCTGTCTACCTGTCTTATTTAAGAGCATGGCTCTTAGTTGGAAAGAAAATTAAAGAATTCCCACAGGACAGCTCTCAGAAGATGGCCATCTTCAGAAGGAATCTAGGTAATGCCATGAGAACTCGCCTATTAGCTCTAGAGGAACGCTGGTGGTCAGGTCATCCAGTGATTCTGATGACCCTATGTGAAGCCTGGAAAACCACCAGGATTCCCCTTGCATCCTCAAGGATCTTCCTCCTTTGTTAAAGAAGAGCAGCTATATGCCTCGCCTGGCCTTCCCTTGTTTTGTTTTTGTTTTTGTTGTGTTGTTGTGGTGGTGGTTTTGTTGTTGTTGTTGTTGCTGTTAAGTCTATATCCTTAATTGAGTTCAAGGCCAGTTGTTCTGCTCAGCCCCCAGTGCCCTCAACTTCTCCTGGGTCATCTACTTTGCCTATATTGGGAGAAACATAACCAAATATGTGTTAGGTGTCCCACTCCTAACACCTCATGGAAGTCCTCCATATTGGATTCCTTTATTATTAACCGAAAAACAGTACATAGCAAACAGGATGCTCAACAGTTGGAAAAAAACGGGAAATGCACTTGGGAGACATTTGGGTGCTGAGCAGATGCAGGAGAGGTTGCCACCGGCTGCTACAAGCAGAGGGAAAAGATAGCTTTCTTTAATTTCCTCATTGCTCTTAAGCAATTTGTTCCTTGTAGTCAAGAATCAATGCAAATTAGTTGCCCATAACAACAGCCAGCATTAGAATTAATTCTTGGTTACCATGTACTTATTTCCTGAATGGGAAATACCTATTGGCACACATATTCAAATAGCACCACAAGCCATTAAAACTCCATTTGTTCTACACACTGAGATGGTCTTAGAGTCAGTTTCTTATAAGTGGCAATGACAACAGAAACTTCTAGATCTTTAGAGTCAGTTTTGAGCTCAAAATTAAAAAAAAAAGGAGATTGTATTCACTTGCTAGAGGGGTCATACTGGCCATGGAACAGGAGTTTAGTCTCTATTTCTCCCAAACTCCCAAGGAACATTCAGCTCCCAAACCATGTAATAAATTCTCATTTCATCATAGCAGTTGTTAGAGCTAGAAAACCATTTCCTAGGATGTAATGAGTGTTCACTGGAAGGTGGGCTGGGACCACTCAGGTGGTTCTTAAGCTCTGCCTAAATTTTTATAGCTCTGAAAGAAAAATTACCTCCGTTAGCAAAAGCTCTGTGGGGCAATAATCTTAAAGGAAATTTATTGCCTGATGACAGACTTGGTGGTGGGGGGGAGATAGATTGGAGAAGCTAAAAGGGAGGCCCATGGGAAAAGGACCCAGGTTCCCCAAGTGAGCTATTTGGCTAAATTTACTATTATCTTTTTATTAATCTTTGACTAATGTGACCAGGCCACCTGATTATAGGAAGAGTCTGCCAAGGAAAAGTGGGGAGAAGAGAAAAAGAGGTGTATAATATGTAGAGATGTGTGTGACCAATCATGGGTCATTATTCCCTGGGGACCCTGTGAGAAGGAGGTGCTGGCCTTGAGGGGTGGTGTGGGAATTAGTGACATAAATGGAACAGTATATCTTCATGCAATTATGAAGGTGCTCATGATCATGAAGGATTTTCAGAGGAAGACCTCCCTACAGTACAGTTCTAAATATTGCCATGTTGTCCACTTCCCATACCTGGTGACCTTTTCTTGTTCTGCTTTACTTCTTGTTGCTATGATAAAATACCAGAAGCAACTTATGGGAGGAGGGGTTTATTTCGGCTTAAAATTCCAGGTTACAGTCCATTGTCTGAGTAGTGAAGGCAGGAATTCAAGCAGTTAGCCACCATCACATCAGTCAAGAGCAGAGAGAAAGGTGTGCACCCAAGCTGCCTGCCTGCTTAGATTAAGCTAGCTCTCTCTATCCTTATACAGTCCAGGACCCTAGACCAGGGAGGTCTGTCTACATCAATTAACAATCAAGGTGGTCCACTATAGCCCAACCTGATCTAGATAATTCCTCAGTTGAACTGTCATCTCAGGCGGTTCTAGCTAGTGTCAAGTAGACAGTTAAAACTATCCACCATCCCTTTCACTTTCCATGGTAGCACAGTTACCATGAGATCATCTCAAAAAGAACCAAATGAGTCTTTTTACTAAGATGTTTCCAAGGAAGTGGTTCTGTAGTCTCAGGGATGATGCTTGGGTAATGATTAGCCTATTCAGATTCTGCCAGAGCACTGAATGTTAGGGCACATGGTCAACTATATCCACTTAAAACCTGAGAGAATTTGGAAAGGAATTCTAGACACAAAACAGAGCTTAACACAGCTTCTCTTAAGAGAGGTCATCTTCTCTTAAAACAAAAAAATATACTGCTTCAAAATGGTGGCTTTCTGGACCATGCTACCAGCACAAACTCTGTCTCTTTCAGAAGACCGAGTATCTAAATGGAGATTGTGAGCAGAGTGCTACAACTTGCATAATAGCGATATAGACCTATTGTGTACCTAACAATGGAGTAATGCACATGGCTCTCAGAGGCAGCAAACATGCCCTAGCCATGCCCACTTAGTAGTTTTAAAAAAGGTACTTCTGGTCAGAAAATAATTACAGATACACAATAAAGACAGGTTCAGATTTTTTTTTTTTTAAAGACCTCTAAATTGGTCACAGTGTTAGATAAATGTATGCAGGCTTGGAAGAAAAAAGAAACAGTATAGAGAGTTGTAAAAAGAAGTAAATGTTTTTTTTTTTTTAAAAAAAAATAAAACAAAGTCCCTAAAGAGAGTACAGTTTGTCATAGATTAAAGGAGTAAAGAAAAATAAGCCACGTAAAGGAATATACACAGAGTCTGGATTTTGTATATTATTGTGTTTTATTTGAATTTTTTGACTGTGAATGAACTAAGTACAGAGAAAGAAATTTTATTGTATGGGCCGCTAAACTAAGCCAAAATATATATCTTAAAGGTATCTTGACTTCAAATTTGAGTCTAAGGATGTGGAATCCTTCCAGGCTAACGTGGTTTGATGGCCCAAGACATACAGAAAGATCACCATGAACACCCCCAAAACTTACTTCACCAAACCAAAAGCAAGAAGCAGTTTGGAGAGAACTGCATACAAATTCCCCAATTATTTATAAATATTTATTTGCATTTAAAGGGGGATATACTATAGGTATTTGCATTGGTATGGATCTTGGTTGATTGATACAAATTTAAAGTCAATTTTGTTACATGTATATTTCTGTTCTTGTTTAAGGTATTGTGTTTGTGCAGTTCATTGAAAAGCATAATGCATAATTACACAAGAAATATAGGTTAATAGAGTCATCTATAATAGTCAAGCTTGTAGTCATGTTAGTTAGGTTTTCTAGATATATAGAGATATATTTCAGTTAGTTATTCTTTATTTCAAAGACTACAGAATATGGCATTTAAAATGTTTTAAGAACTTAGGACTTTTCATGACAATGAGACACATCTGCTCCTGGCAACACCAATCTACTTCAAGAGGATAATGGGCATCGAAGAGACTCCTTATGGAGTCTGTTAGCCATTTGGACAAGAAATTGCTCTTGCCTGGACTGCTTCACTGGACATGCAGGACCCACAGAAAAATGACTGCTGAAGCTGCCTAAAGATGAGATGATCCTTCAGGGTTCTCGTTTCATGAAAGAGTCTGCCAGACATTTGGCAGAACACAGAAAAAAAGTGACTGACAAACTGTCAACATAGGTGGTACTGTCTTTGAAATTTCCTGCTTCATAAAAAAGTCTGCTGGATACTATGGACCAGTAGACTGAAGATGGATGCCCCAACAGTGCACAAGAACTTTGGGTCATGGTCCAGGCAGCAAGATATCTCTGTCAATTCTAGAATTTTGGAATTTGCTTACAATGCACTTACTGTTTACTTAAACTATATTATATCCTTTTGGAGTCTTTGACTGAGTTGAAGAATTTATAGTTATAGATATAGCTTTTCTTATTTATGATAAAAATAAAGTAGATATAAATATTGTAACTGTAATTCTTGCTTGATACCTGTTTTGTTATATGTAATTTTACTATGTTAAAGTTAAAACCTTCCTTTTCATTTAGACAGAAAAGGGGAAATGGTGTGGAAGGCCTTCTGTATATGTGTTGTGTTTATTGGTTAATGAATAAAGAAACTGCCTTTGCCTGTGATAGGGAAGAGTAGAGATAGTTGGGAAAACTAAACTGAATGCTGGGAGAAAGAAGGCAGAGTCATTGAGAAGTCATGTAGCCCTACCAGAGACAGAAGCTGGACAGAACTTTACCTGGTAAGCCACAGCCATGTGGCAATACACAGATTAATGGAGATGGGTTAGTTTAGGATATAAGAGTTAGCCAGAAATACACTTAAGCTATTGGCCAAACAGTATTGCAAATAATATAGTTCCTGAGTGATTATTTTGTGGTCTGGGCAGCAGGAACGAACAAGCAACCTCCCTCAACAATTGAATATACTGTTTCCTTCTTTTTACTGTGTCACAGATGGAGGTTTCCACACTTAGTGCGGAAGGAACTGGAGCTGACAGAAAGAAAGTGACTTTACCAAGAAAACATGCCTTGTAAAGAGAAGGAAGCTCAAAAGTCCATGTAAATATATTTACATCTACAAACAAAAGCACCAAAATGCACAGTATCAACAATCTTATTTTAAAATCAGCAAGCATTGGTTCCCAGGAAATTTATTTTTACTCATTTTTCACTGTTGTGAAGTTTTCTGCGCCCCCCATCCTCCCTGGGTTCCACAGGCTGCCCTGTAGGCTCATTCTGTTTCCCTTAAGTGTCCTTCCTGTGGCTCCCTACCCTACGGCTGTTCTGCCAAAGTGCTCAGGACCTTCTGTCTGCAGAGCAATGTTACCACCTTCTGTGAGACACTCCACCTCACTGACCATGACTGACATGGATATTTGGACTCGGATTATTTTCTTGAGGTGACTGGAGTGCCTCAGACTCTGCAGAGGCCCCCAGCTCTTTTCAACCCAACACATTCCCCATATGAGGGAGGCAGTTGACCTTAAGGGCAAATGAATATTTCTACTCTGCCTTCTTTTCGATCAATTATGCCTATAAAAATTATGTAAGCAACTCTTGTGTCCCGATCTCCAGAATACAGTTCTTGAGACTGTAGAGCGGCAAGGGTATGTGCTTGCTTTCACGTAAGGGGAGCCCAGAGCATCCTTGTTCCCCACAGCCTTTGGCTGTTCCTTATGGCATCCCACCTCATTATGTTCCCATCATCCTGTTCTTCCCCTATCAGTTTACCAGTTTATCCAATTTACCCTCTGAACAGCATCCCCCAAATGTGCTGTCCAAACACTGCCCCGTGGTGCCTCGCTTAGGGCCTCACATGGTTCCATCACTTTCTATTGTATACCTTTATACCTGGTCTTCCTCACAGCACACTCACAGGACACACCAACAGCAGTGACTCTCACTAGCACCACGCTGAGTGCACTGGAGCAGACAGGAAGACATACACCAACCCCCTGTATGAGAAGCAGTCAAGTCTCTGTGATTTCTGTGAATTCTGAAATGCCCATAGCCCAGCAACCTTGGCATTCTCCTCACATCTCAGAACTTCAGATACCAGGCTATAGTTGCTGGACCATAGATGTTAAAATTTACCACTGTGGCCTAAACTCATTAAAAACATTTTACAACTTTGAACCCCTGTATAAATGTGAGTCAGCAGCCAACAAAAAGTAAGAATTCAGTCAGGGGAAATTATCCTGATGGTTATACTGATGGAGAGCAGAAAAACTGTGCACAGTAAGAAGGTAGTTGTTCTCTCAGACACTGGTTTGGCAGGCCCTTACACATGCCTTCTGCCCTGGGTAGCTTTAACTGTCAACTTGATGCAGCCTAGAGTCACCTGAGAGGCAACCCTCCATTGAGGAATTCCATAGATCAGACTGGCCTGTGGACATGTCTGGGGGTGCGGGACTGTCTTATTAATTGATACAAGAGGGTCTAGCCTCCTGTGGGCAGCAGTGCCATTCCCTAGGCAGTGTAAGAAAGCTAGCTAAGCTGGTGAGCAAGCTGGCAGGCATCGTTCCTCCATGACTTCTCTTTCAAGATCTTTTTGAGCTTCTGCCCTAACTTCCCACAATGATGGACTCAGACCCAGTACTGTAAGCCAAATACATTCTCCCCTCCTCCAAGTTACTCCCCCCCCCACTGCTTCATCACAGCAATAGAAGGGAACTAAAACACCTTTCTAAGGGGTTTGTATATATCTTATTCTGCTTTACACAAGGGAAAATGAGACCTTAAAGAGAGTCAGGTCCCCTTGGACTTATCTGCCCCACACCTGCACGAGGCCTGTCCATCATGACAACACTGGATAGAGCTTTTGAGTCCCAGGCAAGACTCAAGTGTCTTTTATGCATCCTCTTATTTCAGACAATATCCTGGGAAGTGGATGCTATTATTATCTTTCCTTAACCGGTAGGGAAAAGGTAGATCTAGGTACAGAGTCAACATACACCACTGAGTGAGTGGTTTGACCTTAAAGAGGCAGCCTGGAGCTGCTCTCATGAACAGCTATGGATTAAGCTTTTAATGAAATCTAAAGAAATTGTTGTTCTTGACTTCTGACAAAAATGGGGATGGGAGGACAGAAAGTCCCCAACACAAGCTCCCTCCTTATTCGGCTCCTGAAGATAAAAGCCCAGTACAGTCCAGCAATCCTCTCTCTTCTGGGCCCAGGAATCATTTGTGGGTTGTTGAGGACCCATGAACAGCAGGCTTTAGGTCCTGTTAGCCTGTGACATTACTGGGTAAGCCACCAGCTACATCCTCCTGCAGGGACTGTAAGACACTACACTCAGTCATCACCACAAGACCTGCCCCACAGCATTCTGTCCTCTGTCATGAACAACCCTGCAGAGCAAGGTATCTTCCTCTCTCTATGTGCTGTGCTGTGTGGGGGGGGGGGGAGAGAAAGAGGGAGAGAGAGAGATACAGAGAGATACAGAGAGACAGAGAGGTATCTTCAGTGCCTAGCACAGTATTTTGCTATCCTCACAGTCCAATGGGATGAAAGTGAATAGAAAGTGACCAAGACACCAAGAGATGCCGGGCCATGGTGATGCATGCTTTTAATCCCAGTACTGATGAGGCAGGGGCAAGGGGATCTCTGTGAGTTTGAGGCTAGCCTGGTCTACCAAGTGAGTTCCAGGACAGGCTCAAAAGTTACAGAAAAATGCTGTCTTGAACAAACAAACAAGAAGACTCCAAGGAGAACTAGATGACCTAGGTAAATGAAGAAACAAGGGCTCTGACCAGATAAGATATACAAAAACGGAGCCTTGAGGTTTCCAAGCATTCCTTAGTAGCCACATTTCCATTCAAAGATGGCAGATCTAACTCAAGCAATGGGAGCTGGGATCCCAGTTACCTGAAAAACAAGAACCCTGCCCTCACGGGCCTTCATTTAGCAAGCTGTAAACAAAAGAACAAATGCATGCCTTTCATTCAGGTCATGCTTCATTTTTATGGCTTTCTCTTGATCAAATTCAAGCTCTAATTAAAGATGAAAGACCGGAAAACTTGCCAGCTGGGTTGCCAACTCCTTTGAAATTCAGAGTGTCATTATTTGACAATTAAGGAATTTCAACTTTTATTTCTATAGTCTCCGATTTAACTGGGAAGACACCTCAGTAGTTGTTGGGTCTGAAAGTGCCCTGACCCAAGATTGTGTTGGAAACTTAATTCTCCTGAAATGGCTTAAGAGGCAAGACCGGAAGAGAGACGCTTAGGTCTTGAGGGAACACATAACAGTAGATTAAGAAGGATAAACACCTGTGTCTCTTGCAATGAATGCTCTCTGGTTATGGGATGGCTCCTACTGTGTCACAGTGCACAAGGGCATTGCCAGTTAGGGCCTTTCCATCTTGAATTCTCAACCTCTGAAAACAATAAGCTTCTACTGTTCACATAGACAGGGCTGTGATATTCCATTGTAGCAGTACCAAGTGGACTAACAGGGAAGCACATACACAACTCACCCCAACTACGTAGGGTATGTAGTTCAAGGATTTATCCTCAGGTCCTATACTGACAACTCCAGAGCTACTCCACAGGCCACATCAAGCCAAGAATTTAAAAACACTATCTTGATGTCAGATTTCCATTGCTGTGACAAAACGCTTGATAAAAATCAATCAAAGGGTGAGAAGGTTGACTTGTTGACTTATGATCTCTGAGGTTTTAGTCCACTGGGTTCATAGTAGAAGAAACCTAATCTCATAGCAGCAAAGAAACAAAGGGAGAAGGGAAGATATCACAGACCTTCAAAAGTGCATAACCCCTAACACTCTAACTCCTCCCATCAAACCCTACTTCTTGAAGGATCCAAGAAGCACCACAGGTTGGCCTTTGGGGAACATTTGCAATCTAAACCAATTGTAGTGATGAGGAGAGCAGGTCTGCTTTTTGTCCCGCCCAGCTCCTGCATGGCTAGCTTTGCCCCAGAAATAACAACACAGAAACTATATTCATTTAAACACTGCCTGGCCCATTAGTTCTAACCTCTTATTGGCTAGCTCTTACATATTGATTTAACCCATTTCTAATAATCTGTATCACCACTTGACTGTGGCTTACCAGGATGAGTCTAACGGGCATCTGTCTCAGAGAGGAGAGCCATGGCGTCTGCCTCACTGCCTTCTACCCAGCATCCTGCTCTGTCCACTCTGCCTACCTAATTTTCTGCCCTATCAAAAAGCCAAGACAGTTTCTTTATTTAACCAATGAAATCAACACAAAACAGAAGACCCTCTTACATCACACCTACATTGGAGGGTACTCATATTTGGAAAAAATGGTCTTTTCAAACACACACATACACACAACAAAAAACAAGAAAAAAAAACCTCAAGATAAAACCACTCTAGACCATTCATGTAGGATCCAAATTCAGCATCATCTGTCCTTTTAAGAGTAATACAGAATGATATGTGTGACATAGAAAACACATCGAAACTAAGGAGAAGTGCTGGGGTCCCTAAAATCAAAGGCACACTAAAGTTGTCAGTCATAGTAGATAAGAGAAAGATATGGCTGCCATGATCATAAACTTTGACCTCCAGAACTTTGAGAGACAAAGGAATATGTTTCGGGACATTCAGGTGTGATGTGTGGTGATAGTGGCCACAGGACACTCACAATGGAGGGAAGGGGAGGAAAGGTTGACCCTATCCCCACCCTGCATCCTCTCTATGAAGCCTGGGTGCCAGCTGAGGGCCAGAATCCTTCTGAAGCTTAAGCTGTTTTGGTCTTAAGTCACGGCATGTCAACCATCGAAAGCACAGTGGGTATGCATTGTCCGAATGAGACAGCTTCCAAATAAAAACCAATGGGCTCAGGATCCTGTTTGGGGACAGGTGGAGAGGTGCAAAATGAAAGCTGAGGTCAGGGATCCTGGAAAGGAAGTAGGAGGAAGCCACAAGGGCTCCTGCTGTGTAATTCCATGTCTCTCACACATGCTTAATAAAGCAAATTATTTTAAACACCATGCCTTCCATTTTCCCCAGGAGTTGAATGTGCCCTTATGACTGTTCCAGGATTCTGAATGGCTCGCACAAGCTATGAATCTTTAATATGCAGCTGAAGTACTGAGCAGGGCTGCGGGCTCCCTGGGAGACATTTATGGAGGCTCTGTTAGGTTTGTCTAATTAGCTGCTCCAAATGCTGCTCCCTCACTTAATGACAAGCCTCCTTTATGTGAAACTACCCCACAAATTCAACAGGCACTTTTGTTTATCCACAGACCATCAACAGATGTTGACTGCGATAATTTAAGCTTCTGGCAAAAAGCACAAAATAATAAATAAATAAAACTGCATTTCATGGCTCTAAGATGAGCCAGAACTATGCTGTGTTACTGAAATTTCCTTCAGTCTGATGTTGGCCATGCACGCTTTAAAGCAATGGCAAGACCCAGAGCAGGCCTCCTGGGCAGGACAGGATCCAGAGAATGTTACTGTCCTTGGTGAGCTACTCCATTTAAGGAGAGAGACAGGTCTGAAGCAAAGCTGACCCTCTCTTGGGGAGGAATCTTTATGTGTCTGGAGTTTATTAAAATTGGTAACTCCAAGAAAGAGGCAGCCATGAGCACGAACTATTACAAGAGCTGGGAGGCTTTAGCCAGACCTGTGTTTATTGAGTTTACATGTATTCCTGAATACTGGGAGAGTCCAGACAAGCCAGGACTTCCAAGGCAGAGGAACCCAAAAGTAAATGGAACATTCTAGAATCCCCATGTAGTCATATATTCTACAGGATAAGCATACACAACAAACAAAATAAATGTAGAAGCTGGGAGTAAATTTAGTCATTAAGGTGTTTGGTTCCACATAAAAGTTGTGCATGGTGTGGTCCACAGTCATAATCCCAGTGCTGAGAAGACAGATGAATTCTGGGTTCAGTGAGCCTCAGGCCAGTGAGAGACCCTGTCTCAAAATCTGAAAAGTAACAGATACTTAGGAAGGACACTCAAGGTTAATTTCTGGCCTCCACAGGCATGAACACACATGCACATGTACACACAAATGTTAAATGAATAAAAATCAAACATCTGCATAGATGAGAAAAGAAATATCAAAACAAACACTTAAATTCTTGCTCAAGAGAAAGTGTGTACCCAGAGCTGTTGACCATGGATCATTTGCAATACGGAAGGTTATGGGAGGTTCTAGGAAGCATGCCAGGCTACCCAAGGGTCTTACCCTAACTACAGGGCAAGGACTTTTTCCCACGTGCCCCAACATTCCATAAAGACTCAATCCCAGAATTTCTCCTGGCAGCCCGTGACCCCGTCACCCAGCTGCACAGGACCACATCTATCCTTTTCTGTTTCTTTTAAGGCTTTGCACATCTCATAAGGGAAACATGTCCCAGGGCAGAGGCCCTGACCTGCAGGAAATTCATTTATGTAGCGAAACCACAAATGCTGAGCTGAAGAAATCAGACTCTTTGCTAACAAAGGTAAAGCTTTGTCATTGCTGAAAATAATGACATTGCGACATACTCTTCCTTAAATGAGGATTCTGTGACAAATGACTTTGAACTTGACTTCTCAGGAGCTCAGCCTCCCATCAGTTAGAAATTTCTGTCACAGTGTGGCGAGTGTCCCCACTTCAAAGGCCTCCTGGGCATCTCAAATATTGTTGTTTGTGTTTTGGGCACAAGACTGAAGTTCTGTGATTTGTCTTTGAAAGGGGGGCATGCTGGGACAGATGAGGCATGGGGAATCTTTCAATGATCAACGAAAGGCATTGGTTTGGGGAGATCCCTCTTACTATCTCGTTCTGGAACACAATCAGCAGAAACCTGACATTGTGAGTAACAGCCAGGAAAGCTGACTTGGTTTCTCCCCATCTGAAGTACAATATTAGCCACCAATTACAGTGGTCCTACTCATATTCTGTTTTTCTTAACAAGTCTCTGAAAAGTGCATTTACAGATTTCATTCCCAAGAAACCTATGTGACCCAGAGCCTGGAGATGTTCATCTGTCCACGCTCAAGCCTTGGCATCAGCCCTTAGGAACTCCTGCATACATGTTGTGCACAGGTTCCTCCAGGAAGCACCTGGGATGGGTGCTGAAGCAGGATTGACACAGGTTCAGGGAGCCCAATCAGCCAGGCACTGGATATGCATGTTTTTGGTGTTTATTCCAATAACCACACACAACTGTAGTACAGTTATTCCTAATACAGTTGGCTCCTATACAGATACAACTCATCAATGTGCAGAAGTTTTTGAGTCCGTCCTATAGCAGGACTGGTTCTTCAGACTGGCATTCAACCCCTTCTTTGGCCCTAACTTCATCAGCAAGCATCAAGCGTGTACCAGCAAAGGACAAGGCCCACTGTAACTCAGGAATAAACAACTCGAGAAAGGAAGAGGGGACTACAGAAAAGATGGATGGCATGAGAAACACAGATCTTGGTGGCCAAACTCCCCATGCAGTATCCCCACCATCCCGGGTGCTACGGTTTGTTGCTGAAGCATCCCTCAAAGGCTTGGTATTCATCTTTTGGCCTTGTTGGGAAGCAGTGAAGCCTTTAAGAGCTGGGATTGACACAGAGGAAGTTAGGTCATTGTGGGTATGCTAGTCGAAGGGACTTTTGAGAGCTCAGCCCCCTTTTCTCTATTTCATCTCAGATGCTGTGATGTGAGTGACTTGGACCAGCCCATTCTTGCCACAGCACCCCAAACAACAGGCCAACTAACTACAGACAAACCTCCAAAGTCAGTCAAAATTAGTCAAAATAAACTTTCTTATAAGTTGACTTATTCCATACATTTTGTTACAGTGATCTGAAACTGCGGGACTCTTGATGAAAGACTTAGTTGCAGGGTCACTATCATAGCTACCATATGAATGTCTAGGGCTTCCATTCAGCCAGAGAGACTTCATGTCCCAGATGTTAAAGTCAGGGACACAGGGTACCTATTCCCCAGGCTGTATGAATACTGGCATTACGAATCCAGACTGGGCAGTATGTGGCTCCATCCCTCATGCTTTGGTCATTACCTTTTCTCTGAGTCAGATTCTTTAGCCTTCCTTTTAGATCTAGAAACTTCAATTGTACTCATCTCTGCTTTAGTGGCTTCTGTATTCACCATGAAGTTTCTGACAATGTCCTCACCTACAAAAAGGTTTCCAAGATCTTGGATCAAGTGGATTGGGTAACTTCTAATATTGTCTAATATTGGCCTAATTATTGTCAAAGAGTTTAAGCCACATGGGTGAGAATTTGTTGGAAAGTTTATATTACGTATATGTATTTTGCATCATTCACATATGTTCATCTATCCAAAAAAAATAAAAAAGTGGGACTCCTTTCTGTTAGTTACTTAAGGTGTATCCTATTTAACAAAGAAAGACAACCTGGATTTATATAGTCTTCATTAACAATTTGAAGTTGCATTGTAAGTGAATGAGGATGTTGCTTTTTCCCCCATGTCTGGTTTGTTTCCTTCAGCTTATTGTGAGTTCCACACAGGTTGCTGCAAATGACAGGATTTCATTCTTTTAACAGCTGAGTCTTTCTCTACTATGCCGTATTTCCTTTATCCACTCAACTGCTGAAGGACAACTGGACGGTTCCTGTGAATTGTAACCAACTGGATTAGTTACTGTGAATTGTTCTATAATGAAAATGGGGGTAAAAGTATCTTTTGGAATATAAGCTTTTCATCTCTGTTATATGCATACTCAGCATTGACATAGTAGAATCATGTCAAGATGCTCTCACTGGGTTCTGGCATTTTCCATTTGTTTTGAGTGCTCCCATGCTAATTTCCACAGTGTCTTTGGTTGTCATCAGGACCCTGTGACAAGGGGTGTCATTACCTATTTTCCATGTTTCTCAAGGATAAAATTCCCAAGTTGGGAAAATTCCAAGTTGGCTTGTTAGACCCCAAGGAATGGGACATACTGACTTAGATTCCCATCAGAAGAGTCTGAAAACTTCCATATTTCAGCATCTAGAAAGACAGATACCACCGGTTTTTTTTCTCACATTTGGAGACAAGTAAGTCAACCTTGTAGAGGTGCAGAGTGCAATAGAGGACATGAGAGATGGCAAGGGAATTAAGATGGACTTTTAGGGACTAGACGGGTACTGGCAGGGAAAGCGAAAGGAACTGGGGTACCCAGGACCAAGACACAGTGTGCTCATAAAGATATACCGCACTGTAAACTTTAATTTACAAAGCTGATAAGTATTAAAGTTGTAAAACCAAGCTGAATGCATTTCACAAAGTCTGCTTCTTATGGGATGAATTGGGAGGCTTATTTAAGGCCAAAAGGTATCCTATAATAGTCAGAAACTGGGCCAGCATCCCATGCCTGAACTTCAAATGTCTTACTTTTTAAAACGTCATTTTAATGATTGATCTGAACAACAGAATAGATGGTCTTGGGGTTTATACTTAAAATGCAGGACAGGGTTTATGAGCAGAGATGTGCAAATTAATTGAACCTATGGCCTTAGAGGTCATGAAAACATTCAGGCACCTTCCAGAACAATGCCGGCCCACGACCACCAAGTAACTTCTGTTCTTATTTGAATAAATTAAAATGCTTACTAGTGTCTAACCTGCCTCAGTCATCAGATCTGAGTGAAATCTGGTCAGTTGCTTCAAGAAATTACATTCTAGTTTCTGCTTGCTTTAATGAAAGTCAATCTTATAGAAGACATAGCCCACAGATACTATTGTTGAGTGTTTGCCCTACTCGTTAAATTCATACCTTGAATTATAACAAGTCACTGTTGTGGGAATTTTCTCCCTGAAGGAAGAGGGGATTAAAAATGCCTCCACCCTCCTCTTAAGATCCCAATGACAACCAAAGTTCAATTCCACCAGAGACTTCCCCGGAGAATCAATGACCTTATTGATTTTACCAGGTGAAAATGCTCCATTCCCACCTTCTTACACCAGACATTTAGAGTTCCAAGCATAGAGGTTAGATGCATCTTGTTGCCCACCTGGGACCCCAATCTGAACCTTTCTGTCTGCCCCAGCAGCTACAAAGTCAGAGAGTAGACGTGACAACTGGGCCATCCCCATGGGCTCCCCTAGATAGAGCCCTGTCCTCATTGGGAATGGCACAGTGAATAAGGAAGGAAAGACAGATACGGCAACTCTAGAAATACGTAGACCAATAATGCTTCATTGAGCAAGGTCATGAGCTGTGGGAAGTCCTTCTGTATATGTGTTTCTTTTATTGGTTAATAAAGAAACTTCTTTTGGCCAATGGCTTAAAAGAATATAGAGAATATAGCCAGGTTGAAATATATACATAGACAGATAGATAGATAGATAGATAGATAGATAGATAGATGGATGGATGGATGGATGGATGGATGGATGGATGGATGGAGAGAGAGAGCGCAGCCAGAGTCAGGGAGAAGCTATGCAGCTGCCTGCAGGAGACAGATGCGTCCACTGGAGCCCACTGAAATTTTTCTGATAGGCCATGACCTCATGGTGATGTACAGATTAATGGAGATGGATTAGTTTTGGATTTAAGAGTTAGCTAGAAATACACTTAAGCTATTGGTCAAACAGTATTGCAAATAATATAGTTTCTGTGTGGTTATTTCAAGTCAGGGCGGCTGGGAAACGAACTAGAGGCCTCTGCCAACAGTCATGGATGTCTAAGAAGCTTCCAAAAGTGGGCTATAACATTTGAATGTGTCCCCCAGAATTTAATCCCCAATATCATGTACTGACAGTATTTGGAGTGTAGTTTGTGAGAAATGTTTAGGGTTAGATGAGGTCATCAGGTCAAGACACTGCTGCTAATATTAGTGACTTCCTCTGTGCACTAACACAATAATGTCATGATAATGATGTCATTTTGGTATGACATCATTACATATGACATCATTAGAGTAAAGAATTCCTTACCAGATGCCAGTCCTTTTAATACTGGACTTCTCATCCTCCTAGATGATGAGGAATAAACTTCTTTCTACAGTTTGGTTGCCAAGTCTATGATATTTTGTCGTGGCAGCAGAAAAAAAGATTAAGACAAAGGATAAAATACATTTTCATTTCCAGGATGCTGTCACCCTTGAATGGTCACTTCACCACAAAGAGAAGACAAGAAAAACAGCTATCAGTGGAAGCTCTGTGTCATTGTCTCTCCTGAACTCTCTAGAGCTGGTTCCCCACTGGGTAGAGACTTAAGACATACACATATGTGTGAGACTGCATTTTGGTTACCTGGATTTGAAGATGAAGACTCATTGCCAGTGTAGAGATTTGAGTATCAAGAGGGTAAATTTCTCATCTTTGTTAGGGCAGTTATAAAGCCCTCTGTCATAAATCATCATCTATTTACCCTGGAATCCATAAATTCACAAGAATCCCAAATTTGGGTATAGAATGTATACATCATGTTACAGGGATTTGCAGGTATTAACCTGTAAAACATGAATAAATTCTGAATGCCTGATATTTGTATTTGCTTTTGAATTCATATTATGAGATCAAATTGTCATTGCTATCATCTGGGTATGGTTCAAGTGTCCCCACAGCCTCTTGTATAAATCTGATCCCCATCAGGGCATATTATGATGGTGGAGACTCCATTCTACTTTGCTATTTAGAGATGGGACCTTTAGGAGATGGTTAGGGTTAGATGGAGTAATCAAGATGGAACTGAAATGATTGAATCCTGGTGATGGAGACTGGAACATGCACGCACTCAAACATGCATATTCTCTCTCTCTCTCTCTCTCTCTCTCTCTGTGGGGGGGGAGGGAGGGAGGGAGAGAGAGGGAGAGAGAGGGGGAGAGAGGGGGAGAGAGGGGGAGAGAGGGGGAGAGAGAGAGGGAGAGAGAGGGAGAGAGAGAGGGAGAGAGGGGGAGAGAGAGGGGGGGGGAGAGAGAGAGAGAGAGAGAGAGAGAGAGAGAGAGAGAGAGGGGAGCTCCCTGCCTCTGTCCATATAACACTTTGTAAAGGCCACCATCAAGTAAAACTCCTAGATCTTACATGCATGTCTAAAATGTCACCAAAGCAGAGCTTTTTATACCTGACCTAGTCCATGCAGTTGTGTGATCACCGGCAGTACATAGGACAGTAGGCAACATAGGACTTCAGCATGCATTTCAGTGGTCTGTGAGAAGTCTGGCTCCCTTTCAACTGGACAGCATCCTGGCTGGTCAGTTACTTCATTCTGCAGCATGCATACTGCAAAATTACCAGGCTTCCCAGAAGTGCAGTTCATACCACAAGCAACCCAAGCACTGTGAATGAAGATGTTCTTAGCTGTCTTAATTACACTCTGCATGATGTGTGTGTGTGTGTGTGTGTGTGTACCTTTTGAAGAGTAACACAAATCTAAAAGTGTTCCATGCGTCTCCTGGCCATGGGAGTCTATGCTTTCCCTATATCAAAGCACACAGCCAGCGCCTAGTCTGTCCCCGAGGACCCATCAGTTTGGATAAACTGAAACTGATGGTTCAGCAGAGATAATCCATTAGATTTGAGGCTACAAAAGAAAATGAGTTCCGCCCAGCTGGTGGGGGCAGAGCAGGTGAAGCAGGAAATCTTATTATCTCTCTTCCTCTGCAAAGGGCTTGATGGCTTTCTTACATGGGATGTTGACTCTGGCTCACAGCCTAGGGCACTGAGCATGTCATCACTACCAAGGGACAAAATGATAACTCTATTACACTGAGTGCAAAGTCAATCAACAACATATCCTCAAAAACAAGACACCACTTCTAAATGTCATTTAGCGCCCTGGTGACAGGCTTGTATGGAACACAGGAAGGCTATGTTGAAATGTTGGACAGGTTGCTGGCTCCTAGGCATGGGTGGGATAAACAGTCATTTAAAACAGTGGAAAGCCTTAAGAGTTCCATCATTGAAGACCCTTCAAGGGAAGGAGGCTGGTTGCTCTTTTCCATAAACTCCAGAGTTTTCTGCCTTAAGGGCAGGAGCAAGGTCATCTTCACCTGATGTCTAAACATACTTTCCAACAAAGTGTAAGGAATGGGTGTATATCTCTGTGGGCAGAATGCTTCCCTAGCATGCAAAAGGCCCTGGGCCCTATCCCTGGCACCACACAGACTTGGTAGAGTTGTCCAAATTTGTAATCGTAGCATTTGTGAGGTACAAGCATGAGGATCAGATGTTCAAGATCACCCAAGTTCAATACCAGCATGAGCTACATGAGACCTTGTCTTTAAAAACAAAAGTATGGGAGTCAGAGACCTATGCAGCACCTGGAATGAATCAGCCACCTCTAAGGTAGCAGGCCTGAGACAGTAACCTTCAGAGGAGCAGGTACAAGGGAGCAACTGCTGAGGTACTAGGCTCAAGCCAAGGACAGACCTGAGCCAGTGACTTCCACAGGAGCAGGCCACAGGAGCAGGTACAAGGGGCAGGCCCAAGCCAGAGACCTCTCCGGACCAGGCATAAAATAGCAACCTTTGAGGTAGCAGGCTTGAGCCAGTGACCTCTGCCAGAACAGGTCTGAGCTGGTGACCTCAGTGGAAGCAGCCCCAAGTAAGCAACTTCCATAGGAACAGGCCTGAACAAACAACGCTGGGTAACAGCAAAGAGACACCTGGGAGTGCTGAGTGACCTTCAGGAACACAGAGGGACCTCCTGGGTGACTGAAACCATGGTCCTGACTAGACCATAAGGACCAACCATCTGGTCTTTGAATCCACTGGCATCTGGAAGATTGATCACCAGAGACACAGAAAGCCCCAACTACACCAATCAGAGGGAAAGATGGGTAGACAAGGTAAGAACACACTCAATACCATAAAGAACAACATGACACCAATAAAAACTAGTGGCTCTATAACAGCAAGACTTGAACAACCAAATATAGATGAAACAGAAGAAAATGTCCTGAAAAATAACTTTAGGAGAATGTTTGAGGCCCTAAAAAAGGAAATGAAAAATTCCCTCAAGGAATAGAGGAAAAGACAAACAAAAAAATTAGAAGAAATCAACAAATACCTTAAAGAAAACAAATAAAAATCAATCAAACAGATAAAAGAAACTATTCACGACTTGAAAACCGAAATAGAGACAATAAAGAAAACACAATTCAGATAAGAAAACAATCAGGACCCACAAATGCAAGCATAAACAGCAAAATACAAGAGATGGAAGAGAGAATTTCAAGTGTTGAAGATACAATAGAGGAAAATAGACTCATCGTTCAAAGAAAGCATTAAACCTAACAAAAGCTTTACACAAAATATTCAGGAAATCTGGGACACCATGAAAAGACCAAACCTAAGAATAATAGGGAAAGAAGAAATCCTACTCAAAAATGCAGAAAATATATTCAACAAAATCATAGAAGAAATCTTTCCCAACCTAAAGAAAGATATGCATATAAAGATACAAGAAGCTTACAGAACACCAAATAGACTGGATCCAAAAAAAAGTCCCCTTGCCACATAATAATCAAAACACTAAACATAAAGAATATTAAGAGCTGGGAAGGAAAAAGGCCAAATAACATATAAAGGCAGACCTATCAGATGGAAACAATGAAAGCCAGAAAGTCCTGGTCAAGCATTATGCAGATATTAAGAGACCACGAATGCCAGACTACTATACCCAGCAAAACTTTCAATCACCATAGATGGGCAAAACAAGATATTCCATGACAGAAACAAATTGATACCTAGCTGCAAACCCAGCCCTACACAAAGTACTAGAAGGAAAACTCCAACCCAAGGAAGTTAGCTGCATCCACAAAATCACAGACAATAGATCTCACAGCAGCACATCCCAAAGAAGGGAAAAACAGACACAATAACATCACCAACAATGGAAACTAAAATAACAGAAAATGGCAATGACTGGTCATTAATATCCCTTAATATAAATGAACTCAACACACCAATAAAAAGACACAGGCTAACAGATATGAAAACAGAGTCCATCCTTCTGCTGCATACAAGAAACACACTTCAACCTCAAAAGACTGACATTGCCTTAGGGTAAAGGGTTGGGAAAAATTTTTCAATCAAATGGACCTAAGAAACAAGCTGTGTAGCTATCCTAATATCTAACAAAATAGGCTTCAAACTAAAATCAATCAAAAGAGACAAGGAAGGACATTTCATATCTGTCACAGGAAAAATCCATCAAGAGGAAGTCTCAATACTGAACATCTGTGCCCCAAATACAAGGGTACCCTCATATGTAAAAGAAACATCTCTCAAGCTTAAATTACACATTAAACCCCACACACTAATAGCAGGAGACTTCAACACCCCACTCTCACCACTAGACAGATCTGCCAGACAGAAAATTAACTGGGAAATAAGGAAACTAACACATATGACTCAAATGGACTTAACAGACATCTATAGAACATTCCATCCAAACATAAAAGAATATACCTTCTTCTCAGCACATCATGGAACCTTCTCAAAAACTGACCACATACTAAGTAACAAAGCAAACCTCAACAGATACAAAAAATTGGAATAACTCCATGTATCTTAGCAGATCACCATGGCTTAAAATTAGAATTCAACAGCAACACTAATTCCAGAAAGCCCACAAACACAGGAAAATTAAACAATGCTCAACTAAATCATCAATGGGCCAAAGGAAGAAATTAAAGACTTTCTAAAATTCAATGAAAATGACCACACAACATACCCAAATTTATGAGACACAATTAACAGTGTTAAGAGGAAAGTCCATAGTACTAACTACCTACATAAAGAAGCTGGAAAAATCCCACACTAGTAAGTTAACAGAACATTTGAAAACTCTAAAACAAAAAGAAGCATACTCACCCAGGAGGACTAGAAAACAGGAAATAATCAAACAGAGAGCTGAAATCAACAAAATAAAAACAAAGAAAAAATACAAAGAATCAATGAGACAAAGAGTTGGTTCTTTGAGCAAATCAAACAAAATAGACAAACTTTTATCCAAACTAACCAAAAGGAAGAGACAGAAAATCTAAATTAACAAAATCAGAAATGAAAAGAGGGATATAACAATAGACATGAAGGAAATCTAGAGAATCAGCAGATCATATTTTGAAAACACATGCTCTACAAAACTAGAAAACTTAAAGGAAATGGACAATTTTCTGGAGAAATATCACTTACTCAAATTAAATCAAGACCAGATAAGCAAATTAAATAGACCTATAACTGCTAAAGAAATAGAAACAATCATCAAAAGTCTCCCTACCAAAAAAAAAAAAGCATAGGATTAGATAGTTTCAGCACAGAATTCTACAAGATTTTCAAAGAAGAACTAAACAAATACTCCTCAAATTGTTCTATATAATGTAAACAGAAGGAACATCGATGAACTCTTTTTATAAGGCTACAATTTCCCTGAAACCAAAACCACAAAGGTATTACTAAGAAAGAATCACAGACCAATCTCACTCAAGAACATTATGAAAAAATATTCAATAAAGTACTGGCAAACTGAATCCAAGAACACATCAGAAAAATCATCCACCATGATCAAGTCAGATTCATCCCAGAGGTGCAGAGATGGTTCAACATACAAAAATTTGTCAATGTAATCCACCACATAACAAACTGAAAAATAAAATCCAAATGATCATCTCATTAGATGTTGAAAAAAATTGACAAAATACATTATCCCTTCTTGATAAAGGTCTTGGAGAGAGCAGGGACACAAGGAACATACCTAAACATAATAAAGGCAATATATAGCAAGTCAACAACCAACATAAAACTAAATGGAAAGAAACTCAAAGCAATCCACTGAAATCAGAAATAAGACAAGGTTTCTACTCTCTCCATATTTATTCAATATAGTTCTTGAAGTCCTAGCTAGAGCAATAATATACCAATAGGAGATCAAGCAGATACAAATTGAAAAAGAAGAAGTCAAACTCTCACTATTTACTGATAGTTTATATAAGTAACCACAAAAATTCTACCAAGAAACTTCTACAACTCATAAACACTTTCAGTAATGTAGCAGGACAGAGTTCACATCCTAAAGAATTCCTCTTCGTTTATTCTCCAGTCTTTATACCAAAACTTAACTGATGGGGAAATATTCTGTTTCCTAGATAACCAGCCGAATGGCTTTTAGTCCACATCTATCTGTGCCTCCTCTGACACATCTTCCTGGTCAATATGCTAGCTGTCACATAGCTGAATTAGCACCTCTTTTCAGGCATCCTCCAAATTACAAAGAAAGGAGCAGAGCAACATCTGACCTTTTATTAGGTAGCAATAGCTTGTATGGAAAGTTACTTGACCACTTCAGGTGTGGCCTATGGGTTTAGAGCCTGGCTACCATACCATATAGAAAGATGGGCCTACAGACATGTGCTCAACTATGTTCATAGCAACATTGTTTGATATAGTCAGAATCTGGAAACAACTTAAATGCCCCTCAACCAAAGAATGAATAAAGAAAATGTGGTACATTTACACAATGGAGTACTACACAGCAGAAAAAAATGACATCTTGAAATTTGCAGGCAAATGGATGGATCTAGAAAACATCATACGGAGTGAGGTAACCCAGACCCAGAAAGACAACCCATTCCTGCTGTTAGAATGCCAAAATCTGGTTAATTTACAAAGAACAGAAATATTATTTCTCACAGTTCTGGAAACTGAAAGTCTGAAATCAAGGTGCCACTCTTGGTGAAGTCTCATTGCTATGTCGTCACAAGACAGAAGACATCACACTACAGAGGGGCAAAGACAGGAAATGGGAGAGCCAGTCATGAGGGGAGAGAAGGAAAAGATGAGGAAGAGGGGTAGATGGAGGAAGGGAAGGGAGGACAGGGAAATATATATAGAGAGATGAAGGGGTGGGGAGAAGGAGGGAGAGAGAAGAGACAGCAAGCACAAACACAGCCTTTTATAACAATGTTAAAACCATAGGAATAAAAAAAAAAAAAACACCAGCAACACCACACCAGAGCAACTATTCACTTCACTGTGAAAAGATATGAATTCATTCCAAAAATGATGTTGTTTTTCAAAATGTCTTCGTAAGGGGGGCAGGTTTCTTTGGGGGTTTATTTAGCAAATGCTATCAGGAATTGCCAGACCATGAGAAGTTATCCACCAGGCAAAGAAATACAGGCTATGATAAAAAGTTTAAGTCAAAATAATGTGGTCAGAGTTTCAGTGAGCCAATCAGGTGGAGATGTCTGATGGGTCCTTTGAGTTTTTCTGTCATTCAAGAGAAAGGTAACAGAACAGAAATTGGGTAGGAGAGAGGTGACAGGATTGATAACATCAACGCCATCAGAGCTGGGAGTTGAGTTGCAACCTCCATGAGAGTCACTGTATATTTAACATCATATCTCTATCCTTTTAATGGAGGGACCCAAGTTCAAGGCTCGAGTTTTAGCAAAAGGAAGGGAGAATACCCAACAGCAAAGAACAGATAGTGGTAGAGGATGTGTCAAAAATGTGCTACCTCATAGAAACACCCAAGACTAGGTCAAAGAAGAGTATATTAAACAGTAAGAGAAGCCAGTGTTTGGGTGCAAGAACCTTCTGGATTTTTATCATGAGATCTCCTGAGGACCTTCTGAAGGTTTTCAGAAGCACAGCATGAAGGGGAAAGAGTGAAAGATGAGTGGGCAGAGTCAATCCACATGGAAACAGGAGGTCATTTGAAGGAACTGGGCTTGGGAGAGCAGAAACACAGTCAGGTCTGCAAGCTGGAAAAGAGTAACAGGAAGGACCACATGAAGGAAGGATGAGCTACACCTCTTCAGACCCAGAAAGGCACAGAGTAGAAACTTTCTCCACAAGCAAGAAGAAGCAAAGAGGACCAGGAGATGGCAATGACAACAAACCAGAGTTGCTGTTGTGACAGTCATAGGAAGATGGATACAAGGCACTACATGTTTAAAGAAGCAGGAGCTGTGGAACCAAGTAAGGGCTTTTCTAGATAGGGGAAGATTATTCTGACTTGGAAAGGTAGAAAGCAATTACTGTCATTTTTCCCTTGTCCTGGTTAGCTTTATCTACCAATGTGACACAGCCCACAGTTACCTGAGAAAGGAACCCTAATTGAGGGGCTATCTAGATGATACTGACCTGTGGGCATATCTATGGAGAGTTACCTTACTAACTGATACGAAGGACCCGGATCTTTAGGGGTAGTGCCATTTCTTGAGCAGTAGTCCTAGGTTGTACAAGAAAGCCCATTGAGGATGAGCCTGTGAGCAAACCAGCAAGTCACCTTCCTCCACAGTTTCTGCTTAAAATTATTGAAGCTGATGAATCTGAATTCAAGGCCAGCCTGGTCTACAGATACAGTATTAGAACAGCCAAGCTTAGGTAGTGAAGGAAAACATGCAAAACAGAAAGTTAGGGAAGATGCACTTGAACGAGGGAGTCATGTTCCATCCCCAGTAAGCATCTGAACTTGGCAGCTTCGACCACATGGTTCTGGAGTTAAGTATAGAAGAAAGGAGCTATAGAATTTATCCCCATGACAAAGGAAAGCCGCTGAGATCAGGCATGTGTCAGGGTCCTAGGGAGGCCATTACATGGAGCTATGAAGTTGAAGCCTGAATTGCCTTGGAGATCCCAAGATGTTGGAGATGCAAGAGCTATGGGATACTTACTGAGTAGACCTGCTAGCAGAGAGTGGAACTGGCCCAAGAGAGAGAAGTATGTTGCAGTCAACAAGCTGAAAGGAGTTGGAGGTCTGAAAGGTGTTTTGACATCAGACATGGAGATGCAGAGTTTGGAGTTTGTTCAGGTGATCTTCAATCTTGCTTTGGTTCAGTATTTCCTTACTATGCTCCCTTCCCTATGTTTTGGAATGGATTCTCAGCTACCTCTCCAGCATCATGTCTGCCTGCACACCACTGTGCCTCACCATGATAATAATGGACTAAAATTTTGAAAATGTCAGACACTCCAATTAAATGTTTTTACTTTATAAGAGTTACTGTGGTCATGGTGTCTCTTCACAGAAATAGAAACCCTAAGACACTAAGAATGGAGACCACATGACCAATGGGGAAGAGAAAAAAAAAAAAAACATTCAATAGAAGTATACACAGAAAAAAAAAAGCCGGGTGGTGGTGGCACATGCCTTTAATCCCAGTACTTGGAAGACAGAGGAAGGTGGATCTCTATGAATTTGAGGCCAGCCCAGTCTACAGACATACTTCCAGGACTTCCAGGCTGTTACACAGAGAAACCCTGTCTCTAAGAACAAACAAACAAAAAACAAAACAATAAAAGTTAGCCGGGCGGTGGTGGAGCAGCCTTTAATCCCAGCACTTGGGAGGCAGAGGCAGGTGGATCTCTGTGAGTTCGAGACCAGCCTGGTCTACAAGAGCTAGTTCCAGGACAGGCTCCAAAACCACAGAGAAACCCTATCTTGAAAAAGCACAAAAAAAAAAAAAAATACAAAAAACAATAAAAGTTTACTTAGATAAACCAAACATTACAAAAGACATTAACTAAATTGATATTTCTCTGGGTGAAGAGAGAAGATATCATAAAGTAGATAAACAAGGTCACACTTTTGCCAAAATCATCAAGTTGATAAGCAGTGAAATGGATGACTTAATTATAAGGGCTGAGGCTGAGACAATGGTGAGTAGGTTTAAGAGAAATCCAAACATGACAGAAGAAGTGTTAGAGAACATGAAGAAAGCTAATAAATCCATGCAGATTATTGGAAGGGAAAATTGTTCTGAACATAAGTGACACATGGGTTGCCCACAGATGTACAGCATGCCTATACTGGGGGTCACAAAACAGGAAACAAAGAAGGGAAATTGGCCAGAGGTAATATCCAAAGAGATAACGGTGAAGAAGTGTGATTAAAATGGAGGTAAACCCCCTCATCTCTGGCTTGTTAGAAGAAGAGACGACAGTAAGGAATGAGAATTCTGATATGATGGTGTCAGGGCAGCAAAGGAGAGACACAGTCATGTCTTAGTGAGTGAGACATGGGTAACTGTATTAGCTATCTTCACATTAATTCAATCAAATACTCAAGAGAAGCAACCTGAAGGAGAATGTCTTCTGACTTGCAGTTGCAGGGTACAGTTCATGATGAAGGAAAGGCTCTCAGCTATGGCCACATGCTCACAATTAGGACAGTGGGGAAGCAGAGAGGTTAATTCCCACATCCACTTGCTGCCTTTTTTTGTTCTGTCTGGTACCCCACAACACGCAGTGATGTCACCCATACTCGAGATGGATCTTTCCACCTTGATTCCCCAGCCCAGAAAATACTGCACAGACATGCCCACAAATATGTCTCCCACTTGTTTCTAAATCAAGTTGAAGATGAAGACTAACCATCACAGGGAGTTACAGAGAGTGGGATGGATAATGGAAGTGAGTTGGAAACCTGAAGAAAATGGGGAAGAGGTGCATTCACCATTGCCAGCAACTCACTAAGGAATCGGCCAAGATAAATGAAAAAAAATGCTGAGAAAGGATGCCTCAGTGGAGATTATATAGAATACTTTCATAGTGAGAACATGGATACTAGGAAGTACATTTCTCTAGTAGCATCTACAGGCTCAACAAGACTAGAATAAAAACATATGCATGTAGGCAGAAATTGCTTGTTTATTTCCCAGTCCCAAATAATAACACAGAAACTATATTAATTACAACACTGGTCAATAGCTTATTCATATTTCTAGCTAACCCTTATATCTTAAATTAACTCATTTCTATTAGTCTGTGAATCACCACGAGGCTGTGGTCTACCAGTAAGGTTCTGCATGGCTATTGGCGTCTTTCTCCTTCAGCAGCTACATGGTGTCTCCCTATCTCCACCTATTTTCTCTCTATATCTCTATTCGGATTTCCCACCTGGCTTTACTAAGCCATTGACCGAAACAGCTTCTTTAATAACCAGTGGTAATAAAACATATTCATCGCATGCAGAGGGGAATCCCACATCATGCATGTGCAGAGACACACAAGAGAGAAACTCACAGAAGGATGCAGCCTACATTAGGCAACATCAAGTAGGATGATGAAATTCCTACAGCCACTGGATCTTACAAGTCCAACAGAAGAAAAGGCAGGGAGTGGCTGGCTACCCGGGCCAAATGGGAACAACCAGATACCAAAAACTAGAAAATGCAGTGGCACCACTAGCTGTTTTGATGAGAAAAGGCTACAGTAGCAAGGGCATGGGCGAAGACTGTTGCTGTGGTGAGGAATTTCCCCTCTGGTAGACTGAGTAACTCTGTTTGGCTGGGAGATATGGAAAGGGCCAAAGATAACAGTGGAATTGAAGGCTATGGTGACTCTAGAAATATTAAAAATGACTACACCAACAGCTGACGTGACAACCTGGGTCTGAGTGGCCCCAGGCAGACCCACCCTCTTCCTTTGTTTAGTTTCTTACCTTTGCAAGCTGTCCTAAGCAAAAGGTCAACATGTACATGCTAAGGGAGTTTTCTAGTTAGGCCCTAACTCTTAAAGGTTTTCCTTGCTCACGGGCAACAACAGTCTTCTAAAACTACGATTCAAGCTGTTAAAAATGAAAATATAGATATAACATTTTCTGAAAAGTCACTTTAGAAATGCCTGCCCATTTCCTTTTGAGTCCCAGCTAAAGAGAACATACAAACTTTAAAAATATATATATATATTCCACCTGGCTCATGAAATTTGAAGTGGAAAACATCAGGTCAGCATGTTTTTAAGGGAGCAGGGAGGAAGAATATCCAATTCAATGTGCTGCTCAGCTCATCTATAAAGCATTAATATTTATGAAAGTGCATTTTGGGGAAAGCTCAGAGAAAGTATTACCAAGAAAACCCAGCAAGGACAACTGAGTGGTGCCAGTGACCCTGTGTGCACCAAGTGTGTATAGAGCCCAGAAACTGGACTTGGGTGTCTTTCTCTACCATTCTCCACACTATTTTTTGAGACAGGGTCTCTCTCTGACCCTGGAGCTCCCAATTTTGCTAGACTACCTGGCCAGCAAGGCCCAGGGATGCTCCTGTACCTACCTCTGAAGCACTGGGGTTACACTGAACACCATTAAGCCCATCTTTTTACACCTGTGCTTAGGATCTACACTTGGTTCCTTTTGCCTGTGAAGCATTTTACCAACTGAGTTATCTGCCCATCCCATTTTTTTTTTTATTGTTTTTGTTAGGGTTTCTATGGCTGTGATGAAACACCATGACCAGAAGAACTTGGGGAGGAAATGTCTTTTGGCTTAAACTTGCACATCACTGTTCATCAAAGGAAGTCAGGACAGGAACTCAAACAGGGCAGAAGCCAGAAAGGGATGCTGCTTACTGGCTTATTCATCATGGCTTATTCAGTTGGCTTATAGAGCCCACAATGGACTGGGCCCTCCCCCATCAATCATCAATTAAGAAAATGCTCTACAGGCTTGCCCACAGCCCAGTCTGATGGGGAATTTTCTCATTCGGAGTTGTGTCCTCTCAGATGGCTCTAGCTTATATCAAGTTGACATAAAATTAGGCAACACATTTGACACACAACACTTTTTAAGCCATAACTTTTCCCTGTTTCTGGAGGGGGGATTTCATCCCCAAGATCTCAGATTAATAAATATCACAAATACAAAACATAATAAACCTAAAAGTTCCATAGTCTTTACCAACTCAAATACTTTAAAAGTTCAGTTGCTGTAAAACTCCAAAGTCTCCTTTAAAATATGAAATTTCTTTTAAAAATTTAGTCTCCCCACTGTGGGAGACTATGAAATAAAATATAAGCTAAACATTTCTTACTTAAAGAGGGAAGAACCAGGGCATAGCCACAGTCTGAACAAAGCAAAACCACACCCAACAATGTAAATAATTCAATGTCTAATATCTGTGATTCACTCACAGTTTTCAGGGCTCCTCCAAGGGGCATGGGTCACGTCTCCAGCTCTGCCCTCTGCAGCACACACAGCTTGTCTTTTAAGACTCTGGCAGCCTCGACCCCGTGACTGCTGCTCCTCTGGGTGATCCTCACACAACACTAGCATCCCCACAGTGCTGTGGGCTTCTTCTGACGTTGGGCTGTACTTTCACCAATGGCCTCCTCTGGGCTTTTTTCATGGTACCACACTTCTCTGCATGACCCCTTCAATCCTGGGGCTTCAACTGCTACCAAGGCTGCCCCTTCGCCAATGGCCTCTCACAGAGTCAAGCCTCAGCTGCTTTCCATGACCCCTTTATGTTTTTAAAGCTAGTGCCACCTGGATGAACTTACACTCCCAAGTCCGGAGTTCAGCTGACGATAAGGGGTACAACCGTGGCCTCTTCTGGAACACAGCTTCTGTGTGCTGAGTCTCAGGAAACACTTTCTAGAAGACCTCACCTCTGATGGTGGTCTCTTCATAATCACCTCTAATGTCTCAACTCCAGCCAACCAGCATCAAGTATCCCAGCAAAACCACGCTTCACTTTAATAGGCTTCTGGGATCTTATTAATCACAGCTGATTCTTCAGCCCATGCTAACCAGAAACACAGACCCTTTGCTATTCAAAATAGAAAATGGCCCCAATAGAGTCTTTAAATTCCCTCTGACACTTTTACAAGCCAGGCCTCCACCGTCTGCTCAGCTCTCAACTATTTTACTCTCTGGGCTCCCCTGGGATCTCCTCACAGTGGCACAATTCATCTTCTCTGCATGACCCCTCCAATCCTGGGACTTCAACTCTACTGAGGCTACCGATGGTCTCCTGGTCTCCCACAGTGCCAAGCCTCAGCTGTTTTCCATGGCCGCGGATGAATCTTACACTACCAAGTTCAGCTCACTCAGTAGTGAACAGCTCTCCACACTCAAAAGCTTTTCTAGCCCAGCGTTCCAAAGTCCTTCCACAGTCCTCCCTAAACCAATGGTCAGGTCTGTCACCCCAACTCCCCACTATCTGGTACTGAGTTGTCTGTGGCTATTGCTGCTATGAACCACCATAACCAAACAACTTAGAGAGAAAATGTTTTTTTGGCTTATACTACTTACTATTCATCATCAAAGGAAGTCAGGACAGGAACTCTCAGGCTAGAGCTGCTGCAGAGACCATAGAGTAGATCTCCTTACTGGCTTGTTCCCCAGTAATGCTCAGCCTGTTCTCTTACAGAACCTAAGACCACCAGCCCAGGGGTGAAACAACCCACAATGCACAAAGTTCTCCCACATAAACACTGATTAAGAAAATGATCTACAGGCTTGCCTATATCCCAATTACATGGAGATAGGTTCTCCTGTCTCCAACAGTTAGCAGGCTGTTCTACCAGGAGTTAATGATTTCCCAAGGTAAGAAGCAGGGGAAAAAAAAAAAAAACAAGAGAAAAGGAAGAAAGGAAGGGAGGGAAGAAGGGAGGGAGAAAAAGAAGGAAGAAAGGAAGCAGGGAGGAATAGAAGGAGTGACAGAGGGAAGGAAGGAGGACAAAAGGAAAGCGCTTCCCCTGGAGGTGTTTCTAGAAAATGCTAAAACTAAAAGAAACTAATCTTTCCTAAACTTAATCTCATTAGCATGACAGTAGCTAGAGCCTCTACATTGCAAAGACACTGGTGTGCATCTAGAAATCGCCCCTTAGAATAGTAACTAAGAGCATCCTTGATCTTGCGGTTTAGTTTGGAATATATATTTCAGTTGAGGCGTGAAATAAAAATAAGTTCATTTTATAAACATCAATCTTGTTTTAGGACCTCGTCATGAAGGTGGTAACAGATCCAACTGGACATTTGGGGAGCCCAAACTAAGCTTTTCCAAGTTTTGCACCATAGTTCTTGAAAATAAAGATGTTTAGTGTTTGCAGTCATTATCCGCATGTGACAGAATTTTTTAGATTCTTCTCCTTTTTCTGACTCAGGACCTTTGATTGCCTCACTTTGGGAGGACTTCCTGGAGTCATTCTCAGGTGCTGGAGACATAGCTCAGTTAATAGAACACTTGCCTGGTGTGCACACAGCCCTAGGTTTCATCACATCACTCAAACTGGACATGAAGCCACCTTCCTGTAACCTCAGCACCTAGAGGAGGATGCAGAAGGATCGGAAATGGAAAATCATCCTCAGCCACAGAGCAAGATTGCCTGGGTTTTATGAAACCCTCTCTCTTGAGGGAAATGTCACAAAATGTCACTATCTTGTCTACACTGCAAAGTCTAAAAACAAGTCAATAAATAAACCCTAAAATCCATCTTGTAGTTATGGATACTAAAGCTTCATTTATGTTAACCTCCCTAAATCGAAGGTTCACCATGCCTGCGTGTTAAAACCCCACAGCATCTTAGCTTGCTACCCACTCTGTTTGGAGTAGGGAGAAGGCTGAGCCCACTGCATCTTGACAGGTTGCTTCTATTTTTAGCAAGAAGATCATTAGGATTTCTCTAAGATGGTCCCCCACTGTCAACTGTTGAGACAGCAGCAAGTGCTAAATATGGCATGTCTTTTACTTTCGGAAAGGACTACATGAGGACTCTTTAAAAACCAGTGTCTTAACACAGTTCTTTACAACTGTTCGGAGTGTGAGAACCTGTTCCCCAAGGAGCCTAGTGATAAAGAATGAGCAATAAAGTCACAGAAAACACGGCATACATTCCCAAAGGTCTGGGGTGAAATCTGCAGTGTAATTCCTGAAGAATAGAACACACTGGTTCCAGACACACACACACATGCATACACACACACACAGGCACACACACTCATGTACATGCATACATGCAGACACACTGGCTCTAGACACACACATGCACGCACATGCATACATGCGGACACACTGGCTCTGGACACACACACATGCACACACACACATGCAGGCACACACACTCATGCACATGCACACATGCAGACACACTGGCTCTAGACACACACATGCACACACATGCATACATGCGGACACACTGGCTCTGGACACACACACATGCACACACACATGCAGGCACACACACTCATGCACATGCACACATGCAGACACACTGGCTCTGGACACATGCACGGGCATGCACGCAAACACAATGGGCTCTGAACACGCATACGTGCACACATACACACTGAAAAAGGGAGAAAGAGAAATAAAGAATAAAGTGACCTTGTGAGATGAGAGACAAGTTAACCTAATTGTGACCTGTATATGTATATTAAAATATAATGTTTTATACATAAAATATATGCTAAGTTGAATGCCTTGTTAATGGGAATCTGCCACCGCTGATGTCATAAGCCAATCAAACTGAATTAATAAATCCATGTTTAATTGAAGCAAAGCATTCCTGAGTGGCTCCAGGGGAAGCTGAGAAGACCACAAGGGGAACCCACAAGGTGGGGGCTTTTAATGCCCTCCAGGGGTGGAGCCACCAATGGTGGGCTTTCTCAAGGGTGGAGTAATTCCCTTCAGGGGGTCGAGCCACTGATGGCAGGCTTTTTCAGGGGCAGAGTCTGAACTGAGGCAACTCCAAGGGAGAGGTCTGCAGCTTGGCACCCTGAGGACAGGTTCTGGAATGGGCCTGAGCTGGATTCCAAACGTCCCAATTTTTTTGGATAGATATAGATGCCAGTAGGCCTTCCACCTAAACAATACACATAGTAAACTTCTTAAATGGGAAAATGTTTACAATCTCTGAATTAGTAAAGGTTTATATCAGGCACAGAGTGCATTTTTTTAAAAAGAAGAAAGTATGTAATAGATTATACAGTAACTTTTTTGAGACAGTCTTACTATATAGACCTAGTTTACCTGGAACTCCCTCTGTAGATCAGTCTAGCCTTAAACTCACAGTTACCTGCTTCTGCCTCCTGAGCACTGGGATTGACCACCACTCCTGGCTTACACAGGATATTTTCCAGACAGGCGGTGAGTCTAAGGCCTGGATGGAGTCACTCACAACGCAGAACATCCAGAGAACCATCCAGACATTGACCATCAATAGAAACCCTGACTCAAGACCCAACAAAGGAGTCAGATCAGATGTCTCCAACCACAGTCAGAACGTCAAGAAGCCACCGAGAAACAATGTATCAGGCAGACCCCAAACCTGCCCCAAACCAGCCTAGGCTTGGCAGGGCTGTTACTGTTTCTGGACCTTTCTCTATCCATCTCCCCTGCCCTTTCAAGTGTTTTGGATGTGGCCTGTCTTTTCAGCTTGGTACTGCTTCTACGTGTTGAGGACCTCTGTGAAGTGGCCTACTGTCATCTGACTCTGGGACAACCGAGGGACTGTCCCAGCCCTGACTGTAGCCAGGCCTCCCCAGGTCCCCCCAGTGCTCTCATTTTGGACCCAGAGCACAAATGCTCCAGAACATTTTAATGTGTTATCCACAATAGTCAGGCAGCCATAGCTAGCAAAACAAAGCAACACAGTCATTATTAATAGGTTTTTCTCTTTATGTCATTTGCTGCTTAATGATCTACTGTAGATTTTCCTCCACACTTTAATAAACCAGATTAGCTGTGCACTGGTGGCTCCTAGCTATTCTCTCTGGGAGGCGTTTTTATAGACTCCATCAGTCAAAGCCCTAGTCTTCGCGGAGACAATGTATTTTCAGTGTCTCACGTCTAGAACAGTCATGGTTAGTATAACCATATGCCTTTCCTTAGACAGCTGTAACAGATTAACAGGGTAGCTCCAAACAACAGTACATGGGAGCCCAAGGAAACAGAAAACCGAGGTGTCACCATGACTTTGCACTTTCTGAAGGTTTCAGAGATTCCAGGCCTTGCTTCTTCTAGTTGATGGGGGTTCCAAGAACTTCTTAACTTGGGAACGCATCCTTCCATCCCACCTCTCTCTGGCTGCCTAGCTGCTTTTTATTCTTCTAGTCTTAAAGTATAAATATGAAATGTCCCCATGGTTTTACACTTTGAAAGCTTGGTTCCCCAGCTGACAGCACTATTTAGAGGGTGTGGAAACTTTAAGACATGCAGCCTTGCTTGAGAAATTAGGTCAGTAGGTAGGTCCTGGGGGGTATATTATTCCTGAATCCTGCCTTGTCATGCTGTATACCTCCTGTCTGGTAAGAAGGAGAGACTCCCCCCCACCCCCCACGTGCCCCAGCACATACTCTTGCAACTATGATGTTCTGTCCAAGCACATGGGGTCAACAATCATGGACAGAGCCCTCTGAAGCTGTGAGCTTCCTCCCTCAAGTTGTGACAATGAGATTATTTGATCACAGCAAAAAGAAGAGTCACCAAAACTTGCTTTCTATCTCCTTCCTGTAAAAGATAACTTGCCATTGGGCATGGGACCTGCCCAGATACAGGTAGTACCAATTCAAGATTCTTATGCTAATACTCTCTACAAAGACCTTTGTTCTAAATATGATCTGTTGGGACCATTTGGAGTCCTGGCCTCCAGCTGCTCTTCCCTGATAGAGATCTTTACTTTCCTTCTGATTTGAGTTACTGAAAGCTGTGTCAAAGTTGTTTACCAGCTCTGCTTCATGAGCACGTGTTGCCTTGAGGATTGGAGGATAAGGTTTTCACCTGTTGGCCCAACTGACTATTGGGTATATGAGCCTCAATGGTGCTATTGAATAAAGGGCTTCTTACCAGTGACTAGAGGTTTGTGTCTCTGTCTCTCTGTTTGTCTGTCTCTGTGTGTGTTTGTGTGTTTCTACCTTGCCCGAAGCTCGCGAACTGTATGGTAGCGCATAGAGCACAGACAGGCATTGTGCACTGCAATGATCACACTTTCAACTACAGGGGATAGGAGGTGAACAAACTGAGTGACAAATTATCCCAGGTTTTCGCAGGGTGAAGGAGTTTGGGGGGACACAGGGCTTTTATAACCATATGGAGACTGAATGGTTACCCCTAGATCTCAGAAGCAAACTGCAACCTACAGGCTGCCAACAGGCGAAGTTGGGTCGTGATTCCCCAGCTCCAGATGCTGCAGCAGCAGCAGCAGCCGCAGCAGTAGGCAGAAGTGTATCAGAAAAGTAAATCCTTAGGTCCTGCCCGGATCTTTATGAGGGACACCAAGGGCAAGCTTCAGAAACCTGTTTTCATGCCATTTTTAATATACACGGAAATGACAGAGCCACCAAGAGTGGGATTTGAAATTGGGCCAAATAAGGACAAAAGAGCCATGATAAATTCCACCAGCAATGGTGGCCTTCAGGTCTGTCAACACCTCAGGACTACATGAAAAGCTTTGTTAAAGTTCCGATGCCCAAGACCCATAATCAGGCTGGCGAAGAGAGCAAGCGAGGCTGCTTTCACGGTGCTCCCCAGGAGATTACAGTGTGAGCCAACACCAAGGAGAACCTGAGCCGTGAGACTTCAGCCTGGGGCAGCATAATGAGTAGGTGAGCCCTGTAGTTCTGAAGAGGTGGGCCTGCCCCCAGGCTTTGAAAGGCCGAACAAACAGCTTTTGTTTTGAATTTACAATAAATACAAGACTATAAAACAGACCGCAGAATGTAATTCCAGGGTACTTTGGGAAACAGAAGTGTGTGAATAGCTCAGAGGAATAAAAAGGTGCCAAATTGGTAGAAAGTGAGGTATGGGTTTAATATGGAAGAAAGGAGAGGGGTTGAATCCTTCTGGTGAGCTGACAGGCAATTTCCTGGTGTGAGCTCAGAAGCTGCCACAGGTCTACAGGATGCTGGCTGGCCACAGCAGCACCGTTTTAGCTTCTATTTCTGACCTCTGCTGTGTCAGCTGTACCCGGGATTTGATTTGTAGGGGTGACTGAGAGAGAACACAAAGACAAGGTGTTATTACTAACCACTCCCAAGAGAAAGGAGCACACCGTGCCAGGCGACCCACAGGAGGAGGAGGGCATGGCTGACACCTTTTCGGACTTCCATGGAAACAGATGAAGAGGCAGAGAAGACCAGGTTGAACGAGCTCAGGATCGGATGATTTACATTGCTTTTTCCAAGATCACAGGGTGGCTTTGGGTCCTGGGCCTTGGGGTGACTTCAGGTAGAGAAACTGTGGGACTGGACTGTGAGATGAAGAAGCAATTGGGGATAGGGACTCAGGCTGATTGGCTTGGAGAAGCTGTTGGCTGTCTTCAGAGATCAGCTAGTCCCGAGAAGGGTGTTCTCCCCATGTACCTGGACGTAAAAGCATTGTGAAATCGAGAAAATAAAGATGTACTTACTACATGGCCTAACTCAAAAAGGTCATTTCTGTGCTTAGCTGACAATTCTGCAGTAAAGCATTTGCCTTGTAAGCATGAGGATCTAGGTTGGACCCCAAGAATCCACATGAAATAAAGCAGGTGTGGTATTACATACTTATAATCCCACTGCTAAGGAAACAGAAAGAGGCAGAGTCCTGTGGTTTGATGACCAAGTAACCCTTTGGGGCCAATGAGAGATACTGTCACAAAACAAAACAACAACAACAACAACAAAAAATCATGGTGGACAGTGTCTTGGTTAGGGTTTCTATTGCTGTGAAGAGACACCATAACCACAGCAATTCTTATAAAGGAAAACATTTAATTGGGAGTGACTTACAGTTTCAGAGGTTTAGTCCCTTATCATCATGGCAGGACATACAGGCAGGGAGGCAGACATGGTGTTAGAGAAGGAGTCTGTCCCACTGGGCATGGCTTGAGCATGAGACTTGAAAGCCCATCTCCCCAGTGACACACTTCCTCCAAGACCTCACCTCCTAAGATTGCTGCTCCCTATGGTCCACCATTCAAACACGTGAGACTATGGGGCCATACCTATTTGAACCACCACAGAGAGTATCTAAGAGACAACAGCTGAGATTGTCTCCAGCTTCCACATGTACGTGCACGCATAGATATTTATATACTACACACACTCACAAGCACACAAGCATGCACACGGTTGGGGGGAGATTTTCTGTGTCTTATATTAAAACCAGGAAACTGGAGATGAAGATTGAAAAGTTAACTGAACACAGTTGATGGATACATTAAAGATTATCCTGGCCAGAGAAAAATGACATGAAGCAAAGACCCTACTTTTAGTGAGTAAGAATATAAGGAATAAGGAATAGCCCATGAGGTAGAGAGAAGAAATTAACAGGGAAAAAACAGGGTGAGCAAACACAGTTATCTCTGAGAGGAAGGGCCTGCTACATCGTCAGTTGGTGGTGGTCAGGGCGGTGTGAAAGGGAGTGACTTCTGGGAACACCAGTCAAGAAAGTTAGCCAGTTGCTACTCTAACTCTCTGAGCTGACTGCAGTTTTCACTCTAGCCTTTGAATCTCAAGTTTTATTAGAATGATAGATGTTTGGTTAGAACTGCCTTTAACAGCAGCGACAGCCATTATCTGGAGAATTCTCCCCACAGGCTACAGCCTTGGAGGTTGGGCAGCTAGTAGCTTCAAGGGCAGCCACTGTCATGAAGGTAAAATGGGACTTTGCTCCCAATGTGAGGCACGAAATGTAATAGGCTTTTGCTTTTGGACCACCAACCAGCTCCCAAATCATGACTCTGAGACTTCTTATTAGTTCTGAATACTTCACCTTTTCCTATGCTTGGCCCACTGGCTGTTCTATAACCTGGTTCTCTTCATCTACATTTTGCCATGTTTTTTTTTAAACCTTTCTTTCCCTCTGTATATCTCACTTTCCAGCTGTCTCTCTGGTTGGCTGGCTTCTAGTCGTGAGCATGTCCCTGTCTTTTTCATTCTCCTTTTTCCTCTGCTCTAAACCTAGATCCCTCCTGCTTATTCTCTCTGCCTGCTAGCTCCGCTTACATCTCTCCTACGTAGCTACTGGCTATTCAGTTGTATATTAGTTGAATCAGGTGCCTTAGACAGACAAGGTGAAACAAATGCAATAATACATCTTTATATCATTAGCAAAGACAGCAGAAACAAGTAAAGCACACTGTCACATAGTTACAGTAATAGTCCACAGCATAAACAAATGTAACACATTTTACAAAGTTAAAATAATATTCTACAAGTGTGCCTTATAAATGGAGTTCCAAGTCATCCAAGGCTGCAAATGGTGGTGACCCAAATAGACAGATATGTAGATGAAGTTTCTGTCCCACTTGGCCACTGGCCTATTGCTCAAGCTTATTACTAACTAGCTCTTACAACTTAAATTAGCCCATAATTCTTATCTATGATTAGTTATATGACTTAGTACCTTTTCTCAGTAAGGCATTCTTGTCTTGCTTCCTCTTAGTCTGGATCGTGACTGCATCTCTGCCTTTCCTCTTCCCAGAATCCTTCTAGTCTTGTTTCCCTGTTGGGAGCCATTTTCCAGGGATGATGGCAGGGACTATTGTCCTAAGGATGTTTGCAGGGAGCCCCACACCCAACTATCTTGAGAGCTATCTGTTAGCAAGAACCTGCCCCACATTCCAACTATCTAGAGAATTGTTTGTGGTTGGAATCACAAAAGGAACGATTCCGCTTGCTTAGAGAACACTAGGTGTGTCGACTTGTGACCATTGCTGCCCCGGCAACATCCCTTCCTGCCCTTACAATGCCCCTGCCCCCATCCCAAGCCAAATTCCTCATTCAAGGGCTATATATGCCACAACCATTTCGCCAAAAAAGTGAGACCTTGACAAATCGAGAACAGAATCTTGTCTGGCTCTGCTTGGTCTCCTTCCTGTCTCCCGCCCATGTCTTTTTCAGATAGCGCCTCTTCGGGACCCTGGAATAACTGACCCGCTGGGCGGGTTACATTTCCCCACCTACACATCCTGGCTGGCTATTGGCCAATCAGCATTTGATTAAACCATTGCAAGCGACAGATCTTTATAGTGTATAAGAGCATTTTCCCACAGCACAGATGTCTAAGAGAACAATGAGATTGTGAGCAGCTTTGGTTTGGAAGACAGAGTGAATTTAGCTCTGTTGGTACAGAGAAGGGAAAGGCTACAGTGAGGAAGAAAAAACCTGAATATTCAAGAAAAATGAGGAAATTATAGGGTATCTTCCTTGAGGAGACCAGAAGGGGTGTTACCTAATCCGCATGACAATGGTGCATGCTGGCAAGGGAACAAATGTGTTTTTGCACACAGGGCAACAGGGGCAAAAAAAAAAAAAAAAAAAAAAAAAAAGGATTGGGGAGACAGAGGAATCAATGCTATAATCTAATAAAGATAACTTGGAGGAAAATTTATTAATAATAATAAAAATTATTCTCACTTACAGTTTGCTTTTTGGCCTATTGTGGTGTGGAAGGCTTGAGAGAGATTTCAAACATGCCTGCAGAAAGCTGAGGCTGTTTGCTTCCTTCTGAGTAGATCAGAAAGCAAAGCAAAGAAAATATTGGTGCTCAGCTATCTTTCCCTCATTCCTCTTTTATTTAGCATGAGAGACCCGACCACAGGATGGTGCCACCCACATCCAGGGAGAGTACCCCATCAAATAGTCTTCTATATAAAATCCCTCACAGAAACACCAAGATGTGTGTCTCGTTGATGGCATTGGGTCAATGGATTCCTCAGAATTGACCATCACAAATAGCTTCCATTTTCCCAGTAAGATGGGAGGTGAACTCAACCATGGGCTAAGCCATCAGGATACTATGGAAACAGGGAAGATATGTAAGAAGGGATTGATAAGCACGTTGTTGGGCCAAAATTACCTCAGGGCCTGTACCTCAAGGCCTTTAGGACAGAAAAATGCCTGGCTCGAGTTTAGGTGAGGATGAGACAGCAGAAAGTAGGTAGCTGCCCCTCCAGTCAGAGGGAGGGTTTGGCTGCCTCCCATTGGATGGAGGTACCCCCACATCATACCATGTCACTTAAGCTATATAAGCTGAGGCTCACAGTAATAAACTGAGTTCCTGCTTGACTCGACTCCCTATCGCATCTGATTGTCCTGCATCGTGGGGCTGTGGAACAGGCATCCTGCATCGAGGGGCTGCGGGATGGGTGGATAGCACACTCACCTTTCCCTGGGGGATAAGGAGGTCTAGCAATGACTAGGGGAATACGAAGGCTCAAGAAGCCTGGCAGCTGGAGGCTCAAAGAAGCCAGCAGCATGCGGCAGTTGCTAGAGAAACAGGTGAAGTCAATTCCAAAGGAAAGTATAAGTTATGACGAATGGGCTGGGGAAGGCACTGTGAGACAGCACGTGTCACCATACACAAGGACACGATTGAATGGCTATGTGAGGGTAGATACACTCAAAGTTATCTGGTCCCACCTCACCATACACTAATGATCATGACTTCTCCTGAGACCAAGAGAGTTCAATACGAGTTTGCACACTAGCTGGCGAGCCCCTTTCCTCTCTTAGAGAATCCAGGGTCCCAGAGTTGCATTTCCACCATACATTCTCATTTAGGGGAGTGAGGGTCTCATCTGAGCTGGGCAATGTCTATACAATGTTTTCTAAGTAACAACTGGCAAACAGGAACCAACAGCCACCTGACAGAAGCAGGGTCAGCGCTGGGATGCCCAGAGCCTGTGCTGTTGACACGTGGGATTGATGACTCCATGATGTAAGGGACTGTTCTCTGTTGTAAAACACTTAGTAACATCTCTGACCTTGCCCACTAGACGTTAGCATACCACCCCAGCTGTGAACCAAGACTCTTTCTAGATATCACCATCCATCACTTGACAGTTAAGTATCTGAGTACACCCCTGCTCCACTAAGAATTACTTATCTAGAATAAAAAGAAAGATGATTTCTAAAGCAAGAAATAGAAAAAAAGGTAGAGTGCAAGAATAAGAACAGATATTTAGAGAAAACCTTTAATTAATATCTTGATAGATATGAGTAGATAGTATCTTAAGAAAAAAAGAAAAAATTGAAAAACAAATCTAGCCAGTGAGACAAATTGGTAGAGAAATGAAAAATGGGAAGGGCAAATTACAAAGTGAAAGATTGTTCCAGGAAGCTGACATCCAAATAATAGATGTTCTAGAAAGTGAACTCCAAGAAAAAGAGAAGAGAAGAAATTACCAGACAAGTAATTTAGGGAAATTTCCATGGGCAGAAGCCATGAGACGACAGGGTAAAGCCCCTTTTATATACGCAGCACAGGTGGATGGAAGAGACTGACTTGCACAGTCATTGCAAAGTTTTTGAAAATTAGAATAAAGGAATCTTAAAATTTTCACAGCAAAGCCAAGTCACAAAAGATTGGACATCAAAATGGTCTTGAGTTTCTCTTCAGAAATTAAGGGAGGTTGTGGCATAATGGACGATACTTCCAAAGGTCATGAGAGACAAGAACAAGTATCTCCAGGGATGTGGACCTACTGCTATCTCATGCACGGCAGGCAAGACGCAAAACACAATGGCTGCTTTGGAAAACAGTTTGGTTCTTTATCATTTCCCATCAGTTGAGGAAACACATTGCGATTGCTCCACAATAGGAATGCTACTCTTATATAGAAAGGAATAAAATGCTGGTAACGAAATCCACGTGAATTTCAAAGACATCGTACCAGCATGTAACAAGGGACACATGCTGCATGACCTCATTGATGCAAAGTTCTGGAAAAGGCAAGAGTAGTGAGACAAAGCAAAGCAGTCATTGGCTGAGATTTTATTTTGGCTGGACAAGAGGACATTCTTTAAGGGAGTATAATATAGTCATCCATACTTTGGCTGTTGGGGTCATGACACAAATGAATATAGTTACCAAAATCATAAAATGATGTCTATTTATTTATCAGACAGGGCCTCTCGATATAGCTCTGATTGACTTGGAACTCACAGGCAACTATCTGCTTGTGCCTCCCGAGAACTGGGATTAAATGTTTGCATCACCACACCTTGCCACGATACGTATGTTTTAAATGAGTGAACATTATCATCAGTATATTATGCATCAGTAGAGTCAGGGGTAGGGGGACAGGGTATAGTTTTTCAGTGTTCATGAGATTTGTGCCTAGCCAAACCATCATTTGTTCATAACTAGTAACCCAAATGATCTTCAAACAATGCAAATGTTCAGTACTTTCCAGACACATGCCATCGATGTGAGCAAAGGGAACATGTGACGGCAGGACGACAAAAACTCTAACCAGAAGGACTCTCGAGCAGCGGTCTGAGGCTGATGAAGAATATGCACTTCAGGACCAAAGAGATAACTGCGTTGTGTTGGAACAGAAAGAAGAGGGAAGAGCCCGGAAACTTAAAAGTCATAGAGAGTCCTTGAAAGAAACTCTAGAACTAAAATAACTGTAAGTTCATGGAAAATATATATTCAGTAAAAGAAAAGTTAGAAAGTTGTTACCTCTAGAGAAGAAACACAATGTCTGTATTGACTTGTCTGTGCATTATATTAAAGATGGCATTATTATTATTATTATTATTATTATTATTTAAAGCAAAGAGCCTTTATTTTAATCAAGTTTGCAAACACTTTCTCCCCGCATGTCCAATGTATTGGAATAACCGGAGAGCCCCAGGCTCAATTAGAATAGGGTTTTATAGTAGTAAAAGTGGGGGGTGAGAGGTTTCTGAGGTTTTAAGACCCCTGATTGACTGACATTCCTCTAGAGTTTCCTGGTGACTGTGAGCTGCAGGTGATTCTAGCTACAGTGCTTGGAATGCCAGGAATTCCCTTTGAATGGTCTGTTCTTGGGTGGGGGGTTGGGTGATCTCAGCTTGTGGCTTCTCCTGCAGCCCCACTTTGTCTCAGGGTAAACCAGTTCGCTGATAAGAACCCTCCCTGTTCATTCAATGAAGTCTGATGAGTGCCCCATTGCCTAAATGCCCCCCCACCCCCACGTCTGGCTAGCCTTCAACCTACTTGGGCCTGGATAACAGCGCCTCGATGTCAGCTTGAAGCAGTTGCAGATAGAAACGCATCGCCCCGTTCTCCCCCCTTGCCCAAAGTAGGTTGAAAGACTGAGACAAAGGAAAACACCCTGGCATGTGGGAAAAGATAGCTGTCTGTTAATATACTAGGTCCAGAGTTGTCAATTAATAGATTTATTAATTTAAGTAGTTCCATGCCTCCTTAAAACCAGGGGCAAGCAGGACCCAAGATTGGGTCCTGTCATGGTTGCTTGTGAAGGGGGAAATGTAAAGACCAGCCATGATAATCTAAGTCTTTACTTCCTCCAACCATTATCACTGGGACTCTGGCCATCAGTGAATTTTAATAGAGGCTGGAGTCTCAATTGTTTACCCTGAGAAGATGCCAAGCTGCAGGAGAAACCACAAGCTGAGATCACCTGACCCCCCCACTAAAGTTGGCATTATAATGAAAGAAACAATGGGGCAAAGAGAAGATGGGCAGTGGAAGTCACCTTGAAAGCCATCACACAATCCCAGAGCTGAAAATTTTTAGGACAAGTCATATAAGCCTATCTGAGAAATAAGGGGAGACATGGAAAAGCTCAAAGAAACAGTTGAAAGATGTTGCTTTGGGGAAACAGTACATGAAAGGGGAAGGTTGGGGCAGAGTGTCAATGTTTTTGTTATGAATTCTATTGAGTAATGTGACCTTTAAAATTAGCAACAAAACCCAGCAATGCATCATGCGGGGAAGGGAACCTGTGTTCTTTCGTAAAATTAGGCTGAATTAGGAGTGGGAGCTCAAGAAAGGAGGAGTAAATGGGGCATTTGGGAAGGGTGAATACAGATGAATACAGGTCACACAGGGGAGGACATGGGTAATGAACTAGGCCAGGAAATGGCATCACTGCAGAATCAGAGAGGGGATAATGGAGTCCAAAGTGTTGTAGGGCTGGAATTCAGCACTCAGATCATCACACTGTGAACACCATCCTCATCAATTTCCTTTACTCTGTAGGTTGGGTCTTCAAGCACCAATTTAGTTTCTCAAACAGAATGTTCCCTTTTTCTATTCAAAATTGTGTTCTTGATGGAGTGAGAATTGTAATAACACGCAGTTATGGAAGCCATCGTAAAGCTGTACATGAGGTCACCCTTTGCTACTCTTGCTATATACTGGTTTTGCTCACTCTGGACAGTTACTCAAATAGCCTTCCCACCCGCCGTTCTACCTGAGTCCGTCTTGGACACTGACTAATACCTGAGAGAACAATGCCCTCACAAGTGGTAAAATAGAAACTTCTAGTCTTTGTACATGGACCCGTGACTTCAACTGGTGATAACCGCTGCGATAGATAAGCCCCAGTGGGTCTCAGGGATGCTCCCCATCCTGTAGAGCGAGATTCTGCACCAGGAGTGCTTGAGCACAGCTGCCCTCTGTGTGATCATTTCCCTGTCTTGGTCCCTTTGCAACACTACAGAGCTTTCTCCCAGAGAGCTCAACGGTGGCTCATATGGTACCTGCCTTGTGGTTTCATTGGCCACAGCTCACTCTCCTAGCTTCATCTCACTGGCAAGAAGATGTCTCCAAGATGGGGAGAGCACAAGCTGTTGAACTGTTGACCAGTTCTGCCACACGTTACTTCTGCATCTGGACCTGACCTAACCTTCAAGCTTGGACTGACCCACCTCCCCTCCAGGTCCCTCCCAAGGCACCTCTCAGCCTGGAAGAGCTTCTGGTCCCTTGAAGGACTTTTCCCTTACCTAGAACCAGCCCTGCCTGCAATGCCCTCCTGTTCCCCATCTTGTAAGACCTCAACCTCTCCATCAAATATTACCTCTATCAAAATTGATCTATCCTCTTCCCATTCTTCATCTGTCTGTCTGTCTGTCTGTCTGTCTGTCTGCCTGCCTGCCTGCCTGCCTACATACCTACCACCTGTCTCTCAAATAACTTCCAATTTTCCTTCACCTATGGGCATGTCCATGGCACCCATTAGGGAGCAAGCTCTGCAGATGGTCACATCTTAACACAGTGGGTGCTGGAGCTCTCTCACAAAAACAGCTGTCCGTGTGCCATTTGTGGTTTCTATGAAAACTTGGCACAGTGACTCATATGTTGGAGGTACAAACAGAACTGGTGTCATGTCCACATTCTCCCATGCTCCTGACTGGCAATGGATGACCACAGCCGTACAGCTCCTAGCACTAAGGAAGCTTGTTCCTCGAAAAGGAATGGCGGTGGGTTGATGGGGACCCTGGCAGGTATGGTTCTGCCTCACTGGGCACTCATTCGCAGCATGGCGAGGAGTAGGTCCTCTTACCTCAGCATCAAGCCAGAGGGCTCTGCTTTTTCCCACTTCTTAATTACTTTGTTCCTGCTTTCCTCTGTGTCCCTTCTCCCTGTCCTTGATGTTTCTCTTGTTTTGTCTGTTCCTCATCTTCCTCTTAGTCGTTGTTCCTTTTTTAAAGATTACTGTTTTGTTGACTATGTGTACAATATTTATATGAATCAATAATCAGTAGCTAAATACAAAATTAACAAGCTTCGTTTTTCCTCTTTGATCTTCTGCAAGGCAGCAGAAAAATTTCCAGAACAGAAGGGGCAGCTCAGGGAGGGAAATTAACCCTGGTACCTGCCTCCCCGCACACTGTGAAGTCAAGGAGTCTTGTTACAAATGCACTGTGTGGTTCTGTTTGGACAAGGTAGTTTGGATCCACTTCAAACAAGCTGCCAATTGATGTCTTATTGCTGGACGGAGATTGTGCTAGGGCTGCTGAGCTGCAGTTCCGAAAGCAGCCAAGACGGAAATGAGTTTGCAGTCTCCTCGCCTCCAAAGTCAATAGCTGGGTTTAAGCTGACCACGCCAGCCTCCACCTGCCAGCTCCTCTGCTCTGGCAGATGAACTTATCAGCATTTATTTCCATCAACTTAAGGTATCTGCACCGTCACTCCAGTCGATCTGTGTCACCATTTTTTTAATTAGAACTTGGCTGTGTCCTTGGTCTCAAGGTCATGGTGTAAAAGGGAAAAGGTGAGACGTTTTCCATAGCGAGACAAAGAATGTTCTAGAGGAAAGGCAGCATTCAGCAAGCTCTTGACTGCAGCCAGCTCAGCTCCAAGATCAAAAAAGGAAGGTCTGGGGACTTGTGGGGACGATGACAGCTGTGTCTCACAAGGACAAATGGTCAGGAATTGGCACAGTGAGAAGAAGCAGAGAGAGATAGAGACAGAGAGTGCAGTTTTGTGTCTCCAAGTTGAAAGTGATAAGGAGTGCCAGGAGTCATCAGAAGCTTCCTGGAAAGCAAGAAGCAAATTCTTCCTCGAGTTTCCAGAAGATACAAGTCCTGCCAGCATCTTAGTCAGGAGAGGCCACCAGTAATGTGACATAACCTCTCAGTGAGGAGAGGCCTCCCCTCTGTAGAGAGCTGGGGAGATGGTCCAGAGAGGGCTGTGTAAGCACGAGGATTCAAGTTGATCCCCAAACCTACATAAAAAGGCAGATGCAATGGCAGGAACTTATAAGCCCAACACTGGGGATGTTGTGGATGGCAGGCTCCTGAGTCACCCTGGCTAACCTGACCAGTCCCAGTTTCAGTGAAGGACTATCTCAAGAGACTGTAAGACACCTGACCTCCACATCGCCACACATATGTACATGTGCATGACTGCACCCACATGTTCCCATACGTAGTCACACCTGTACACACACACACACACACACACACATTCATCTCTGTTGTTTTAGCCACCAGTGGACGGCCACGTGCACACAGCATACTAACTCTGTAAACAGTCTACTCCCATAAAAACAGAGTAGGTTGCCTACCTGCAGGTGCTTTGGGGAACTTGTCCCATTCTTTGTGCCCCTGATTCTCTATCTATCCGAAAGTCAATAACTAAGCGTGCCTACCTACTTTCCATAAGGACGATAATGAGACAGTTTTGAAAGGCCCGCAGCAGGGAATTAGATCAATAGGAAGCGCTCCCGGGCTCCAGCTTCTGGATCAGAACTGGCCAGGCACTGCTCACTCCGTGCCTTCTCTGGGGCACACAGGGAGACTGGTTTCTTCTGCTTCCTCACAGCCGGGGTTGGGCTGTGTGCTCACACTAACCTGGCAAACTGAATGAGAATTGGACACACATGCCCCTTCCGGGCCTAACGATAAAACTCACCTGTGCGGTGTTTTGAACAGTGACTCCCTAAAGGCGTATCATAACCCCTGGAACCTGGGGTGGTGGCATGGAACTTTTATAAATGGGCTTTTATAGATATAAGTAGGTCAGAAATCAGATGATGTCACCCAGGGTGTAGAGTGAGCCTTAAATCCAGATGGCAGGTGTCACTGTGAGAGACAAAACGTGCAAACAAGGAGACCCTCACAAAAGTGATACGGCATGGGAAGGGATCTGTGTACCCACAGCTGGGGAGTACCAAGAACTGCTGGCCTGCAGGAGTCAGGAGAGAAGCAAGGAATGCATCCTCCCTTGTAGTTTGCAGAAGATATCAACCCTGCCAACCCCAGAGAGAAGACATTTAGAATCCAGAACTATCTGTTGTTCCGTTCACTAGGTACATGGCATTGTATGGGGTGGCCCCAGGAAATGAATGCATCATGGGATTGTCTGAGCTCCTACTCTCCAAAGCCAGTGACCCAAAAGGTGTAGAATCACCAGGGGATGGAGCCTGATTTCCCAAGACAGTTCCGGGTAGAGTGTAAGATGTTCCTTCCTCGATTTCATAGGAATGAGACACACACTTCCTGTGCTTTAGCCCTTTAAGAGTAAGACACTCTATTCCTATGCATTAACTCAACTGGACTAAGACCTACTTCCTGTCCTAGGAGTAGGACGCACTCTTCCTGTCCTAGGAGTAGGACACACACTCTTCCTGTCCTAGGAGTAGGACACACACTTCCTGTCCTAGGAGTAGGACACACTCTTCCTGTCCTAGGAGTAGAACACACTCTTCCTGTCCTAGGAGTAGGACACACTCTTCCTGTCCTAGGAGTAGGACACACTCTTCCTGTCCTAGGAGTAGGACACACTCTTCCTGTCCTAGGAGTAGAACACACTCTTCCTGTCCTAGGAGTAGGACACACACTTCCCGTCCTAGGAGTAGAACACACTCTTCCTGTCCTAGGAGTAGGACACACACACTTCTTCCTGTCCTAGGAGTAGGACGCACACTTCCTGTCCTAGGAGTAGGACACACTCTTCCTGTCCTAGGAGTAGGACGCACACTCTTCCTGTCCTAGGAGTAGAACACACTCTTCCTGTCCTAGGAGTAGGACACACACACTTCCTGTCCTAGGAGTAGGACACACACACTTCCTGTCCTAGGAGTAGGACACACACACTTCCTGTCCTAGGAGTAGGACACACACTTCCTGTCCTAGGAGTAGGACACACACTTCCTGTCCTAGGAGTAGGACGCACTCTTCCTGTCCTAGGAGTAGGACACACTCTTCCTGTCCTAGGAGTAGGACACACTCTTCCTGTCCTAGGAGTAGGACACACTCTTCCTGTCCTAGGAGTAGGACACACTCTTCCTGTCCTAGGAGTAGGACACACTCTTCCTGTCCTAGGAGTAGGACACACTCTTCCTGTCCTAGGAGTAGGATGTACACTTCCTGTCCTAGGAGTAGGACGCACACTTCCTGTCCTAGGAGTAGGATGTACACTTCCTGTCCTAGGAGTAGGACGCACTCTTCCTGTCCTAGGAGTAGAACACACTCTTCCTGTCCTAGGAGTAGGACGCACACTTCCTGTCCTAGGAGTAGGATGTACACTTCCTGTCCTAGGAGTAGGATGTACACTTCCTGTCCTAGGAGTAGGACGCACTCTTCCTGTCCTAGGAGTAGAATGTACACTTCCTGTCCTAGGAGTAGGATGTACACTTCCTGTCCTAGGAGTAGGATGCACTCTTCCTGTCCTAGGAGTAGAACACACTCTTCCTGTCCTAGGAGTAGGATGTACAATTCTTCCTCTACTAGGAGTACAACACACTCCTCCTACGAATTTAACCACTGAGACATGGTGTCACCTAGCGCAGCACCTCACACCAATGCCCTAAGCAACACAACTGTGACCCTAGGAGATCTACAGCGGGAATCTGAAGGTGGTAGGTTAGAGGGATGGAAAGCAGAAAGGCAGGAAAGGTGAGACGCACATAGCTTAGATCCTCACCTTAGGGGTTGTATCAAGTTTTGGTATTTTAGGTAAATGTGGGTTCAGAATAGCATGACTCATATATATCTTATAGTCCACACTACCCCTACCTACTAATGGGATCACTGGTAGCTCAGAAACTAAAAGGAATTTTCATTGTAAGGCATGGTAGTAGAGACTGTAAAACCCTATAGTGGACATTAAGAGGAAATGAAGTCCTGGGCCAGAAGAAGCCATGAGGCACACCCCAGGCACTAGTCTAGACTACGCCCTCACTTTATAGCAACATAAGAGGTCTGTCAAACATAGGAGTGGATTGAGATGGGTAGGGAGTGGGAGGAGAGGAGGGAGGGAAAACTGAGGCTGGGATGTTAAATAAATTATATATATAATGAGGATGCCTGTCCAAGTTGGCTTTGTGCTGCTTGATAAACACCATGATCAAAATGATCAAAATCAACTTCCACATCTAGGCCGTAGTCCATTTTAGAATGAAGTCAGGCAGGAATGCAAAGCAGGAGCCTGGAGAGAGAACCATGGAGGAACACTGTTGGTTCACTTGCTTGCTTACTTACACAGTACTGGACCATGTAGCCATGGACGGTACTGCCTATAAGAAAATGGGCTGTTCCACATCAGTTAGAATCAGGAAAATGCCCTACAGGCATGGTTTTGTACCATTTTGATCTAGAAGTTTCTTTAACTGAGGTTCCCCACACAGAACTGATTTCCAAGGTCTCAGGAAACTGCAGAGGCTGGACAGAGGCAGCTCAGAGGCCTGTGGGCAGTAAAGTCAGGCTCCTCTCAGCCAAGAGCCTGGAGGGTTCTAGTAAAGTTGTGATCAGGAGGGCACAATCCCCACACATCCTCTGGTCCCATATTAGCCCCACAGTCCACTGGAATCATTGCAGAATTAGGAAATGATCTGAATTACCATTGCAAGACATGGGGTAGGGTGCACCAGGGCAGTGTAGGTAAGAGGCATAAGGAGAAATTTCCTTGAGAGATGAGAGCCTTGAAGAGAGTGAGAGAAAACACACGCACACAAATAAACAGAAAAACCGATGGATGGACAATCAGAAGGGTGGGTCAAGGAAGGAGGGTTCTAATAATGAATTGTGGATAAAGGTAGCAGGATCTTCAATGAAAGAAAAACAAGTAAAATCCTAGAAGCAGAAAGAACTCAGGACAAGATAGAATGTCCTCAAGATGGAGGGCCCCCAAGACGGAGCATCCCTAAGATGAGCACCCTCAAGATGAAGCACCCCCAAGATAGAACACCCCCAAGACAGAATGCCCCCAAGACAGAGTGCTCCCAAGATGAAGCACCCCCAAGACTGAGCAACCCCAAGACATAGTGCCCTGTGTAGAGAGAAATTCCCATCATTCCAAAGAGCAGAGCTATACCAGGGAAAAGGCAATGTCCCTGAAACACTGGAAATGCACCCCTGCCCACCAGGAAGAACAGAGCTAATGTTCCTGGAAGGGGGTGACGATGTAAGTCCCTATAGCCAAGTAGTGAGGGATGCATCCCCACGTTTGCATCACAGATGATGCCTTCCTCCCGAGTGTCCTCTCTCCTCCCTCTCCAGTCACCCCTAGAAACCTCCAGATGCCCAGCCCGCCCTGGAGATCTTTCCACTTCTCAAGAGTATAATCACATTTTCGTAAGTCTGAGCCACACGGTGGCACATCACGGGATTCTTTCCTGTTCTCTTCCTCGTAGATACACATCTTCAACTTCTCATCGGAAAGTGCCCTCTGGGAAAGTAGAGACCCTGCATCTCCATTTCCCCAGCACTTGATCTGGGAAGGTAGATCAGCCACACCGTTCAACCCCACCCTCCTTTGCCCTTGTGGGGCTGCTTGCTTTTCAAAGTAACTTTCAGTTGACTGAAAACTAAGTGTCCATGCCAATCTTACAAGATTGCTTTCTTCTTCCAAGTTGTGGAAAACATGATGTAAACACAGCATATGCTCTGAAGGCTCTAGAATTCTTGGAACCTTGGAGTGTTGGCTCAAAATGCCCACACATCTCCCTCACCATATGTCTTGGGTTAGTGCCTCCCAGAAGCGAACCTTGAGACAAGGGTTTGAATGCGAGGAGTTTGCTTAGGAGTCTGGGGTGGATAATGTATGGACCTGAATCAAGGAAAGAAAGAAGGTTGAATCAGACTGCGTCTCTGAGCAGATGACTGTGTATAATGAGGGGCTCCCCCCTTCAAGGACCTCTGGAGTCCCAGAGAGGCTAAAGATCAAGAGAGCTGGGTATTCATCTTCTGAATCTCATCAGGTTAGGAACCGTGCAAGGCAGCAGTCACCTGCAGCAGTCCTGTGTGCAGGCAAACGGGGAGTATTGATATAACTGGATAATCATGTTCTGGAGAGATGCAGGCAACTATCAGAAGACCTGCAGGAAATATCACAATACCACTGAGAAAAACAGGAGTCCACTCTCTGGGGACTTCACATCACAAATGTCCATCTATAAAGGTGGCCCTTGTAGTAGAGATTGAATCTTTTCGCTCCAGCTTTATCCTTACAGTCATTCTTCACCTTGTCCTATCCTGAATCTGGATCATAACAGAGTGGCAATCCATCTGGACACAAGAGGAAAAGTGGGGCCCTAAAGACGGCTGAAGAAGGCTGAAGTTCTGCCTCTGACCTGCAAAGCAGCTGTAACAGGCATCCTTTGAGGGTGTTAAAGCAAAGGATCCTTCTTGGTGATGCCCCTATTACTCTGGGTGCTGGTTAATGTGCTGAGTTTTAGCCACCCATCCTTATATCCAAACATCTGCGATGTACATTGGAATAGTTATGGGGTGAGCCACCTTCTGATCTTTCCCCTAATTTTGTCCCCAGAGAAGTTAAGCAAGTGTTCTCAGGAGCCCCTAGGAGAATCCCTCTCTGATGGGAGGTGGTAGATGGGTAGCATCATCCTGGCAGGTGGGTGAGACCTCAACAGAAGATGGGCTGACCCTACCGGACACCATGCTAAGACTTAGCCTCAGTTGTGGGTGAGCCACTGTGCTTGATTGACATCTTTATAAAGTGCAGGGGTTAGTGAGGCCCTGGAGGTCATTTTAGCTCTGAAAGCCCTTGGTCTACAAGCATGAACCATAGAAGGTCAGTGAGGAGGGTGAGGTGGAAGAGGGAAGGAGAGCTGGGCTGAGTGCTAATCCTCCAGAGAGGAGCTTCCCACTGCCTCTGCTCATCTTGACAGTCACAGAAGCTGAGCTAGGGAACTCGGGAACAGCTCTACAGGAGTGGCCTCACCATTTTTTGTTTGCCTGGGGTTATGAATTAATAGCCCCCCACCTCGAGTCTTTTGCACCACTGTACTACTATCTCTAGGAACACGGAGAGGCTGCACCCCCTTCTCTAGGAGCTGGACCACCCTGCAGAGACAGGAGTTGTAAGAGCACCCTGTGTTGTAACACACCCTGTGTCCATCATTCCCCTCAGCTCTCAGCTCAGCAGTGGCAAAGCCAACCGCACCACAGCCTTGCTTATCAGCTTGACTCAGCATCCCGGTCGTGAAGGGGCTGCTGACTTGATGGCAGGCAAGTCAGACAAAATAGATTGAGCCCCATCAGGCAGGAGTAAATTAGCGATGACAGTAAGGCTGGCTGCAGGCTGTCTCTGAAGCTGTCCTGCCACTATCTGGTCAAGCAGTGGCAGACGCCTATGACTTAGGGCTGCCATCAGCACCTCCTCAGGGGCTCCCAGTGGACTGTGGAGAGGTAATGTGGTCACAACTCCCCCACCCCCAGATAACATAGGATCTGAGGTCATACTACTGTGCCCAGTTTTAATGCCCAGCTGATAAGTAGCACCACTTCCGCTACCCCATCTGCACCATTTCACTGATCTGAGTAACTCGTACGCTCCCTTTCAGGGAACTCCCTCTAGCTGAGCTGAAATAGGATTCACACTCATGTTAAGAGTAATCATTGCATGTAGACATCAAGTGTTCAGAGGCAAAGGACAGGACAAAGTGCCACTGTGTTAGTTTTCTATTGCTGTTATAGTTAGTGCCATACACCCAGTGACTTCAAACCACACAAATTACTGATGTTACCCTAGGGTTTGACTCTTAAAGACTATAACACAAAGCACAAGTTCAAGCAGGGCTGGTTCCTCCTGGAGGAACTGAGAGGATCTTTCTTCCTGTCTTTCCTGGATTCTGGATACCACCTGCAGTCCTTGGCTCATGGCTCTTGATCCAAGATCAAAGCACACCCCATCAATTTCACTGCCATCATTACAGCTCCTTTCCCAGACCACATCCTCCTGGCTCCCTCATATCCAGACCCTATGACTGGAGAATCTTCCCATCTCAAAATCCTGATTTTGGTCATGTCTGCAAAGCACTCCAAACAGAGACAGGAGCACATTCACCCACCCTAAGGAAGTCTTCAGAGGCTCTGATTCTATTAACCACTGCCATTATCAGAGGCTGCAAGTCTCCACAGGCTGTGAACCACAGAGGGATGCAGTATGGTGTCACTAGAGACAGTGGAATCCAGTCAGTCCTCTATGTTGACAGGAACCACAGGGTGTCACCATCCACACCCATGCTCGATGCCTCATACAGCACCAAGTGGGGGTTCAAAGACTTCAGGCTGATAAATCAAACCCACGAAGGACTCATTCTCATCCAAGTTTGGTGACCCTATTCACTTCTAATCCTCTCTAAGCCTCTGTTTCTTCATCTATAAAACGGGGGCATACCATATATTATATGAGACAATCAATACATGCCAAGTGTGTATTGGCTTATGATGCCCTGACATACAGATGGCCTTTTTAATCTTTGCCTCTGGGGGTTATATCATGTCCATTTTATACAAGGAGAGAGATTGAGGCCAGATAAAATTGCTAACAGTAGTAACTAAAGCCTGGTTCAACTGTTCTCATGTTCCAGGCTGTCCACAATGAAACTGATAGATGGAAGAACCTCATTCTCATGAAAAGAATACATGCAGAAGGCAGTGTGCAGGACCTCAGGGTCAGAGCATAGGGATCTCTGCTGAGGTGGCCACAGCTCAGAATGTGCTTGGTCTCATGGGGAAAACATAGGGAAGCCTAGACAGGTCCCTGAGCTCCGAAGTCTGCTTGTTCTTAATGCCTATATCTACCAATTGCAACTGAATGTCAAGAAAATGCAAACCACAGGGACTTTGCACAACCTTCTTTAGACAGAAGACAGAAGGATATAGGCTTCTGTAAACTCTGATGGGCCGGGGTTTTCCTTGGCTGATTCCTAAAGGAAAGCCTAGGACATTTCCTTATCATATACCTCTGCCCTCAGAAATGGTGGGGAATATGGGGTCAGCACAGAGCGTGCCACACTTATTCATTCATTCTTGTTTGCAGTGCTGGAAACAGAACCCAAAGTTCATGCAGAGAAAGCAAGCATGCCACCACTTAGCTACATCCCAGCCTTCTTCATCTGTTCTTGCTACAAATGTTCAAAAAAATAGCTAGCCAATTAAATGGATGTCCCTAACCTCATGGGGCTTAGTAGAAGAGTCAAGAATGAATCAAAGTATCACATCAATGCTTGTGAACTTGCACTATAATAAATGCTATCAAGAGGAGCCCCCCGTGGATGAAATCTGTTCAGGAAGAGTCGGGGACAGGGGTAAATGAGACCTGTCTCCTCTGCCCCAGGTACATATTACATATCCCAGCTGCCCTTTCAATCAGGAGGGGCCGCTCATTGGCTTTTAGAACCAATGTGTGTTGTTGCAGATCTGAACCTGCACAAACCTTGCACGTGGAGAACAGAGTTGACTCAATGTCCCTAGCATCTATCTCTGCTTCAAACAAACCACAAACTTCTCCCGTGAACAGGCACCAAGAGCTGCAAGCTTATCTTTCCAGGAGTCAGTTTTACCTCATCCATCTCAGGAAGAGCTATATCAGGTCTGAGCCAGAGAATGCCGGGAATTCCCCTGATGCAAAGACAGGCCAGGCAAAGGCTGGACCTGTGAGTCTAACATCTAGATAAGCAATAGGGGAGATTACATGGAAAGAGCAAAGGGACCATGCAAACAGTGAAGATAGTGCCGATAGTGCCCCTTGACAGGCCTTCAAAAGTCATAAGAAAGTTACTGGCTCCATCCTAACCTCATAGTATAGCCAATGAGAGAAGACACTGAGTCTGGAGGACAGGACAACATGGCAAGGGTGATACAGCCAGACTCATGTGCTGGGTACCAAAGGAGAATTACTAGAAGGAGAAAAGTTGGGCACGTCATGGTAAAATCAGAGGGATGACTTCTAGAACGGTGATGCCTCTCACACAGTACCTTCACAAAGTGATGTGGGAGTCCCCTCTGTGTGCTGTGATTACCATTAATGAATAAAGAAACTACTTTGGACCTATAGCAGGGCAGAACTTAGCTAGGTGGGGAAAGCCAGGCTGAATACTGGGAGTAAGAAGGGTAGATTCGGAACGAAGCCATGGAGCCGCTACCAGAGTCAGAAATGCCAAAACTTTGCCGGTATGCCACTGTCACGTGGTGATACATAGATTAATAGAAATGGGTTAAATTAAGATGTAAGAGTTAACCAATAAGAAGTTAAAGCTAATGGGTCAAGCAGTGATTTAATTAATACAGTTTTTGTATGGTTATTTTGGGTCTAAGCTAGCTGGGCAGCCGGAAACAAACAAGTGGCCCTCTCCTTCCAACAACAAAGGCCTCTGGACCAGTTAACAATTTAAGTCAGACATAGGCTTTACTTCAGACCAGTTCTCTGTTGTGTCCAAACACAGTGATGGGTAGCGCACCTATAGACAGTGGCCCGGGCTACACCAGGGAGCAAGGCACCAGGATGACACTTGTAGAGTGGCTAAGGCTCACATGAGAACACAGTTGGGAATGGAGGCTCCCCCTTTGTCTACAGATCGGCGTGTGGGTGTCTAGGAGCTTCATGGCAGGAGTTCATCAGGCTGAGGCAAAAGTGGAGCCTGGCCTTGAACAAGAACTTATCTACAGTAACTGCTGTGGATCGTCAGATCGCAGGCAGCCTGGGGAAGTGACCATGGAGCTAAGGCAGCAAGCAGGTCCCAAATGAAAGCCTGGGAAGCACTCCAGGGGCAGAGGACCTGCAGCGTTGAAATAATGAGCAGGGCAGCTTTGAGGCTGTAAGAGCCTCATATTGAAATGGGCTTTACAGTTCAGAGAGAAAAGAGTGAATAGTTTTGCTTTTAACTGTCTTCCGTGTTACCCAAAGAACAGCACAGGGCCCTGCCTCTGGTGGTGTGTGTGTGTGTGTGTGTGTGTGTGTGTGTGGTGTGTGTGTGTGTGTGTGTGTGTGTGTGTTTGTGTGTGTGTGCCTGTGTGTGTGTGTCCTGCCCAACCCATCACTATCCAGCTCTGCAGACCTCTGACTCCTGGAAAGGTTACACATACCAGAGCAGGCTGCTTTCTCCCGATTCTTATTCAATTATGCTCCTTTTAACAAAAGAACAAAGAACCTCGAAAGGGCAATGCCACAGGAAGCAGAGGAGCTTGTCACAGCTGTAAGGAAACCAGAGCAGGGGCAACAACCGAAAGTGGACAGAGGCAGCCGGTGAGCACAAAGCCAAAGCCTGTGGAGAATCAACTGAGCATTAAACAGAGAACAATCGTTCTCTGGCCTGATCCCATTATGTAACAAGAAGCCCTAAAGTGAGCCAGATGGCACAGAACAACCGAGTGTTCCCAGTCCTAAACTAATATGGTGAAGTCCTAACCCCAAATATTAGGACATTGGAAGGTGGGGAATTTGACCCATGACTAAGCTTAGACAATGTTATGAAGCTAGGACTCCTGTGATGAGATTAGTATCCTACAAGAATAGCAAAGGGGTCAGGCACAGTGGCACACCCACTCAGTCCTCGAGAAGTTGAGACAAAAGGATGGGGAGTTCAAGCTTTGGTTACAAAAATAAAGAAGAATGAACACTTTCTTCTCCATCTGTCTGTCAGTCTGTCTGTCTGTCTGTCTGTCCCTCTCTCTTTCTCTCTCTCTTTTTCTGTGTGTGTTTCTCTCTCTCTCTCCCCCCCCCTCCATTTTCCTCCCTTTGTCTTTCTTCTTTCTCTTCAGTGAAATAAAGCAGCCAGCTGATAGCTAGGAACCAAGTCTGTCAGCATCTTGACCTGGAACTTCAGCCTCCAGAAAATGTGAAGGCAAATGCCAAGAGTTTAAGTCAGAAAAATCCATGACATTTGTTACAGCATCTCTAAGACACTGAGTATCATAGAACAGAGTCCAGGCATAGCACCCTCGTTATTTGGGATATAGGTTGTAATCTCCTAGACCCAACACTAGGATGAATCCTCTCCTCAAACAGAAACCCTCGGAAAATCTAACACTAAGCTTCCCTCCCTGTCCAGTCTCTTGTGATGATTATGCTAATTCATCTAGGTTACTCTTCGATAAAACATATACATTCAATAATACTTAAGAAGTTTATAAGACTTTAACAAGATGATTATTTGAAGTCAAAATCACTCAGCCCTAAAGGTATGACCCCTGCTTAGGGCTTTCTTGGGAGACAACTTGACACCATCACTATGACCCTGAAATAAGGTCAAGCCTTCTGCAAGGCATGAGGGTGGATTACAATGAAGAGAAGAGAGGCAAAGCAAAGGAGTTAAAAAGTCATGGAAAAGAAGAGACAATGATATTGTTTGCAGCTGATAGGACTGTCTCCCTGAGAAGCCACAGGAAGTTCCTAAGAGTCACCATATTGCACGGCTCACTCAGATGAATACTCGCAGAACAAAATATTCAGAAATCAATCATTTTAATGGACAGCAGCAAAGGCAGCTGTACAATACTTTGCATAAAGGTCCCAAGTAGAAGGACAATGAAGACGGGGCCACGTCTACAAACAGAACAAAGAGGAATGTTCAAGACCTGTTTAAAGAAAACTTAAAACTATTGAAAATCGTAAAATGTTGCAAAGATGATGTCGGAGACGTCACTTCTTTCTCACTGCACCCCACGGTACTTATAAACCTCAAAAAATTCTGCCTGCCTATGGTTTCTTTTTTTTCTTGGATGTCTTGAATGTTCTATTTTTGGGGTTTCTCTCTTTTTTAGCTACTGTGAGTGGGTTCCAGTTCATAGCAATCAAATGAGTAACTCAGCCCGGGCTGTCTCTCTATCTCATGGGCTTGTGTATCCTGCGTCTCCACTCTGCCCCTGTATGTCCTGTATCTCCTTCCAAATGGACTTTTACAGATTCTCGCAAATAATAATAATTTCCTTAGCAAATATAATTTTTTAAAAAAAACTTGAATGCTTTTTTTTTTCAGCTTTAACTTATTATACTCTTCTTTGAGCCGCAAATCAGCACCATGTGTCAAGTGGCTAAAGTTGCATAATCATCAATTCAAATTCTCAGGAAAAAAACCTGATTGGTTGATCCTACCTTGGGTCAGGATCTATTGATCTAAAAGGATGTGACCATAAACAGCAGAGACCCATGGTTTGAGTTGAGCCCGGACAAAGTGTTGATAAGGATCTCATGATTTTGCCAGTAGAAATATGTATATTTTATTTTAAATTATTAAATTTTTTCCAGTCACACCACTGTGGTGTTTTGAATAAAAATCTACCCTCCCACTACAGGTTCATAGGGAGTATCACTATTAGGAGAGGTGTAGCCTTTTTGGAAGAAGTGTATCACTGGGGGTTGGCTTTGAGGTTTCAAAGTTCTCTCTTTTCCTGTTTGCTTGCCAACCTAGATACAGAACTCTCATCTCCTTCTCTAACACCATGTCTGTCTGCATGTTGCCATGTTTCCCTGCTACGATAATAATGGACTAAATCTCTGAATTTACAAGCCAGTCCAAATTAAATATTTTCATTTGTAAGAGTTGCCACAGTCATTGTGTCTCTTCACAGCAACGGGAACCTTAAAACAACCACACAGCAAGATTTTTATCAGCATATTGATGTCAAGGAACTACCTTCTTATGGCAGGTTAAGTTCTCCATGGAGGCCTGGCCAGCTTACAAATCAAACATGGGCCTATGTTCAACATTTGGGTGCTAGGGGTCCTGCCTGGGGTTCTGGTGATCTGCCCACTGCGGTCCAAAAGCAGAGTATCTTCTTGCCTAGCTCCACTGTGCGAGTTGCCAGCATTGCAGTGGGGCTGCATTCTTGGGGAGGGTTCACGTGCGTCTCCCAGTCGCTGCTTTGCTGCCACTGTTCCTTGATCTACCTGTCTCTACCCCACACATCTATGATTCTCTGCCTTCCCCCACCAGCCTGCCTGCAAGCACCCTGTCCTGCCTTACAGTCATGGAACCATGGGCTTGATCATAACAGTTCAGTGGATGGAACATAACTGATTCAGTACTCATTGCTCCATCTGCAGACACCTTGTGGCACACCTTGAGGGGGCTCCTTCTTCTTTCAGGATGAATACTACATCCCACAAGAAGGAGGCTCCTTGGCCTGGAGCCACAAGCTGCTTCCTTTGCTATGCAAGACCTAGACCTCAGAAACCACACATCCAACCCGTGCTTTTGGTGGGAAGCAAATGTGTCACCACCACCCCAACAGCTGGAGCTGTAGATCCATGTGAATCCTCCTAGTGAAAAGTTAAACTCATGCCTAGGGCACAAAGAAAGCAGTTGCATGCTTGCTCTATGACTGCAATGGAAGACACACGTAAGAATCTCTGAGAGACCTCTCCAAACTTCACAGATCCTTTACTTCTCTACCAGGCTGATAGAGAACTGCCATACTCTTGGGGACATCAGAGGAGCCACTCCATTGGCATATGCTGCTTTACAGAGTCACCCAGGAGGCAATATCTTCCTTAGAACCAGGGTAGCCTCCAACTGTCAGGACCAGGCCATACCCCATAAGAATAGGACGCTTCCTTTACATAAAAATATCAGAGGATCAGGGGAGTGGCGGTGCTGGGAGCATAGGTACAGGCAACGACAGCATTTACATGTGCATGTATTGGGGTTCCAGCTTACTTTGTAGTAGCAGGCTTAGAGAGCCCTGGGGAAGCCATCTGAAGCCATCTAATTCCTGTGACACTCATACCTCCATCTCAGCTGCTCTTTATAGTGTGTATTCTCAACTGTCTTCTCAATGGAGACTGGCCCATCTGGAATCTCACTTAGTCGCCATTGGTTGGCACTGCAGAAATGGTCCTGTTTACTGTTCACTAGCTGAAGTCATCCCACATCACTCATCCACAGGCCAGCATGCAAGTGTGCACACTCAGACACATTGTCCCCTCCTCTCACAAGTGCTTATGACCCACTTGGAGTCACATGGCTAAGTCCACAGAACCCACGGTGCCTTCCTAGAGCATAGAGCATTCTCAGGTGCTGGGTGAAATGTCCCTTCTGTTTCAGGTTCTCTCATAGCAATGCTCAAATGAGCAACCATAAGCAACATAGGTGTTGGGTGCTCCTGGTGCTTGCTGTGCAAGCCCAGCTCACAGTCACACCCTACCAACCTATATTTGACTCCTGACGCCATGGAGCCATGCTTCCCATGAAACAAACATTTTTGCTATCCATAGGGGCTCTCCAAGGCATATGAAACCATGTGTCTGCAAGGTATGACCTGGAGAGAAATTGGTCATCCTCTCCAAACTACAGCTTTTGATGAACGAGTTTAACCAGTAACAAATACCATGAGCACTGAGGAACCTGGAGAATGTGTTTGCTGCTTGGAGCTACACAGGTACAAAAATGGCCCTGATGGCTTGAGGCTGTTGCGGGAGGTCCTTCCTCTCCTTCAGCCAATAGCTGCTGAGATACCAGCCCATTGGGGCGTGGTCTCTCTCCCTTTAAAAAAGCGGCCACTTCCCTCCTCGCACTCTCTTACTTCCTGCTCCGATTCTGGCGACTAGACTCCCTTCCTGATTGCGCAGAGGGCTGTTGTCTGGGACGGTGATCTGTAAGTTTTTTCCCCTTTAAATAAATAACCATTATATTAATCATAATTCCAAACTAGCGTGGGATTGTTTGTGACTTACGCCTTCGCCTTCATGAGGCAAATCTTTGTAGATCTGAAATGCACTCGCTGAGCGCATGTGAGTGACATTCCAGCCACAGATGCATGGCCCTCCCATAACCTTGTGGGTTATAAACTCTGAATCTGGGACAGTTGAGGGTACAGACTATACTTCCATGCTAAGAAAATCCAGCCACAACCTGTTGGCAGTTAGCACCCTATTAACAAGACAGGTACTGCCAGGTTGAGGATGAATAGCTCCACCGTCACAATTCACTTTATTACACTTCTAAACTTGAAGAATACAAGAGACGCCAGGCTGGCAGTTGCCTTTAACCTTAGGAACATTTTCCTGGCCTCGTCTAATGGGAAAAATAAAGGCGGACGCGTGAGTCACTCATCTTACCTCCTTTTTATTATAACATCAAGGAAAAGAGTTGCAGAGGAATTGTAATGGAGAGAACCTGATTAAGCTACTCACAATTTCATTGTGTACACCTTCCTTTAGGGGCATAAATACTATGGGTTTCTGTACATGCATGACAGGTTTGCAGCGGGGTGTATGCTGGGCAGATGACGTCTCTCTAGGGTCTTGTTCTTTTCATCTCTCGATGGATGGTGGTTGAACTTGGTGTCTTCAGATTGCCTAGGAAGCATCTTCCCCACTAAGACTGTGATCCGGCCTTTTTCTTCTGGAATTTTCTGAACTGAGACTGAATGGCCACAGCCGCACGCTCTGTCTCTGGTGCATCCATGTCGATGTCAAATTCTTCTTGGACTTTCTTCTGCCCATCTACATCAAAAAACAAAACAAAACAGAACAGAGATATCAGGTGACCACCTAGCTGAAAACAGAAGCTCAGGCAGCAGTCTAGATGCGTGAGGCTGGTGGCCCATCACAGTGTACCCTCGGGTACTCGTTCACCCACCCCAAGACAGGGCCCTGTTTGAAAAGCAAAATCCTGGGAAGCATGGTGGAAAGTTCCAGACACTCGGAATCTGCAGAGCTCTGACTGTCTGAACTCCACCCTTGGGCAGGAGGGTGAAAGTCACTGACATAGTCTTGACAGTTTCTGTAATGCTAGCTGAGGGTCACTGTGTTCAAAGTTGGCAGGCTGATGTTTTAGATCCTCGTGTTGCTAATGAATTTGCTCATTGTTTTCCAGGCTCCAGTAGTGGTCATATTCATAACCAAATGGCACTATTTGACCATCGCCGTAAGATATCACATTTCCATAAATCATACAGTGTGATCCTGCAAGGCAAGATGGGTGGGGTGTCTATTAAGGCAGAGATGCCAGCTGGCTCACACTGACAAGCTGGTACTAAGTGACAACTTAAGGTGATGGTGCCTCTGTGCTGGGAACTTCCTTAGAGGTGATCAGAAGTAAAAAATAAATAAGCAAAATCCTCTTGCCAGAGAAAAGAGAGGGGACATCTTTTTACATCCTCCAACCCAATGAAGGCTGGACATTGGACTCATCAAAAGAATCATTTCTTTGTTGTTTTTGAATATAGACACTACGGCCCCAGCTCCGACTCAGGGAGACAGCTTGTTCATTTCCCAGCTACCCAGACCCAAAATAATCACACAGAAACTGTATTAATTACAACATTGCTTGACCTATTAGCCTAGGCTTTTTATTAACTAACTTTTACATCTTAAATTAACCCATTACAATTGTTCTGTGTATTTTACCATGAGGCTCGTGGTTTACTGGTAAGTTTCTTGGGTATCTGTCTCCTTTGGCAGCTACATGGCATCTCCCTGACTCCACCTTCTTTTCTCTATCTCTGCTTGCAATTCCCACCTTATTCTATTCTGTGCTGCCATAGTCCCAAAGCTGCTTCTTTATTAAACATATTCACAGCATACACAGGAGAATCTCACATCAGGTGACTTCTTAGGTAGTTTAATGGAAGTTGCCCATAAGGGTCAGCCTGCTCATTTGTTAATTCTAGGAATATGTCAGGTTGTCATTCCTTTTTAAAAGGAAGTTTAGTTGAGACATAAGTTCTTATCTACAGAGAAGGTAGTCAAAAGGAACTAAAGTTAATGCAAGCCAAACTAGAGACAGCAGCAGCTCCCACCTTCCCTGGACCTATGCAAAAGCCTCACTGCCACTCTGGACTTGCATATGAAACAGAGAGACTAGCTAGATAAAACACAGTGTGGAGGAGAGGAGATAATAGAAATGACAGATGATAAAGATAGATAATAGATAAATAATAGATATATAGAAAATAGGTAAGATAGATTATTGATAGAAAGATGACAGATAGATAGGTAGATGGAAGATAGGTGGATGATAGATGACAGACAGACTGACAGATAGATGGATAGATGGATAGATGATAGATAAATGGTAGATAGATGGATGGGTGATAGATGATAGATCAATAGATGATAGATAGATAGATAGGTAGATAGGTAGATAGATAGATAGATAGATAGATAGATAGATAGATAGATAGATGGATAGTTGATAGTAGAAAGATGGTAGATAGATGGATGGGTAATAGATGATAGATCAATAGATGATAGATAGATAGATGATAGATAGATAGATAGATAGATAGATAGATAGATAGATAGATGGATAGATGATAGTAGATAGATGGTAGGTAGATAGATAGATAGATAGATAGATAGATAGATAGATAGATAGATAACGACAGACAGATAAATGATAGACAGACAGTAGATAATAGACAGTAGGTGGTAGATAGATGATTGAGGAAAGACATGCATGCAGGAGAACCCACATTTGTTTCAGATGCCACTAGCATGGCATTTCCATTGCAGATCCTTAAGCAGGCTCTTCTCAATTTTCTTAGAGACTAAGCAGATTCTGCCTAGAGCAGTCCAGGCACTCTTCCATCTGGGAGCGAGTGATCTGCCTCTGGCCTTGTAAGCCTTGTTAGTGTGATGGGTTTGTGACCTAAATCAATTCACTTTTCTTTTTAACTCACTGCCATGACTGCAGGAGCTGAGACTTAAGAGTGCATTGTACAGGGAATGTTGAGGGGCATCCTTCACCATCCATGGGGCCCAATTGACAGAGAGGATGGTGGAAGGCTTTGGCTACATTCCTCAGGGTCAAGGAATCCTTGGCATATTGATCCACACTGCAGTGAATATGGAGGGCAGGGCCACGGGAAATGCAGGAGTTGCCTGCAACCCAAGCAGATGATGAGAAATATGAAATTGAACTAAAAGACAAGAATGACAGATATGCAGGGACCCTAACTCTGGACTAACATTGACACTCTCTGCCTCTGTTGTTCTGTGAGTTGCTATTTCTCACAGGAGTTTTGTATGTCAGAGCCTTCCCTCCAAGAGGAGACCCTGCATCCATTGCAAAGTCAGGGCAAAGGGGAAAATTAGTTGTAGCTCAAGGGAGATTGGGAGAGGTGTTTATTTTTTTTTTTCAGATTAAAAATGTTGCTGCAGCCCATGGATTTTGAAAGCCTGATCCATCTTCTCTCTTTTGTAATAATGGGGAAAAACAATAATTTTATGTTTTGACAAGTGATAAATGAAGATACAGAGAAATATGTATACTTAGGGAATCTAAGATGCAGCAGTAGGACAGGTCATAAAAATCAATTTTACAATTACATCTTAAACTAATATCTCCCACCAAAAGTGATTTATTGATCCCACCCACATCTGAGAAATATTACAATGCTTTCCAAAGCAGCTTCTGATATTTAAGGACTTGTCACTTTCTGTTTACTTCAGAGCCTTGTCTTCCCTCAGGGCAAGTCTACATTGTCACAGAAGAAGCCATGAGTTTCATGTACCAGGGACCAGAGTGATGGAAAGAAGAGGAGGAAGACAGCTCATCAGATCTGAGGGCAAAGAGTTGGTACCAATGAAGGGTTTGCAATGGTTCGATGGGGTTCTGACAGCCAGGACAGGCCAGCTCTGAGAACCAATCAGCAACAGCAGAGAGGGCCACAGAAGTTAGGAAGTATCACACATGGGTCCCATCTCCAGAGCCTCTTTCATCTTTGGAACCTCCCAAGGTCCCCTTTGAGTGTCCCTAGTGATGATGACAGCTAAGAATCAGGGTGACTCTGAGGAGAGCCTCCCTTCTCCTTCATGCCAGAGCAGAACTTAGGGCTCACTCTGTTTTTGCTGTTGATGTCATAGAATCTCTCAATATTGTAAACAGGAAGGCCAAAAACCCTAGGGTTTGTTTCTACATATATGATATTCATTGAAAACACACTATATGTGTGCATGTATGTACACACACGTATACACACACACACACAGAGGCCTGCACTGTGACCCACTGTAGCCTTTATTATCCATCACTAATTCCATTACTCTAATTCTTTCTTTCTATCCCTGGTTTGTCTTCACTGCCACCCCCCTTTCCAGGGTGTAAGCCTGGGAAAGAAGGGGCTCTATTTACCTTGTTCCAGCAGCTCTCCTAAGGCCTGACACCAAATGGGTGTTCAATTAGCAGCTGCTGGTTGTGAACAACTCTATCAAGCGAGCACACACTTCTAGCCTGAGGTCTAAGACACCAACATGCCCTCCAATAGGTAATTTCTATTGGTCAGTGGATCCTTGTTCTCACCTTCCACCTCTATCATGGATTCACAACGGGTCTCTAAGGATGTGTGGCTAAGAAGTATGTAGTCAAAGCCACGGTGGGGCCACCAGAAGTGCACGATTCACAGATGATGGAAGATGTGAAGACAGGGATGTGGCCACGGGAGGATGGCATAGGAAGGACCTCAGAGGAGAGGTAGAGAAAACCGGGTACAGCCACGCAGACACAGATACCCAAAGAAGGATCAAGAAGGCATGGGTGTTACCTCCCATCACTGACCTGAGGGCCTGGGACCTGGAAGAGGGTATAGCAGAGAAGGCCTGGGTGAGGATAAAGCAGTCTAATCATCCCCACTAATAAGGGGAACTGTGTGCTGGTTTCTCATCTCTACCCCACTGTCATCTGGCTAGAGAATAAACAAAACGCATGCATTTGTTCCAGCAGAGCCCTTAGCTCTCCACACCAGCCTCCTGGGGGGCACTAGAGGTGTGGAGCTTAGCTAGAGTAAGATTAGGGGATGCTTCAGTTGCTGTGACCCAGGGGAAGGCTTTTAACTGCCTTGGTTCTTGGTTTTCCTTTTTGTTAAAATATAGACATGAAATGATTTCTTTTTCTACCCTCCAGTGTCACGGAGTGATGAGCGGCTAATCCCTCCAAACCAAGAAATTTCCCCCAGGAAGGAGGCAGGGAGACTCAGAAACCAGTGCAGATCACCAGGTTTCTCCCCAGACTTATAAAGGCAGAAAACAGTTTCTAGGGCAGGAAGGCTCTTCCATGGAGCTGTCTGGCAGGAATATGGTTTCATGGGTTGTCACTCATGCTGAGTGGGCTTTTTGATGATGCAGCTACCTCTGAGTCACCCATGCTGCTGTATGCAACCCTCACTCATGCCTCTGCAGCAAACGCAGGAGATGCTGGTTGACAAAGCTACACTTGGGTGGACATGTTTTCTTTGGTCTGTCCTTGTGGTCCTGGGGTGAACAGATGCTCATTTGCATCTTCCCATGTAAGACTACCACACAACAGAAGTTTAGATCAGAGTGACATTAAGGATTGTCTCTACCCACCGTGACCCCAAGGTAGGTCTGTAGCTAACACAGCTCTGGATTTCCTTTTTTGAACTGGAAGTCAAATCACTTCCTTCCCTGGCTACCAGCTGTGCAGACCAAACCTTACTCCAAATTAAACTGTAATGTAAAAAGCCTTTGGCTATATGTGGCCAGGGCTGCAGGGGCAGGGAGAGAGGGTACAGGCAAGCAGGAGGCATTTAAGCCCTGGGGTCTCTGCATTTACTTACTGGTGTGATTCACAGGCTACTTGCACACTAATTCAGAGAAAAACAGACACGTGCCATCATGGATGCTTCATGGTCAGCCTAGGCAGCTGAGTATGTCTGGCTTGCTACAGAAATGTCCCAGCTGTGTGATTGGAACCATGGAAAACATATTCAAAACACAGTCGGTAAAGGACCAACCATTCACGCCACCCAGTGCTGGTCACAACTCACAGGCCAGGGGATATAGAGAGACTGGACACTGCAGAAGGGCCCACCCCAGCCACCATAGCTAGGAGGACCCTGAATGGCAGGGGCCTCTCTCTACAGCTGTTCTTTCTGTGAGAGGGTATTATTTCTGTATGAGCATCAGGTACAAAGTGCCATTGTCCTTTCCACCTGGCAGCGTAACTGTCTCCTTTTATCTCTGTTGACTGTCCCATAAAGATATCTGAAGGTCTGTATCCGGTCTGGGTGGACCCTACCTGACACTTTTATTTAGGATTCTGATGCCTGAATTGGAAAAACCCTACACCAGTCACCTCCAAAGGTGGCTTTTCATCACTCCGAACAAGCAGTATTTTTCCACAACACTCCAGCCTAGGATTGCACAGACATTATTTGGAGTTCTGGAAGAATGTCATTTCCTTCTGCATGGGTAATAAAATGCTGAATCTGATCACAGAGTGGTCATGAGTAAGGGCATGTCCACACCACCCAGCATACTCTGTAAAAGTTCGCAGCTCCATCAGAGAATGAAGGTAGCCCTGACTTCCTGGCCATTTGCTCAAGAAAACAAAGACTCCCATAGCCACAATGTCTCCTGTGAGTGCTAGTCACCTCCTTACAGATTCTGTCCCCACATGTAGTCACATTTTGAGGTACAAGAGGTCAGTGTTTCAAATAGAGAATCACAGCCCAGCCTATGACGATCCCTCATCTGACTCTGGGAATTATGGGTTTTCAAGCCCCTCTGATATGTGGTTTCTACATCTGCACATGCTACCATGGGGAATGTTTGCTGTTCCCGTTGTACAAAGATTGGAGATAAACATGTGTCTAGCCCAAGATCACCTAGTGAGTACATTCCAAACCCAGGTTTACTCTACATTGTGTGGGTATGTGGCAATGCCGTGCTATTTCTGCTCCATGGATGTAAGCCAGGATGATGGACTCCTGCATATGGCAATTAGCATAGCTCTGGGAGAAATCACAACCTCAAAGCTCCCAGTCTGAACACACAATTCAACCAATCAGCCTGCAAACGTCTACCAGGCTGACCAGGTGCGGTTTGCCAGGATTTATTATCTCTTAGCAGTGGGTACACAATGAGCTGTCACTGTTCTGAGAACTGGAGTGTAGCAGAGAACACACTCGGCTTCCTGATTCCCAGAGGAGAGCAGAAAATAGATAAATATGCTCATTAAAAAGTAGAATTTTAGAGTGTTCCAGAATCAGAGCAAGGTGCCAACCCAGACAGGAAAGTGTGGTGTATGTGTGTGTGTGTGTGTCTATGTCTGTGTGTGTGCCTGTGTGTGCATCTATGTATTTGTATATTATGTTTGTGTGTGTGTATGTTTGTGATGTGTGTGTATGTTCTGCATGTGCAGGGTGTAGGAGTGTGGGGTGTGTGTGTGTATGTTTGTGATGTGTGTATGGTTTTTCTATGTGGGATGTGGGAGGTAGGCAGTATGTGTGTATGGTGTGTGTGTTCGTGATGAGTATGCATGGTTTCTGTGGTGGGGTATAGGGGGTGGAGGTGTGTTTGTGGGATATATATATGGTGTATGATGTGTGTGTATGTGTGGTGTGTGTGTGTGTGGTGTGTGTGTGTTTGTGGTATGTGGTATGTGTATGGTTTATGTGTGTGTATGTTTGTGGTGTGTGTATATGGTGTGGTGTATGTGTATCATATGTGTGTGTGAGAGAGAGATGGTTTATCAGGTAAGCCACCAGAAAGGGATGAGGGGATAGTCCAATCCCCTCCCAAGGAAAAGAAGCATCAGCAAAATTTTCCATGGCTTAGAAATGACAATTTGGTGAGCTGTAACCCATCCCTGCAGTCATAATCTAAGTAGCAGACTTCAAATAACGAACATTAATTCCTTAGAAATTAACAGCCGTGAAAAGTCACCCAGAGCATGGCAGCTCTTCCGAGATCCCACCCCAGCTCAAGGAAGAATGAAGGGTTTGAAATACAGCAGAATTCAAAAGTATATTATGAGATGGGGTATGTGGGGCACAGTGGTGGAGCAAGGCTTAGTATGTTCAAGACTCCAAGTTTGATGCCTACACACACACACACACACACACACACCATATTCACCCCTGACCTTCAGAAAGGAACTCTTGAATACTTTGTTTCTAGGCTTATGATAACGTGACTTCATCATCTTCTAGTGCTAGCAAGTCATGAACGCACAGTTTTCAGTTTTAACGCACCCCACACTGCATACACACCCATGTATGTGCACACACACGCATGGAAAGGCTTCCATTTACATAATCACAGCTCTCCGCAGTTTGAGCTTTATTTGACAGAAACTAATTACCTCCTAAGGCCTAATCCTGTAGATCAGAAATCGGGACATAAGCAGTAAATTGGGATATAATTGTCCTGAGTAGGAGTTTCCCTTCGCTGGGAGTCGCAGCACATAGCGTACTATAAAAGGACTGAAATCTTAGCACTCCATAAGAAAATAACAGGAATTTAACTTAAGCATACCCTGCAAGCGGGGTATGTGAATACCAGGGTTCACGGGATGCCCTACCATCTTTCAAACCCTAACATTAACTCAAAGGAATTAGTCTATGACTTGTGTTGCCCTTGATACAATTAAGCAAGTCCACACAGAGCAGGTGGGGGATCTGAACTGAATCCACACCTCTCTCTTCTCAAAGCCTTAGGGAACCAGTGTGGGTTCCTTTCTGAGGACCCAAACCTTGCCCTTGGGATAGCGAAAGTCAAAATGACAAAGAAAACACACAGGAACTGGGAGCTTTAATTCTTTAAGCCTCGAAATGGATGAAGACATACTCAGACAGTAAGACAGCCAGTTTGGAGAAGATAAAGCCACCTTCTTCCTCAAAACTGAGACTAATAATAATAAGAAATTTATGCACATAAGGGGATTACAGGGCTGATACTGAACATTGAGCACTGTATTTTATGAAGTCCCCATTTTAAAAAACAACAAAATGTTCTTAAAAGCTGAAAATAGGGCACGCAGAGATCCGAAGTGTCCCTTTGGTGAGGCAATGAGAAAGGGCCATTCCCCAGCTGAGCAGGAGGTGTGATCACAAGCCACAGAGCCCCTGCTGGCCCCTGCAGCCACCTCTGTGTTTACTGCACGGGGGCAGCTGGTGTGAACAATTGCGATTTCCCTGTCTCTGCAACGAGCAGAGACTAGTGTGCAAGGTCGAGCATCAGCCACAACAGGCAGGTGACTTCCTGCTCTGTGATTTTCCACAAATCACACAAAAACAGGGTCCCCACTCCTCAAGCTCCCCACTTACCAGGATAGCCCCTTCTTTGGTACACACAGCTTTTCCTGAGGGAGAGTAATTCTTTGTCCTAAAATAGAGGTACCCTGAGACCTGCTGTCCAGTGCTGAGTGGCTTGGCTTTTGGAGGATGAGGAGCCTAATTTGGTCATGTGAAAAGGACAGTTTACTCTGGGCTTCCCGTGACCACCATCCCATCTCCAGCTCCATGGAGCCGTATCTGGCTTATGTAACCTCGCCTACCCCATCCACAACTGTGTGTGTGCTCTTACCTAGTCAAGTGTGTGCAAATATAGAGGCACTGATTGAAAAGAAAGATCACAGGATCGAATGTCCCTCAAGTCCAGTCCCCCAAAATCCAATCTACACATCACTAAAAAATAATTTTGCACTGGAAAGGTGAAACTCATTTCTAATCATGCTCATTTTTCAGATCTGACAGGACAAAATAACACCCAATGGAGTGTGGGCTTTAGACACAAACATTGATTGTCCACACGCACCCCACCCTTAGAACTTGAAGCCTAGAGGTCGGGTTTCAGACAAAGTGGGTTTCTCTTGATGCTGCTGCCTTCTTGGCTTGTAGATGCCCCTCCTGGGTCCCCAGAGGGCCAGGCCACTGGATGCTCCATGTCCTGATCTCCTCTTGAAAGCATACATCCCACCAAAGTTTATCCCAACCACACTTTTCAAGAGCTTGTCACCAGACAGTCATACTCTGAAGAGACAGATTAAAGCTCCTGCCTCTATATTTAGGACACAGTATTCGTCAAAACTCTTCCTTTGTTTAGAAGAAAGCAACAGTTACAGTCACGCACACAGAAGCAGAGTGGCCAGGAAAGAAAGGGTGGTCTGTACATGCTCTGAGGTCCCTCCCTATATGGGAAAATGATATGAACAGGAATCTGGGTTGGGTTCATATAGGGACAAGGACTGAGTGTACATTGCTTTAACCAGGCAGATTGGATCATTACTATTAGGGACGACAGCTGGCTGGCTCATCTAGTGTGTTCTCCTTTGGCTTCCTCCCTGCACTGAGGAAGTTGAACTAGGGGAAGCAATTCCTGGGAACTCTGCTGAGCAGGTCAGTTTCAGCCAGTGTGTGCTCTGCCGGAACACAAGATAGAAGGAGAATACAAGCCCCAGGTAGAGGCCAAAAACATGAGGACCCCACTCCAGCCAGCACTAAGATCCTGATGTAGGGGGTTTCCCTGGAGCAGCACAGGGGCACCTCGTTTATTGCCCTTTGCCTGGTGCCCTGGGTTAGGATGCCTTAGGAGCCATAAAGGCTCCTGCTAGATGACCCATCACTTGGACGACCCTCATGCATCCTGCCTCGCTCTGCCCCACCCAGGAAGCTTCTCTGTTTCCTAGAAGTCCTGTGATGTGTGTGTGTGTGTGTGTGTGTGTGTGTGTGTGTGTGCCCTGCCATAAAGCACTTCCTAAGGTAACTTGCAATGCTGGCCCCTCTGATTTTACCCTCGCCTCCAGCATCAGGGACGGGAGGACAGAAACATCATTACATAAAGAAGTGGTCTGTGCATTGACTGGAGAGACTGCAAGGAGAAAGATGATGCCAGAACCTTTAGGGGTGGTAAGGAGAGCATCCTGAAAGTCTCTCTCCCTCGGAGCATATGGAATGAACTGAAGTCCCTTCTCTACAGCAGTAGACCAAGGAGATGGGGGACCACAGAAGAGAGGTACCTCCCTTCCCTCCTTCACCCTCCATCAGCACAGGAAAAAAGTGCTCAAGAACCTCAGGGGCAGGTGCGTGTTGTGACATCTGCTAAAGCCTCTGTTTATTCTCTTTTCTTAGATACAAAATCTTGAATTGGAGACCGAGTGTGTGCTTATCCAGAAGAGAGCTTCTAGCATCCCTACCGCGGGGTGTGAATGTGCAACTATGTTCTGGCTGATACCATATGAACAGGAAAATTTCTCCTTGTATCCTTTTCCCCACCGCCCCTGCCTTAAGTTGGCTGGACTATGAATGCAATGGCCAATGTTGGGCAGCCATGTTAGACCACAGAGGGGAAAGTTCTTAACCTGAGGAAGGAAGAACAGTTGCAGAGACTCTCAGTGTCCCCTGGAAGATACTGACCTCCAGACCCCCTTTGATGAGAGAAGAATAATCTTGCTTATTATTTAAACTGTTAATTGGGCTTTCAGTTTCCATTGATGACCCTCATTTCTCACACATATGTCACAGCCAAAGTGCAACACACCTGGACATGCTGGATTTAAGGCAATAATGGATACCCAAAGGCACACCACAGTGGGTTATTTTTCCCCCTTGCCTTTTCTTTTTCTGTGTTATCTGCTCACTTTCTGATGTGGGCGGTCACTTCTCCACAGTGTTGCAATTCTAAGAACCTCAGTTTGAGACCAGTCTGGAGGTGCAGCACTGTGATCCCAGCTACCCCGGAGGCTGGGGCAGGAGGATCAAGTTCAAGGACAGTCCGAGCACCTTGGCTTTAAGACCTTGTCTAAATGAAAAGCTGTTTTGGAAGGGGCCATAAATACATCTTAGGAGTAGCATCCTTGCCTGGGATTCTGCCCCGAGTGTCAGGCTCTGGGTTCTATCCCGAGTACTGGACATCTTCTATGAAGCTTCATAGAGATATTTCCTTTGCATCCTTACCCTTTGCCAGCCACCAGCTGCAGGCTAGGCCCCCTTGGTGCGATCTTCTCCTCTGCGGAGGGTAGCAATCCACTTCTCATGTAACAATGCATTTTAATCTCTTGAAAGAGCATGGCTCCCCCAGGACTTGATTACAGAAACAGTGGGCAGGGTAGATGCACAACTCGGAGGAGGGTTTTCCTACACTGTCACTAATTCCTTTCTCTCTACTTTGGGTCCCATTTTAAATCATTTCCAGAGCTTTCGAACCATCTATCTTTCTCCTGTCCCTGACCCTGCCTAGATCTCCCAGGTATCAAGTGTTCCTTGTCATACAAACCTCACCTATGTCTTAAGCTCCCGAACTTCCAGATGCGAGCTCAGAGGAGCAGACACCTCCTTTACTTTCAGTAGGAAGAACAGTCAAATACAATCAAAGCTGCCACACACGTTAAGCCTGAAAAGAGCCTCACTGACGTATACCCCGGAGTCCACCGAGTGTCTGTAACTCTCCCCCATCCTAGTCCACAGACTGCTTGACATGAGAGAGGAAAGGAAGAAATCAGGCAAATAGGATGCATGCCCCAGGGCTCAGAAGAAAAAGAGTTTCTGCTCATCAAGATGTTGGACTCAAACCTCAGTATGACAGACAGCATTGCCCCCCTCCAAGCTGGAAGTAGCAGGCAAAACCCAGCCTTTCCTCTCCCTAACCCCTTCTCGTCACTGCTTTTTGATTAAAATGCTTTCCTAGCAGAGCGAGCTGCCCTCGTCATCCTCAGCTGATAATGCTTTTTCCCCATGGCTCCCACTGCTGCCAAGCCAGGCTCTATCTCATAAGACACCTTTGTCCTGGCTTTCCAGTTCTGTGCCTCTAATCCAGGCAGACAGCTGTTTTCTTTGCATATTGTCAAAGATTTCTGTACTGTCTTTTTTGGATGCAAACAGATGAGCCTGCTGTGTGTGGAATTCGACTTTAGGTGCAAATCTCTAAATGGAATTCTGAAATAGGACCTGCAAAGTAGCCAGAGGCAAGCTCATCAAGGCTGAGCGGAGCAGAGCAGAGGTACCCTTTACCTGGGCCGTCACCAGCCTCAAATCTCATGTGCTTTTGAATATGTTGATGAAGCAGAAGGCAGAAACTGGTGCTACTGTGAAGATGTCTGTCCTCTCCGTATATTTTTAAAACAAAAATCATGGATGAATATTTGTGTAATGACACAGAAAGGACAATGATTGAAGTTGGATCAATAATACATGTTTCTATACATGCAAAGATGTGTGTTGACTATCAGAGATTGTCCTTGGCATCTGAGCATCACACTCTGACCTCCAAGCCCACATCTGTGGCCTCCCACTACCCTGCGTCTGAAATGAAGGGCATTTGACTGCTGTCTGCTTGCATGGAAGGCTGACTCCAGAGCCCAGACGAACACTGGTTCAGGGGTTGGAAATCAGTCCTTAGAGATGGTTCGTTCTAGTTACCGGGAGTGCAGTAGGCCCAGATGGTATAAAAAAATGAAGTAGAAATGAAACCTGGGCTTGGGAAATGGTTCAGGAAGTGAAGAGCTTACCTTACAGGCATGAAGGCCTGTTCTGGATCCCCTGAACACACACTGAAACAAAAGTCAGGCAGAGAGAGGAGGTGGAAATGGGCAGATCCCTGAGGCCCACTGGCCAATCAGCCTAGCTCACATGCAAGGGGAGGTCTCGGTCAGTGATAGAGGCCCTGTCTCCTAAAATATTAAAAACAAAACATAAGGTAGACAGTGCCACAAAACCTGAGGAATAACACTTAAGGTCATCACTTGGCCTCCATACACACACACACACACACACACATATATATTCATACTCACACACAGGTACACACCATACATATATACACATATATATTCACACTCACACACAGGTACACACACACATATATATTCATACTCACACATAGGTACATACACTACAGGCACACATACACATATATTATTCATACTCACACATACACACACACATATATATATATATACATATATATTCATACTCACACACAGGTACACACACTACAGGCACACATACACATATATTATTCATACTCACACACAAAAATAAATAAAGTAAAATAAAACCCAAGAAGAAATGGAATGCTACTCTACACAAGGTGGTCCCTGAGCTGGGGAAGACTGACAGTGTGGTTTTAGAGTTGGCTTTAAGCAGCACCTAACAACGTTCTGATAACCAATTCCAGGAAGCTCCCCAGGTTGGTGAACTCAGAGCTTCTTTCACATCAGGGCAGGTGGATGAACGAGGAGAACCAGCTGCTTCAGCCACCATGCAATGTGACCTGCAGGCAGATGACTGTTCCTGCAAGTGCTGCGGAAGCACTCTTACAGACCAAAACAAAAACACGCTCATTTCGGTCCCTTCGTGAGTTCCAGAAAGAGAGAGAAACTTCCATCTTCAGCTACTAGTTAGTTTTTATTCTCAATTTGACCAAGCCTGGAGTCACATAGGAAGAGGGAACTCTTGGGGATTGCCCATATTAGTCTGCCCTACGTCCATGGGAGACTGTCTTGATTGATGTTGGTGCGGGTGGCCCAAGCCTATTGCTTGTGGCATCACACCTAGCACACCTAGGAACGTGGGTATGAGCTGTGTAATAAAACTAGCTGAGCATCAGCCAGTGAGTGACCTAGAACCAGCATGTCTCCATGTTTGTTTTTGTTTGTTTGTTTGTTTGAGGTCAGGCTTAAATGGGCAAGTTCCCTCAAGGATGGATTGTGCCTGGAGGTAATCTCTTTCCATGTAGCTTTGGTCGTGGTATCTATCATGATGACAGAAAATAAACTAACATATCAGGCATGTGATCCAACCTATATTCAGAAGTTGGAGAGATGGCGCAGAGGTTACTGGCTGTTCTTCCAGAGGACCGGGGTTCAATCCCCAGCACCCGTGTGGTGGCTAACAACCATCTATGACTCCAGTTCCATGGGATTTAATGCCTTCTTCTCGCCTACATAAATGATGCATGCATGTGGTACACAGACACATATGCCGACAAAGCATCCACACACATAAAATAAAATTTGAAAACTTAAACACATATTTTCCAGCTGATTGTTAAAACGCCATTTCTTGAAGCAGTGTAATTATCAACAGAGGTAATAGGAGCCTTCCTGCCTCGATCAAAAGTGTGAGAAGGGAGAGAGGACATATTTGGACTGCAGGTGCCCACGGGACAGCAACTGGAACCGGCAAGGTTTGCAATTGAGACAGAATTTTTTAAAAAGCACCTGACATTAGTGCGCTACAGAATGGAAACATCTCCCAAGAGCAGTTACACTCCACCTTTCAGAAGAGCCGTTCTAAGCTGAGCCCAGAAACGTCCAGTGTGAATGACCAGGGTGACCTACTGGGCTGTAGCAAACCCAGACACGTGATTGGCAGGATTTTGTGGATTTGTTTAACTCTGAGATGTGTGAACAGAAAGAGTGAAGTTTGTATCTGCGTGTGTCTCACAACGTCTTCTAAGACCTTAGCTTCCTCGCCCACAAGCATATCTAGCTACTAACTTCAAAATTACACTCTGCTCTTTCAGACAGAGCCATAATTTAAGTGTCAATAAAAGGGGCAAATGATAATCTTTTGACAAGTAATTCTCACTGGACACCAGAGATAAGAACTGAGGCAGGCAGAGTGTGGCCGCTTCAGGCACATGCTCAAAAGGCTTGGAGCCGAGTGGCATAGCCTTGACTGACAGGGAAAACAGCTTCAAAATTACAAAAGATAATAGAAATATTCTGGCTGAAAAACAGCAGTAATTTAATCGTATGTGTCCATATCACCGCCATGGGAGGAGCCCCCTCTATCCGTGATCAGTGGGACATTGCTGTCTATACCTGTACTCATCTGAATGGTGGTCATGGATCCGCCCTGAAAAACTGCATGCAGATCAGAGTAATGTCCAGGAAAAGGCACCCTTTTACACATTCAGCAGTCAGCTAACTGGAAATGCAGTTTTTGCAATAAAAGATCAGATTCTCACGCATGCTGTCATGGTCTCTGTGAGTTCGTATGGATTCTCACGCATGCTGTCATGGTCTCTGTGAGTTCGTATGGATTCTTATGTGTGCTGTCATAGTCTCTGTGAGTTCGTATGGATTCTCACGCATGCTGTCATATCTCTGAGTTCGTATGTGTACCAGTCCTGTCGTGTATAAAGGCACTGTCTCCTCAAAGTCTTCCACCACCTCTCGCTCTTATGATCTTCCTGTCTCTGCTTCCACATGGAACCCTGAACCCTGGTGGAAGAGGTTTACTAAAGACTCCTGTTTATGGCTGAGTGCTGCAGGCCTTCTCACCACCTGCATGCTGTCTGCTTGTGGGTCTCTGTGTTAACCGCCTACTGCAAACAGTTTGTCTGGTGAGGGCTGTGTGGCACATTGACCTATGGGTGGAGCAGGAGGTCATTGGGGAGTTGTTTTAGTGCAGGTTGAGTCAGACAAAATCCCAGCATGGAGAAGAGAAAAGATCACAAGGTCCCACCCAAGAAGCCGTTTGTGATGGATTGCTGCTAGGGGAGGGCAAAGCAGTTTTATTCAGTGGAGTGTCACTGGGTTTATCAATACACTCCAGGGCAGGAAGAGCTGGCCAACACAAAGCAGATGGCATGATAGCGACTGTGGGTGTGGTGTTGTGAATGATGGGAGAAGAATGTGCGCATGCTTGTGTGTGTGTGTGTGAGAGTGTGTGTGCATGTGTGCGTGTGTGTGTGTGTGAGAGAGAGAGAGAGAGAGAGAGAGAGAGAGAGAGAGAGAGAGAGAGAGAAAGAGAGAGAGAGGTGGGAGAAGAGTGCGCACATGCTTGAGTGTGTGTACGCGTGTGTGTGTACATGTGCGTGTGTGTGACTGGTGGGAGAAGAATGTGCACATGCTTGTGTGTGTGCATGCGTGAGTGTGTGCGTGCATGTGTATGCGTGCATGAGTGTATGCGTGTGTGTGAGTGGTGGGAGAAGAATGCATGCATGCTTGTGTGTGCGTGTGTGTGTGTGTGTGTGTGTGAGTGGTGGGAGAAGAATGTGCACATGCTTCTGTGTGCATGCATGTGTGAGTGTGCATGTGTGTGCGTGCATGTGTGTGCATGTGTGTGTGTGTGTGTGTGCACGTGCCTGTATGTGGTGTGAGTGATGGCAGAAGAATAAAATTTAGACCAAATTCTCCCATTTTCCCATTTTTGATAAATTGCTTACAAACCATTTGTCATTGTGTCTTCACTGACAGCCCCAGCTCGGCACTCCCTATCCCCCACTTCTTTCCCCGCCACTGCGTCTGCCATGTCTCTTCATGGGCTCATATCTAACATTCCTTTGATGCATGAAAAAGAAAAATAAAGAAAATTCAGGAGCTGGGAGATGGCTCAGCAGCTAGAGTACTTGCCACACTTGCAAGACAACCAGAATTAAGATGACCAGAACCCAAATAGAATGCTTTGTGGGTGCAGAGGCTTATCTATAACTGCAGCCTTGGAAGTTAGAATCAGGATCCCCTTAGTAAGCTGGCAAGTTAGACCAACCTTGGCCCTGCGATATGAGCTTAAGACCTGAGCTTGATTGGTGGAGGGGAACTGAGTAAGGTTTCTGACATCATCCCGGAGTCTCCATGTGCACATGTACATGCATGCACACACACACATGTTACCACACATAAAAACATGGATACACATATGCATGCATGCATATACCACAGACATGTATACATGAAAAGAAGGAAAGGAGAATTAAAATATTCTAGAGTGTTCTGGGAAAGAGGAGAGCTAGTCATAAACTCATAAAGTGTAGTAGGAGCTGCAGGCTGTGTTCCTGCCGCCCCAGCTCCTGCTCGCCTAGCTAGCTTATGCCCCGAAATAACAACACACAAACTGTATTCACATAAACACTGTTTGGCCCATTAGCTCTAGCCCTTACTGGCTAATTCTCATATCCCGATCAACCCATCTCTAATAATCTGTGTAGCACCAGTCTTACCGGGAAAGATTCAGCATGTCTGACCTGGCGGCTTACTTCATCGCGTCTGGCTCTAAGAGGAGCTGCCCTGCATCTGAGCTCACTTCCTCTTCCTCCCAGCATTCTGTTCTGTTTACTCCGCCCACCTATGTTCTAACCTATGAGGGCCAAGCAGTTTCTTTTTTAATTAACCAATGACCTTCCTCCATCAATAAAGTATCACAATGAGAAAGGAGAGAACATTGTCCTCCTCTGAAGACAATGAAGACCAAAGGGATGCAATGGTCTATCATGGGGGAATCTAGAACAAGTTCAGTGGCATGGAATAACAGGGACAAAGGAAGCTTGGGATTCTGACGCATGATCTCTTTGGGTGCCACTCAAAAGTCAGATACAGTGGTCTGGCCAAGCCTCAGGGCAAGCAGGTTCAGCCTGCTATAGTCAAGGTAATAACCAAAGAAGAAAATGGAGACTTGAGAGCCATCTGCTGAAATGCACCTGCACTGGAGAGAAGGGGACAGTATGGTGACAGCAAACCCATAGATGGACTAGGAGAGGTCTGAACATTTGTCCCTGAGAAAGTCTTAGGAAATGGTTACAGAGCTCAGAGAAGCCAGGGCTCTGGCAGAGACCAGCAGGTGCCTGATAATCAGCAAGGATAGCATCACAGCCATCTCTGATGTCCCAACTCATTGTCATAGCTCACTATAAAAATCCATTCTGTTTTATGGACTGGTGAGAAATTGCACCTTGCTGAGCACTTATCAATTCAAACTGCCAACGGTTTATGTCCACACTGAAACACGGCAACTTGAAGTCCAAGAAATCGCAAGCTAATTGTGGTCCGAACATGGTGTGATGCTGTGTGATGGGGGTAGGCTCTGTTGATGCACATAGAGTCTTCCTGGAGACAATTGACTCTGTAAGATGGCTGGGATAGAAAGGGCTGGAACAAAAATTACTCTGCTCCCATCAGCATGAGCTGCAAAGAAATATCTCTGATATCTGAGGAGCCTGCTTCCTAAATGAATGCCAGAGCACGGTTCAATTTTCAGTTATCTGCGGCGTCTGCAGTGGTAGAATGGTAGGGAGGGAGAATGTGCTTAGAAACAGAGAAGAGGAAGTCATCACACACAAAACTAGCACAGGGCACACATGCAACATAGCCTCAGACTGTTAGGAGTGCTTTCTAAAAACCAGCACAGGGCACACATGCAAAACAACCTCAGACTGCAAGGAGTGTTTTCTAAACCTGTGTGAACTGAGGCCTCTGTTTGTTGATATGAATGCATTCGCAGCAATCTGTATGTCAGCTAATCTATGGTCCACACAGATCTCAACAAAAAAAGGGGGAAAGCTTGCCTAATAGGAAAATCAGGTCCAGACTCCAAAGGAACCTCAAGAGTTGCTAAGAAGCAGCTCATATTTAGTTACTGGGAGGAAGGTAACTTCCAAGGGAAATATAACCTTGTGTGCTCGTGTGTGTATATGTATATGTATATGTGTATATGTATATGTATATGTGTGGATGCAAGCATGCACATGTGGAATATGTGTGAATGCATGTACACACATGTGGAAGACAGTGGATTCCTCAGGTACTATACATGTTGTTTTTTTTGAGGCAGAGTCTCTCTTTGGCTCCAGACTTATGAAATAGGATAGACCAGCTTACCAGTGAATCCCCAAAACCCTCCGGTCTCCACCGCCCAGGGCTAAGAAAAAAGTGAGTGCCACCAAGCCTGGCTTTTTTCCTTTTTTTACATAGGTTCAGGGAATAGAAGTCAGGTCTTCATGCTTGCAAGGCAAGAATTTTAGTGACTGGGCTATCACCTGGGAAATATAATGTCTTAAACCTCACTTAATGAAATCTAGCAATATGCAAATAATGAGTCTTTTTTATTAATAATCATAGTGATAATGCCCAAAAAGATGTGATAGAAAAAAGTCAACCCAAACAGTGTACCATGAACAGACGACTGTGCAAAGTTGGAAAGATTTGAAAACCTACCTGCAGAGGAAAAAGTAGTGAAAGACCGAATATCAACCCACAATCTCTGAACTACAATAACAAGACTAATAAATCTTCAAATTAATGCCGGGAAAAATCAAGTTAATAAGTTGCTCATTTTCAGTTCACTGACCACCTCTGTCACTGTTTGAACCTTCCAGACATCGTTTATAACAAACGAGGTCCTATTCTTTCTTTTCTCACCATGGTATAGGAAAACACAATTCTTAGCATCGTGGTGAGGAGGAGGGACCAGGTTAAAAACAGATACGGTTGATTAACAGAGAGCTGTGGCCATTTATTGTGTCTTTAAGCTGCAGATCTTTCAGATTAATGAGAAGTTTAAATCAAGGTTTCAGAGCTGAGGCAGCCAAGAAGGACCTGAAGGAGAACAGATGGCTCCTCCATCCTCCCCAGCAAGGTCAAGGCCAATGTTAACATCCCTTCCCTTAGCAGCAGACTGGGAGAGATGAATGCTGAATACACCCTTGCTCAGCCTTGTGCACAGGAGGCTATGCACAGGAGGCATGGTAGTATTCACTGCAGCAGCCAATAGTGCCCCTCCCACTTCCTTGTGGGCCAGCACAGCTTACCCACAAATCCCTGCAGCAGGAGCAGGCTATGCTCTCTCTCAGTCTATGGAAGGCAGTTCTGCTAAAAGCCTGTGTACACTGGTTGTGGACTCCTGCCACAGATACTGAGCTCTCTAGGCATACATGGGGTTTGGTCTTTGTGATCCTCAGTCACAGATGTCTAGAAGCTGCTCTTCTTTTCCTCCAGGCTCTGAGGAACCTGACCTGCTGGGGCAATGTTTCTCAGATGCCTGGGATCCACTAGGGTCTGTTGTTTGGGCTACCTTGCTCCTCTGTTCCTGCATAATCTCTGCATAAGTGGGGATGGGGGCTCAAAGGGAAGACTAGGAATGCTCCAACATCTGCACAGCGACAGACGAATGCCCTTGGAACAGCAAGATGTGGCCTTGCAAAACAAACCTTCCTTTAAGTGTATCAGGCCAGCCAGGAACATCATAGAGATCAAACGGAAGGATGTCAGTCAGGCCTGGACCGGCTGTACCTGCTTTTATGCTTTATTTGTGTAGTAAGATAATCAATAATCATCCCTGATTTTATAGATATTATTGTAATGAATTTGCCAATTGCAAACATCATGCAGCACACACGGTGCACATGCATACACCCAGGTACATACACAAACTCATTAAATAGTGTTAAAGAAACATCATGCAGGTAGATTAATGTAGCCTCTAAACAAACCCATTCCTAACCCCACACATCTCAATAAACTTCTTATGGTTTGAAAAAAGCCACTCAGAAACCATAGAACTTTACCAAGATTTCGTATTTTCATGATCAAGTATATATTTATATGCAGTTATCCACAAAAAATGAGAGAGGAAAAACATGACAGAGGTAAACGTAGAAACACAATTAGCTCTATGCCCTCCTCAGACTTTTGTGTTCTTTGCCTGCATTCAGCCTTGCCCATCACCTGATATCCCCCTTTGTCGCCTTTCTAAATTTTATACTAGACCCATGCCTGCTGCGGGAGCTCCTTCTGCTCCTTCAGCCAAGAGCCTTTAAGATACCAGCCCACATGAGTGTGGTCTCTTTGGCTTGAAAAATCAGTGTTTAAAAAAAGAGGGGGAGAGCGCAAGGCAGGAGTGCATTGTGGGAAACTAAGCATGGACCCTGGGCCAAGACAGCCATTCCTGTGTCCTCTCTTCTCTGGCTCTCCAACCCTCTCTCTCCTCCTCCTGACAGTGGCTCTAAGGTGTTGGTTAGGTTTTCCAGTTGGTGGCCCTAGCTGTAGTCAGAAAACCTGTTTATACTCTTCCTTCCCTCTAACCTGGAGCTGCCACACACACTAGAATGCCTGGTAAAATTTCAATCTCAGATGCAAAATTTTTTTTGGTAGAACTATATCCCCAACACTGCATGATATGCATCCTGAAAACTTTTTTTTTTTTTAAGTTTATCTGAAATTGAACTTTGGGTGAACATGCTGTAACTTGATTTGCTAAATCCTGTAGCCCCACACATCTCTGCTGTGTTGTAGTGGTGACGCTGTTCCCAGAGTTGTTGTGGTAAACACCCCTAACACCCCACAAAATCTCATGGCAAGTCTTAGATGGCACACTCTCTCCTCTGTTTCTCTTGGCTCTGCCACACACCTTTGCAAATAGTCCCTTCATAGCAGAGGTACTTCAGAGTATCCTTCAGCGTTCCCAGTGTTCTCCTGGGACCACAACAGGTATATTTGCCATTACAGATTGCTCATACACACACACACAAACACACATATACAAACAAACACACACATACCTACACAACAACACACATTCACAAACACACACAAACACATACAAACAAACACACACATACCTACACAACACACACACACACACACGGCTCCCTTACAATATTTCATCACCAGCTCTGATTAGAGTGTAGTACACAGTAGACAAGAGAATATTGAATGGACGGATGGATGAATGAGTGAATGAAGAAAGTAAAAGAAGAGAAGGAAAGATACACAAGGAGAAGGGAAGGAAAAAAAGGATGCATAAGAAGAGAAAGGGAGAAGAAAAGAGAAAGGTTGAAGGGTAGTGAGGAATGGAAGGGAGGGGAGAGGGAAAGAGATGAGAGAAGCAAAGTGGCCCATCTGAGGCCCTCTTCATCATGGCTCTTCATCAATGACTGAGATAGCCATGAGTAGATGATTTTTATACATGTGGCCATTCTATATCGCTGGCCTAGGCCTCCTCAAAGCCTGGAGGTCCAAAGAAGCTGCCTTTCTTATATAGCAGCTGGCTTTTTCCGTGGATGACTCCCAAGCAGGAAAACAGACGCTGACAATAGTGAGGCTGGACATCACTTGGTGATGTGGCATCCACTTTGCTAACTTCTCGGGGTCAGATGCAAAGTTTGCTGGGTGGTAACTGGTAGCCATCTTTAATCTACCACAAGGTGTGATCCAAGCAAGAAATCAAATAAAGCCACAACCAGCACCTTCAGGGATCCAGCAGTCTCTGCCAAGCTCATTAAAATAAAAATAGCAGTCAGGCTTGCTGCGCCTCATTTGGGAAATTAATGAGAACCCAATTAATATTTCCTTCCATTTTCCTTGATTTGGCGTTTTCCTGTGCTGAATGCGTTCCTGTTCTGTGAGCTTTTCAGTTTCTTCTGGGAAAGCTCTTGTCTGAGTAGCATTTGATTCTGGCTTAGGAGCCACTTGTACCTCTTCAGGGAGAGTTCTCTCAGGGCGGCAGGAATGATCATGCGGGGATCAACTTGACCCTGAGCTCTGCAAGCACCAGGCTGTATTGCGAGTGTCTTGTCTATCTAGGTGTGATCAATAGCCAAAGAATCAGCATCCAAACTTGAAGTTCAGTGATCCTCTCTGCTTTCTCAAGTTCATTGGCAGCCCTCTGTACTCTTTCCAGTCACCCAGTCAAGCCTGGGTGTGCCTACCAACTCCACCACTGCAATAAGTATGTGTGTGTGTGTGTGGTATACATATAATCATGTTTGTATGTCTATGTGTATGGCATGTGTATCTCACAAGTGTGTGGCAGCTGCACATGCATGTGTGTACACACGTTTGTGGAAGTCAGAGGTCAATGTCTGCTGTCTTTCTCAGTTACTCTCCACCTTATATTTTGGAGACAGGGTGTCTCAACAAACTTGGAACCGACCAATTCATCCATGCCAGAAAGCCCTAAGGATTTCCCTGTCTCTGCCTCAGTGCTGGGGTTAAAGGCACACGCTGCACACCTAGCTTTGACATGGATACTCCGCATCCAAACTCAGGTCTTCATACATGTGTGGTAAGCATCTTACTGGATGAATGAACCATCTTTTCAGTCTCTTGCTTGATTCTATTTATTTACTTATTTTGTTTGTTTGTTGAGTCCACCTGGTGATGTTTTGCATGGTCCAGGAAGATTCACAAGAATCTAAAGTGGATTTCAGGGTTTGGGTTTATCGAGCTGCACACTTTGGTGCAGTTTTCTGAGTGAATAATAAATCATTTTTACCACCCATTTAACTTTGTTGAGTTAGTTATTAACGCCTAGAAATTTCTCGTTTTCTCTATGTTGAATTAAGGCAGCAACTTAGCAGTGACACAGTGAAAACAGGTTCTGACATGATCATTGTGTGGTTCCTTTTTCAAAAAATAAAATTTAGAAACGATGTCCATCATGAGCAGACAGCCGGGCTGTGAAAAGCCCCTCCACCCAGAGGATGTGGTTTGATGTTCTGCTCAATCATATTAAACAAGGACAAGTTTCCATGCCTCACTGAGACCTACGGCGAATGCCACTGACCCTGTCCTTCATGAACAACAGAAAGGGAAAGAGGGGTGGTAAGCGGAGCAAGCAGGAATAAGCTTCCAGAACTGGAGCCTGGGTGGACTTGCTGGACACTCAAGACAAAGCCTGCTCTATGTCTCCCATGGGCTCTGCAATAATCATAAGAGCTCTGTGGACAGCTGCACACCCCTGCCACCTACAAGACAAAGTCATGGTGCTGGGGCCAGCCCACTGGACTCGATTTTAGCAGAGTGCCAAAGATTCTACCATCTCATTTTGAAGTGATTCTTAAAAACATGATTGACACATAACTTGGTTCTCAGCCTGCCTAAATCTAATGAAAACTGGTCACTTTCTGAATCAGGAAAACCCCCTTTTAGGGGAGAATAAGACTGTAGAAATTGAAATATCATTTCTTGATTGGATAGAGAAAAATACTGAGCCTAGTCTTCATGATTAATTAATATTGATCAGAAACTGACTTGTTACTCGTTGTGAAAGCTATAGAAGCTAATCACTTAGTTGAGAGGAATTTACATAAGTTCCCAACAGTCCCTGAGGGCTTTCCCCAAAGGTCTATTTAGAGAGCTTTCTCTTACTGTTTCTGAGCCTTACTTCCTAGAGCCTGAAACTGGAGTAGACCAACTTCCATCTGCCTCTGGAAACACTGTGGTGGCCAGGCTTGCACCTAATCCTGCACATTAGCTGGGAACGTAGATCTGGCCCATGAGCGAGACCCACTCTCAAAGAACAGCAGACACTGTACCTACTGAGAGCTGATACTGCAGGGGTACCCCAGCATTTCCACATGCCTGCTGAGAGCTGATATACAGGGGTACCCCAGAATTTCCACATACCTTCTGGGAGCCTATACTGCAGGGGTACCCCAACTTTTCCACATGCCTGCTGAGAGCTGATATTGCAGGGGTACCCCGGCATTTCCACATGCCTGCTGAGAGCTGATATTGCAGGGGCACCCCGGCATTTCCACATGTCTGTTACTCTCTGCCAAACCTCCCTAGTGTGACGCCTACGCATCTGGACCACCTTATCTTTACATAGCCCAGGTTGGAGCATAAACCGCTTCTCACCTCCAGGAAACCGCTGCCTGCAAAAAATCAATTCTCTAAATAAGATTAGGACTGCTTCACCTACCAGGGGTAGGGGTGGGGAATGAGAGATTTGCAAGCACACAGGCAATACTATTTCCATACAACTTGTGGGATCAGATACAGAGGAGGAGCTGGTCTGCTCCAGCCCAGCCACATCACAAGCAACAATAAGGTATCATCTGACCCCAGATGAGAAGAGAAATTGTAGTCAAATCCCCGAGCAGAACAGTTCGGGGTGCAAAGTTTGGGAGGGGCTTCGTTCTGTTCTAACCCCTATGGAAAAATGAAATTTAAAGCAACCAAGCCACCATCTGCTCTGCTTCCAATAGCCCTTCTGTCTACAAAACTAGTCAGCTCATTTAACGTGTGCTGTTTCATAGACAGAGGTGGTGCCCAACCCTAGAGCCACAAATGAAAGTCCATTGAGATGTCTAAATTATTGCATTTTTCTTCATTTGACCAAATAATTCATAAGAGTAGCTTGAAGCTACTGTCTCCTGTTTGGGAAAGAGCTCCAAAGGGCAGAGATCAATATCTTCCCAGGTCATATAATATTGTTGTGGCCTTAGAAAGATCTCTAACAGCAATCTTGAGCATCATTTATCACTTCAGGTTGTCGTTAATGCACATGATGTGAAATGTAGTTTGATATTCAGCTAGTCTAGTCTTCTTATACTATGTTCAATGTCAAAGGGAAAAGATGGAAAGAAAGAAGAGAGGAAGGTAAGGAAGAAGGAAGGAAGTTGGTGAGGGAAGGAAAGAAGGGAGGGAGGGAGGGAGGGAGGGGGAACAGGAACGAAGATGGAAGGGGAAGAAGAATAGAGGATGAGGCCTGCACCATCCTCTATATGGTTAGTAACATATCAGATGTACTCATTCCAAAGAAGACCAACATTGAGTTTATCTAAGATGATTCTTGTGTATCAAAGTCACTACACTGCTCAACTCAAAGGGCAAAGCATTTCTTTAAAATTCCTTCTGCTAACTCAGATCGATGGCAATAAATCCGGTCAGCACAAACCCCTGAGACAACCTTCACAGGGAATCAGCCACTCGTTCAACAATGCTACGCGTGAAGCAGGCTTCCTTGCAGACCCTGATGCTCAAAGGCCTGGCTTAATAAGCAATTCCAATTTCATTCTTTACCCATCTGGATCAATATTAGAAGCAACCTTGGACATCCATCCTTTCCTCCCGGAATACAGATTCTGTAGAGGGCTCCGAGCCAATAGCACAAAGGACTCATCCCTGAGTCTCAGAAATTCTCAGTGTGTGTGTAAATTAACTGTTTCAGATAAGAAAAGAGAAGGAAATGGACCAAGAAAAAAAGCTTAGAGACCAGAGTGTTTTGATTTTCACCCCACACGCTGATGTTTTCTCTTTTGTTTTTTGTTTCTCTGTTTTTTTATGGTATGCACAGCTGCATTCCCAGTCCTCCTGCGCGGGGGGTGGGGGGGCTCCCAGCTTCTGCAGGACAGGTTTTACTACAGCAGCAGCAGAGAGAAAAGGCTCAGTGGCCTGGAAGATATCACACACTGAGGAACCTGATGGCTTCGTGGAGGGGAGTTTTCCATAGCCAGGTGCAGTCTGGGTTATAAGCAGTTTCTGAGGTGTACTTAAGGTTGTCACTGTCCCTTTTCAAAGAAGCCTGAATCTCAGCTGAACTGAGATGTGTGTGGAGTGAGCCCCTCGGTGGAGCTAGAGGTCCAATCTCTACCCACCTTCCAAATGCATTGGTAAGCTTGCCCCGTGACTCCCAACACCAACTGACTCCCCAAAGCTGCATCCCAGGCAGGTTGGGCCTCCCTGTCTCCACACCTTATGTAGAGTCGAGCATAGCCAGGTTACACAGAGAAGCACCCAGAGTTGGAGACATTTGTTCAGTCGCCTTTCTAGAGATCACACCTAAACACAAATACAATGTCACCTCAACAGCATCTTCCAACAATGGTCTTCTCTCCTCAGCATGGATGTGAGTCCTCTGTCACCGCTTGCCTGCCCCTGAACATGTGACCTCACACCACATGCTTGTACAAATCAAATGGTGATGGATTCAACAGATCCTAGGCACAATCAGCCCACGTGGGTATGTGGGTCGTGATAACCTGTCATGCACCAAGAACAAAGAAAAGACTGCTGCTGGCTAGTGGGCGACATTAAAATAAGGGTGGGGATAGGGCAAAGAGCACTAGGCAAGCATGTGAGAATCCCACGTCTTTGAGCCCTCATGCTCAGTGTATACATGTCTATGTGTGTTAACGTGGCTCTCCCCACCTGCTTGACGGCAGAAAAATAAGAACAATATTCTCTTATGTACCAGGGGGTGGATTCTCTCATAGGTAAAGGTAAAATAAACTTGAATTCCTTTTATTTGGATTGTACTCAAAACAGGCAGAGGACAGAACCTAACACAATAGAGCACTTCCCTCATCATCAGCGGCAGGCCACCATGGAAAGTCCTGCCTTCCTGCACATCCTCACAGCTACCAGAAACTTCTCAGTGACAGCCCCGACCCCAAAGAAGAGGCGCACCTCTGGATTCCGAACCTGAGGTTGTGTTGCACTATTTGCCCTCACTAAAGAAACCCCAACTCCAGGGTGACCCCCAAGTAGTGACAGACACTGCCCTTCAGAGCAGGGAGCTGCTCTCTTCTCCAACCAGGTGGGTTTATCTGCTTTTCACTCTTCACGCGAAATCTTTAGAAACAAATTCATCATAGCTCGGTGAAGTCAGGAGAATTCTGTCCCAGTTTTAGAAACTCAATTTAGCTTTGGGCAAGCAGCAGAGCCATCCAGAAGGGTTATTACTCATAAATCTCTCCTTCGATGGGAAGTCCCGCCCCTCCCCGCAGCTGCTTGTCCCGCCCCTCCCCGCAGCTGCTTGTCTCCCAGTGTCTCTCTGCTTCCATTGTCAGCACAGAGATTTAAGCCAGGTCTCTCTGAGTGACCAATATCAGGTCACACATCAAACATACAGGAAAGAGATATGATTTTTGCAAGGATAAATAGGTGATTAGTACCGAGCTATGTGCATTCAGATGGCATCTGTATTTATAAACATGTTTGGATTGAATTTTGCTGTCTAGACTGCAAAGATCTGTCACTGGGGCCATAAACTATTGTTTCACTGAGGTGGAAAATTACATCAAGGGCTGTGATTCCCAGGGCCTGATTCAGCAGACCGCCCAGGAGCTCTGTCCATAGAGACATGGAAATCTCTAGATTATCCACATTCCAATGCCAGGCTGAAGAGATAGCTCCACTGTTAAAGTGCCTGTTGAACAAGGGACACAGTTCAATCCCCATAACCCGTGTGACCTTTTTAGGCTTGGTGATACAATCATGTATACAAAGTAATGAGGAAACAGGTGAGTCCCCTAGACTCACTGGGTAGCCAACAGAAAAATCCGTGAGCTCCAGGGGCAGTGGGAAATTCTGTCTCAAAAAAGAAGGTGGGGGTAGACCCTCCACACACATGTACTGGCACAAATGAATGTATACACCAAAGAAATTAAAATCCTAATATTAAAAAAACAAAAACCTACCAACCATAGACTGGTGAGGTGAGGTGGTTATGAGCATTTATTGTTCTTCCAGATGATGTAAGCTAAATTCCTAGGGCCTTTACCAAGCAACTCACAATCACCTGTAACCCCAGCTCCAGGGCATCTCTTATCTCTGCCTCTGCAGACACCTGAATTCATGTGCACAACACCCAACACACACACACACACACATAAAAATTAAAAATGAACAGCTTTAATTAAAGGTTTTGAAACGAGGGGAACACGGGTTTCTGTGGGGTGATATCTCAGGAGAGTGAGGGGGTGTCCGGGACATTAAGAAATGGATAGGTGTAATTGTTTGTGTCAATAGACGTTATGATGATAGTGACAAGCATTTCTGGACATCTTATCCCTAGCTATTAGCCCTCTAGGCACGGCCTTAAGTAGCCAGCGTCAGCCAAGCCCAGAAGGCAATGCCCTACACCCGTGTTTCCTGATGCAAACCTTCAAAGCGTCGGGACCCACAGATCGCTCCCAGAGTTGTCATGGCCTTCTATTTCAAACAGAGACCTCAACAAAATCCGTATTTAGAAAAACAGCATGTTGGCTTGTGAACACTAATAGAGCTGGGAAGTCTTGCTTTGAAAATTGAGGACTGCGACGTGGTTCTCACAGCCTTGCGGCGTCTCATGCTGCACGTGTCTGTTCTCGTGGGTCCTTGCTCCTTTAACACGTGTAGGCAGCTTCATTGGATATTAACTGGAAACATACATTAACATAATAGATCTCCCCTGATAATTGCTCTGACAGAATGAAATAAGTTGAATTTTAATGTGATTTAATATTAAGCTAAAACAGAAAATCCAAGATCCAGAAATTTGAGACTAAGAAATTAAGTAACTTAGATTCTTCAGGGAATTTTGTTCTGCTCCTGGGACATTTTATACACAGTCTTTTTTGGGCACTGCAGCCTTTGTCCTTGCTCATTCACAGAGATAAAAGCCTCTAAAAGGCTTACTAATATAATAATACTGTATCATACACAAATATATGTAAGCAGCTTTTTCTCGAAGTAAGGTATATTTTGTTTATAATAATATGGATTTAAACAGTGCCATCATCCTATAATTATCAAATAATCTCTAATTTCTTTTTGCTACTTAGAAGCAAATCTCTTTTAAGATCTAGGCTTATATAATAAAAAGCCTTATTCATAGTATCTTGACTTTTTTCATTTGATTAATTTTTATATCTCCACAAAAAAGGCTCACTCCATGTCTACCGATGAGAACCAACTCTTAACTCAAAAAGTTAAATAATTATTAAACAATTAAAAACTAAGAATCTTTTTTTTTCTTTTCTCGAGACAGGGTTTCTCTGTAGCTTTTTGGAACTAGCTCTTCTAGACCAGGCTGGCCTCGAACTCACAGAGATCCGCCTGCCTCTGCCTCCCGAGTGCTGGGATTAAAGGCGTGCGCCACCACCACCCGGCAAGAATCATTTTTTTTAAAGCTGGCAGAAATTGCAGTTTTTGAATAATAGAAAGGTGCATCCTCCATAAGGCCCAATCACGACTGTGGTGCAAAGCCCAGGGCATGCAGACATGCCCCAAAGAACCAGTGGCACGGCAAGAGAAGCCAGTGTGTGTACAGGTGCATGGGTCACGGGAGAGCTGGTGCCAACCCAGCCACCACCATGCCTCATCATCTGGCTCCAGGCTACTCGGGTATCCAGGGCTCACACAGGGACAGGAGGCTAAAAGTGTGGGGTAGGGACAATCTCATAAAAGAGATTATAAAGGATGCAGTTGGATAATAAAAGGTTTTATTCCCTTCTTAAAATCGTGTTCCCTCCCAGGTACACGGTGGAATTTTCCAGAGGCTGCACATCATGGGGCATTGTGAAAGGCATGCATCAGCAGACAGGAAAACTCGGCAGGTCTCTGTCAGGCAGACATCAGCAAGAGATATAAAACACCCCTACTCTCTGAACTAGATAGGTCTGATGCTTTGGAAATAGGAAGTTTTCATAAATAAGAGTCCCTTGAATTGATATATAGAATGTTTATTCCTATTTATTAGTAAGCAAGCTTTGAAAACTTGCTCCACTTTCATTTCCAGATGAGGGACCATCTCTAGTGAAGCCGATATGCACTAAAGGTCTGGGGGTCTTTGGCATACTTAAAATCACAAGTGAAGTTATAACAACAGGTTGGTGACCCTGAGGATAGGTGGACTCTAAAAACCATAGTCCTGATGCTGTGAGAAGTTGTGGATACAAACTTCAGTTGACAGGTGGATATACCTGTGTGACCAGGAGTGTCAGCGGAGGCCTCAGTGAGGCATAGTTCTGTGTGATACACAGATGCCCTTCCTCATTTAGAACCAATAGCGTCAACCTTCTTCCTCCCTTTTCAGCTCCTTCTTGCCCTGCCCTCAACTTTCTGATCTCCTTCCAGTGTCCTGCATGCTCCCTCAGTCCTGCACAGGAGGCAGAAATTTTCTGGACATAAAATGAGGCATCCTCAGGTTCAGGAAAACCCAGCAACCTCTTTCTCATCCTCCACTCTGATAAGGTCATCGTCACTTCAACAGCTCTGGCCATGACCAGGACAGTACAGCGGGATGTTTTCCCATTGAGTCTCATTTGTTATCCAGACTTTGATTGGTGGACACCAGCTTCCCTTCCACCCAGTTGGAGGCAATAGAACTTTTCCAAAAAGAAGACCATGTTCTGTAATTTAAACATCCAGAATCTAGCATCCTCAGAACAACATTGTAGTCCCCGGGTATTGTGTGGAAAGGGGCTCACTATTACACAGTGTCTCCTCTGTCCCAAATCCAGTTCTTCCAAACCAGTCTTTAGTTTCTATAAAAATATGAAGTTTATTCCTACAACTGAAGATTGTTCCCAGGGAATCCTGGAGAGAAGGGAAGTGTGTGCTCCCAGCACCCTGTGGTTTTATTTCAGGGTGCCTCTGCAGTAAAAGCAAGAGCCCTGCCCCAGCACCACCGCAGAGACCGCCACTGGGTTCTGAGTGATCCAGAGGGCAGAGCCCAGTTCCCCTCCCTCCTTCCAAGAGTTGAGCATTTCACAGTTTTCAAAGCACTTATCTCATTTGATCTCATTTTAGCCTCACAACAACTCGGGTGGATTCTCACCAACCCTAATGAAGAAAGCAGAGAACTATATTTGCATTGTAATTAACATGTTGCCCAAAATGGGAGTCCTCTCTTCTGGGAGGGAAACGGCTCTTAGCATCACATTTAGCTTGCTTGGCTTTTCTTTGCAAAGATGGACCACAAGGCACGCTGTGAGATGCTAAAAGCCACTCGAAACCAAAGCACTGGTACAAATAGCAAGCTGGTTTGGGTTGAGGGCACGGTTCAAAGTTATGCATGCCCAGAGAAACGCAGATGGGGGTGGGGAGGCAGCAGGACCTTTGCAGTCGTCTTACCATTATCTCCCGAAGTCTTGTCTTTTCCGTTGGTCGCTCCAGCGCTTTGTCTCTGAAAAACATTTTAAGAAAGGAAAAATAAATGATCAGACATATTTAGGACTATCTTCATCTGTTCTGTTCATTCAAATATCTCTCATATAGCATTGAGTTCAGAGTTACCATAACTTAGAAAGTTAAAGCATGGTGCTGGCGAGACCACGAAACAGTGACTCCCAGCAAGGTGAAGCTGCCCACCACTTGGCTTGCCAGTGCCCACTGCTGGCTGAAGACCACTCAGAAGCGGCATGAAAAGCCAGATGGTGAGGGTTGTTCGTTGAGCATAACCCCATCCAAACAGAAGAAAAGTAGCCAAGGCTGCGTGCCAACCCCAGGGCTGCTGAGGCTGGCCTCGCACCACTGTGTTCTCACACCAGGCACAAGGGACTCTTAAGTTCACTGTAGGGACTCTTATGTTGCTCATTCCTCCCCACTGCTGATGCACTTTATCATTGTCTATGCCTGTCCCAGGGATTTCCATTTGTCCAGTTTGGCAAGAAGTATGAAAAACATTATTTTTTATACCTATTTTTTATAGCTATTTTTAATACCATTTTTATTCTTTGACATTTTTGTTCAGGCATATATTAAATTTTAGTCATCCCTAATTAAACTCAGTATGAAGAAATAACTTTTAAGGTTAGATTTGCTTCAGGCTGGGAGATTCCTTGAGCATTCTTAAGATATATATATATAAACAGAAAGCCTGTCTCTTCAAAGCTTATCATGGTTTATGCAGTTATTTTGATGCATGGAGGAATATGCATCTTGTCAATCCAAGAGTTGGACAATTGTCAGGAAGCGTCAGTTTGAGAAGACAGGAAGAGGCTGCAATGGCTCTAATTTCTAGGAGAAGGAAATGGGACTGGTAGGAAGTATGGAGCCAATGGTGTCCTGTGGAAATTACCACTGTAACATAACTACAGTAAAGGGGTCTTGGAAAGACAGACAGCTACCAGAAGAGACAAGTCACCAGAAGTGACCACTAAGAAGTCACAATGACATCGGAGTTCATGCATGAGGCCCATACCATCCTACAAACAATCTCCTAGGAGGGGTACCAGTGCCTTTCAGTGCTCAGTGTTGTCATAAGGAATTTGGGGGTCATTGGTCAATGATGATTGAAGAACATGGATTATCCGGATTCTAAGCAGTGTAAACAAACAGAATCAGTGATAAATATGGATGTCAATACAGTTGAACTTCCTGCGAATGCTTACTGTCCTGAGGAAATGATTACCTAAGAGAGCACACCGAAGGGCACCCCCCCCCAGTATGTTACCAACACTTTCAGCCCACATCCTTGCTAAGCTTAAAGGTCAGCGGTGCTGTGCTCCACCCTGTGAGACAAGCACTTCTCTGAAAGGAACCAGGGGGAAAGGCGAGATGACAGGAAAGTTCACAGAAAGCTGGCCCCTTCTTCATATTTAATTTGAAACTTTTGGGTTTCCATAGTGATAGGCTTGCCATTGTTCGACCCCCAGCCTGATATCAATTGTTCCTGCCACGGCTTTCACCCCTACCTGGCGGAGGCTGTAACACAGCCAGCTTAATTTAAGCCAGAGAGCACAGTCCTTGCCTAGAGCAAATGTACAGGTGCCAACAGCCATTTCTTTTTGTCTGTCCTTAATTTGATACCAACGCTTGTCCTCTCTCGTACAAAGCTGGTAAGTTTGTGGCTCCTGATGGAAACTGAACCATTCAGATCAGGGAGGCAGCCGCCACCCCAGGTATGAGCCAGCCCACTCTCTAAGCCCCTCCTTGAATAATTCACAGATGGATGAAGATAAGAGGGAAATTGTACAGCATTAAAGGTGAGATTTTTCGGGGAAGAATGAAGACAAATTAAATGGGATACAAGCACAAAGAGGGTGCAGGCCCTGGCCCATCATTTTTAAATGCCTTAAATACCCGTACCTTTCAGGTGCCACAAATGCCACCTAGCTCCATAAAAGATCACATTTTAGAACCAGGGGAAGACTGAATGAGATGTGCACAGGGAAGAAAAAGAGGCATTCTTTCAGGATTTCTAAGATGGGGGTTTTTATGTCGACTCTTGCACAATGGAAACAAAATGGAGGTGATAGATGTCGTGAGAGATGCCGTCTCAGATAAGAAAATGATCCTGACAGGAAAAAAAAAAAAAAAACACATCCCTAAAATCCTGGTGACATTTTCAAAGGAAGACTGAGTGCAGTGGAGAGTTCCCAGAAGCTTCCAGGTCCCCACAGTCTGGTCCTCACAGGTTTACTGTCCTATTCCATGGGGTGACCTGGGACCGTCAGACACCACCAGCTCTGTGGGTTCTGACACTGTCTTTAATGAGGTGCGTGTTCCTATCAGTTCTTCAGCCTCACCTTGCCCACTATGTCCTACGATAGAGAGCAGAGCTTTGCACAAGGCAAAGCTGAGAAGTGCCAAGCCAGGATTATACCCAGAGGCCAGGTACTCAGATACTGGTCTTAGCCAATATGCAAGAATGTCTCTTCGCACTATGTGCCACATGTGAGCCACCACCACAGCTAGGGAAACCAAAGAACGGAATTCATGTCTTAAGGCTAATGTGACCTCATTGGCACCCATGGGGATTAAGTATCGAGAACACTTGGATTATAGGAAGAAGTAGTCAGACCAATAATAAAGGTCTGAGTGTAGGATGGTTGTGAGGTTTTTGAGCTTATATATAGCACAAATACCAGAGTTAAATTATTCTGAAACAAATGACCGTGTGGCTGGAAGAATGGACAGATGGATCAATGGATAATTGGATGAATCAATAAATGGATAGATTAATGGAGGTGCTGGTGGATGGATAGGTGGATGGATTGATGGATCATTTAATAGGTAGATCAATAGGTGGGTGGGTAGATGGCTAGATAAGTTCACTAGGGGATGGTTGAATAGATGGATGGATCAATGGCTGGGTTGGTCAATGGACAGATGGGTGGATCAATGGATCAATGGGTGAGTTGGCCAAAGGATGGATCAATGGATGGATGAACAGGTGGATGGATGGTGGCTGAATGATAGATATGTGGATCGGCAGGTATGTGAGTGAATGGATGAACAAAGTTTTTCTGTAAAGAAAAATGAGGAAAAACGTTATATTTAATGACGTCATAGTAACGTCTACCCTTGGAAAAGAGGCTGCCTTTTCATTCCACCCCCACTCTCACCCCAAGGCAAGAGAAGAGCTGACTCTTCTCTCCATCCTCCACCAACTCCAACTATGACATCATCATCCTGATATTTGCCCACTGAACAAAATATTAAGAATATAATCTATTATTATTATATCAAGTGCTAAAGGAGATGAACACAATGAACAGGCAAACTCTGTTTCAGAAATTCTGTGTCTTTCTCTAGGAAGTCAGAAATGGCTCAATGGTATTGTGATGCCACTACTGTCATAGAGTTCAAATGTCCATATAACAACATAATATGTTAGCATACGCAGAAGTCACTCCAGGTAAATATATCTAGCTATAATTTAACACCCCAATTGACAAATTACCACATTGTAAGTCAGGTATTGAAAGTATAGTTTCAGAACAGTCCAGAAAACCAAACACTAGTGTGTCTGAGAGTTTTGAGGACATGTCCTGCCACAAGTTCTATCAGCCTAAATCTGATTGGGTGTCTTCAGGGGACTCTAAAGAATTAGTCAAAGGCTGTGGGCACCGAGAACAGGGAGGGATGATGATTAGAAGTTGATTATTGTCTCTTCTGGAGACAGGGGTGGTGCCTTGCAAGCAAAAACTCAGCCTTCATCTCACCCACATCAAAACCCGTGCCCTGGGACCTCACATCATTTAGTCCCAGGAGAAGCCTACAGAGTCTAACTGACATCTACTTTGTCAAAGGTACTGAATCAGGTGTTCTCGTTTGGATTCTCTTCTGCTCATCTCCTCCTCCCTCCCATCCAAACAAGACCAGGTTCATAAAATACTCCTGTTTGGGATCCCCTGGAGCTCTCTGTCCCCCACAGACATGGTATCCTGTTCCATAGGATGAGTGTCTGGGAGAATGACAGGCTCTTTCACCTTTGCCATCTGAAGTGAGCATCCCCACTACAAAAGGCAGCTCTGTGTCTTCCCTCATTTGGTGCACAGCTCCTCTTCCAACATGTTAAAGTCATGTCCCTGTGGTCATCTTCAGAGCATCATCTAGAATCAGAGGACCCACTATGGCCCAAGACCTTTCACTCAGTTTGGCTGTTACCGTAATAAATGGCCAGACTACCAGGCTCAGAGACTCCAATTTTAATACTGACCTTAAGTTACAATTAGGTGTGCTAAGGACCCACGTGACTTCAAAAGAACAACATGAAATCCCCTTTCGCTTAGCCCACACTGGCGGTAGGATGTATCTAAGCACTTTGATGAGGGGATAGGACAGAGAGTCCTAGACAGAACCACTTTTCTAGGTTAGCCATCTGTAGATGCTGTCCAAGAAACTTTGACATGAAGTGTTTCTTCCCCACCAACGATCAGTAATAAAAAATAGAACATGTAAAAATTTAATGAGCCTTAATTAAAAGAAGTCTAAACAACAATTGATAGTATCAATGAGGCCTGTGCCTTTAAATGTTCCTTTTGATAGCTTGATTTATTCCAATTATCAATTAAAAGGTAAGAGAAGTAATCTAAAGACACAACTTCTGAAGTAATTTCCCCAGACAGTCTCACTGCATAAACATCTTCCAGAAACATGTTTATTCATGCGTGCATGTGTGTTGAGTGGATGTATATATATTTGTGTATAAATATGGTTATGGTGTGTGTGGATATGGTGTGTGAGTTTGTGCATGCATGTGTGAGTATGTGGTGCGTGTTGTGGCATGTGTGCATGCATGTGTGTGCCTATGTGTGCATACATGTTTGTGTGTTATGTGTGTATGCATGCATGTACGTGTGTGATATGTGTGTTTGTGATGTGCATGTGGTGTGTGTGTGTCTTCATCTGGGTTTCCCAGAATGCAGAGCCTGAGACAAACATTGTTCATGCTATAATTTTAGCCAGGGTGATACCTGAGTGAAGGAAAGAGGCAGTAGAAGAGGCATCCACTATGAGAATGCTTCCTCAAGCTGACCATGGTTAGGTGCAAGTCACCCTCAAGAGCTATTCAGGCTGTGAGTGAGGATGAGGGGCAGAGGAGGCACAGGAGTTCCAATTCAGCACAAGACACCCCACGGAGCACTGATTCACATTGCTCCTGACTGTGCATTGGCCCAGGCTGAAGGGGGGGGGGGGGTTCCCCGGGGGAGGGGTAGAGAGATGGATATAGAGGTGTTTGGAGTGGAGAGGCAATGATGTGCTGCAATTGTGCACATGCCCAAGCCCACACAGGACTGTTGACCACAAAGTTCCTCACAGGCAAGGGCTGCTGTGTCACACAGGAGGCAAAGGACTCAGCCCCCGAGCCTCACTGGGTGAACTGTTTCCAGGCTAGTTGCAAAGCCGTGAATTATTGCTTCATAGCAGATGTCCACTGGCTGAACAGATCTCATCAATTTCTAGGAAATAGTCGGCACTTGGTTTATCTATTCACGTACTTTGAACTAATAATGGATATTGATATAGATCAGGCCTCTTCTAAGCCACAGTCAGGAGCATGCACATTGAACACAGCATCACAGTGAGCAGAAAAGTGCCTGAAACATCATTAGCACACACAGCAGCATCCTGATGACATCTCTTGAAAACCCTGGTTACATTTCCTTTGAGCATAATGGACTCAACATCTCGGTCCCCCTATTCTTCCCTGAGAACTCATCCACAAAACCACCACACTTATATAATAACCTCCCTGGTACAAGATGAAGAGCCTGGACTTTACCTTGGGGACCAAATGCACAGGCACACTAAGAAATTCAGTCATCGAGATAGATTCTTGAATACAATGTTAAAGCTGGCACCAGGAAATTTCAGGGCCAGAACTGAGATTATGTCCATCTGCCCTTCTGCCTCAGGCTCCCATGAGGCCAAGACAGCACAAATCCCTGCGCTTTCCCAATGCAAGTATAAGGTTCAAGAATGCTAATTACAACAACAACTTGGAAAGTTATTCCGACTCAGAACAATTGTCAAAGCCGTCATCACATCGTGAACACTGGCTACAGGCTAAGAGCGAATGCCGCTGCCTCCTGAGTTTGTTACATGATTTCTAGACTCTTGAGGCTACAGGGCCACCTGCTACTTCACCATCCATGCCTGCGATATCAGTATGCTATTTGTATTACACACAAGAGGCTAAATTAGCAAAAGCACTGTCATTATTCATGCTAATTTCCAACTTGAGACACAAGGCTCACTCTATCTGAGCATGCACAGCTCCACCTCTAGAATGAGACGCACGCACATCCTCAGGAAATGATACTTTAATAATGGAAGTCTGAAGTGTATGAAATGTGAATTCTCACTGGTCAGACTTTGGGTACAGCCTCCAGGTGGGTACACACTCCTACAAAGCAAGCACTTGATAGACTGAGGCAGGAGGATTACAAATCCAAGGCTAGCTGGGTTTACATAGTGAATTTATAGTCCATCCTGAAATGCATGAGACCTTGTCTAAAAAACAAAGACAAAAAATGGCAGGTGGAAAGGTGTCTTTGCAGGTAAAGGGGACCTGCCGAGCCTGACGATCTGACTTTGATTCCCCAGAATCCACACGGTGAAAGGAGAGAATCAACTCCTAAAAGATTTCCTCCGACCTACACAAGTGTGCCATCACACACACACACACACACACACACACCACAAAGAGAGGGGGAAGAAGAGGAGGAAGAGGATAGGGAAGAAAAAGAGGAGGAAGGAGATGAGGAGAAAGAGGAGGAGGAAAAGGAAGAAGAAGGAGGAGGAGAAAGAAGAAGAGGAAAGAAACTTTTAAGAAAAAAAAATGGGAATCTAAATTGTAGCCCAGGATAGTCTCTGAAGGTGAGTCTACAGCATTTGTGGTAAATCTGAATTCATAATTATCTAATTTTGAGAGATACCATTTTCCTGGACAGTCATCCATTTCACAAACCACTTTGTTAAGAAACAAGGAGCCCCCTGGATACCTAAGTGCACAGGCCATGCCTAACCTCATCCAGACTGCACACACCCAGGTCTCCTGCCTTCTCCTCAGCCACAGAGAAGCCAGGTCTCCTGTCTTCTTCTCAAACATGGAGAGAGGATTTTATCTGAGTTTGACTTTGGCAGCTTTGGAAAAAGGCAAATGACCCTTGTGGGGGTTGGGGGCTGGGTTTATAGGGCACAAGGAATGTGTAACAAAGAGTGCTTGACTCACAAAGAAATTTCTTCTCAGCCCTGTTGCCAGCCTCTTTGTGTGGGGAGGAAATGGGTCCTCACGGACCAGGGGTCTGCTTCCCTCAGCTGATTAATTAGGGAATTCCCAGTCAGAGGACATCAGTGTCATCCTGGCTCAGAAATGAAAGGATCATTTTAAAGGTAAGCTATCAGGAGGTTGGAGAAATGGCTCAACAGTTCAGAGTGAGTATAGCTCTTGCAGAAGATGGAGCTTTCATTCCCAGCACCCACATCAAGTGGTCCATGACTGCCTGTAACTCCCGTGTCTAACACCCTATTCTGTCCTCCACAGGCACCTGCATACACACACACATGGCAGACATTCACAAAGGCATGCATGCACTTTTTAAAAAAGGAAACAGATTATGACAATCAAGTCCATTCATTGGCATGCAGAGCCAAAGTCAGCTGGCAAATGAGAGGCCACCCTGGACAGTGACCCTTCCAACATCCCTTGTTTTTGCCTTCACTGAGCCAGGCCTGGGCTAGGTCGGAGAGATCCCCCACTTTGGCTGACTCACAATCTGGAGGGGTCAAAGAGAGAAAAGTGGCCAACTTAACATGTGAGAACAATTCTGAGCCCAGAATACCTAAGGTCAAAGGTCTGGGCACAAGCTTTTCATTCACAGGGGCTCCTGCCTGTCGCTGACTATAAGCAGAGGGTTAGCCACCAGCTAGGCTCTTCAGTCTCAGTTCCCACACACCAGGGATGAAAGATATTCATAGCTGGCCCTGCTGGACACGTGTCAGAGCCCTAGGCCTGGAGTCCTGCTCTTCTTCAGTCATCTGTGATGGTGTCTTTTCAAGAGTCACCACCCAGGCCCATCGGGTAGATGGCTTCCCTGAGTAAAGAGAGTGAGAGTCCTGGTGTCAAGGCATTCTTTAGAATTTCGCCTTCCCTTCCTGGGTTCTGGCCTCTGCTGGTCCCTGGCTACCAAGCAGTTTTAGGAAGTGTGCGGAGAAAAGGGAAGAACTGTTCCTGTCCATTGCTGTCATTGTCCTCATGGCTTGGAAGCTCCTGCTAGCAATGCCACTTTCTATCTCCACCCTGCCCCCACCCCCAGAAGCCACGCACTTTCTCTTGTTATTTTCCTCTGTGGAACTGTCTTCCTCCCTGTTACAGAATCTTAACAGTCGCATTGTGACAGCGTTAGGGTCTCCAGCTCCCCTACACCAGCAGCATCTTCACAAGCCATCCCTCTGATGAGTCATAAATAAAGCGAGAAGCTCAAATCTGCATGCCATTAGAGCACGTTGCACTCCGAGGCACTGAAGGTTTGGATATTGCATCCTCTCTGCAGAATCAAAATCCCACACAGGAGAAAAATCAAATGAGAAGTCTCCCCAATTATCGCAGAAAGCCCTTCTAAGAGTTCTTCCCCGCTTGCTTTTGATCCCCGTGTTTATGAGGAAACAAAAAGGCGTGTTTCTGCGGTATTACACTTAATGTTTTATTGATGAAGGACCAGGGGCCTCTTAGATGTTCAGAGTCTAAACGAGCAGGGTAGCAACGCCTGCAGTGACTGAGCTGAGAAGCCGGCGACAGCTGGGTCGGCCAGCAGGTTGCTGATGAGTGCTTGGGGCCACAGTGATCATCAAAAGCATGTCATTAAAGACACCTTTCCAATCAAAGTCCCCAAGTTTGCCCAAAGAGCAGGAGAGACTTTTATGCCTACATTTTATGACGAGAGGAGAATAGCTTTAATTTCTTGCCGCTGATATTTTTAAGTCATAATTCTTCTAGCAACATTCCAAAATTCAAGCATTAAAAGCTCTGCTAATTTAATCCCTAAAGGAGTAGAAATTAATGTCAAAAGAAAACTTCAGCTGGAAAGATATATTAAAAAAAACTGGTTAAAAAAAGAGATGAGGATTTGAAGTCAGGCTTTTTTCCCTTTGCCATTCTTTCCCTGTGCCCTGGTTCTCAACCCAGAGACACGACACTCAGAGGCTAAAGTTTGCCCGGAACACTGCTGCTATTCCAAGCACCTGCAACTGACCTTTGTGTAAGGGAGTTAAATGGCACACCTGCAATTCCAGCAAAAATCTTCAAAGAGACCTTATTTATGGGCACTCAAGAGCTGCCACAACAAATTCACTGTGTTCTCTTAGCTCATAGCTGTGTGCTTTTTTAATTAGTAGTTTCAGAGATATACACACTTTAAAAAACTGGTACTTCCACCAAAATGTCATTCATCATATTTCCAATACTTCCCCTATTCCTTTTGATGGGGAAGGGGCTCAGGCAGGGTCTTACACAGCCCAGGTGGGTTCCAAACGTTCTTTGTAGGTAAGGCTGGCCTTGAACTTCTTATCATTGTCTCTGCAACCTGAGTACTGGGGTTGCAGGTCTGTGACTTGACCACCACTGGTTCTTGTAAAGCAGCATTTGGAAACCACGGTGGCCTTCCCTCCCTGCATTTATGTGAGGATTCAGTCACCCTTAGTCAACGGAGGTCTGAAAATATTAGTGTAGTCTAATGGTAAAGACAGACAGAGAGAGAGAAAGAGAGAGAGAGAGAGAGAGAGAGAGAGAGAGAGAGAGAGAGAGAGAGGAGCAGAAAGAGACACAGAGACAGAGAGACAGGGAGAGAGAGACAGATGGAAATGGATATGGAGAGAGATACACAGAGAAATGTAGAGAAAGACAAAGACACAGAGAGATAGAGAGAAACAGAGACAGAAGGGGATGTAGAGACATAGAGAGACACACAGAGAAAGGAGCCAAGAGAGACACAGAAACAGAGAGAGACAGAGAGCACACATTTACTCAACTTTGGTTACAATATTGGTTACAATATATAAATATAATTGCTCTTTTCCATTATTCGGCATTAATCTCTTAACTGTGCCAAATTTACAAACTCATACAAAGTACAGATACACAGAAAACTTGTCATGTCTGGGGTTCAAGACACCAGTAGCTTTAGAAATCTCAGCATACAGCGAGAAAATAGCTCTGTAAGATTTAATCATCCCGAGCCCCTGAGGTCATCGTTCTGTGACATTATAGGCACTGTGGGTACCACACTAAAACCTTCTTCACCTGGAGAACACTAGTGAAGGAGGCAAGTAAGCAGTACGGGATAGAAGAGGAAGTGACCCTAAGAACACAAAGGGACTTTTCAGGAGGATATAACAGTCAGCAGCACCTCAATGATAAGACTGCAGACAATGCCAAAGCACATACGAGAGAAAGAGGTGAACGCCAACATATATAAACTATATCTTTGAAGGCCTGGCTTAAAAATACCAGCAACAACACAGACATGTAAAACTTAAAAGAACAAAATGGGGTCATAGATACCCCAGGGCATCCTAGTCCAGCGGTTCTTAGAGCTGTGACCCTGAGAAGGACAGTGAACTTCCCTGGGTCACGGTCTGCTGGTCTACAAAGTGGGAACAAGAGGGCATCTCCCGCAGGGAGCTTTGAAAACTGACCCCTCAAAGTGCAGGAATCACTCCCTAAAAGAAGTAGCACAGCATTGAAATGGTCAACACAGGCTTTTAAAGAAGTGGGACTGTTTCTCTTCCATCATACACATAGTGGTATATGTTTACAGTAGGAGAAAAGGCTACACACCTGACTCAACCATGGAAAGACTAAGAGTGACCACCCATCTCAGCATGGCTGCTTCATCTAGTCAACCTCTTCAAGGAGAACTAAAAAGCATGAAATCAGCATGTCCCTACAGCTACTATGAGAATCCAGAGATAGAGCACTATTTCTAACCTGCAGCCTTTCCTTGGGTCAGCCATGCCGTTGTTACTCCCAGTGAAGGTTTTCTGGACCCCTGATTCTGTTACAGATATGCTTTTTGATTTTGGTACAAATTGCAGATAGTATATTTTTTTCTAGAAAGGGACAACGCAGGAGGGAGATGTGCTGATGGCCAGAACACAGTTGAGGGTGGAAAACTGGGAGAATTTAATGTCACATCATATGTGTATATTGGACTCAATCGCTTCAAGTCTGAGGTTGGATGAAGACTTGAATTATCAGTTTAATCCATTCTTGACTCTCCTTGAAGTTTGTGTAATATCACACTTTTTTTTTCATCCAAAGACATCCTATTCCTTCCACCCACCTCCCCCACTGACAGCCTGCATTTGAGCCATTTCCTTAGATTACCCTCATGACGAAGGCCACTGGGGTAAAGACCATCTATATGCTTGCCACAGATGCTATGCTTGACAAAGAAGACAGAGACACAGATATCAGGAAGTTTACAAATGTCTTGTCACAGAACATGCAGAAGGCATCTGACACCCACAGAGCAGAGACGGACAGAAGAAATTCGCTTCTCTCCCTGCTCCGAGAAATAATGATGACCAGACATAGGGCAGCAGTAAGAAAGACGGTGAGCAGCTGTCAAGGCAAAGACACAGGCAGCCACAGGAACAAGGCTCACCCACAGTAGCTCATTGGAGGACACTTACCTTGCAAAAATGAAAAGAGGAGAAAACTCAACAGGCAGAGCCAGTTTTCAAGTACTGAATGAAAGCCATGCTGTAAGGCAATTAAGACAAGCACAAAGACTGCCTGCCTCTCCTGTAAAGTGTGATTTCCTTCAGATCGTCTGCATTCCTAAGGCCAGAAGTGCAAAAAATCACATGGAGTCAACTGGGATTTCAGAAACTGGCCACAGAGAGAGATACATCTGGTGCCAGAAACGGGCACCAGATCTCATTACAGGTGGTTGTGAGCCACCATGTGGTTACTGGGAATTGAACTCAAGACCTTTGGAAGAGCAGGCAGTGCTCTTAACCACTGAGCCATCTCTCCAGCCGAAGAGATACATCTTTTCACTGCTGTCAACAATAACAAGACCATTCCCTTCTTCCATCATGTGTCACATCATAGATTTGCCCTGTACCATGCTGAGATGGGTGTACTCAAGGACAAAGAGTAACTGGAGACCACTGTCTTAGTTCTCTCTTCTGTTGCTAACCTGACAAAAGCAGTAGTCTAAAGGAAGGGTTTCTTTTGGCTTACAATTTGAGGGCTCAGGGCTCACGGTGTGAGGGACATTCCATCACCGTGGCAGAGGCATGGTGGCAGGGGTGTGAGGCAGTTGGTCACACTGCAGCCACAGTCAAGAAGCAGAAAATAACCAGGCAATAGTGGCACACGCCTTTAATCCCAGCACTAGGGAAGCAGAGGCACATGGGTCTCTGTGAATCAGAGGCCAGCCTGGTCTACAAAGTGAGTTCCAGGATAGCCAGGGCTACACCAGAAACCTTGTCTTGAATAACAAATAAAAAACATACAAACAAAAAGAAGCTGATGAGTTCGCTTTCTCCTTTTTATGGAGGGACCCCAGCCCATGTGAGGGTGTCACCAATATTGACAGTCTTTCTACCTTAGTGAACCCAGAAGTTCCTTCTCAGATGTGTCCAGAGTTCTGTTTCCAAAGTGATTCTAAATGTCATCAAGTTGAGAACCAAAATCAGCCATCATACTTTCTGAATGAAATTGAACAATTGGGAGAATCTTTCTCAACAGGTCCCTGAGTGTCCACCTACCCAGATTGCTACAGATCCATCCACATTTGGCTATATCAACCCTCTTGTAGCTGGGCCAGTAAGAACCACCTGCTATGCTCAGCTTCTTCAAGCGAACAAGAAGGAAAATGAAGAAAGAAAAGACACAAGCCGAATCCATTGCTACCCAGGAGAATACCACAGTAAGGATGAGTGAATGGGTGATACCTCAAGTCTGGCAAAGACGTTTCCATTTCTTCTATCAGCTTAAGGCTCTTTCTTCAAATACAAATGAATAAGTTCCCCTTTGCAAGAGCATCAATGCAGTGACATTTCATGCTAAATGAAGCACAATTAATAAAAACTCAGAGACAGACATTGGGGTTCAACCTGAAGAACACAAAAGCCAAACAGCCAGCCACTGGTTCTTACCTCAACCTCAGTCCAAAAATGGAGATCCTGCCTCCATGAGTCTCAGAATGAGACTGAGAGCTGTCTCCTCCCATCTTGTGATCCTTTCTAGGACAGGGATTAAAGGGCCTGCCCAGTTTCTATGGCAAACTGGTGCTGTTACTGGGATTAAAGGCGTGTGTTACCACTGTCTTGTGTATAAAAATGACCTGTGGGACTGTTTTACTCTCTTATCTTCAGGCAAGAAATATTTATTAAAAATACAAATTAAACAACACTACATGTAAGCTTGGCATTGTTAGGGAATCGGCCCCATGGCAGGCACAACATCAAGGTCCAGGCCAGCAGATACAAAGCCTGAGATGGAACGAGGTTTGGAAGTTCCCCCAAGGTTGTTACTACCAAGTAGGACGATAGAATTCGAACAGACAAGCACAGAAATCCAGCGCTTGACCCTTAACGTTGCCTTTTTCCAAAGGAAAGCCTTGACTTAGACGATGAAGGACCGCACTGGGAGGTGCCTTCTAACCACTTGCGGTACAGATAACTCTGCATGCAGACTTCGGTTGTCTTTGCCACTCCTTGTTTGAAGAACAAAGTGACTGCACAGAAACTGATGATGTCACACACAGTTCTACATGGGGTGGTATCTGGGACATCTTAGCAAACAAGATGGGCTAAGCATATTTCACGAGCTTATCTTCAAACTTGATGGTAAAAACCTCTGTGGGCAGAGTCAGTGTAGCACCAGATTCACTGGCCTGTGTGGTGATCCTGTGAGAACAGGGTTCTGGGAGCGGGGAAAAGCCCCTGGTGACTCCTGACCTATAGGTCACATGGTTGGGAACTTCTTAACTCCTCCAGAGCCAAAGCCTCCTGATCTCTTGCTGAAAGCAGATGTTTGTTTAGCACTGTGTGGTGCTAAATCTGCTTCTCTTAGGGTATACCAAGCTTCTGAAGCAAGAGACTTTCTCTTTTGGTATTAAAGAAATTGCTAGATTCCCCCCCACACACACTTACATGAAAATAACTTCACAAAATGGTAAAAGGCTGAGGTTGTATGCTTTTGGAAGAAAGGAGAATATTTTGTCCTAAATTAGCTATCATCATTCAATACTTCAAAATTAAGACAGATTAGAGGACAGGCAAAGTCTAGGAAGACGGCTCAGTTGGGAAAATGCTTGCATGCCAGCATAAGCGCATGGGCTCAGATTCCTGCAACCCGTGTGAAGAAACCAGCTGTGATGGTGTGTTTATAATCCCTGTGGTAGGAAGGTGGACCAAGAAGGACACTAGAGCTCGCTTGTCAACCAGCCTAGCCTAACTGGCCAGCTTCAGTTCAGTGAGAGACCCTGCCTCAAAGGAAGTGAACAGCATTCCTAAGGATGGCGCCCAAGGTTGTCTTACACACACACACACACACACACACACACACACACACAATTATTAATCAATTCCATAACCTCATTGCTCAAACAATTCTCAGTGTCAGCCGATTGATTTCTGAACAAACAAATTTCTCATCTGCCTCAGAGTGAGCCCAGAAGCCTCTCCAGATTGGAGAGAAAGACCCAGCCCACCTAGTTCCAGGGTCAGACATGGGTCATCTCAGAAAGAACAGACTGAATGTCTAAAGCCCCCTACCTCTCCAGGGTGACAGAATCACATTTTATCTCCACAGATGCTTTCGTTTATTGTTTAATTCTTGTTTGTTTTCATCAAAAAGCTACCAAGGCTCCTATGTCTACCCAGGGCTGTCCATGGGGTAAAGTGATTTAGGCAACTGTGTCAGACTACATCCTAAGAGGAACCTCAGATTGGGTCTAATTTCTGCTGTCACATGTTGACACTCTTAAGAATGTTTAACAAGGGAGGTCGTATTCTTTTTTTCTTCCCACAAACTGTCCCAACCTTGAGCTAACATACTTCAAAAGAGTCATGGGGGAGAAATAAGGGGGAGGAGTGGACGTAACAATTGATGTTTTTAACACCCATCCTTTCTGGTAGGTTCGCTGGCCACTTCCGTTCACAGTCTGTGTCTCACTTCTGCATTGCGATTCTAAAGGAACTCAGGAAGCCAGAACAGGGTCCCCTGAGGCCACTTCTCGCAGCTCTGGAGTCATCTTAGGCTGCATCTTTGTGTGTGTGTGTGTGTACATGCATGCATGCATGCGTGTGTGAAAATTCAAAGTCTTCACCCAGAATTCAACTGTAGGAAAATGCTCACATGAGTCTCTCCCAGAACTGACTCTCGGCAAGAACGCAGCAGAGAAATGATACCACAAAAATTTATAAAAAGGTGGCCCCTAGAACGAAACAGGTCAGTTTGGGAAATGGGAGAGATTAACTCCCAGCTGGGGTGGGGGAAACAGCTATGAACTTGAAGGAGGTATTTTGTGGAGTTGTTTGACAAATTGCTACAACTATTTTAAGAAACATTCTTCAAGAAGAGGAAAAATAGCCTACATTTCTAATGTGGAGAAAATTGACAGAAAAAATCTTTTTGAGAGATAGTCCTGTATTAGCTAGAGATTTTCAGAGGGCTCATGCAGATGTGGGAACTGAGTTATAAATAGAAGCCGAGTCCATACGAGGGCAAAGTCTAAAAAGAAGAGAATAATAATGATGGTCAGAAGCCACCTGGGGCCCTAAGGCTTAAAGAATGCAGCCATATGCCATCATGAATCAGCAATAGCGCTCCTGGAAGATGAATTGCAGATGGGTCTAAATTCATAAGATTCCTCACAATTAGAATGTGTAAACTTTACAAAATAGAGCAATGTTAAAATTCCAAGAAAAAAATATTGTTGACTGCACTCTTGTGATCTATTTCTAATTTATCATAAGGAAAATTTCCCTTTTCATGTTTTTTAAAGCAATAAATCAATGGAGCCCCACTAGGATTAGTAAAAAATAGGAGTGTATTCTGTCTATTTTAGCACATTCTTGACACTGGGACATGTGATAGCTCGTGTCAAACTGACAGAAATCTAGAATCTCTTGGAGAGAGTCTGCGTTGCTTATGGAAAGTCATTTGACTATGTTAGTTTATGTGGGAAAGCCCATCTTGGACCAACATGGACAGGGACAACATTCCCCAGGCCAGGAGTACCAGATTACATAAAAGGAGACAATCTTCTTAGTTTCCTTCCCTTTCTGTGTGTTAATGGTGGATGTGGTATCCCAGTTCCCTTGAGCTTCTGCTGCTGTAACTTCCCCATCATGGTAGACTGAACCTGGAGATAAACCCCTCCCTTAAGTTGCTTCTATCAGAGCTCTGTATCATGGCAACAGAAAAAGACACTAAGGCAGTATAGCATGGCAATAGGTGTGTACCCATTCATTCATCCTGACCATTGATAACTTCTCAGTTGACTCTAGCATGCTAATCCTTTAAGATCCTGTTACTGTGATCCTCATCGGTAACCTGGTCCTCCCTCCTTTGGTAGGCTTCACTGAACCTTGTCTCTCTTCTCCTTCACTGCCCTGCACAGTGAAAAATCTACTACTACTTCCCTGACACTTGTACTCCATGTGGAAACCATAGTGGAACCAATCTTCCGTGGCTCTGTCTTTCCACTAACACTCTAAGAGGCCGGAACTGCGTATTTCCATACCCTCAGCAGCATGTGACAGGTAAACCAGATGTCCATCAGTGGGAGTTCAATGCTGTGCTTGGAGTTAAAAGGTGTGGAAGACACAGTCACTTATAATGTCACACTTGTAGAGGACAGGAAGTGGCGTGACTTATCAAGTGTGTGGTTGTCGATGACATAAGCAACAGCTTTGATCAGGGCAAGGGCCATGATTCTCTGGGACATAGAACATTCTTTCTGATTCAGAGCCCCAGGAGGCGAGAGAGGCATGGGCGTGGTTGGTAAACTTTGCCTACAGTATCTCCACAAACTATTCCATGGGCATAGAAATGCTATTGGGACATGGGGAAAAGAAATCAGGACAGAAAGTAAATGCTGGAAAGCTGCCTGGGAAGCCAGGAACAGACCTGAGAGGGTCTTTGTTCAGACTTCTATGGGGCTATTTTTGCTAAAAAAAAATACCCAGGACCATGTTGTTTCCAATTATTTCTTGCAGATACTTAAGTGGAAGTGAGACTGGTATAAAAGGTAGTGGGTAGCTTCCAGAATATGACAGAAAATGAGAAATTTAATAGGATGAGAAATGTGGAAGGAAAAAACAAGACCAGCTTTTTTCTCAAGAGCTCTGGGATTTTCAATGAGATTAATTTCAGGTCACTCAGTCCCCTAACGAAAAATGAATGCTTTCAAGCTAGTAAAAAGTGCCCATAAGTCCCAGGTACTTGAAAGGCTGCAGCGGGAGGGTCATTTGTCCCCAGGAGGCTAGCCTGAGTGATACTGAAAGGAGCTGCCTTGAAGATTGATGGATGGATGGATAGAAGATAGGAAGACAAACAGACAGACAGATATGTAAATACATAATGATATAGATTATTGATAGATAATAGATAGATAGATGATTAATAGATGATAGGCAGATAGATGATTGATAGATGCTAGATAAAAGATGATAGATAGATAGATAGATAGATAGATAGATAGATAGATAGATGCATAGATGCATAGATATGCAAACAGATATGTAAATACATAGATTATTTGGATGATTTGGATAATAGATAGATGATAGATAAAAGATAGATAGATAGATAGATAGATAGATAGATGATAGACAGATAGACAGACAGACAGACATATAGATAGATGAATAGTAGATATGGTAGGTAGGTAGGTAGATAACAGGTAACAAATGAGAACTGAAAATGGCCACTTTGAATGATATGACTATCTCCTTCAAATCTGACTTCTTTGTATAGCTGTAGTCTTTTCCCGTGTCAATAGTTCTTAAACAGACACCAAGCCAGCAGGAGCAGAGCCACCATGTTCAATTGTACATGTACACAGCACAATCCTGGGGGTTTCATTGACACAGAACACTATACGAATACCTCTGAGATTGTAAGGCAAGTCACTGTCAGGATCGTGCTGAGTGAAGAGAATTGAGGGTTTATGTTTGCATCTGCTTCTGGTAAGGGCCATTAAAGATTGGATTTCACAAACAGCTCATACCTGTACTGATAGGGACTTTCCCTTTCTAGAGGTGTGATGAGACTCTCATAACTGGAATCTGTCCTTGATACTCTCCCTAATGGCATGCCTTGAAAGCATTACTATACCACATCAGGTGTCTCATGCTCCTTGAAGAGGACTCAACACCATCTGTCTTTAACTAACTCACCTCCCTACAGCAGGTAAACCCTACAGCTAAACCCTATTAGCACACAAGCATAATTTTAAAAGAAATAAAAGTGAGTGTACATACATGTACACAAATTGTCAATGATGGGGTTTAACCAAACCAAGGTCCTTGGGAGATATTACTCTATTGTCCTGTCAGTATCTGCAAAAGGTCTGAGCAATCCAAACAATGATGTGGTGATGAGAGCATCGTTGTTAGGGCAATGCCAGCTAAGTGAAGAGTCAGAGGTGGGAGGGGAAAGACTGGTGATGGCAACAGAGCGGTTCTCAGACGGGGTCCTCAGACAGAGGGACAGAGTGGTACAAACCAATGGCTGTAACAACTCAGGTGTGTGGTTCTGCCTGGAACTCTGAAATGTGGAAAGAGCTCAGCATCTTTGAAGGAAGCTCTTACCCCAGGTGGGTGTTCTCAGGTTTCTCTGCCTGCTACAATATTTCAGGCACTCACCCCTCACCAGTGCAGACGCCAGCTCTGAACACAGCCACTCTCGGGCTTGGAGTTTGACCAGTTCATGGACTCAGGAATGTCTTTGTGTGTACAATTAGAATAAGAAAACCGTAGGTGTTTTAGGAGGCTGCTTGTTTGTTCCCAGCTGCTCAGACTCGAAATAACCACTCATAAACTATATTGTTTAAATCAGTTTGGCCAAATACTTATGTGCATTGCTTGGTAGCTCTTATATCTTTGGTTAACCCATTTCTATTAATCTGTGTATCACCACGTGGCTGTGGCTTACCAGGTGAAGTTCTATCCAGCATCTCTCTCTGTTGGGGCTACAAGGCTTCTCTGACTCTGCCTTCTTCCACCAATACCTAGGTATAATTTGCCTGTCTCTGATGCACAAGAAAACAGCTCTCAAATGAAACTATTAGCTAACAAGAATATTATATTTGTAGGAAACTTCCATGTCAGCGTAGGTAAAATTCTTTAACGTTTTGTTTGCTGGCCTCAAACTGGCTTTGTAAGCAAAGATGACCTTGAACATGCAATCTTCCTGCCTCCCTCTGTCTTCCCAGGGTTGTTCAGCACAGGTATGCACCACCATGTCCCCTGTATGTGTTTGCATCATTTTTGGTGCACACTAGACAAGCACTCTACTAACTGAGCTACGTGCCAGCTCCAATTCACTTTTCTGTATTGAAATCTGGTCATATGACAGACTTGTGTATCAGCTTTTGAAAAAGATCTTAGGAAAGGGGAAGATACATTTCTTTGTTGTATTTTTATTCTTATTTGATTTAGATAAATGTTCACATGCATTCTCATTTCCAGCAATTATGTAAAAAAAAAAATGTAGCTAGTCACTTTGCTAAGCATTTAGCCGAGACACAAGTGTGGTGCTCTGAGGTAACGTGACTCTTTGGTTACACCTCACTAAAACAGGTTTGGATTTTAGAATCAGGATTTTAGAATCAAGTCAGCCCATATCCCAGCCCAGATCCTGCATGGTCGGAAACAGACCAGTGGCTGCATGATAGAGGTGTATCTAACATCTGAGTCTTTTTGTAGCCAAGAATGTCCACAAAATAGGGCAGAAACTATGTAGGAAGAGGTACTTCCCTGCACCTGGTCTCATTGCTTTGCCCTGTGCAAATGACTTCCTTTGTGTGGGAAGAACAATCCACCCCGATCCCCAAACAGATGCTCTGTGCAGGGGTCCTGTTGCACAAGAGGCTTGCTTTCATGTCCCATGACTCTAATTCGTCTCTGTTTTATTTAGCAGGTGGCAGGTTAAGGACAAAATAAGAAATACAGGAGTTTAGTGGGTGATTGATGGCTCTGCTGACAAAGCCATAAATCTGGGCAAATGCATTCCCTCTCAGAAACCGAATGACAAGCCACGCCATGAGATCCTGATGCAGAAATGCAGTACTATCTGTGAAGCACAAACAGTAACAGGCAGATGGATGCCGAATGAATGTGGCTAAGGCTGAGTTGGTCATGTAAAGCGGCCCTGGAAATGGGGTTAGATTTATGGGTATGGCCCACCGAGGGGTGAGGCAGGCTAGTTTGGTTTGTCTTACCTACAAACTTTCTCATGTTTCTACTCCACTGAAGGGAAATGTGGCTACATGCCTCACTTCAGTTTAAAGACTGGAAACCTCATAGCCAAATTCAAGGTGGAGGCCAACAGGGTAGGGGGTCTATAACAGGGCTGTGGGTGTAGAAAGGGCTCTACCTTGGAGCACCCCAAGAAAATACATTTGGGTTGGTCACCTTCCATGTACTAATACAGTCCTGTTTAAGATATTTAAACATCCAAACATCTTTGGGACCTAAAGTAGTCAATTGTGGGGCTGGGGAGACAACTCAGTCAAAAAATACTTGGCAAGCAAGCGTGAGAACCCAATCAAATGCAAAGCATACAAAGCCAGACATGGCAGCGGGTACTGCAGGTCCCAGCACCAGGAGGTGGAATCCCTGGAGCTTACTGGCCAGCACAGCCAACCTTTAAGCTCCAAAACATTCTCAAAAGAAAGGTAGACAGCTGAAGAACACCACCAGAGACTGTCTTTTGGCCTCCACCGTGTGCACACACAAGTACACACACCCCACACATGAACACATGCAAAAAAAAAAGAAGAAAATAATAAATGGATCAAATGTTTTAATCAAAATATCTCTTTTCATTGCTGTAACAATTTGATAATTATTGATAGTTAATTTTAACTGTTGATTAAAATATTTACATCTACAACCTGTCTTCCGTCTGTTTAGACATATTTTTCCTCCAACAATATGCTGTGATTTACATGTCTGTCTCCATGCCAGAAGCCCTCCTATGAAAGATCTGCCTAGACTTTCTCAGAATTCTCACACAGACAGACTATTCTGCCTTGATACAATAGAGTCAATTTCTGCCGACCTGGACTCTGTCTGTCTATGTCCCTTTCATTTAGATTCCATACAACTCTTCCGAAGTGAGTCGGTCTCGAAGGAGACTAACAGGGATTCATTTTGTCTGAGCCGACCCTTCCTTTAGCTCTCGTACTTTTCCTGGCATTTCCCAAATTCCCAATGTTCTTCCTCTTGAGATTTCCCCATCTTCTCTCCCTTTCTTTTTGCTTCTATGGAAGCATGAGTTCTGTGTGTACGGCCACACCCCCACTTCCCACTTACAGAGATCTGAGTAGCACATGGGGGGTTTCAGATTGGGAGCAAAAAACAAAATGCAGGCTCTGTCCCCTGATAACACATCCTACAACAACATAAAAGCCTGGAGAAAGAGCCCTGATAATCCACACTGGAATTCCAATGATTCATTTAGTTGGCAGACACAAACCTGGCTCTGCCCCTAGAGCCCAGCCTTTTCCCCGTCAGTAGGTAGCAGGTTGACAGGCCAGGAAGGATGCTCTAGTCCCTACAGTGCACCTACAGGGCCTTATGAGCATGCTGGCTCAAGCTCAGTTTAGGAAGCCAAAAGACAAGTGCAATATCAAACTATACACCTGCAGCCTTTACACTTTGCAGAAATTAGTGAGAAACCTTGAGCCTGAAGCCGATGGTTCTGTTTGAGTCTAACTGGCTCCTACACCCTGCAGGCTGAGGACTAAGGAAGCATGAACAGAGTTCACTGGAATGAGGCCTCTCGGAGCACGAAGGGAAGAAATGGCCATCTAAATGCTGGTGCAGGGGCTGTGTCCTTCATAGACTCGAGAGGCTTGCCTGGCACAAGCGTGGTTCTCCTTTTCATGCTGATCACACCAACTCCACCACACGGTTAATAAAATCAATGGTGAGTCATTTACTCAGTTTTTCTCTCTGGAAAAAAAATAATCATGCATCCTGCCTTCATTCATTCTTAGCATTCAAAAGAGAAAACACTGGGTGCTTTAATCTTGAGCTTGGTTAATGAGATGCAGTTTGGGAAAACAAGTTTTATGACAATCCACTGTGATCACCAGCCCTAAAAACACGTCTTTGGGCTTAACCTTGGAATCTACATTGTAATCACCAAACAACAGGACTTAATAGTCCCATTTGAAGGAGAGAATAACGTCCACCATTGCGTGGTTTAACATGAGCAAAGTCCACATTTGAAAAGGAGATCGTGAAATCCATTACTTTGTACAAATAACATATGATAATAAAGATTCACTAAGTGGAGCTGGGTAGTGGTGGCGTACACCTTTAATCCCAGCACTTGGGAGGCAGAGGCAGGAGGATCTCTGTGAGTTCGAGGCCAGCCTTTTCTACAAGAGTTAGTTCCAGGACTGGTTCCAAAGCTACAGAGAAACCCTGTCTCAAAAAACAAAAAACAAAACAAAACAAACAAACAAAAACCAGAAAAACAAAAAACAAAAAAAATCACTAAGTGGAACTCACTAGGTCTTTTCATATCTATACTTCATGTGCGCCCCTAAATGAGGCTGGAATTACATAAGAAATCAAATTGCCATTTGGTCTTCCATTGAAAAGACCATGTTTGTCTGTAACTCTCAGAATCCATGCATAAGCACTGGTCCAAGCCACACAGTCCTTTCCCAAACCCAACCACCCATACAAAGCATTGGCTCCAGTTCACTGTGGCAGCGGAGTCCTAAGAACCCAGGCTACACCTTGGGTCTCCTAGCCTCTCTCTCCAGTGAGTTCCCGGGAGCGCATATTGTGTCAAGCCCCAGCCAATGTTGCACATTTTTAACCTGTATCTACTTCTGATTGTAAAGCCCAAGCATCTTCTGTGCTTCCTACCCAGTGCAGAGAGCCTCAGAGGGTCCCGGTGGGGTGAGGGTGAGGGGGCAGTCAGTCCTGCTTTCTTTGTCCTTCCGGATCATTGTTTTCAGGAAGAAGCAATGGGTCTGTTTCAGTGCTTGGGATACTGTGTGTGTACACACATATGCCCTTGGATGTCTTTGATCTTGTCTTAACCACGTCTTCACCAGGCATGGCCTTTTCACTATGGCCAGTGTCTACATGGACCAACGATCCTCAGCTCTGGCCCTGGGCTAACCCATCCCACTTAAGTCAAAATGACCAGAGAGCCTAGGACAGGGTGCTGGGGAGGCTTAGGGGCTCATGTCTAATTATCAGTCTGATATGTTATATATTGGAATTATCTCCCCCCAAACAGTTTCCAAACAGGGTAAGAGGGCCTGTCATCTTTTAAATTTATTCTCCATTAAAATCTCACTTGGGGCTCTCCAAAATGACTCTTTTTTGTTTGTTTTGAAAAGCCACTTAAAAGCAAACCCCCAGATGAGGACCTAGGACACTATTCTTGCTCCCAGGAATCCTTTTTAGCAACGGGAGGCTCTTCCTTCTTGTACATGGTACTTTTCAACCTTAGGCCTTGCTGGGAAGATTTCAAATGTGGTTACCAGACTTAAGTCTACATTTAGATCCCAATTCATCCCCTGGGTTGCCCAAGCACAGCTGACACACTTTAACACGGATGGAAATCAGATGCCCCCAAACCACCTCCACTCGCTCTCACACGGGCTAAATCTGGACTCTATTTCTTTGCTATACTTTTTGTTGTTGTTGTTGTTGTTCTACTTTTTAAAATAAATTTATTTATTTTTTGTTTTACATCCAGGCTGCAATTTCCCCTCCCTCCTCTTCAGTCTCTCCCCCATCCCAACCGTCTCCCGTGTTCCCACCCCTGCCCAATCCACTCCTCTTCAATTTCTGTTTAGGAAAGGGCAGGTCTCCCATGAGATCAACAAAACACAGCAGAGCGAGTTCCTTGCTACACTTAAACTGTTCTTCTGACCACATGTCGTTCCCCCTACAATAAATGAATAAATAACGGTTCTGAGGCATGGAAACCACACTGTGCTAAGTTGTCCCCTTTAAAGTCAGCATCAGGACCAGTTTATGGTTGCCCCTTCCCCTTTAAGGTCAAAAGTCCCAGAAGTGCAGAGCTGACCCCAGGCAGGCTTTGGGCTTCAGGGTTTTTTCTGTCCAATATAAGTTTGTGTTGTTGACTCAAGGGATTAACTAGAGATCTCTGGAGTTTCTCCACTTGCTATGAACCCTGAGGGCTGCAGAAAGAGACTTCACACACACACACACACACACACACACACACACACGCGTGCACAAACACACCTGCACCAGCCCTAAAAAGCCTGAGGGCAGGGGGAAAGCAAGGTCTCTGCTTTGGCCAACAACTAGTCATGTATGATCATGTGTCTCCAGTCCTGCCTGGGAATTATTGATACTATAAGCCGTGTGTGGTGTAGTTCATCCAACTAAGGGAAATCTTTGGAACTCGGTGCCCTTCCCTGATCCTTCCCTGACCTCTTTATTAAATCTTAAAGTAGATTTGTTTTAGTGGAAGGACAAAACCCTCTTTCCCAAAGAACACCACCAGGCAGGGACTAGGGGACTGGCCAGCAGCGGGGAGATCAGGAGCAGTGGTGTGGATGAGAAGCTGAGATGGGTGCCAGGGAAAGCTGGGGACACAGAAGCAGAGTTCGGAACGAGCACTGGGCTGTGACACTATTTCGTGGACAGCTGTGACAGGGTGGGGTCTGTGAGACTGCCCTAATTACAGGTTCGGCAGAAAGGAGGTCGTGAACCTAATTGTGGGTTGACCTCTGGGACCAAGTTCCTCCCTGGGGACCTACACAGTCAGGAAATCTGCTGAGTGCCCAAGGAGGCACTGGCGGGCCCCCCTAGGCATGAGCCTTGGCAGGAAGAGTGGAAGGGCACTATCCAGGGTTGCTAACTGGGCACAGAAAAGGCGCCCCTGCTGCAAGACTAGCCTGCTCTCTAGGCCCCTCCTTGATGAGAATCTGTTGAGCTATGCATGGGGAATGCTGACTGCACAGCCATCCCTTCCTACTGCAAACAAGGTGAGGTCCCCCTAAGCCTTGTGCTTCTGAAGTCTTAGTGAAGCCCAGAAGAAAGCCCCTCCTCCACACAGAAGGGAAAAGAAACCTTGTCCTCAATGTCCTTGCTCCTCAGAGCCCAGGATGCTCACCTCCTTCTGCTCCTCCCTGCCCCAGCTGTTCAGAGACCCCCATGTTCATTTGGACTCCACCAGGAACCTGGTACCAACTACTTCAGTGTGACAAAGCTCCTGATTGTTAGCTGGTGGCCCCGAATCAGTGAATGCATTTCTCTGTGCCTCAGTTTCCCCATCTGTCACAGACTGCCCAGGGTATTGAGAGATTCACAGAAGGGGGATCCGTGTGGGAGTGTTTGGCACTGTGCTCAGCATCTTCACCATGAGGCAACCAATGGCTGTCCCTGTGGCTCCTGTTCCCAGGGTTGCCAGGAGACTCCCATCTCCCAGCCCAGATCCACCCCTCCCCCAAGCTCTTGGCTCTGTCCCACGTCCTGTACCTCAGTGCAGCACCACCTCGCCCGCCCTTCTTCCTGTTGTTTATATCCATAGCCGCCTGCCCATCAAAGAGAGGAGAGCCTTGAGGAGGCATTTCATTTCTGAAGTTGTTAATTCTACTCTAGACTTCCAAAAAAAGATCACCCATCTGTCAAACAATTTTTTTTTAAAAAAAAGATAAAATACAGAGAAGATAACAGATCTCTCAAAGTAATTAAGTATCATCCCAGGGGAAATGAAAACGGACTTGCCTGGGCTTATAGTTGAAAGAGGATAGCATTGTATAACCCCAAATCTTCATGTGGGAGAGATTGTAATCTCTTCTTGAAATAAAAATATGCAAGCCACCAATTTGCCCCAGCATAACACACTCTGTATACACGTAATAGGAGAAGCATCTTCAGTTTGAGATGAACTCTCCTGCCAACACCCCCTGGTGCCTCAGAGGTAGCCGCTTGTCTGTCTGTCTGTCTGTCTATCTCTCTGTCTCTTTCTCTCTCTTATTCTCTCTCTCTCTCTCTCTCTCTCTCTCACACACACACACACACACACACACACACGGACACACGGACACACACACACTTACACTAGGACTTTGTATGCTTCCTTGGGTTCTGTTTAACCGATTAATGGCAAGCTCTGTCTGTCACAGGCAATGATTCTGAAGGAGCTGCCACCCCTACACAAATCCTCACTCTCCACCTTTCTTCTGAAGCTGTGTTTCCCAGCTCTGTCTGATAACCCTCAGATTGTGCCCCAAGGAAATACGTGAAGACACAGTCCTTGGAAGAAGCACAAACCCTCAAGAGAGAGTCAAACAACTGGCTTTCTCTTCAAAGGTACAAAACCCAAAGTCACAGATCAGAAACGATATACCTACCCTTTTTTCCTTTCTAAGGTTGATTTCAAAAGTTGTAAACTTAACCAGTTTCTACACTGTCATTCAAACCAAGATAACAGGAAACTCCATCCTCAAAGCAAATACGCCTCAACCCCACTGGGCACCCTTCGTGTTTCTGAGGCTCCCAGAGGTGCAGACCCTTCTCACTCCCCGGTTTCCCTGTGCTAGCATAAGCATTGCTCACCTCACTCATGTTGGCCTGACTCCGCAGCTACGTCCCACAGAACAGCACAGAAGGCAATGCTCAGGGGTGGCTGTTTCTCTGGTCCTGGCTTTTCTCTTAAAAAGAGCTGCTGGATGGCATCATGCCTCCCGCCAGCCAATGAAAAGCATTCACCTGTCTGAACGCCTGCAGACATACGAGAGTGCAAAGAGCCACCTAGTGGAGAAGCGTGGAACTGCGCAGCAGGTCTCAGCTCCGCTTCCAAGCAGGAACCGAGGAATTTGTTGCATGCCAGCGCATCCACCCTAAAAGGATTCTGCACCTTACCGCAGAGATACTTGCTTATCCATGTTCATGGACGCTCTAGTCACGACAGCAAGAAAAAAGAACCAGCATAGTTTCCCATCAGCAGATAAACAGATAATTAAACTGTGGTACAATCGATTTTATTCAGCCATAGAAGAAAAGGATTTTGACATTTGCAGGGAAATGGATGAAAAAAAATGGTAAGTGATGTAGGCTAGACTCAGAAAGACAAATGTTCCTGCTCATATGGGTATCCTGATTTCAAATTTTTACATGTGTTTTTATTTGAAAGAGGGAGGGTTCAAGGGATGGGGTAAGGATGGTAAAATAAAATTATATGAAAGTGGACAGGGAATACTGGTAGGTGGGGGGCATAAATGAGGAAAAGGAGCAAGGAAATGGGAGAGAAGAGAGGAGGGGAAGGCCAAGCAAAATTAAGGATTATGAAAAGGCCGTAAGGAATACTGCTGCTTTGAAAGTTTTTTCTTTTTTTAATTTAAAAGAATGATAAGCACAAGAGTCACGGCCACACAGGTGGCCACAGGACCCCACTGCTGATGACCTATTGGTGTATTGGGAGGTGTGGGAGTCACACTCTGGGGGAATAGATCTCACACGTAATTTACCAATTTGGTTTTCCAATGAAGAGCAATGGGAAGTCCTCCTGAGCTTCCAGGAACTGCCTCCTACCTTTCTTTGGGGACACCAGGCTCAGGCTTTAGAGTTTACCATTTCTGTCCCCTGTCCCCCATCTGCCTGCTTGGACCCTAGGGTAGAAGGATTTAAACAGGTGTGTGTTGAGACCTTTGGAGTCTAACAATACTGAATCCCACTTGGCAGTGGTGGGGTGGGGGTAGCTTCTTTCCCTGAGGGTTCTCACAGCCCTCCTTAGCAAATGGGACCCCATGAAAGGGCTCCTCACCCTGATCTTGTCCAGCCTCATGGGTTAGAAGCTCTTCTTTTCCCTTCAGTCCTGACCTTGGGCGTCTTAATATCCACACTGGAGGTGTGGTGTCTGCCAGATGAGTAGCAATCGCAGGCTACATCCTAGCTAATCCCAGTGAGCAGCAACATGACTAGAAAGACCAGGTCAAGAGCCCCCAAAACCTTTCCTAGAATCCCCAATACCTGCCCTAGTGCCTCTCTGCACCCACATCGCACCCCTGTCTACTGATTTCCTCTCCTCAGCTCAGCTGTGTCCTCCCCAAGTTGTCTGCCTTATGTTCCCACGATCATCTTCCATGTGTCCCCAGTTGGAAAGAAGCAAAGCCAGGCGCTCTGTCTTAACAGAGCTCTAGTCCATGCGCGTGGGTGGGAATGGGATCAGAGAGCAGCAGGCCAGAGTCTCAGCTACAGTTCCAACTGTTGTCCAGCCTAACTCAGAGTCATTGTCATCGGCATCATGTCTTCCAAGGGGAAGCATTGGTTGTTCATCAGGGTACGTATTTCACAGAGTGAAAGCTGTGGGTAGCATGGTGCACAGCACGTGTGTACACATTTGCTACTGTGCATATTATATACAAATTAGTCACGTATCCTAACCATATAAACTAGTAAGACAGCATTGTCTTCATCCTCTCCTTCACATTTCCACCCCCTTATGAAGGCTCAGTATCATGACATCCTTAGGTATCCCCAGATCCTGGAAGCAGACCTGTGACCATAGTGCTGTCTGCTCAGACACAAGGCTGTAAACGGCCCAGATAAAAGGAAGCTCACCCATCCTCGGAGGGGAACCAGAAATGCAAGCACTCCCTCCCTCCCAGCAGATACCGGACTTGGAAATCTGAACCCCGGGCACCATATGGTGACTCTGCAGATGGGGAGCCCATGGACAGTCAACCAGAGACTTCCCACAACAGCATGGCACATAGGAGATGCCATGTGGACCAGGACCTTGGAACCTGAATCCAGGGTGTCAAATAGCTTGGCACACAACTTTATCAAAAGTCTGTCTGATCATCAGTGTCCACTTTCCTCCACTGGTTACAAGAATTAAGACTCTGAAGACTTAACTGTGTGTGTATGTCTGTCTGTCTGTCTGTTTGTCTGTGGTCTGTGTGTACTGAGTATATTGAGTTGAGCTGGTAAATAAATGCTGAAAGAACCTGAGGAGAGTGAAATTTATGGCTTCATGTATTACATCTCAGTTCATGTTTCACTCTTGCTACATTAAAATATAGGAAGCTTTTGTAATTTATAATTTATAAAACTGTGCAGTGTGTGTGTGTGTGAATGTGTGTGTGTGTGTGTGTGTGTGTGTGTGTACTCATGCAGTAGAGACATGCTCTTGCCTAGGGGGCAGAGGTGGGCCAAAAAATTGATGAAACCATAGGAACACTCTATTTTTGATTGGGGACTTTTAATCAGACTTTTATGTCAAATGTATCATTCTTTAGATACGGAGTAGAAGAATTTTTTTTAAGTCAGGCTCGTGTAATGCCAGCTACCTGAAGGCCCGTTGTAAGCCCAGCTACTTGGGAGGCTGAGGCAAGAGAATGTCAATTTCAAAGCCAACCTGGACAACTTAGTGAGCCTCTGTCCCAAAATAAAAAGGGGGAAAGGAAGGCAGATATTGTTCAGCAGTTGACACCTAGCCTGGCATTGCGGGGCTCCAGGTAAGTTCCCCAGGGAGGAAAAAAGAATGGGAGAGAGGGAGGGAGGGAGGGAGAAAGGAAGGAAGGGAGGTAGGGAGGGAAAAGGAGCCACCCCCAGCCTCCTTCCTGCTTCTTCTGATTCTGATGCCTGGCATCTTCATGCCTTATGGTCCAGATGCCGCTATGTTCCCACACAGCACACTCAATCCTTGCACAGGAAGCTTTGGCACTGTCAAAGAATACAGTCCATCCCTTATAGGGACTGAAGCAGGGCTTAACTATGGCTTCCAGCTCCCATGATACCCCTCCTTTTCCTATTTCAGCTGTGTTGAAGGAGCTGTGGGCTGCGTTCCTGCCACCCCAGCTCCCAGCCGCCTGGCTAGCTTATGCCCTGAAATAACAACACACAAACTGTATTCATATAAACACTGCTTGGCCCATTAGCTCTAGCCCTTACTGGCTAATTCTCATATCCCGATCAACCCATCTCTAATAATCTGTGTAGCACCAGTCTTACCAGGAAAAATTCAGCATGTCTGACCTGGCGGCTTGCTTCATTGCGTCTGCCCTGGAGAAGAGCGGCATTGCATCTGAGCTCACTTCCTCTTCCTCCCAGCATTCTGTTCTGTTTACTCCACCTATCTAAATTCTAACCTATGAGGGCCAAGCAGTTTCTTTATTAATTAACCAATGACCTTCCTCCATCACAGCTGCTCCCCAGTCAGCATCCAGGACAGTTCTGTGCACCTCTTCCGTCCCTGGGCCCCAGCAACCCCACCCTAACAGAGGCCCATGGCTCCCACCTGGCTTCTCATCTTTTTGCTGCTCTGAACATTACCAACCTGCTAGATGTCACTGAACTCTGAGTCAGGGGACTCTCTGGTTCTGATGACTCCACGGTGTTCTACAAGCATGTGATGGTCTTGGCATACCAATGGGTGCCACTACCTATGAGTCTTGTCTTTCTATCTGGCCTTGGCACCCTTTGAGGGAGGGAAAGGCCAGGTCCTCCCACCCTGCTCATTTCTGCTGCTCTTAGGAGTCGCATGGCCCAGCAAGGAATGGACATAAACTACACACAAACCTTCCAGCAGCCACCAGTGTGAAGGCTATGCAAGAAAGAAAACTCTAGATGCGCTTGCTTCCCAAAGACATATAAGAATTCTCTCATTTGCAAGTGGTAAAGAGTCTTTCAAAAGTCTCTACGCTGCCAGTTTCAACCTTGCTTTCTAAAACTTATTTAATTCTAGCATAGTGAACTTCTTCCAACCCTAGATCACTGGGCTTTGCTGCCTTTGTGGGAGAAATGGATCATCAAAAATAGAAGGCTGTGGCCTTGTCGGGGTTTAGCGGATGATGTGGTTCAGCCGTCCTGCCGGCCTGCCCTGCCCTCCACCTCCCCAGGCTATCGGTCCCCTTTACCTAGCTGGTCTGTATCATGGGTGTGTATGTCTTATTGTTCACTGATGCTATTAGAGTTTGTTGGGCTTCCCTTCCTCTGCCTCTGTCTTCTTCACCTCATCCCTCCACTCCCTCCATTCCCCCTCCCCCACCCCATCTATCTTCTTCCTCCTTTTCCTCCTCTTTAGCTTTAGCTGTCTCTTATCTGAAATCATGTGTGTTTTATGCCCTCAGCCTTCCATCCCACTTTGATGTTGGGTGGAGTCATTGTTTCTTTCCCAAGCTACCAGGTTCAGGGGAGAAGGGACTGGTGGAGCAGCTGAGGGGGAGGACTGCGCTTCTCGTCTGAGCTCGAGTGCAGCAAACTTGTCTGAAGCCGCTGTCTTCCTAAGCTTTGAATTATTTTTATCCCTGTTTATAGAGGGAAAGGTCATTTTATAACCTGCAGTCTCTTTCAGCCCAATTAGCAGAGTAAGCCTGTCCTGGGGACCAGGGCTGTCTGTGAAGCTCACAGAACCAGCCTGTCACCCCTGTAGCTTTCTCTGTGACACAGAGGCCAGTGGCATTTGCCGAAGGCTGCACCGTGGGCCTGCTGGCAGGACTCTCAATCCTCAGTATTTCTGGCAGCTAACGAAAGTGTGCTTTGTTGTGTTCTTAATTATCTGCTTCATCTCCATTGTAGAGCAGGGAGAGCCTTCTGGTCTGCTCTTCATAGTGCGCCCAACCTGCTTGCCTGGGACTGAGGACAGCACCTGCTTTTATGCGTTCCTCTAAATCTGACATGCCACAGCCCTGGCCCCCAGCCTGTTTTTGGAACCAAGACTTTAAAGAGACGAGCAAGATCAAACACGTGTGCAAGATAGGTCCTAATCCAGCATGACTGGTGTCTTTACATGAGAGGACACTGGGATGACCAGTGTGCCCAGAGTGACCAGGCCATCATGAGAAACGCTGTCTGCAAGCCAAGGAGGGGGCATCTAGAGGAACCAGTGCTAACTCTTTGACCGTGGACTTCCAGCTGTCAGGAAATGCCAGCTGTTTATCCTCCTCTCTGTGGAATCCTATTCCAGCCTCCCAAGCTGGTGATGCCACCTGGCCCACAGCCAAGGCTGGCTTCCATCGTGGACTCTGGAGTAGGCACTCCAAACCCCAGCTCACATACCAAGGACCTGTTCTCTGGACTCTGTTCTCAGCTCAGGGTCTCCGAAGACTGTGCTCAGCAGCAGGTTGCTGCCTGCAAGCCACTGTGCCATGCAGAGGAGGTGTCTCTTTCCTGAAAGCCTGGCTCTCTTGTTCCAGTTCAAGACAGCGTTATCATTCACCTCAACTCCAAAACCAGAGCCAGCCCGTATTCTCCATCCCATCCTTACCTTCCCCCTGGCTGTGAGCCAAAGCCCCTGTGATATTATTCTGCAGTCGGTGTCCACTTCATCTCGCCTTCCAGGCAAACTGACCAACACAGGGGTAACAAGAGCAGAGAGATGCCAAATCTGTGTTATCAGTCCAGTATCAGGCCACATGGAGCCTTGGTGGCCACAGGTACAGAGTGTCGACCACATGGACCCTCAGTCGTCACAGGTACAGTGCAAGCCACAGGGGCCTCTTGGGGGACACAAGTACAGAATGCAGACCATGTGTGATGGAGAAGTTATTTTCATTTAATAAAGAAACTGCCTTGGCCCATTTATAGGCCAGCCCTTAGGTGGGTGGAGTAAACAGACAAAATGCTGGGAGAAAGAAGCCGAGTCAGTGAGTCGCCATGATTCTCCCACTCCAGACAGACGCAGGTTAAGATCTTTCCTGGTAAGCCAGCTCGTGGTGCTACACAGAATATTAGAAATGGGTTAGATCAATATGTAAGAACTAGCCAATAAGAGGTTAAAACTAATGGGCCAAGCAGTGTTTAAAAGAATACAGTTTCCGTGTAATTATTTCAGGTAAAGCCATGCAGGCGGTCAGGTGCCGGGGACGCAGCCCCGCCACTAATAATACAACACATGTGTACCCCTCAGTGGTCACAGGTATAGTGTGCAGGCCACGTGGGCCACCTCAGTGGTCACAGGTACAGAGTGCAGGCCACGTGGACCCCTCAGTGGTCACAGGTATAGTGTGCAGGCCACGTGGGCCACCTCAGTGGTCACAGGTACAGAGTGCAGGCCACGTGGACCCCTCAGTGGTCACAGGTACAGAGTGCAGGCCACGTGGACCCCTCAGTGGTCACGTAGAGTTGACATGGTCATGTATCTATAATCCCAGCACTCTTACAGCGTGGTGGGTAGAGACAGGAGAATTTAAAGAAGCTCATGTGTGGCAGTGAACGGCAAGAGATACTCTCTCAAACACTGGTGATGATGAGGACTACATTTGAGGTCATCCTGACCACACACTCAGCATGGCATGAAAGTGCCCACACTCAGGTTTGAACACACACAAACTGAAAACACACCAGAGAATAGGTGGTTTTGTGTGGTACCCACAATGTTAGCATGCCATTCCCTAGATTCATCAGCCCCACTATTTTTTTCCAGGAACATAATTTCTATGATTCGAAGTAACCATGTTTAATTTTGTTTTATTTTCTTAGTCTATGTTGTAAGAGCCACTCTCTCTCACAGCTGTGGTAGAGAATTAGTGGTTACATCAGGTAGATGTATTTAGAGGCAAAGATTTAGCAAAGGGTTTATAATGTCTGATCCACGGACCTGTCGATCAACCTCTGGAGCTGAGCAGTAGAACAAGAGACGGGGTTGAGAGAGACTAAACGCTCTGAGTGTCTGCAGGAACATGTCTGGTGATACTGTCCTGTGCAAGGGGACACGAGAGAAGAAAGCCAGACAACTATCAATCTCCAGCCCTGCTGCTTACACCAATGAAATGCTGGGAAACTATGCTAAAATCTTCCCCCAACAAAAGCAAATGTAATGTCTAAAAATTATGCCCCCAAAAAGAATTGGTATCTTTTTCGCTATTTCAAGAATAAAAAGGTATTAGCATAAAGAATGATGGGTTTATTCCATTTTTCTGTGAATACCTGCTTTAAGCAGTTCTAGCTACTGAATCATGCTAATGAACATTATCACCAATATGGTAAAATTAGGGAAAAAAACAGTCAGTTAAATTCAGTGAACTAAGAGTCTTTAGAAAGATCTAAATTGGGAGCATGGGGACCTTGGAAGAGGGTTGAAGGGGAGGGGAGAGGCAGGGAGAGAAAAATGTAGAGCTCAATAAAAATCAATAAAAAGAGAAAGACTGTATTTCCTAATGAAGCAGCCAGAAGTGGGGACGAGGTCCCAGCAGAGCAGCAGCACACCGTGTCCCATCTGTGACAAGCTCCAGCTCACACACAGCCTGGAGAATGTGGTATAAAACGTAAAATACATGAAAAAAAGTTAAATAAAATAAAATTTAAAAAAAGAATTTCAGAAAAAAAAGAATCTTTAAAGAAAAAAACTGAATAAACGCCACTGCATATTTGGAACCCAATAGCTGTTTTCATGCTGTGTAGAAGAGAGCCAGAACCAAAGCTCTTCCTTCCTCTCCTATGAACGGAATTGCGCCATGGGCAGTTGCGGTGATGACGTTCTATGCTGCGCCTGATTTTGACCTGAGCATTCTAAAGAACCAAATTCACCTGCGGCTTCACCTCTCCTGAGGATGGTCAGACACAGACAAGCCCTCTGCCCACTCTGCCTGGGACGTGCATTCCCTAACAGACGCTGGAACAAGGTCCACAGGAATCTTTATTTCTTTTTTTAAAATCTTTTATTTGTATGTGCATGGATGTATGAAGAAATGTCTGCCCAGACAGGCACATGTGGAGGGCAGAGGTGGCCACGAGGGTGTCTTTCCTCAACTGCTTGTCCATCTTACCTTTGGAAACAAAGTCTCTCGTTGCTGGTTTGGACCCTCCTGTCTCTGTTCCCCAATGCCAGGATTATAGTACCCGGCATTCGCAGTGCAGCGTGCTAAGGATTCAAACTCAGGCCTCATGCTCGCATATCCCCACCCCAGCATACGTAATTGCTGAGGATTCTGTGTGCCTGCAGGTTTCTAAAAACCATGGATAAACCTGAAACTTCACAATGAGCTACGACTACTTAGGAGTGGGCCAGATCCATGTGAGAATAGGAGCCTGAAATGCCCAGATACAATACGTAGCCTATTCCACCTTAGGGTAAAGTAGGGCCCAGCAGTGGGAAGAGAGGGGGATACTGAAGTCACTGCCTTTGCGGTATTTACCGTGGGAGCGCTAAGCAGAAGCAGAGACTGATGGGCGGGTGGGCAAGATGAGGGAGGATGCACCAGCATAGCACACCAGACAGCTAGAGGGTGGCTCTGGATCCAGGATGGAGAAGCCTGGGTGGACAAAAGCAAATACCACAGGCATCACCTATGAACCTCAGTCATGAATACTGTCTTGTTAATCTAAAAGGCTCATCCCCAGTGGGATAGCTACCAACTTTCCCAGCAATATACAGAGATTATTTTTTCTGTCAAAGCAACAGAGATTATAAAAGAAGATCTTTTATCTGCAGGTGACCTGTGGGGATTGTGTATCCAAAGACTCTGAGAGAGAGAGAGAGAGAGAGACAGACAGACAGACAGACAGACAGACAGACACAGAGAGAGAGACAGAGAGAGAGAGAGAGAGAGAGAGCAGACCGACTCTCACACACATTGCCAATAAGCTTTAGGCTACAGTGTTATTGAGTCGGACTCCTCTTGGCCAAAGAAGCACAAGGAAACATGAGGGAAGTTATTCTCAATTGCTTTCTGTTTCTGTGATAAACAACACCACCTAAGGCAACCTGGGAAGAAAGGGTTTATTGTTGTCCATCGTGAAGGGAGGTCAGGGTGAAACCTGGAGAGAGAAACCTATGGAGGAAGGATGCCTGCTGGCTAGCTCTCCAGGCTCACATTCAGGAGCCTTTCTCACACCTCCCAGGACCAGCGGTGCCATCCCACAGGGAACTGGGCCCTCCCACATTAAGCATTAATTCAGAAAATACCCCTGACAGTCCTGCTTACAGACCAATCTGATGGAGACATTTTCTCCCAGATGACTCTAGCTTGTGTCAAGTATATAACATTAAAAAAAATAAACTAAAACCAAAACAAACAAACAAACAAAAAACATTCAACACAGAAGAGTATTGGCTGTGAGTAAATTTGTATGGACCAAGGCCAATGTAAGACCAAGACTACACAGGAGCAAGTTATAACTCCAAAGAGCTTGAAGTCAACTCTAGTTTGAAATTTCTGGGAAATTCTCCTTCATTTCAAAGAATTTCCCCAAGAGTCTAATGAGTTGAGAATCTGATCCTCATTGTGTAACAGACATAATGCATTTTCTTTCTAATAATTTAAATGTAATGATGATAACTAACACTTATAAAAACAAAAGGCCGGCAGCTGGATGTCTGTTGCTACCATGGTTCCTTTCAGCTTTAGGAGCTAGGACTCCCTCTCAAGCCTAATTCTGGTAGTCTAGGCTGAAGCAAATTTTATCTCTGATGAAGATAAAACGTTGACAATAATTCATATGAAATAGTTCAGCTTGGCAATTCAAACACAAGGAAAACAGTTATCCTCGTCACCCATGAACAAGAAATAGGGTAAAAGCATTCACAAGGGTGGGCATTTGGGACATCAGTCACCATGTCCACTATGATGGGAATTTGGGACAACAACCACCATGTTCTAACTTTAAAAGATAACAATGGTGTCATTTCAGCATATTAAACTCAGATGCTCAATAAATAAGTAGATCCTGGTGACGTTTCCAGGAAAACGATGAGTCCAGTTTCAAAGGAGGAGTGAAGAAGAAAAATTACAAATTAGGCTATCAGAGTCTGGTGATGCAAGCCTATAACCACCACTGCTTAGAAAGCAGGAAGATCACAAAATCAACACCATCCTGGGCCACAAAGTGAGTTCAAAGCCAACCCCAGCTGTTGCAAGGAACTGCTTGTTCATCCCGGTCACCCAGAACTGAAATAATCACACAGAAACTGTATTAATTAAATCACTGCTTGGCCCATTAGCTCTAGCTTCTTATTGACTATTACATCTTAATCTAACCCATTTTTATTAATCTGTATATCACCATGAGGTCGTGGCCTACCAGCAAAGTCTCAGCACCTCTACCTCCTGTGGCGGATCCATGGCATCCCTGTCTGCTGCTTCTTCCCAGCATTCTGTTTAGTTTCCCCCACCTAGCTCTGTTCCTCCATAGCTCTCCTATAGGCCCAAAGCAGTTTCTTTATTAACCAACAAAAGCAACACATAGACAGAGGGATCTTCTACACCACCCAGCAAATTAGTGGTACTCTGTCTCAACTTTTTAAAAAAATTAGTAGTAACAAAAAAGGGTAAAATGTTACCTTAGCTGTAGCTCAGTAGCTCACTTAGTGTTTGCCCCGCTTGAGGCTCTACCTCAGTTCCCAGTACATATCGGGGTGACAGGGAGAAAAGGAGGAGGGGAGATGAGGGGGAAGACAAGGGGAAAAAGAGAAGAGGAGGGACAGATGGAGGGAAGAGGAAGAAATTTTAATTAACAACAACTTTTGGCATCACTGATAATTTTCCTTGTTAATTATCAAAAATTGACCTTGAACAATAAAAGCCACATTTTCCTGCTTCAAATACACACACACACACACACACACACACACACACACACACAACTCTGTGGCTTCAAATTAAGAGGAGCAGCTTCGCATTTGTGTGAATTGTCAAGTTTAACTTCATTTTCAAAAAGAGGTGCTGAAGCCTTGTTCTGGCTCCACATTCTGCTGCATGTGAGCAAGAGCAAAGCACAAGGAGTCGCCTCACCTAGGCTTGTTCTGACTTCAAACCAAGCAAACATTCACCTGACTTAAGCCAAGGAGAAGAAGGAGATGGCCAGTGGCCACAGAGAGGCAGGTCTGCCCGCTGGGAGCCAAGCAGACGATGGCAGGGGACCACTAGGCTGTCTGGGCTTGGCCTAAGTGTCTGGGGAGAGAATTTATGAAATGCCTACATTCATGTCAGCAAAATGGTCATGTCAGGCACCGAGGTTTGGTGAGATTTTGGGTGAAGGTTTCCATATAACTATCTGGTAAGGTTTCCCAGAACTTAGGCTGGTGTGCTGAGCTACCTATCTGTGGCCAGTGGACTTTACCTAAGCCACAAAGACATACAGTAGGACTAAAGCCCCAGGAGTCAGTCCTGAGGCCCTAGAAGTTCATGGAGATCACTTCCCAGGCCTGGTGGGAGCTTAGTGGAGGCTCATCACAATTCTTTTCCATTGTCTAAGGAAGTCTGGGTGTATGGAGATGTTTGCTAGAGAGGCAGCGATCAGTACTGGGAACAGACAACAGCTCCTCAGTAGGGATGTCTCCCACACTGCAGGATGCTTAGGGCTTCTACTCCACCCACTCACTACCTAAGCCTGTGGTCACCTGGCTTGATTGTGTTAAGGCCTGTGGTGGGCAGAAGTATTGTGGAGTAAATGCACTTACCTCTAACTTAACTTTCTACCTTTAATGCATCTCCCCAGAACACCCATACGCTCCTCTGGCAACGAATTTTAATTAAAAGGGGGAAACGCATTAATGATCAGTTAACAAATTCCAATCTCTATGCAGATGAGAGAATTAATGAGTTTTTTAAAGGCCTCAATAATTATTTCTTGGAGTTTAGAGAAGTGAAGATGAAAGCATTGCCTCTTCCCTCCACTCTTTCTTGTTTGGGGGAGACCTTGGCAGAAGGACAGCCATGTCTCAGTACCAGTTTGCTTGATTCTGACTAAAAGCACTGATCCTGGCCGATAGCCAAGGGGCTTCACTTGAGGTCAGACTCCTCTATAAGCTTCCCTCCTGCATTTTGCCCCTGTCTTCCTCTTACTCAGTGCGGCTTCCTAAACCCAGCTGACAGTGGCTCTCCCTGTTCACGTCTGAGTCAGTTTGGTTTGCTCACGTTCAACACTTCAGTGAAGCAAGAGCTAGCTCAGTGATAGAGTACTTGCCTAACATCGACATGGCCTTCAAGACCGTGTCCAACTTCTAAAACTACAGATCAGGGAAGAAAAGAAGAAAAGAGAAGGAAAGGGGAGAGGGTGAAGGAGGGGCCAAGAGATTGAGATTATAAGAAATTATAGATCTCAACCTAGAAGACAGGATTTTGAAAGTATTCACAATGCAGATAAAACTTTGAAGAAATGAATATGGAGATTTCCCTAGGAGGATCACTATATGTGTCAATCAAAGCAGACATTGCTCTGTAGGTATTTGGGCAATAACTCTTTGTCAAGCAAAAACAGTAAATAAAAATAAAATGAAAAGTCAACAGAGAGCAAAGAAAAAGTTTCCAAGGATTGTCACGGTGCCAGAAGTTCTTAGGTTTTTCCCTGCCCCCAATGTGTATTCCAGCTATTCCCTGCTTTTATGGGTGGACATCTGACCATTTTCCAGTTTACACTGTTCCAAGGAACAACCCAGCACAGTGCCTGGTACACCCTGGGAACAAGAGGAGCCCTACCAATGTGCAAATTAAAACTGGGCTGTTTAAACACACTTTAAGAGATAAACCTCCTTCCGAGATATCCTCAAATTCATTTTCAGAACAATCCTTTGCCTGCCTTCGTTTCTGATGGCGCCTGCTTGAATTATTCAGTCTCTGCAAGTGGAGAGTAGAATAGAATCAAAAGGCTTTTAGCCCCTCAGATTAAACATCGCTCAGAGACAGCAACTGGGTGGCATGCCGTGAGGTTACAGGCCCGAGGAACAGGCACCACCTGGGGCAAGAATTACAGGAAAAATAATAGGTTTTTCTCCTCCCATTTGAAGGACTCTGCTATAAGGTTCCTCCTACAACAGAGGAACAAGCATGTTCTGAGGCCAGAGAATCAGGGACCAGCCTGGGCTTGAAGCTGACAGGACAGAGGGCGCAGACTGAAGTCTCAGAACAAAGGATGCCCATAGGTGTGCCGCTGTGTAGATATTCTTTACTGAAAAAAATCTGAAAACCTTCAGACCTGCAGAAGTCTAAGACAATAATCTCCTGCAGACCCTTGATTGTTAACATCTTATATTCGCTTGTTAACTGTCTCCGGCCCCCCAGCCTCTTTCCCCACTTCCCTTTGTTGGCTAAGTCATTGGAAGTTGGTTGAAATCATTATAAATGACACCCTACCCCAGAACTGTTCTAGGAAAAAGGACACTTTTAAATATTTTTATTTTATTTCACCCAAGAAAGTTAGCATGGGCAATAAATGGTCTTGTAAGTCTGTATTTAAATGCCAGTTATCCACGACTGTACCACATGTCCTTGATTTGAGTCTGGATGATGCTCAGAGTCCTGAATATTTGATGCTGAGCCCATCTGGGTGCAACAGAGCAGGCAGCCCATGAGGTCAGAGTCTCCAATGATGGTCATGTGGACCGATGACTGCACTGACTATCACCCAAACCTCTCCATGGACACAGGAAAGTTCATACCATGATCTGTTAGCAACGTGGGTGGGATAGGGATGCTCTAAGGCTGTATGGCTATTCTTTGCTGCGATAATTTTGCATCCCTGAAGTTTTACCTGCTTTAGTTATGTGCGGTGCCTGCATGGACGGGAACCATACCGAGCGAAGGACGTCAGGATTAGACATGCATACACCTCTCTAGTTGCTCGTAAAAGAAGCCCTCCATTGAACAGCACCACGGAGGCTTTTATACCTAACACAGTCAGGTGGGCCAACAGGGGAAGACCTCATTGCCTGATCCTTAATCAAGGCCAGGGCAACACGTGCTCGTGAAGCAGAGCTGGTAAACAACTTTGACACAGCTCTCAGAAGCTCAAATCAGAAGGGCAAGAAAAGGTCACTAGCAGGGAAGAGCAGCTGGAGGCCAGGACTCCAAAGGGTACCAACAGTTATGGTGGTCCCCATAATGATTGTCTAGTTTTATCACCATCCACCTGACTCTATCTTTTTCCTTCCCTGTGTTTTGTTTTCTTATTGTGTAAGCATTTGAGGAAGGAAATGATCTCTAGCTGAGGTCATGAAGGACGCCTCGGGGAGGAAACAGCATTTAGAGATGGGAAATGAGACCCAAAGCTGAATTTGATGTTTTATATTAGGAAATATATCCTAAAAAACTACATGGGGGGGCAGGCTTGTGGAGGCTTAGGCATAGGGTCACATGCTTCTAATTTCTGTGGGTGCATGGGAGGTGCTGCAAGGAGCCAGTGGGATTGGAGTTGCATCCATGACCCATCAAACTGTCAGTTCTGGATAGTCTGGTCTTTGCCCTCACAGGAGGAGCACTCAACTAGGCCGTGCTGATCTCTCCTGTTGATACTGTACTGGCCATCCAGGCTAAGGATCCCCACATTTCTCAGAAACACAAGAAAATCCCAGAGCCTCTATAATGCTTGGAAATTGGAGAATAAATATTTGATAACAAAACAACTAGGAATATAATTAGAATTCAAATTACAAATGAAACATTAAATTAAAATATGCAGTTTCATGAAATTTTGGTGTGCTTGGTCCACCGTTCCACGAATCAACAAGAACCCAGCACTCCAGGGGCACACAACTTCTGCTTTAAAGATAACCTTGAGAACTTTAGAGACATGCCACCAGCATCTAACAAGGGTTGGGGGTGTCCACGAAGGCCAGTGTAATGGAAGAAACAAAGCCCATGGGCATTCTGCACACAATAAAGGAGCCAGAGGATGGTGGCTTCACGTTGACTTCTTCAAAATCTTGGTTTTGATCTAAGCTGTTCTTAAAGGCCCATGTGTTGAAGGTTTGGTCTCCCAAAGCAACAGGGTTCAAAGGAGGCACTTTAGGGAAACTCTCCTCACCAATGGGTGCATCTTGGTAGGGTTGTATTTTGGAGGGTCTAGGGAAGTCTTTGAGAATTTAGAAAATGGGATCTAATTCAGAGGAGTGGGCTCTAAGTAGGCTAACTCATCATTGGCCTCCTTCCCCCTTCCTCTCTTCTCTTTCCTTCCCTCCCTCCCTCTCTTTCCTTCTCCCCGTCCCTCTTCTCCCTCCCCCTCCCTTAGTAGCACTCTAGGAGGTAAGTGGTGTAGGGGAATATTGTTTTCAGGTGTGTGACTTTTGTTTATGCTCCATTTGTTTAACTCCATGAAGCTGTGTTACTGTGCCTATCTAAAGCACCTGCTGGTCTAATAAAGAGATGAAAGGCCAATAGTGAGGCAGGAGCAACGATAGGCAGGGCTGGCAGGCAGCGTATAAATAAAAGAACTGAAAAAAAAATAAAAAGCTGTGGTACAAAAAGTGGTAGCAAATGCCTTTGATTCCAACACTTAGGAGACAGAAATAGGCAGATCTCTGTGAGTTCAAGGTCAGCCTGGTAAATTCCAGGACAGTCAGGACTGTGTAGAGACTTTGTCTCAAAACAAAAACAAACAAACAACCCTATATTTATCTAATATGTGCAAACCTAAGATCGTCAGAAATGTAAAATAAATGTTAAAAGAATAAATAAATAAATAAATAAATAAATAAATAAATAAATAAAAGAACTGAGGCAGCGAAGAGAACAAGGAGAGGAGGTCATTAGGGGCTGGCCACCCAGCCACACAGCAAGCCACGGAGGAAGAAGGAAAGAAGGGTATACAGAAATAAAGATAAAAGCCCAGAAGCAAAAGGTGGTCAGGATAATTCAAGAAAAACTGTCAAGAAACAAGCCAGGCTAAGGCTGGGCATTCATAACTAAGAATAAACCTTTATGTGTGATTTATTTGGGAGCTGGGTGGTGTGACCCCCCCAAAAAGCCAAAGAGTAAAACATCACAGCACAAAGTAGTTTTCCTCCACCGTACCTTTCCACCAGGTTCTGCCCACCACAGACCAAAACCTCTGAAAATGTGAGCCAGAGTAAAACTTTTCTCATTTAATTTGGGTTTTCCACTAGTATTTTTATCATAGCAAGACAAAGCTGATAACTTAGTTTGCCTTCTAGTGCTATGGCAAAGCACTGACTGAAAGCAACTAGGGTAGAGGGGTCATGTTTCATCATATTCTTCAAATATTAGCCCATTGCTGAAGGAAGGCAAGACAGAAACATGAGAAAGGAACCGAAGCAGAGACCACAGAGGAATGTAGCATTGCACACCAAGGATCACTCAGCTTGCTTTTGTATACAGTCCGGTACCACTCGACTAGGGGCAGCACAAACCACAGTGGGCTGGGTCCTCACACGTCAATCATTAATCAAGAAAATACCTACAGGCAATCTGGTGGAAGTATTTTCTCATTGAAATTTCTTCCCAGATGACTCTAGCTTGTGTCAAGTTGACAAAAAAAAAAAAAAAAAAGATCATAATTGACCTTTAGTCAACTTGAAACACAAATATATCATTATTAAACCATAATTTTTATTTCCACAAGACCTCACATTAATACAATATAAAACATAGTCAATTTGAAAATTCCACACTTTTAAATTTTCAAACACTTTTAAAAGTTTACTATCTTTAAAATATCCAATATCTATCAACTGTAACTCCAGCAAAATTAAAAATAAGTTGTAAACTTCTTATTTTAGTAGGGAAACATCAGGACACAGTTACGATCAAACTGAAGCAAAACCAGAACCCAATGTTACAAATAGCTTCATATTTGCTTTCGGGTACTTCCTCAAGATCCTCAAGGAGTGGGAAGGTTTTTTATAATCCCACCTCTCTAGTTCTGCCATTCACAGCAAACATACCCCATATTGCAGGCTCAGGATGGTTCACCCCACAATGGCTGCTGTTCTTGGTAGTCATCCCACTGACCTGGCACCTCCAATCTCCGAGGTCATCGTCACAACTGAGGCTTCATCTTTACAATCTTTCCCTTACCCGGCTTGTCCTCAGGAGTCAGAACATGGTCCAGGAATGCAGCCATGTGAGGAGAATTCTGAGTGCTTGTGAGAACACTCCAAGAAAACAAGAGTGTTGTGACCTCAGCTTCTTCAGAACTCAGAACTGTTCATATAATGAGCTTCCGTGCTCCTGCCAGGGGCAGGGATAGAGGGCATTTACTTGGTATTTATTACTTATTATTGTTTGCTGCCGTTATTCAGTTAAATGTTTATCCAGCCTTTATATGCATCTATGAAAAGTATGCTTTGCCATGTGTGGCTTGTCCTTGTGACAGCTTGAACTCATGAGAACTATATTCGTATGACCTTCTTACCCCTCAGAGAATAAACTGTCTGAATCCTGAATAAAGTTGACTATTGCACGAGGCTCTACTCCTTCTCATTGTTCAGCTCCACTCTCCCGGGCCCCACTCTTTGTAAAGCAGTGACACTCTGAGAGACTCTAGCTCTGCCACACAGTGCCCAGCCTCAACTGTTCTCCATGGCCCTTTCATGCCGTCAAAGCAAGTGCCACCTGGGAGACTTACATATGACCAAGTCTTGCTGCCAGCTCAAGACACAGCCGTGGCCTCTGCAGACTACAGCTTCTGTGTGCCGACCCCGAGCAAATGCCCATGAGAAGATTTCATACAGTGCGGCTGACACCTTCTTAATCACCGCCAATATTAGCTCCAGGTGACCGACATCCACTGTCCCAGTAAAACAAAGGTTTCACTTGAAATGGTGCTGGTCTCCTCTCAATCCCAGCTGATTCTCTGACTCCAGCTGACCAGAAACCACATTCTGAATTTAAAATATAAAATGAATGGTCCTGATAGAGTCTTTAAGGAACTCTCAAGCTTCTCTCATAGACTTCCCGAGCCAGGTCTCCACTGTCTGGAATGCTCAAGCATTACCGCCCAGGCCTCCACTCTCTGGACTGCTTGCAATATTACTGGCCAGGCCTCCACTGTCTGGACTGCTCACAGCATTTCTGTCCAGATTCCAAAAGAATAGCCCATTAAGCTTTGAGCGGTAATGAATTTTTCAGTCCCAAAACTCCAAATATTTCCAGAATTATCTGCAAAACAATAAGGGCAGGGATATCATAGCAATAGTCCACTTTCTGGTACCATTTTTTTAAATCCTACTTTGTTCTCTATTTCTGTGATCAGACACCGGCCAAAGGCAGCTTTGGAAGGAAAGGGTTTGTTTCAGCCCACAACTCTCAGGTCACACTCCATCACCGAGGAAAGTCAGGGCGAGAACAGACGACAGGAATCTGAAAGCAGGAATGGAGATAGAGGCCATGGAGGAGCTCTGCTTAGGGCTTGCTCAGCCTTTCTTTTGCCACTCAGGACCACCTGCCTACAGGTGGTACCAGCCATAGTGAGTTGACCGAAAGAAAATGCCTCCACAAACTTGTCGATGGGCATTCCCATGGGAGCGTTTTCTCAGCTGAGATTCCCTCTTCCCCCTGACTCTAGCTTGTGTCAAGTTTACCAAAAAAAAAAGAAAGAAAGAAAGAAAGAAAGAAAGAAAGAAAGAAAGAAAGAAAGAAAGACCTTAAATAGCACAGCTAACTAACAGAAGCCAACATTATAGCCATGTGAAAAGAACTGCAATGAACCACACACTCTTCTTCCTGTAATACCCTTACTAGCAGAAAGGTATAAAGCAGGCTCCATTACCATAGCTACACAAGTCCAGAGTGCATGGAGGGCTGGATTAGCAAAGAAAGGATATAAGATAGATAGATAGATAGATAGATAGATAGATAGATAGATAGATAGATAGATACATACATACATACATACATACATAGATACATACATAGATACATAGATAGATGGATGATAGATAGATAGATAGATAGATGATTGATAGATAGATGATAGGTAGATAGATAGATAGATAGATAGATAGATAGATAGATAGATGATTGATAGATAGATGATAGATAGATAGATAGATAGATAGATAGATAGATAGATAGATAGATATAGGATGACAGAGATGAGAGTGAGAGATGGACAAATAGATGAGAGATAGGCAGACAGCTTCCTTTTAAGGCTTACTTTTAGTGTCCTTATTTTAGAATTTAAATTTCCTAAGTGAGCGTGCACATTCAGCAACAACAATGAAATGTATTAGCATAAAAGTTCCAGAAACGTATCAGGATTTGGGCTTTGGCCCATCATTTCATGAAGCGTGGAAGAGAAATTGAAAGTTTTGAAAAAACTTACTGTTTATGGTTTTATAAGAATCGAAGCTCAAGGATTCAGGCTGAGTTAATTCATATAAATCTAGAAACAAGAAAGAGGAAACACATAAATCTTATAAGCGCATATGTTACAAAATGGAAACTGAGATCATTTTTATAACTGCAAGAAACAGACTCCTTTGGGTCCAATCATCAGTTTTAATTCTGAGGATCTCTTAAACACTGTGTTTATTGACTCTTTGGGACCAATGCCTCGGTAGCAAGAAATATAATGATGTTTGAGAGTGTACCCCAGGACACCATATACTCTGCTGTGTCTGCCATGGTCTGCAGAGGAAAATAACCAAAGGGACGAATCTGTGCTATAAAAAGGAATTTACTAGATCAATTTACACAGTGGGGGCTTGATCGCCATCTACACAGTGGAGAACCTGAGAGGCCGGGAGCTGCTCAGTCCGTGAGACTGGGTGTCCAGCAGTTCCAATCGGGCCTGAAGGCTTGGAGCATTCCTGGGAAGTTACTGGTCTTTTATCCACATTGAAAGGCCAAACTGCAGTCTGATGTCAGAGGAGGGTGGAGGTGGGAAGCAAGGAGGGGACCTGCTGTGCAGTGCTGCTTCCTGCCTGAGTTGTGGCTCTCTGCCTGGTGCTCAGACCTAAGCCATACCTCCCCACATCTGGAGTATGAACCTGCCACAACCAGCCCCTGCCCACTGACCCTTGGATCACGACCCATCCTTGGCATGCTGGGGAATCTTCCAGTGTCTTCAGACAGCTGTCCCAAGCAACTCCCCTTCCTCCCCTGGTCTACTTCCCCCCATGAGAGCACTCCGTCACTGCCAGGTCCCCCCCTGCCTTGAAGCTGCTGAGAGTGTGTGACAAGGCACAGAGGACCGAGTAAGACCCATGTGTAGGGCAATCAGCCACAGATCACACCACTTCCTCCCAGGAGCTAAGTCAAAAGAGGAAGCACCAAGCAAAGGTGTGTCTGCCAGAGAAGTCTCCAGAACAAGCTGAATAGGAGCTGAAGAACCCCCAGCTGAGCCGAGGCCTCCAAGGAGCCAAGCCGTGAGTGGGGACCCTGTCCCTGTGGCTCTCACAGGGGATACCTCAGTGTTAATCTTCTCTAAGCAGCAGGAGACCTGACCCCAGCCCTGGTAAGGATCCTGTGGCCTCTCTATGACCCCAGTCTAGGGAGTCTGAAAGAAAACTGTTCCAAGACTACCCGGTCAAGGCCCTGTAGTAGGAGAGGCCCCTTGAAACCTCCAGGAAGAACCATGAGGAAGGCTAGGAACACCCAGAGCTGAGAACATGAGGTCAGGCTGGTGAAGAATAAGCACAGATGCACAGGCCTCCTGCTTTGGTTCTAGGATCCCATATGCTATCTGGGCCTCTAGAGACATGGTGGCTGCCAGACCCAGCAGAGACAGGATGATCCTCTTGTGGGGAGGGCTTCCTAACCCCAGGCTGGAAGTGGAGGGTCCAGGAAGGACTGGAGCTGAGGGGGAAGTTCCCAAGGCTATGTGCAGGAGCCAGGTGTGTCTGCCCCTTCCTGCCTCAGCTGGTCACCCTCTCTTCGCACCTCTAGCCCTGATAAATCTACTTCCAGACTCACCTGTGTGAGGGACGGTGGGTCTGTTTGTGTGATATGTGTGTCTGTGCACGTGAGCACAGGTTTGTGTGAAGTGTGCTGGTATGCACATGCACGCCTGTATGTATGTACAATTATGTCTGTGTGGTGCATGTGTGTGTGTGTGCGTGTGTGTGTGTGTGTGTGATATGTATCGTATGCAGGTACATGCCCATGTATGAGTATCTATTACATATATGTGTGTACAGTGTGTGCTTAGGTGTCCATGTTGTGTGTGTGTGCGGTGCATGTGTGTGTGTGTGTGATATGTATGGCATGCGTGTACATGCCCATGTATGAGTATCTATTACACATATGTGTGTGCTTAGGTGTCCATGTTGTGTGTATGTGTGTGTGCGTGCGTGTGTGTGTGTCTTCCTTAGTGGTGTCATGTGAATCCCTGGTGCTCAGGCTTTACAAGGCCTGGTCTGGTAGATGTCACACTTGGTAAGCATTGTACTTAAGGGAACAATACTGGTATGGGATTCTGGTTCTGGTAACCCTAATCTCTCCACCATGGTCAGGTTCATTCAAAAGAGCTGTTCTCAAGACCTTTGGCAGACGAGGGGGCAGCTGAAGTCATGGCTCTGGATCCCAGGGCTCCCCTTGGATCTTCTAGGATCTGAATGCTGTGGCCTGCCCCTTTCCCAGCCACCATCACCACCCAGAGTTTACCGACTGTAGGACTGGGTCCCTGCACTGCTGTCCTTTGATAAGTGGAAGGACAGCATGCACGGCCTCTGCTTCCTGTAGCGCCTGAGGCAGCAGTCATGACAGGAGAGGACTGGGGTGGATGGTGAGAGCAGCAGGGAAGCCGTAGCACCAACCACCTTCCTGGAACAGTGACTCCACGCTTGTGACATGGGAGCCATGGATGGAGAGAAGAGCTGCTGAGGACTCTGGGATGCTGTCATCAGGTCACCTTCCAGAAAGGATGCAGTGTAAACTGAGGCTGTGTGGGAACGGATGGCCAGCTGGCAGAGGGGATACCGTGGAAACGGAGAGCCCTATTTCTACTGGATCAGTGGGCCTTCCATAGCCTCACCCCTGCTCATAACTTGGTAGCATAGGTCTTATCATTTCCTGTGGGCAAGAGATGTAGACATGGGCTGGGGGCAGGTCTCTGGGATGCTCAGACCTGGCTGGTATGATTAAGATACTTATATCTTAAGATACCTCTGAGCCCGAGAGGCATGATGCTGCTGTTATAGAAGCTTCCAGGTATGGGGTTCTTCTGTCCCAGCCCTAGGCAGGGGTCTCTTGGTGCTCTAGAGTCTGAGAGTACAGTCAGCTCTGGGAAAGTAGTTCTTCCCAGCTGGCTTTTAAGTGGCATCCATTGTGTCTGGAACATTTGGAGTGGAAACTCAGTAGAAGTGGGGGCAATGCAGACGCTGAAGGGACCAGTAGAGGCAGAATCCAGTAATCCTTAAGGATAGCCTAGATGCATCTAGTCTTTTACCAGGAGAGGCCGAAAAGCACTTGCTAGAGGGATGAGTGGGTGAAAGAGCTAACAAGAGCCATCCAATGATTGATGGAGCACAACCGCCGCCATGGTCTAATTCTCCTCAGGATTGTATGTGGTGGGAACAACAGAGCCAGTGGGTTGTGGAATCTGCAGTCTCGGGCAGTGCGTTAGCTACTACAGACCTGAGAGCTCTTCTAAGACCGGCCATGGATGAAGACAATGAAAGACTCCAGCGTGGGGGGGGGCCTTCCAAGGCTCTGCCCCATAGTATTGGCAGCTGATGGCTGTCATGGAAGGGAGGGCCATTCTTCTTGGGGGGGGGAAGCACTGTTCCAAAAGATTATAGCAAGGCCACAGGTATGTGAGAAGCACAAGCTGAATTCAGCAGGCTCAAATAATAAATATTTAACTTTAATTTTTAATAATTATTTTAATTTTAAATAATAATTTATTTATTTAATGATTATTTAATAATTTAAGAATTATTTAATAACTCTTAACAGCAGTTAAGAATGCTTGCTGCTCTTCCAGCAACCCCAGTTCAGTCTCCAGGGCAAACATGAGACAGACAATTTCTGTAATACCAGCTCTAGGGGATCAGACACCCACTTCTGGCTACCTCGAGCATCCACACACATGTGGAATAGATAGATAGATAGATAGATAGATAGATAGATAGATAGATAGATTAGATAAGCATGGACACATGAATTTAAAAATTAAGCAAATACTAAATAATGAAGGACGTAAAGTTGGGAGGGAAATGTGGGCATGGGCTGAGAAGTGGAGATGGATGTGATTAAGTTACATTGCATACGTTATGAAATTCTCACAAAGAAAAAGCCTTATCCTTAAAAGATGTCACTATATACATTTATATAGAAAACTGGAAGACATGGACAGGATTACTGTAGAAACTGAGAATACTGGTGATGAAGTAGCTTGTCCCTACCCGGAGCATTGGGTCTCAGAACAGTGTTCCGATGCCCTGTTGCTCATCTGCCCCCCTACCCCGGGTCTTTTGTGAGTGAACAGACAGAAGTGACTCCACCTTGGCACTGGGCTTCCGTGGAAACTATTGAGTGGGCTGTGGTCATCACAAGCCTTTAATTTTGTTTTCCCTAAGACACGGTGGCCATGGGTTGCCGCTTGCTCTCCCTCCAAACCCACCCTGGGGCTCTGCCAATTCCCCCTGCTCACTCCTGTAACTCTTGACACAGGAACCTCTCCCAGGGAGCCTGGGGCTTCTGAGGGCTGGGTGGAGGGTTCTGCACTGGGAGAACTTCACAACAGGTCTCAGCCACCTGCCCTCATTGGTATCTGCTTCTCATGGGAACATGTGATGTATGGGATCCATTTTCCCTCCGAGGCATCCCTCAGGTCCCATAGTCCAGGAGTTTGCAGCTTGATCTAACCTAAAATAAGGTCTTCATTTGATGCCTGTGTTTAGTGTTAGGGGAGGACACCCGGGTCCTCAACAGAATCTCCACAAAAGGAAACTTAACAAAGTCCAACGCAGGGGCTGTGGTAAGCTTCACCACTTCCTGAGAGAGTGCTGGGCTGTGCCATCACTTCCCCAGGGAGAAAGCTGGCTTTGCTGCAGACTTCTGGTGAGCTGGTGGGTCTTGGGTTTCCTAGTGTGGTCGCTTTTAGGGTTGTTTGGAGTGCCTGCCTGTCACCAGCCTGAGAGACAAGTCTCTCAGGCCATTCTTTGTAATAACCACAGCGTTCACATAAGCAAGGAGCGATGTGGGGGATGGGAGGTGGCACCACCACCACCCTGGCAGGCTACCTGTCATCAGGTCATTGAGACAGTGCATCTGTGGGTTAGTCTTGCAGTAACCAGGGCCCCTTCCTGTTCTCTGGAGAGTGTACGGTACACCGAGGTCTATATCCATCCTGTTCAAATTTCCCAATCAAAGGATACAAGAGTTTTCATGCTGCCACTGGTGTTTTGCTTTGTTTGGTTTGTTTTTTGTGGGGGGAAGGGGGAGTCCAGTCGATACCCTTGGAAAGAGAATAAATCTAAGTTAGGAGATATTCACCCAGAGCTGGTGTGATCTACTCAGTAACTAAGTCTGGCCAGAGACAACTAGTCAACCCTGAAACTGCCCACTTTCAGACACCTTAAGGACAGGTTGGAGACTGGGATGGAGAACAAGCAGTGGCCTACAGCCACACATGAATGGCTTCCAGCACTACCAGGACAGAGTCTCAGCTTGTAGCCCAGGTTCCACCCTTGAAGACTTGGCCTCAGCAGCATGAAACACACATAGCATTTGTAACATGTGGTGGGTGTGCAGTGTCTGTGTTGACATATAGCACATGGTGTGTGTGTGCGTGCGTGTGTGCGTGCTTGTGTGTGTGTGTCTGTGTTGCATATGTCTGTATATATCACCTACAGTGAGTGCCCCGTCTTTTGCGCTCGGTGCCCCAGCCACTTCAATAGGCCTGTGGCTCCTCACTTCCTCCTTCCCTGAGCCTGGCAACACTGGTGACTGACTTTGCATGGAACCTGTCTGATTCTTACACCCTGAGGTATCAGGGACTAGATCCTATCCACCCTCAGTAGCCCTGCATTTCAGACAATCCAGAAGAGGCTCTGTAGGAGGTCAGCCTTAACTCACCAGAGCCTTCCCTCCACAGGACATGCTGGGCCGGCACCGCCTGCTACTCATCCTAACTGGACTGCTCTCCCTGGGATCTGGTGAGTTCTATGAAGTCAGCTCCTATGAGGTGTTCTGGGGAAGAACAGGCACACCCTGTGGGCATCACTTCACTCACAGAGCCACACGGGGCTTCCAGTCCTGACCTGACCTCTCCTGTGCCCCTTCCCTCCCCGTCCCTATTGACTCTGCAGCAGCTGGGATGAGCAGAACCTACTTACCCAACTGTCTCCCCAGCCCTGTCGCAGCTGTGTACCAAGGACAAAGTGAGCACCTGTCAGGACTGCATCAGGTCAGGGCCTGGCTGCGCCTGGTGCCGGAAGCTGGTAAGAACCCCATGGGTTGACGGGCAGAATATAACATCTATTCATTCTCTCTGTCTTTCTCTATCTCTCTCTGTGTATGTGTGTGTGTCTCTCTCTGGTCTCCACCGTGCCCCATGACTGTCTGCCTTGTCTGTCTGTCTCTCCTTCCTTTCTTCCCCCCAACGCATACATGCATCTCTATCTTGCTCAATATTCTGTGACTATCATTGGCTCAATGATGTTTTAGTGTCTCAAGTCTGCCCAGGGGCCCCTCTGGATATTCTGGATTCCCCCAGAATGACTCTCCCCATTTTTTAAAAATACAATGAGGGTGGGGTGTGTGTCTGTCTGTCTGTGTGTCTTTCTCTGTACGTTTGTGTCTGTGTGTGTGTGTGTGTGTCTGTATGTGTGTCTATGTGCCTGTGTATGTGTGTGTGATATAGGTATATGTACTCACGCACACAAGTAGAGTACAGAAGAGGACATCAGTCTCTGCCTATTCCTTCTCAATTCCTAGAGCCGAGCTGGTGGCCAGAGTGCTTATGCTAGGTTACAGGCACATGCAGCATTTATTTGTGTGTAGATGCCGTGATTTGAACTCAAGTCCTCAGTGCTAGAGGGAGTAGTTCAAGGGCAGAAAAGGGCCTCCAGCTGCCTGATTTGGAGCCCTCAAGGAGACTGAGATTGTCTCAAGGCCAGTTATTCCTTGGTAGGCTGTCCCCATCCACAGAGATTTCTATGCCAAATTGTAATGGCAAGTGAAGAGGAGATAGGCTGGTTTCTTTAGTCCCTATGATCCGTCATCTTCCTTGTGACACTAACCTGGCCCTTTCCCCAGAACTTCACAGGCCAAGGGCAGCCAGAGTCTGTCCGCTGTGACACCCCGGAGCAACTGTTGTTAAGGGGCTGCACATCTGAGTACCTCGTGGACCCCAAGAGCCTTGCTGAAAACCAGGACAAGGACAGGGACCAGAAGCAGATGTCCCCACAAAATGTGACGCTTTACTTGAGACCAGGTAGGCTCGAACTTGCCTGGAGCGGACGGGGCACATGGTGTTTACAGGAGCTCGGCCAGCATCCCCGCTGTCACTGTGGACAGGTAGACTGTGGTTCAGTTTCTTCTCCTGACAGTGTTGAGATTCCTGACAGAGGCAGCTCAAATGGGAGAGGGTTTGACTCACAGTTCAGGGGTACAGCCCATCAAGGTGGGGGTGCCACAACAGCAGGAGCTTGAAGCAGCTGGGCACAGGACATCCACAGTCAGGAAGCAGAGGGTGATGGATGCATGCCGCTGCAAGTGCAAGAAATAGAGCACAGGATCCCAGCCAGGGAGTGATGCCGCCCACAGTGGGCAGGTCTTCCCGCCTCAACTGACAGACTCAGGAGAGTCGCACACAGGCTGGCCCTGAGGGCTTTCTCCCAGGTGATTCTAGATTGTGTAAGGTGGACAGTTAACACTTGCCATTGCAGGGTGTGTGTCCAGGTTGGCCTGAAGGTTGCTGGGATCCTCATGACTGATGTCCACTCTCCAGACACCTGAGCTCCCAAATATCCACAGGAGACTGAAGCAGGAGATGCATTTGAATTCAGGAGTTGATTCAAGGGTAGACACACACACACACATACTCACGCATGCGCATACACACCACACACCACGCACATCATAATTGCATTTTTAATTTAAAAGGCTGAGGTTCTCCATACATAGCTCTGCCTCTCGCTAAACCTAAGCAAGCAAATCTCCCCCAGCCTCCATTGTCTGCTGTCTGCACTGGATGCCTGGTCTCCCTTTTAACCCTGTGCTATGTTTTTGTTCTGCTTTGCTTTGGTGTTGAGAAGGGAGTACAAACCATTTGGAAAATACTGTTGCATTCAATCTCAGAAGGCCAAGTGTTCTTGAGAGAAGAAGGGCACTGATAAGTCCTGCAACTGAGAAACTCTTTAAACCAGTCTGCCCAACAGATGATGTGACCGTGGCCACAGCAAGTGTTTTGGAGCACAGGCCCCATTGTTGATATGAGGCCTGGCCCCAGGGAGCCAGGGTGGTAAATCGAGCCACAGGCAGAAGCAAAGGGCTTGTGTGGGCTGGCTCCACAGGCTGATTAACTCACTCACAAGACATCCTGCTCATGGATCTGGAGAATGGAAGCCCAAAATCAGGGTGCTGGGGGTTGCTGGGTTCCTCAGAAGTCACTTCAGCTATCTGTTTGGTGTTCCCACATGGCAAGAAGAAGCAGGAGAGTTTTTGGTGCTCTCTCCCTTTTAAGCAGGGCCCCACTATGTAGCCCACACTGACTTCCAATTCACAGATTTTTCTGCTCTGCCTCCTTAGTGCTGAGGTTAAAGGTGTGCACCACCAGGTATAGATAGCTATCGGTCCCTTTTCAAGGATGCTATCCCAGGCAGCAATGATGGAAGAAACTGAGAGGACCGAGGTGTTACTGGAGAGAACAGTCCATGTGCAACCCCTGCTCAGTACCAGTGTCCTAAGACAACACAGCCCAGCAGCAACACCCTTCTCCTTCACAGGGCAAGCGGCAGCATTCAACGTGAGCGTCCAGCGGACCCAGGACAACTCTGTTGACCTGTACCTCTTGATGGCCATCTCTGACTCCATGCAAGACCATCTTTCCAATGTCCAGACACTGGGCAGTGACCTGGTCCAAGCCCTCAATGAGATCACCAGATCAGGCCATATTGGTGAGGTCCACAGCCACTACAGGGATCTGTCTCAGCATTTCCTGTATCCTGGGCAACCCCTCCCCAACACACCAGAGGCAAGTGACCTGAGAGCTGCCGCTGGGGAGTTCTCAGGACATCACTGTGGGTGGAGTGGGCCTGCATCCCCTCCAGGGACCATGTCCAGTCACTGACCACAAGATTCAGCCCTCCACTGGTTCTTCTTTCCTTTCTCACTCATTTCTTGGTAAGCTCAAAAGACAGAAGTGCTAATTTCTAAAAACCAGTGAACATCAGATTAGGACAACAAAGTAGCAATTGTAGCATAAAGGCAGTGATCACAATGAGCTGGAGGTCAAAGGGTCAGAGCTCCACAAACACCAACAGGTTCAGAGAATAAGGCTTGGGTGCTTGCATGTGTGATGTGTGCACAGCTCCACCTTGCCTGGCTTCCCCCAAACAGCACTCTCTTCCCTGAAGAGTGATGTACTCCCTCACACTTGGACATCTTTGTTCACACTCATGCACTCGTATGTGTGTGCATAGCCACATGCACACCCAAAGGCATGCTCACACATGTATTAGACCACATGTGCACATACATTCTCAAATACATACAGTGACACAAATGAACAATTTATTTCTGCACCTGGACATGCTCACATTCATATAGAAACACACTTATGTAAACTGTGTCCAGGCATACACACGATTTTGAATGCTCGCATGTATGCACAGGAACTCCCACAAATACATACTCAAACACACACATCCACCATCCTGTTTTCTCCCTTGTTTTACTATAAGGCAGGGAAACTGAGGTTGTGTCCAGGTATCTCCCAGGCTCACCTCCCTATCTTAGACCCAGCCTTCTACCTCCAACCACCAAAGCCTCCCAGCCTCACCTGTCCTCCTCAGGCTTCGGATTCATCAGGAACATGACCTTCCAGCACATCCTGAAGCTGACTGATGACTCCGGTCAGTTTCAGAAGGAACTGGCGAAGCAACTGGTTTCTGGAAACCTGGATACTCCCAAGGGACAGCTGGAATCTATGATGCAAGTCGCCATGTGCCTGGTGAGCTTACCAAGCCCTTCTGAGGTTTGAAGACTTCCGTGGTGCTGCAAGCTGTTGTATTAGCCATGTTCTCTCAAAGGGTCAAGGCCCCTTTGCTGGCTGTCAGCCTGAGAGGAATAACCCTCACTAGACTTCTAGAGAGCCGCAGGAGGTGGCTGGGAGGGAGAGAGGGAAGAGGGCAAAGGAACCTGCAACATTACCTGCAGATTCACTATTATCTGTGATGCCACTAACCCTCCTGAAGCCTAGAACTCACCAAGTGACCATGGTAACCTGGGTCTCATCCTACATGTCCTGAGTCAGGGGCCCACTCTCACCTCCAAGGCAAGACAACAATCCCTGGCCAGAGTTTGCTCCTACTTTTCTTCCCTCACCCACACACCATCCCACACCTGTCCCAGGCTGTCTCTTTATGTCACTGTTGCAGCAAGCTCACTCTATGCTGGCTCAGCTCTTTTCTCTCAGCTCTCTGGCCTCCCTGGGTGTCAGACTACAGCATGCTGCAAGCACACAACCCTTTCCGGGGATTCTCCAGGAAGACGCAGTTCCCCTGTGGGCCCTGTATTCACACTTGGGATTTGCCTGTCATGATGGACACCACAGATTTTGGGGGGATGTTTTTGGGATGTCTGGAGGGATGGGCTGTACAAGTTCTGCCTATTGGGAAGTAGACACGCATTTCATGTCCCCTCACCTCACACTTGGGGCATCTTAGCAGACACACCCCAGACTCAATCTCTACTCTCTCTTTCTGTTGTCTGGCTGCTGTGAAACCCCAGAGCAGGAGGGGCAGGCTCCAGGCTGCCACACCCAGCTCCTGCGGTGGCCAGCGGAAAAAGTACAGCGGGTAACTCCAGGCCATTTGTTTCTCAGGGAGAAATCGGTTGGCGCAATGGGACACGGTTTCTGGTGCTCGTCACGGACAACGATCTTCACTTGGCTAAAGACAAGAGTCCGGGTACCAGACTGAATCCCAGTGATAGTCACTGTCACTTGGAAGATGGCATGTTCAAGAGCAGAAGAGAACCTGTGAGCTCCTTCCTTCCCTGGTGTCACCTGAGGCTTAGCCCTGCGTGACACAAGACAGGAACCCAAATGGGGGACAAAACAAGACTCTTATAAACTTGCCCCCTCATAACAGCCAGGTCAGGATCACACAGGGTCACCTCTCCAACCTAAGAAACACATTCAAGAAAAACTCGGAAGCTGTGACTGGTCCTATTAGGTCTCAGGTATCAGCCGCAGGCCAGAGCACAGCCTGACACAGAGGACACCAAGACATACTGAAGAGAGTCTCCCCTATTCTACAAGTCAGCAGGGGAGTCACAAAGGAATATGATATGGGCTGGAGGGCTCAAAGGAGCCACTGAGAAGAACAGTCCCTAGGGGATGGAGTGGGCTAGGAGGAAGGGCCCTGCAGGCAAGCTACAGCAGGACTAATGGCAACTTTGAAGAGTCTGGAAGGGAGGACAATGAAGATCCCCCACCCCACCCCCGAGTCCCAACCTAGCATGGCAGCCGAGGGTCCCTGCTAGAGTGGGGTCTGTGGGTTAGCAGAGCCACAAATGACTGGATGTAGGTTAGAAGGAAGACTGAGAGGTTGCCAGGATTAGAGGGATCCTGGGTCTGCACCAAGAGACCAAGCACACTGCAACTTTTGGTGTTTTCTTAACTGTTTTTCAACATCATTCATTTCTGCTGAATTCTGTTCACATATTTGTGCGCCTTGTTCAGATAAGGTGCTGCCACAGGACAAGGGTGATATCATAGTTCTCAGAGCCGTAGTCCACTGGGTGACCTGACAGGATGCCCCTTCTCCCCAGGACGACCATTCAGTGCTCCAGCTGGCAAGGAAACTGGCTGAAAATAACATCCAGCCCATTGTCATGGTGCCCTCGAGGATGGTGAATACACATGAGGTAAGAGAGGTGGGTCTTGACCAAGAGTGGCAGGCATTTTAGTTGCAGGGTGAGGAAGCCCAGCATTCTCGCAGGATCCCCGGAGTGAAGTCCTGCTTCCACTTGCCAGAGTAAGGGCCTGAGACCAGAATGAGACACAAGTCCAGCAGTCTAAGACGAGGAAGATGGCCATGATCTATTTGTCTGATGACCAGTTCTTATGGGTCAGCAAGATCCCTACAGTAGAACATCAGAGCTACAGTCTGCAGTGGGACCATTTGGGACCTGCTCCTCTATGAGGACTGCTCTAGGGACTTCTGAACTGATCCATCCAGTTAAATCAGAAAGCAGCTGCTCCCAGTAACAAATTCTCCCCATCTGAGAGTGACATCAGTGTCCTCTGACATCATCCATCCTCATAGGCACACTCGTGTGACACATGAGTACTCAGGTTGACTCCCCTTGTGCCTGGACTCTCTGAAGCTGTGTGGCCTTGCACAACAGCCGGGTGCAGGGCTGGGTTGAGTATGAACATGAATCGTGGGGGAGGAAGCCCTACAATGGCTGGGGAGTTGACTGTTGCTGGATGTGCATTGCTGAATGAGGACCCAGGGTTGGGTCACATCACAGGTCTCAGGCAAGCCTTGGTTGCCAGGACAACAGGCAAACCACACTTCTTGTTGTTAGGTTCCCAGGTTCCAGAGAAGGGAAGCTACCCTACAGAGACAGTAAGAGGAGAGGTGGCAGCCTGGAATACTGCCATCACAGCAGCCACGGGGAACAGTGGCTTGGCTCTGCACAGGTTGCCTTCTAGCGGAACAAAGAGGAGGACACTCCATAGTCAGGATGTCACAGCCCCTGTGTCCTCATCTGTGACTGGGCTATGGCAATCCCCTCCTCACAGAGTTGTAGTGGGTCAGGAGTCATACTCCCACAGACAGCATGGTGACAAGGGAGGAAGCCACAGATGGGAGACTTGAGGCCCACCACTTCCTTTGCTCTGAGAGGTCATAGGCCTCCATAAGGCTCTGTTCTCGTGAGGTTGGTCAATGCCACAAGGAGCACACGAGAATGTTACACACAAGACCCTTCTCTGTGGATGCTTCTGGACTTAGGGGAAAGCCACTTTCATAAACTGGACAAGGCAGAGCCCGAATTTTCTGGTGGGCTGGTCCCATAGCCAAGACAAATGACAGTGAGTTGATGAGCACAGAGAGGTTTGGTGGCCTGGATGTAAAAAGCCTACTGTGCTCACAGAGAGGGCAGACTCCATTCCAGGGACAATGCGGGATAGAGAAGTGTCTATCCTGACTGTCAGTAGGATTTGTCTGGAGAGGGTACCAACATTCCCTTTTCATGACATGTGACACAGTCCTTGAATGACACTAGGCAATTGTGGGGAGGATGATGGTCTGTCAGCTATCCAGGGATTCAGGCTGAGCCACCTCCAGGGACACTCTGGGAAACAGATCAGTTCTGCCAGGGCTGATTGTCACAGGGTTGTGTAATATGGTCCCCATTAAAATCAGATTGCTCAAACCCAGTAATGCTCAGTAAGGCTTACCTCTTCCTCCTCTTCCTGTGATTTTACCACTTTCTATTGCCCTATGTGTCATGGGTATGATTTCTGTCCACCGTGATGATATGGTGAAGGTATTGTCCCGTGATAAGACAGGTGTGTGTTCCCCAGTCAGTGACATCAACAGTTTGAAAATGGAACTGCCTGCCAGACATGAGCGTACCAAGAGCCAGGTGTCGGCACTTGGCAGCATGCCACCGATGCTCCTTCTGCGACTCTGTGAAGTGGAGACTCAGCTGAGCATCATCCCAGCCACTTGGAGAGCTGGAGGGACCCCCTGGGTGTCACAAGCCTTCAGGAGCACGGAGGAGTTGGTGGTCCCAGGTGCCAGCTTGATCTTCTCTCCCAACAGAGACTCACCACGTTCATCTCCACGTTGACCATCAGGGAACTTTTGGGTGACTCCAGCAATGTGGCACAGTTCATTAAGGATACCTACAGGGTGAGTCTCCTGGAGTAGCTGGGTGAGATGGTCTGAACTTCACAGTTAGCAGAGCTGACTTACGGAACCCTGCTGTAGCCTCCAGCAGCCCCGACCGGCACCCTACAGTCTTCTGCACAGACACAGAGGACAGGACCGTTCCTCTTACTGGTGAATGACTGTGTGGCTCGCAGATCTTTTCTGGCTCTCCCTAAAACATGAGTTCCAAGTCCTACCCAGATGGGGCTCTCCCCTGCCTACCGCCATGGAGATAGAAGAGGGCAGGTGGCCATGGAAGAGCACATGCTGTCTCACAGGCTGGGGAGACCGCAGACATCGCCTTAGTAAATTCAGATGCTGTGTAGACAGTCTTGGGAAGAAGGGCCTGTTCTAGTTCACTTTCTGTTACTGTGTTAAAGAGACAGCACCCACGGTGAACTAGGCCCTCCTGCATCAAGTAGCAATTAAGAAAATGCCCATAGACGTGCCCACAGGTCAGTCTGATAAGGCAATTCCTCAACCGAGGTTGCCTCTTCCAAACGGACTCTGGTTTGTATCAAGTTGACAGAAACCAACCAGCGCAGCACTTCCTGCATGCCGGTCCCACTCCTGCCCCAGGCAAATGCTGCAGACCCTCATTCCTCATCCTCCACCCTGGTGTGTTGTCTATCCAGCTGCATCCAAGTCCACACCCTTGGGTTCCCAGGGTTCCGGTAGACACCAGCATGCATGACATACTGCATTGCTCGGGGTTTACAGATACAGAAATTTACAAGTGACGGGTATCCTTAAATTCTGACCTAGCCTTCTGTGACCAAACATCCTGGGATCCACCAGCACAGTGGGGGGAGGGGGACTGCAACACTGCCATCACTGACCATGGAGAGGTTTCATCTCCTTCTATAGCCTTGTGAACCCCAGATGCCCCCAGGAAGACTCTGTGCCAGACCACTGCCCAGTCTAGCTCTGCCTTTCTAGGGATGACTCAGGTGACGCCATCCTTGCCCACCCGCCAGATGCCACCTGTTCCCTTTGTCCTCCCATCTGTGCTCTGTCTCTCACATCTTCAACAGTCTGTGGCTCCTCCTCAGCTGGCCCTGGCGTTCAGCAGTGAGGGGACTATCCTCAAAGGGCTCACAGCTGTGTCTATGCTGGTCTCAGAGCAAGCCATGGCGTGGAGCTGCTGGCCTGCCCTGACACGCTCACTGAGCTACCAGTAGGTGTTTGTGTCATCAGCTGGTGTGCCGGGGTGGGGGGGGGGCATGAAAAGTGTAACGGTGCCACAGTACTGGAGGGGCAGGGACAGCTGAACCTGTCACCCCTGAGCATGGCTGTTCTCTGCCCACAGAGACTCACCTCCAGAGTCTTCCTGGACCACACCACCATCCCCAACACTCTGAAAGTCACCTACGACTCCTTCTGCGGTAACGGGGTATCAAGTACAGGCAAATCCAGAGGGGAGTGTGACAGTGTGCAGATCAGCGACCAGGTGAGCCTGGGGTTCCCAACCCAGCATGCTAGAGGGCCCACCAGGTATTTCAATAACTCAATCTCAGGGACATTCAGGAGGAAACAGAGGCTCACCTGGAGCAAGCAAACGGGAAAGCAATTGGTGGCCAGCGGCCAGACGGTTCTCCCTTTAAACATCACTTGGCAGACTGGTGCTGTCTATATGGTAATGTTAAGGAGCAGGAAGGCACCAAATGCGCAGACCAGGAAACCCAACACCCCTCCTGGAATAGCCCAGACGCACTAACCAGTCATGCAATAACAGCACCCCCTAGGGGGCAATTGCTAGACATGAAGAGAGATTAAAAAATAAGGTATGGATTGGGTCATCTTTTCTAACTTTTGTTTCATTTTACCTTTTGATGGAAACATCAAGTCTCAAGCCACACAGGTGAGCAGAAAAACAAACTGACTTCTTTCCCTAACAAATATAAATTTGTTACCCAAGTTTTAATCTTTCTTTTAGCTCATGAACTAACATCACACCACACACACACACACACACCCCAAACAGAATACCATCCCTTCATGCTGGGTGATTCATATGAGAAACTGACAAATTTTATTCTAAATTTTAGATGGTGCATTACTTATTTTTACTGACATTTCTTCTCTATCTTTAAGTACCATTGGCTTAAACTGATTTTAGATGTAGCCTGATTTTGCAAACCAGCACCTCTGTCATCAGCCCTCTTTGTGCCAGCCTGGGACCCTCTCCTATATTTTTATTGAATTATTTGTTTATTTATTTATTAAAGATTTCTGCCTCCTCCCCGCCACCGTCTCCCATTTCCCTCCCCCTCCCCCAATCAAGTCCCCCTCCCTCGTCAGCCCTGTGGGAAGTCCAAGGACCACCCCTCTCCTATATTCTGTGTTAGATAAAGAACATCACACTCCCTGTGGCATTCTATTATCTTAGCACTCTGAACACAAGGGAAAACTGTACCCCATACATTCACTGTAAAAAATCTCCTACTGTATGGATAATGAAAAACACTACCTCCCTAGTCTAATTCACAGCAGGGCTTGGATGCTGGTTAGTAAGGGCTGCGGGTGGGGTGGAGTGGGAGTCTGGACTCCCTACAGCTTGATCCATCGTCTGTCCCAAGATCCTCTGCTTCAGAAAGAACCCATGCCACCCCTCCCCAGACATCACTCTGATCCCTCCCAGCACCCCTGAGGAGAAGGAGTAGGACCACGACCCTGGTTACCCATAGTCCCTGTCTAAACCCCGTTATCCTCCTTCAGGTGACCTTCCAGGTCAATGTCATGGCTTCAGAGTGCATTCAGCACCAGGCCTTTGTCATCCAGGCCCTGAGCTTCACTGATACGGTGACTGTGCGGGTCCTTTCCCAGTGTGAGTGCCAGTGCCGGGACCCAAGTCAGGAGCACAGCCTCTGTGGAGGCAAGGGTGTCATGGAATGTGGCGTCTGCAGGTGAGGCAGATACATGCCGCTCTTGGCAGTCCAACCCGTGGGAAGGTTATCTATGGATGAGGTGATCACAGACAGCCCACAGCACTTTTTTTCCCCTAGATAGCTCCTAGGCTGCCTGGTGTGAGAGGATCTGGTGGGGAGCTCCCAAAAGTCCTTGCTATCACTCCCAAAGTCCTTGCTATCACTCCCCAAACCAGGGTATTCCTCGGCAATTCCAACTTCACTCTCCACTCTCTGGCCACGAAGGGTCCCAGGCAGAGAATTGGCTCACAGGAAACCCCTCTCACCAGAAGACAGATCTAGTAGCAGGCAAGGACTGAGACCAAGTCAAAGCTTAGGTCTGGTTTATCAGCTACCAGAGATCCAGGGACATTCAGAAGCCTCAAGCAGTGTACCATTTGCCCCACGTGGGCCATCTGCGCAATGCCATAGTAGCCTGTCAGAGGGACTGTTCATGGGCCAAGGACAAGCTTATGCTTGGCCACCCTACCCAGGGCGGCCTTGGGTCTACCTCAGGTGCGCACACAGAACACCACTGAGAAAGGAGTGGCCGTGGTGTGCCATACTTTACAGGTGTTTGGATGTGTGCACTGGGCCAAAAGGCTGAAGGTGTGTCCACCTCAAGGAAGAACCTGATCACTGCCCTTCCTATATGGCCACAGGTGCAGCTCTGGCTACACAGGGAAAACCTGTGAGTGCCAGACACAGGGCCAGAACAGTCAGGAACTGCAGAGAAGCTGCCAGAAAGACAACAGCTCCCTTGTGTGCTCAGGATTGGGAGACTGCATCTGTGGGCGGTGTGAGTGCCACACCAGTGACGTCCCCAACACAGTGATCTTTGGGCAGTACTGCGAGTGTGACAGTGTAAACTGTGAAAGATACAACGGCCAAGTCTGCGGTGGTCCACGTGAGTGACAAGGGCCACCGCAACTGGGGGATGGGCTTTCTTGTCAGTTTGCACCAGAAGATGTTAGAGGGACACTGGGACCAATGAACAGATGATTGCTAGTCTTGCCGAGCTACACAGCAACAGCAAGGCTGGCCAGGCCTTCCATGTCTGTGAGGGTCAGCCATTGTCCCTGGAGGACAACAGAAGTAACAGTCCTGACTCAAGAGCTATTCAAACACGATGTGGAGGCCCAGTCTGGCTGAAAGGCGGATGTGTTGCTGCAGGGGTGGGGGATCTCCCTGGTCCCTGTGTCTTTGCCCAGCTGTCCTTCCCTGGTGTTGTAGGGCTGGATGAGAAGGTACTGGTAGAAGCAGGCAGCAAGGAGGCTGTAAGTACAGTCCTCCCTGGCAGGCACTATTGGGCAAGAGCCCAGGGTGATGGGAGATTGGTTCCTAGTTCCCACCCACCTCCAGGAAGGTGAGTTGTGTGACCTCGGCTGTTTTCCAGAGAGGGGCTCCTGCTCCTGTGGCCAGTGAGTTTGCAAGGAAGAGTATGAGGGCTCAGCCTGCCAGTGCCGGAGGTCCATTGAGGGCTGTCTGAGCAAAAATCTGGTGGTGTGCAATGGCCATGGCCGATGCCGCTGCAACAGTTGTGAGTGTGACCCCGGCTACCATCCACCACTGTGTGAGGAGAGCTCCGCTGTTTCTCCTGCTGCTTTCTCACGCTGCCACAAGTACATGTGAGTGTCCCCAACCACCCACGCTGCCCTCACAGCTAGGCTACCTGGGAGTCCCCAGGGGTGCCACTATACCATAGTTCTCAGCAAGATCCAGCAGACACAGCAGGAGGTGTCATTTTGAGGGGGTCTGTACCTCCCTTGGATCCAATTTCCACTGGCTCTGCCCTTTGGTCTCCTCCCAGGAACACAGTCTGCTCTACCCTCACTTACACCACTGTGCAGACCTCTAAGGGCGCCTGGGATTCTCACTACAGGACCAGCTTGTATGTGGAATACCCTCACATGTTACACTCCGTGAACCTTGACACTCCCACGTCCCCTGAGACACCTGCTCATCCTTGCGTATCTGTACATCCTAACTATCAGAGCACCCTTACACGGCAGTCTACGCTCACACAGTAATACACCTTGGCATCCCTGTGAAGTCTTGCACAGCTAGACAAACTGATCCACCAGTGCACCCTGACACACCAGTTTGCACTCACATAACATGCATCTTGACAAACTCACACAGCCTTGCACACAGTACTCTCTCATTCACCAGTGCTCCCGAACATACATGTACACAGTGACACTTCGTGCACCCTGACACACACACAGCCTTACACATCAGTACACCCTTATTGGCTGGGACATGCTCACACACCAGTATGCAGTCACTCACCATTCACCCTGACAGACCCATGCAGCCTGACACCCTTAAAGTCTCGTACACTTGTAAATCCTGACACACTCATGCATCTTTACATAGTGCTGCACCCAACACACCTGTGTACCCTCACACAGTGTGCACCTTGCCCATCCTTAAGCCCTTGGACACCCCCTCGCCGTCCCATTTCATCAAACTCATTCCCAACTTCTCCTCAGCTCCTGTGCCAAGTGCTTAAAACTCAGCAATGGAGCACCTTGCTTCTGGGAGTGTATGGATCTGTTGAGTTCAGAATTTCATCGCAAGAACTGCAGTGAACAGGATGCACAGGGCTGCTGGACGACCTACACTGTGCGCCAGCGAGACCGGAGAAGCATCTATTCCATCTATGTAGAGGAGAGTCGAGGTAAGGCTGGACAGTGCCCAGATCTGGTGAGGTAGGACACAGTGACAAGAACTCTAGCCCAAAGCCTCTGCAGATAGCAAGAGGGCTGCAAAGGGAAGGGTCTCACTCCAGTGGGCAAGGATACCCAGTAGCAGAAGGAGAACTATCCAGGATACCTGGGCGGGTAAGCAGTACCCTCACCTGGCCCTGCACCAAGAGATGGTTGGCAGACAGGTACTTCTGGTGGTAGCTCCAGTCTGTGTTGAGCATGGCACCATGGAAGCACCACACCTTACAGTTGGAGCGTCTCCTGTTTGATGGGAGGGCCCCAAGGGCTGGTACCGGTTAGCTGTTTCAGGACACCTAGCATGAGTCTCAAAGGAATGGAGTGAATGCCTCTCAAGCACTCTTTGCCCCATGAAGCTCAAGTCCTGGACAATAATATCTGTGAATGGAAGATTCTGACCTAGTCTTTGTGGGATCCATGGCATGGTCCTGTCAGACAACGTCCAGCACAGTGTGAGGCTGCAACTACAGTTAAAATGAAACAAAGACCATGTGGTGAGGGACCCATTCTCCTGGAAGGAAAAATGAGATCATTGAGACAAGGAGACCCAGTAGGTTGGTGGTCATGACAGTCATCAGCCCACGGGCACCACACATCCTCTAAGGGTACAAGTTTGTTCCTGAGCATGCCAAAAAGCTATTAGAAGTTCCCAGAAGAAAAATGGCAATACTCACATTGTCTTTTTTCTTTTTTAAATTTCATCTGGCAACCAGGAGGACAGTGTCCTCCTGGTGACCACACAGAACTGTTGAATGTCTTATTGGACACAGTGAACATGGTCTTCTCGGTGACCACACAGACCCAGCACTATCAGAAATCAAGGTGCACATGGTCAGGAACCATACTGATACAATTCTAGCAACAGTTGGGTTAACACACACCTATCAGGGACCAGGAAGATATAGTAGTGGTATGGTCCTGTCAGGCATGAGGAAATAATCATCTCAGTGTATAAAGTGGTTGCTCCCTTGTCCTTGACACTGTCCAGTCATCAGTACAAGGTGTGTTTATACTGCCTGGGACCAAGTGGACATGGTCCTGTCTTGAACTGAGATAGGCATGGTCCTGCCAAATATTGCTGTCCTGGTCAGGAATAACCTGGTGGACAGGTTGAGCTGGGTTGAGTCCAGAAGTAGTAGGACAGACACTACCCTTGGATGGAGATGGCAGAAGAGATAGAGGACTAAGTGATAGTTTGAAGGTCCAGGGTTCCTCAACAGATGGATGAGACACAGGCTGTTAGAGCAGTTTGGAGAAGTGAGGAGTGACAATGGCCAAAGATGTGGAAGATGGCGGATTTGGGCAGAAGGTAAGATGTCTTTACAGGTCAGCATGCAGCTCCAGAATTCTAGTTTCTCATCCCATTCTTACTTAGCTGAAAGGACAAAGGCAGAGAGATCGCTTGAGCAACCACAGGAAATGTTGGCCAGCAGCACACTGGAACTCCTATAGGACAGAAACTTGAGCCTGCTGTTCTCCAGCCCTTCTCAAGTTGAAGCCCATGAGAGTAGGAGGGGCATAGACTCTGGGGGAGGACCTGTCCTCAGGCCATGATCATGGACTTCTCCTGGGGTCCCCATTCCCACTGTGCAGCAAGATGGCTTAGGGTCCCTCAGGAATGTCCATAACTTCCTCTGTGAATAAAACACCAGGCCTAGTGGCCTTTAAGTATCATTTGGGACCACAGAGACTGGCCTGGCTTTCTGATGCTGACTGAGGCTGTGTTCTCTTGTCTATCCATGTTGTGTGGCAGACAGCAAGTCTCTGGAGTGGGACCCTCTGGGAGAGCGGGTGACATGCAGAGGCTGTGGACTTGTGGGTAGAGACTCACATAATTCATGGCTTGTGCTTTTTCCTTAGAATGTCCCAGTGTCACCACCATTGTGCTGGGCATTGCAGTGGGTGTCCTGCTGCTTGTTGTCCTCCTATTGGTCTTGTGGATAATCCACCTGAAGGAAACCCAGAAGGTCAAGCTTTCCAGAATGGGTGGGGTTCAGCGCACACTGGACCAGCGTAAGTGACTAGACTATATGATCCTGCACCCTGCTATGCTCCGTAACTTCTCACACTGTAGGTCGTGGCTGTTTCTGGAGGTCAGCAAACACCCTGCCTCAGCAGCTCAGCTGAGCGCATACTGTAACAGCTTTGCTGCAAAGACTTAATTCATGGGAAGACCCTCCATTTCTGCCTTGGTCCTCAAAGTGACATCTTTAAACTGACCTGGTAGCCTCCAAGAGAGACCCAGAAGTCCTCCCCACACAAACAAAGTCATGTTTGGTTTCTCCCCAGAAGAGCCTCATCTTCAAGAACAGCATCATATGGAACCACCATGGTGGCATCAGAAGAGACAGGAGACCTGATGAAGATAAGGCATCAGGACCAACCACACCTCCACACTATAACCAACCAGCAAATGGCTTATACTCCCCAAAATCACCAACACAAAAGCTGGCTTTATTTGTTCCCATAGTGACCAAGATGCCAGATCTTCAGTGGACTTCTTTCCAGGGACAGCCCCCTCTTCAATCATTCATAAAACTTTGAGGAAAAAAATAAACTTCCTAAGTCTTAGGAGGCCAGACACATGCTTTCTGTCTGAAAAGTAAGAAACCAGTTCAATTAAATGTAGGGCTAATTTACATGTTAAACATCTCTTCTGGGTGTGTGTTCCTGTGTGCATACATGTCAGGAGGTGACATTAGGTGCCTTCTTCCATTACTCTCTACCTTATTTTTTGAGACAAGGTCTTTCCTTGATCCTGAAGCTCACCAGTTGGATAGACTGGCTAGCCAGTGAGTTCCAGGGTTTCCCCTTCCCAGAACTAGCCCAACGTTTATATTGTTTCTGGGAATACAGGTCACCATGGGCAGGAAGTGCATGATAAGCAGAACATGAGGAAGCTGGTCCCTTTGCATCTGCAGTCAGGGATCAGAGAGAGATGAATGCTGGTGTTTATACTTTCTCTCTTTTTATTTGGTCCTGGACCCTTGCTCACCTATAGAATGGTGCTGCCCATGTCTGGGGTGAATCTTCCTACCTCAGTTACACCTGCTTGGAAATGCCCTTCCTTCAGAGTGTCTCCTAGGTGATTCCAAATCTAGTCAAGTTGGCAATCAAGATTAACCACCACAGGCTATAGCCATGTTGTCAACAGATGACTGTGGACCTTGGGCTTTCTCAGCATCCATCATTCCAGGAGTTGACTTCCTCTTCCTTCCTTCCTTCCTTCCTTCCTTCCTTCCTTCCTTCCTTCCTTCCTTCCTTCCTTTCTTTTTCCTTCTTCCTTCTTTCTTTCCTTTTCTTTTTTTTTCTTTTCTCTGTGGGTTCTCTCTCTTTTCTTATAAAGTGACCACAAGGATTGTGGAGGCTTCAATCTGATGACTTTGCTTAATCTAATAATTTCCCAAAAGCTCTGGTGTTAGCCACCACACTGAAATGAATCTTCTACCCTCTTGCTACCATTAACATATAGTTTGGAAGTATTAAGCCCCCTGCAGGAGTTTTGGGAAACAAACCAGCTTCAAACCACATCTGCACACCCATTTCCACAAAAAACAAACAAACAAACAAACAAACAGAAAAACAAAACAAAAAGAAAAAAACCTCGGCTGGTTTTTAGGACCATCATCCATGAGCTTAGGAAGACTTGATGCCAGGGTAGGCACTCTCGTGATATTTCCTTCTACTTCCATTCTGCTTCACCTGCTCCTTGCTAGATCACTTGTCCACCGTTTGGCCTTTCTAGGGGCCACCCTTTGCCCAGTGTAGGGTTTTCCTTTTCTCTTCTTTTCACGTCATTCTTAATGATCTCCAGAACCCTTCCCTTCTATAGTGAACCAGGGTAGAGCCAGCACCCAGAAAGTATTTCTCCAGTATTCTCTGGATTTTTTTATTGTACACATCATCAATCTCCACTCATGAATTAGGCACTATAGAGAACCCAATGGCAAGTCCTTCTAGACTGCCAGCAAAATGTGTTCTTCCTGATAAATATCCTTAGTCTACTCTTGCCCACAGCTTCCTCTCTGAGTCAGCCTTGGCATCCCTTGTCATCCAAATTCCTGTCTTACCATGATTTTGTCCTTGATTTAAGCAATCCTAAAAGAGACAATTTTCCAAAGGACTTAGTACCCTATAGAAATAATGATAAAATCCCCCCCATCCCTCTGTCTTAGTCAGTGTTCTATACTGTGAAGAAACACCATGACCACACAACAACTCCTATAAAGGAAAACATTTAATTGGAGCTTGCTTACAATATTTAATATTTAAGTCCATTATTGCTATGGCAGGAACACATGGTATGTGCTGGCAGTCATTGGCTGGAGCAGTAACTGAGAGTTCTACATCCAGACCCACAGGAAGCAGGAAGAGAGAGCCACCAGACCTGGCTTGGGCCCTGGAAACCACAAAGCCCACCCATAATGACACACTTTCTCCAACAGGGTCACACCTCCAAATCATGCTAAGTAGTGTCAGTTCCTGATGACTAAGCATTCAAATACATGAACCTATGGGGGTCATTCAAATTCAAAGCACCACACCTCCCCAGAGGAGTCAGTCTCATTGCCCCACCCACAACGTTGCTACTAGGGCCTTCTTCTTAAAAGAGCCACTGAATGTGTGCTCTCCATTATACAGGGTCCTGCCTCTAATCTGTTCTGCATTTTAGACTTTTATATGACATAAATTACTGATTTATTTCAAGATCCTACCCAGAAAACAGCCCTTGGGTTTATTTTAATGATAAAATGAAACCTCGGGAGTCTGCACCACAGCCAACTCTAGCTCATGCTCTTACCATCATGTGCTTGGGACTTTCAAGTTAGGAGTTGTATATTTTCCAGGGCAGAGAATGAGATTTTGCATTTTTCAGGTCCCCACTGTGCCTGCTCCTATGTGTCCTGAGGGAGGTAAATGAAAAACACCCACATTTTTATTTTAACATTGGACTTGAGCTCAGGCCATCTACAGCAACAGCTCTTAACTCGCACACCCTCATGTCACCTTTCCTCCTCACTTTCCCTGCTCTGAGCTCTTACTTCCCGGATTAACCTTCTGTGAAGAAGAAACTCACACCATTACCCCATCAATTTTGCTACCACTGGGTCACATAATCAGGACATTGGGTCATGAGGTAACTAACTTCAAGTGACAATTCTGAATCTCTAATAAATTTCACTAATATCTTTAAAAATCCCAGCCTACACACAGGCTAACTATAGAGGATATTTGAAAAGTCTATAGTCCACAGACCAGAAAAGCTACAGGTCAGTTTGGCCCCTAAATGCTGAAATGGAAAAATTAAAAAATGCTGCAGGATTCCTTGTGGCTGCAGGGGCAGAAATGCTGCAGGTCCCCGAGCAGTAGCAGGCAGCAGGCCATGAGGCAGCAGGCAGTGGGCAGGGGGTCCCGAAAGCAGCCAGTCCCAGGTAGGGACAGTGTATGAGACCACAAGGAAAGACAGAAAGATGGGAATGCCACAGGACCACATCACAGGTCTCCCAACGTGGTCCTGGGCAGGGAGACATACGGTGGTGGGCAAGAGACAGAGACATGGATAGGCATGCCATACAGAGTAAGTTTGGATATTTATTTAGTGGGTTATAGAAGGGAAGAGGGAGGAGAAGGAGAGAAGAGGAGAGAGAGAGAGAGAGAGAGAGAGAGAGAGAGAGAGAGAGAGAGAGAGAGGGGAGAGAGAGAGAAACAGAAGGGGTAAGGAGAGAAGTGGAGAGAGGCAGAAGCTGCCTCTTGGAGAGGGAGATGGGAAAGCTGAAAATCAGCTTGTCTCAGACTGGGGAGAGAGTGGGTGTGGCTTGTCTCTTAAAGAGAGAGGACAGACCATTACAAATGTAAGTTCAATGAGATGTGACTATAAACTACAGCCAAGCTTAAAACACCAACAAAACCAACAGCTTGGAAATTCTACACAGACAGAAATATTTTTTATGTCCCAAAGGAAGCTCTTGCAAAGGGGGCTTTTGGCAACCTTGAAGCTTTCATTGAAGCCCACTGAACAATGGTACTAAAACATGCCAGTTTTTATCAGGGTGATGCTTCTGAGGTGCCAGAGAGACTGTACCCCAAGAGTCAAGAGTTATGCAAGCCAAGAGTCTATGTCAAAGAGCCGATCACCTGATTGTGGATACCTATGGTTGGCTTTTTCTGAGCACAGTGCATTCAGGATGCTGTACACAATGTCACAGGCAGGGTGGCTTAAGGAGTATTTTGTAGATCATGCTATTCCTCTCTCCTCTGCTATTAATTTTTAATTTTTATATAACCTTCACTTGCAGTATTCGTGGACTTGCAAGACAGAAACATATTTTATTGACGATTTCCGCTGCTTTCTAAAATAGTGCGGATCATCTCACCAGCAGACACTTAAGTCATGTGTCTTGGATCGTGAGATACATACTCAATACTTGGAAAATATTTATAGGACTTGAGTGTGAATTTCTGTAAATTTTGAAAGTATTTCTGGTTTGGTTAGGGTTTCATTTGTTTTTCTTTAATCACTTCTGTGTTTCCTGACACATGACAGGAGCAAGGGCGAGTACTCAGAATTTCTGATAGGTTTACAGATACAAATTCATGATTCTGAGTCATTGGATGGATGCTAGTGTTGAGCTGTGGCAGATAGCTTCACAAGTATTTCAATGACAGAGGAGAGACAAATCCCCCATGTCCACAGATGACAGAGAAGCGAATTTATAAAGAAAAGACACAGCAAAGTTTGTATAATTATTTATGAGAAAAGCTGTCATCTAGTCAAAGGCAGGGAATAGAAGAGAGTCGGCAGATATCCCAAGGAGATCCCAGAGATACTCAGCCTGACTTCCGTTAGCTGCAGTTTACCAAAAGGGCCCAACAGCTCTTGCTGAGGCTCCTAACAAAGCCAAACTCAATTCCCAACCCCCAAGTTTTTTTTTAATGTAATTGCATTCATAGGCAATTCAACGTCTCTTACACTGTGACATTCTACACTTGGATACACAGTGAGGTATTTATGGTTATAAATAGGCTTATTGCCTTTGTAATGTTTGGGGGACATAGGAAGAGTTTGCAGTATTTCTAGGCATTGTGGGGCATCAGAAGCTTCCTTCCAAGCAGCGTGGAATCCTAGCACATGATAATCATTGAGAAATCTGTCAGGTCTAGCAGTACAAGCTTGCAGTCCTGGCCACTCGGAGGCTAGGGCAGGAAGATTGCAAGTTGAAGCCCTATCTGGGTTATTGTGTGAGCTCAAGGCCACTGAGCGACTTAGTGAGACTATGTATCAAACTAAAAGTCAAAGGGGTTGGAGAGATGACTTGGAGATTAATGCACTTGCTGTTCTTGCAGAGGACCTGAGTTTGGATCCCAGCTACTTTATTGGGCAGCTCACAGTCACCTATGACTCCAGTTCCAAAGGATCTGATATCCTTTTCTGGCCTCTATAGGTATCCATTGCACATGTACGGATACCACACAGACTTGCATACATATGGACAAATAAATAATAAAATAAATCTTTAAAGAAAAGTAAATAATGGAAAGTACAAAAGAGATAGGTGACTTATCTCAGAGGTCCAGTCTGGCCTAGTACATGGAGTGTTTTCAGTGTCATAGTTCCAGACAAGAATGGAAGGGAGCAAGAGAGGAAGGAAGGGAGCGAAGGAGGGGAGAAGGAAGGAAATAAACCAAGTAAGTGATCTTGGATGCATGTGGAGATGAGCCAGACCTCTGCTCACATGAGTACGTGTCTTAGATGTTCAAACACCACCCCACAGGTCACACAGTAAGATACCCCCAGGCTCAGTCACTTCTCTCCCAGCTTCCTCTGCAATATACTTCTGTGGGCCTCCTGACTCCAAAAAGGGGCGCTCCAACCCTACAATAACATATCACAATGATCACACTTAGCCCTGTCTGCCCCCTGGTTTGAGAGACTTTGGTGGCTAAGAAGCCAGTGAGTGTGGGTGGCCACTCGTGAGCATTCACAGGGATTCCTAAAATAGCCTAGAAAGAAAACACATGTTCACCTGCCTCCTAGCTTTTGCATTAATTCGCAGAAGGTGCCTGCCCCAATGCAAGCAGCATCAGAACAGGCAAGTACAGGCAGATGAGGAGTCAAGTCTATTTACCTGCAGGGAACTGATTCAGAAAACAGACATTGAACACATAATTGTCCCAGCATTGTATTTATGCCACATTGAGCAACCCATCTCTAGGGAGGAGGTGCTTATGGTGATATTAACACAACTGAGATGCTTAAGCCAGGAGTTAGGAGTGATGTGGGAGTGATTTCTTTCTAATCTGTTGCTTTCATTGGTTAATTAATAAAGAAACTGCCTAGGCCCATTTGATAGGCCAACCCTTAGGTGGGTGGAGTAAACAGAACAGAATGATGGGAGAAAGAAGCTGAGTCACGCAGTTGCCATGATTCTCTCACTCCAGACAGACGCAGGTTAAGATCTTTCCTGGTAAGCCAACTCGTGGTGCTACACAGAATATTAGAAATGGGTTAGATCAATATGTAAGAGCTAGCCAATAAGAGGCTGGAACTAATGGGCCAGGCAGTGCTTAAACGAATACAGTTTCCATGTAATTATTTCGGGTATAAAGCTAGCCGTGCGGGCGGTCAGGTGCCAGGAACTTAGCCCACCGCTCCACCAACATAGGAGGGCACAGGGAAGGTGAGCGTCTTGTCAGGCAGGCAGAATGGCTTGAGTGATTGGAGTGAAGTCTATAGGAGGGGACTAGAGAGAACATTCAGCATTGAAAGAATTTACTGCTCTTCCAGAGGATCTAGGCTCAGTTTCCTGCAGCTACATGGTGGCTCTCAACCTTCTATACGTCAGTGGCAGGGAATCCAACACCCTCCTCAGGCTTCTAAGGGCACCAGGTTTGCATGTGGTGCATATACATACATTCAGGCAAAACACTCATACACAAAAAGTAAAAGTAATTTTTTAATCATCAGAGGAATTAAAGGCCACTGGGTGGAGGGTGTACTCGGGAGTAACTGTGGAAGAAGTATGTCAGAAAAACAGGAAAATGTCACTGACCAAGAACTACAATGGAAGCAAAGAGAAGTCCCTGGCCAGCTGCCATCCCTGTATCACTGGTAGACAGAAAGAGAATTTAGACTTGAAGCTGGGGTGTTAAACCGGAGTCCACATGTACACAAAATTATATAACATATACACTAACAACACACAAAAGTACACACATACCATATATGTGTATAGTCTTATATTCATACAAGTACACACATGTATGTAGACACAAATATATACAATTCACACAGCTATCAAATATGTACTCATGTATCGACACTCACATATGCACACATGCCATGTAGCGTACAGAGCTGCATGCATACAACCATACCACGAAGCTGGGAGGAGGCAGGAAGGAAACAAAACTTTCCATCCTTGCTACTCCCGTGATAGGAGCGTTTAGCGGTTATGCTGCTCCTGTCTAACTTGTACTTTCTGAAGGGAATGAAAATCTTCATCATCTGGGCCATGGCTGCTGCTGAGGGCCATGGCTGTGTCCTATTGCAGCCAGGGTCTGTGTTGATGTTCATGGCTCGTGCTACCACCAAAGGTGGTGCTGATGTCCATAGTCTGGGCAGTTGCCTGAAACCATGTTTAAGTTTGAGGACCACGCTGAGTAGCACCCTGCCCCTCTCTGGCCAGTGCGCTAGGGAGAGCTGGCTTCTTACCCCCTCTCTGACCTGCAGTGCCAGTAGTGATGTGCTCATGGGCAAGCTGGTCCTACCCTTTACCCCTCGTGGCTGGGGGGTGGTGCACAGAGGAAGCCCAGGCCCAGATCCAGGAACTGAAATTGACCCACCCCGATAACTACCCCACCTATGAACTGCTGACATGGATAAAGGGGCTGTCCTGCAGAACCATACCTGCAGGATCTCCATGACTCGGGACAGCAGCAGACCATCCAAGAGGAGTCTCAGAGAGAGTCTGGTATTGTGGGTAGCAAAAGCCAGAAGCCTTCAAGGACTCATTGCA